>NC_142465.1:1875000-2500000 GCF_049115385.1 Moschus berezovskii
GGTGACCTGGCCTCCCTGAAGCAACCCCAGCGAGTTCCTGAGTTCCCCATCGCAACTCGAGAAGCACCCCCAGCTTCCCGCCGCAACTCGAGAAACACCCCAAAATTATCCCCTCCATGCGTGATGAGGAAATTTGACGATGCAGCATCTCAAGAGAAATACCACATTCCCTCTGGAAAGGCAAAAAGGTACTTGACACCCTTTATTCGACTCAGAAAATTCCCTCACACAGCGATCCCCTTTGGAGAGGAGAACACACTTTACGGATTAATTCGATACGAACCCCTGTGCACAATGAAGGGCTCGAGAGGAAAGCGGAAGTTCCGCTTCCAACACCAAAGGGGACGTGACTTCCTTGAAGCAACCCCAGCGAGTAACTGAGGTTCCCGTCGCAACTCGAGAATCACCCCCAGCTTCCCGCCGCAACTCGATAAACACCCCAAAATTATCCCCTCCATGCGAGATGAGAAAATTTGGCGATGCAGCTTCTCAAGAGAAATACCACATTCCCTCTGGAAAGGCAAAAAGGTACTTGACACCCTTTATTCGACTCAGAAAGTTCCCTCACACAGCCGTCCCCTTTGGAGAGTAGAACACACTTTACGGACTCAATTCGAGAGGAGCCCCTGTGCACATTGAAGGGCTCGGGAGGAAACCGGAAGTTCCCTTTTCAAAACCAAAGGGGAACTGACTTCCCTGAAGCAACCCCAGCGACTTCCTGAGGTCCCCGTCGCAACTCGAGAAACACCCCCAGCTTCCCGCCGCAAGACCAGAAACACCCCAAAATTATCCCCTCCATGCGAGATGAGGAAAGTTTGTGATGCAGCATCTCAAGAGAAATACCACATTCCCTCTTGAGAGTCAAAAATGTACTTGACACCCTTTATTCGACTCAGACAGTTCCCTCACACAGCCGGCCCCTTTGGAGAGGAGGAAACACTTTAGGGACTCAATTCGAGATGACCCCTGTGCACATTTAAGGGCTCGAGAGGAAACTGGAGTTCCCCTTCGAACACCAAAGGAGAACTGACTTTCCTGAAGCAACCCCAGCGAGTTCCTGAGATCCAAGTCGCAACCAGAGAAGCACCCCCAGCTTCCCGCCGCAACTCGAGAAACACCCCAAAATTATCCCCTCCATGCCAGATGAGGAAATTTCGCGATGCAGCATCTCAAGAGAAATACCACAACCCTCTTGAAATTCAAAAATGTACTTGACACCTTTTATACGACTCAGAAAGTTCCCACACAAAGCCGTCCCCTTCGGAGATACGAACACACTTTAGGGACTCAATTCGAGAGGAGACCCTGTGCACATTGAAGGGCTCGAGAGGAAACCGTAAGTTCCGCTAACAACACCAAAGTGGACCTGACTTCCCTGAAGCAACCCCAGAGAGTTCCTGAGGTCCCCGTCGCAACTCGAGAAGCACCCCCAGCTTCCCGCCGCAACTCGAGAAACACCCCAAAATTATCCCCTCCATGCGAGATGAGGAAATTTGGCGATGCAGCATCTCAAGAGAAATACCACATTCCCTGTGGAAAGGCAAAAAGTTACTTGATACCCTTTATTCGACTCAGAAAGTTCCCTCACACAGCCGTCCCCTTTTGAGAGGAGAGCACACTTTTCGGACTCCATTCGAGAGGAGCCCCTGTGCACACTGAAGGGCTCGAGGGGAAACCGGAAGTTGCCCTTCCAACACCAAAGGGGACCTGACTTCCCTGAAGCAACCCCAGCGAGTTCCTGAGGTTCCCGTCGCAACTCGAGAAGCACCCCCAGCTTCCCGACGCAACTCGGGAAACACCCAAAATTATCCCCTCCATGCGAGATGAGGAACTTTGGCGATGCAGCATCTCAAGAGAAATCCCACAGTCCCTCTGAAAAGGCAAAAAGTTACTTGACACCGTTTATTCGACTCAGAAAGTTCCCTCACACAGCCGTCCCCTTTGGAGAGGAGAACACACTTTTCGGACTCAACTCGAGAGGAGACCCTGTGCACATTGAAGGGCTCGAGAAGAAACTGGAAGTTCCCCTTCCAACATCAAAAGGGACCTGACTTCCCTGAAGCAACTCCAGCGAGTTCCTGAGGTCCCCTTCGCAACTCGAGAAGCACGCCCAGCTTCCCGCCGCAACTCGAGAAACACCCCAAAATTATCCCCTCCTTGCGAGATGAGGAAATTTGGCGATGCAGCATCTCAAGAGAAATACCACATTCCCTCTGGAAAGGCAAAAAGTTACTTGACACCCTTTATTCGACTCAGAAAGTTCCCTCACACAGCCGTCCTTTTTGGAGAGGAGAACACACTTAATGGACTAAATTTGAGATGAGCCCCCGTGCACATTTAAGTGCTCCTGAGGAACCCAAAATTTCCCCTTCCAACACCAAAGGGGACCTGACTCCCTGAAGCAACACCAGCGAGTTACTGATATCCCTGTCGCAACTCGAGAAGCACCCCCAACTTCCTGCCGCAACTCGAGAAACACCCCAAAATTATCCCCTCCATGCGAGATGAGGAAATTTTGCGATGCATCATCTCAAGGGAAATACCACATTTCCTCTTGAAAGGCAAAAGGTACTTGACACCCTATATTCGACTCAGAAAGTTCCCTCACACACACATTCCCTTTGGAGAGGAGAAAACACTTTACGGACTCAATTCAAGAGGAGCCCCTGTGCACATTGAAGGGCTCAGGGGAAATCGGAAGTTCCCTTTTCAACACCAAAGGGGACCTGACTTCCCTGAAGCAACCCCAGCGTGTTCCTGAGGTCCCCGTCGCAACTCGAGAAGCACCCCCAGCTTCCCGCCGCAACTCGAGAAACAACCCAAAATTATCCCCTCCATTCAAGATGAAGAAATTTCGCGATGCAGCATCTCAAGAGAAATACCACATTCCCTCTTGAAGGCAAAAAGGTACTTGACACCCTTTATTCGACACAGAAAGTTCCCTCACACAGCCGTCCTTTTTGGGGAGGAGAACACACTTAATGGACTCAATTCGAGATGAGCCCCTGTGCACATTTAAGGGCTTGAGAGGAAACCGGAAGTTCCCCGTCGAGCTCCAAAGGGGACCTGACTTCCCTGAAGCAACGACAGCGAGTTCCTGAGGTTTCCGTCGCAACTAGAGAAGCACACCCAGCTTCCCGCCGCAACTCGAGAAACACCCCAAAATTATCCCCTGTATGCGAAATGTGGAAATTTGGCGATGCAGCATCTCAAGAGAAATACCACATTCCCTCTGGAAAGGCAAAAAGGTACTTGACACCCGTTATTCGACTTAGAAAGTTCCCTCACACAGCCGTCACCTTTGCAGAGGAGATGACACTTTACGGACTCAATTCGAGAGGATCCCCTGTGCACACTGAACGGCTCGAGAGGATAACGGAAGGTCCACTTCCATAACCAAAGGGAAACTGATTTCCCTGAAGGAAACCCAGCGAGTTCCTGAGGTCCCCGTCGCTACTCGAGAAGCACCCCAGCGTCCCGCCGCAACTCGAGAAACATACCAAAATTATCCCCTCCATGCGAGATGAGGAAATTTGGCGATGCAGCATCTCAAGAGAAATACCACATTCCCTCTGGAAAGGCAAAAAGATACTTGACACCCTTTATTCGACTCAGAAAGTTCCCTCACACAGCCGTCCCCTTTGGAGAGGAGAAAACACTTTACGTACTCAATTCGAGAGGAGCCCCTGTGGATTTTGAAGGGCTCGAGAGAAAACCGGAAGTTCCCCTTCCAACACCAAAGGGGACCTGACTTCCCTGAGGCAACCCCCGCGAGTTCCTGAGGTCCCCGTCGCAACTCGGGAAGCACACCCAGCTTCACGCCGCAATTCGAGAAACAAACCAAAATTATTCCCTCCATGCGAGATGAGGAAATTGGCGATGCAGAATCTGAAGAGAAATACCACATTCCCTCTGGAAAGGCAAAAAGGTACTTGACACCCTTTATTCGACTCAGAAATTTCCCTCACACAGCCGTCCCCTTTGGAGAGGAAAACACCCTTTACGGACTCAATTCGAGAGGACCCCTGTGCACATTGAAGGGCTCGAGAGGACACCGGAAGTTCCCCTTCCAACACTAAAGGGGACCTGACTTCCTTGAAGAACACCAGCGAGTTCCTGAGGTCCCCGTCGCAACTCGAGAAGCACCCCCAGCTTCCCGCCGCAACTCGAGAAACACCCCAAAATTATCCCCTCCATGCGAGATGAGGAAATTTGGCGATTCAGCATCTCAAGGGAAATACCACATTCCCTCTGGAAAGGCAAAAAGGTACTTGACACCCTTTATTCGACTCAGAAAGTTCCCTCACACAGCCATCCCCTTTGGAGAGAAGAACACACTTTACGGACTCAATTCGAGAGGAGCCCCTGTGCACATTGAAGGGCTCGAGAGGAAACCGGAAGTTCCCCTTCCAACACCAAAGGTGACCTGACTTCCCTGAGGCAACCCCAGCGAGTTCCTGAGGTCCCCGTCGCAACTCGAGAAGCACCCCCAGCTTTCCGCCGCAACTCCAGAAACACCCCAAAATTATCCCCTCCATGCGAGATGAGGAAATTTGGCGATGCAGCATCTCAAGGGAAATACCACATTCCCTCTGGAAAGGAAAAAGTTACTTGACACCCTTTATTCGACTCATAAAGTTCCCTCACACTGCCGTCCCGTTTGGAGAGGAGAACACACTTTACGGACTCAATTCGAGAGGAGCCCCTGTGCACACTGAAGGGCTCGAGAGGAAACCGGATGTTCCCCTTCCAAAACCAAAGGGGACCTGACTTCCCTGAAGCAATGCCAGCGAGTTCATGAGGTCCCCGTCGCAACTCGAGAAGCACTCCCAGCTAACCGCCGCAACTCGAGAAACACCCCAAAATTATCCAATCCATGCGAGATGAGGAAATTTTGCGATGCAGCATCTCAAGAAAAATACCACATTCCCTCCGGAAAGGCAAAAGGTACTTGACACCCTTTATTCGACTCAGAAAATTCCCTCACACAGCCGTCCCCTTTGGAGAGGAGAACACACTTTACGGACTCAATTCGAGAGGAGCCCCTGTGCACACTGAAGGGCTCGAGAGGAAACCGGAAGGTCCCCTTCCAACACCAAAGGGGACCTGACTTCCCTGAAGCAACCCCAGCGAGTTCCTGATGTCCCCGTCGCAACTCGAGAAGCACCCCCAACTTCCCGCCGCAACTCGAGAATCACCCCAAAATTATCCCCTCCATGCGAGATGAGGAAATTTAGCGATGCACCATCTCAAGAGAAATACCACATTCCCTCTGGAAAGGCAAAAAGGTACTTGACACCCTTTATTCGACTCAGAAAGTTCCCTCACACAGCCGTCCCCTTTGGAGAGGAGAACTCACTTTACGGACTCAATTCGGGAGGAGCCCCTGTGCACATTGAAGGGCTCGAGAGGAAACCGGAAGTTCCCCTTCCAACACCAAAGGGGACCTGACTTCCCTGAAGCAACCCCAGCGAGTTCCTGAGGTCCCCGTCGAAACTCTAGAAATACCCTAGCCTCCAGCCACAACTAGAGAAACACCACAAAATTATCCCCTCCATGCGAGATGAGGATATTTTGCCCTGCAGAATCTCAAGAGAAATACCACATTCCCTCTTGAAAGGCAAAATGAGTGTTAACACCCTTTATGCGATTCAGAAAGTTCCCTCACACAGCAGTGCCCATGGGAGCGGAGAACACACTTTATGGACTCAATTCGAGATGAGGACCGATTCCCACTTAACGGCTCGATAGTGAACCGGAAGTTCCCCTTCAAACAGAAAACGGGCCCTGCCATACCTGAAGAAACCCGAGCGAGTTCCTGATGTCCCCATCGCAACTCGAGAGGTACCCACAGCTTCCCGCCGCAACTGGACATACACCCCAAAATTATCCCCTCAATGCGAGATGAAGAAATATTGCTCTGCAGAATCTCAAGAGAAATATCACATTCCCTCTTGAAAGGCAAAAGGGTTCTTGACTCCCTTTATGCGACTCAGAATGTTCCCTAACATCCATCCTCAGTGGAGAGGAGTACATTCTTCATGCACTCAAATCGAGAAGAGGCAATATTCCCATTTAAAGGCTCAAGAGTAATCAAGAAGTTCCCCTTCCAACACAAAAGGGAACTTGACTTCCCTGGAGCAACCTGAGAGAGTTCCTGAGGTTCCCGTTTCAACTCCAGAAGTACCCACTACTTCCAACCACAACTCGAGAAACAACACAATGTTATCCCGTCAATGCAACATGAGGTAATTTTGCGTTTCAGAATCTCAAGAGAAATCCCATATAAACGCTTGAAAGGCAAAAGGGACTTGGCATACTTTATGCTCCTCTGAATGTTCCCTAAAATTCGTCCCCATTGCAGAGGCATACACAATTTATGGACTCAACTCCAGAAGAGCCCCTATTCCCTTAAAAGCCTCGAGAGTAATCCGGAAGTTCCTCGTCCAGCACTAAAGGGGACCTGACTTCCCTAAAGTAACTCCAGTGAATTCCTGAGGTCCCCGTTGAAACCCGAGAAGTACCCTCAGCTTCCCGCCGAAATTCGGGAAACACCACAAAATTATCCCCTCAATGAGAGAGGAGGAAACATTGCGCTGCAGAATCTGAAGAGAAATCCCACATTCCCAATTGAAAGGCAAAAGCGTACTTGACTCCTTTTATGTCACTCAGAAAGTTCCCTAACATCCTTCCCCATTGAAGAGGAGAACACACTTTATGGACTCAACTCCAGAAGAGGCCCTATTCCCATTAAAGGGCTCGAGACTAGTCCAGAAGTTCCCCTTCCAGCACAAAAGGGGACCTGACTTCCCTGAAGAAACTCGAGTGAGTTCCTAAGGTCCCCATCTAACCTCAAGAAGTACCCCAAGCGTCCCGCCGCAATTCGAGAAACACCACAAAATATTTCCCTCACTGCGAAATGAGGAAATTTTGCGCTGCAGAATCTCAAGAGAAATCCCACATTCCGGCTTGAAAGGCAAAAGGGTACTGACTCCGTTTATGCGACTCAGAATGTTCATTAACATCCTTCCTCAGTGGAGAGGAAAACACACTTTATGGACTCAAATCGAGAAGAGGCATTTTTCCCATTTAACAGCTCGAGAGTAATCCGGAAGTTCCCCTTCCAACACAAAAAAGGACTTGACTTCCCTGAAGCTACCCGAGCGAGTTCCTGAGGTCCCCGCTGCAACTCGAGAAGTACCCCCAGCTTCCCGCCGCAACTCAAGAAACACCACAAAATTATCCCCTCAAAGCGAGATGAGGAAATTTTGCGCTGCAGAATCTCAACAGAAATCCCACATTCACGCTTGAAAGGCAGAAGGGTACTTGACTCCTTTTAGGCGACTCAGAAGGTTCCCTAACATCCATCCTCAGTGGAGAGGAGAAAATATTTTATGGACTCAAATGGAGAAGAGGCAATATTCCCTTTTAATGGCTCGAGAGTATTCCGGAAGTTCCCCTTCCAACACAAAAGGGGACTTGACTTCCCTGAAGCAACCCGAGCGAGTTCCTGAGGTCCCCGCCGCAACTCGAGAAGTACCCCCAGCTTCCCGCCACAATTCGAGAAACACCACAAAATTATCCCCTCAATGAGAGATGAGGTTTTTTTGCGATGCAGAATCTCAAGAGAAATCCCACATTCCCGCTTGAAAGGCAAAAGCGTACTTGACACACTTTATCCCACTCAGAAAGTTCAATAATATCCGTCCCCATTCGAGAAGAAAACACACTTTAGGGACTCAACTGGAGAAGAGGCCCTATTCCCATTAAAGGGCTCAAAAGTATTCCGGAATTTCCCCTTCCAGCACAAATGGGACCTGATTCCCTGAAGTAACTCGAGTAAGTTTCTGAGGTCCCCATCGCAACTGGAGAAACACCACAAAATTTTCCCCACAATGTGAGATGAGGAAATTTTGCGCTGCAGAACCTCAAGTGAAATCCCAGATATCCGCTTGAAAGGCAAAAGGGTACTTGACTCCCTTTACCCGACTCAGAATGATCCCTAACATTCGTCCTCAGTGGAGAGGATAATACACTTTAAGGACTTAACTCCAGAATAGGACCTATTCCCATCAAAAGGCTCAAGAGTAATCCGGAAGTTCTCCTTCCAGGAAAAATGGGCGTGATTCCCTGAAGTAACTGGAGAAAGTTCCTGAGGTCCCCATCGCAACTCGAGAAACACAACAAAATAAACACCTCAATGCGAGATGAGGAAATTTCGCGCTGCAGAATCTCAAGAGACATCCCACATTCCCGCTTGAAGGGCAAAAGGGTACTTGACACCCTTTATTCGACTCAGAAAGTTCCCTCACACAACCGTCTAATTTGAGAGGAGAAGACAGTTTATGGACTCAATTCGAGATGAGACCTTGTTCACATTTAAGGGCTCAAGAGGAAACGGGAAGTTCCCCTTCCAACACCAAAGGGGACCTGACTTCCCTGAACCAACCCCAGCGAGTTCCTGAGGTCCCCGTCTCACCTCGAGAAGCACCCACAGCTTCCCGCCGCAACTCGAGAAACACCCCACAATTATCCCCTCAAAGCGAGATGAGGAAATTTTGCGATGCAGCATTTCAAGAGTAATACCACATTCCCTCTTGAAAGGCAAAATGGTACTTGACACCCTTTATTCGAATCAGAAAGTTCCCTCACACTGACGACCCCTTTGGAGAGAAGAACACACTTTATGGACTCAATTCGAGATGAGTCGCTGTGCACATATAAGGTCTCAAGAGGAAACCGGAATATCCCCTTCCAACACCAAAGGGGACCTGACATCCCTGAAGCAACACCAGCGAGTTCGTGAGATCACCGTCGCGCCTCGAGAAGCAACCCCAGCTTCCCGCGCAACCCGAGAAACAACCCAAATTATCTTCTAAATGCGAGAGGAGGAAATTTTGCGATGAAGATCGAAAGAGAAATACCGTTTTCCATCTTGAAAGGCAAAAAGGTACTAGGCACCCTTTATTCGACTCAGAAAGTACCCTCACTCAGCCGTCCCCTTTGGAGAGGAGAACACACTTTATGGACTCAATTCGAGATGAGCCCCTGTTCACATTGAAGAGCTAGAGAGGAAACCGGAAGTTCAACATCCAACACAAAAGGTTACCTGACTTCCCTGAAGCAACCCCAGCGAGTTACTGAGGTCCCCATCGCAACTCGAGAAGCACCCACATCTTCCAGCCGCAACTCGAGAAACACACCAAAATTATCCCCTCAATGCGAGATGAGGAAATTTTGTGATGAAGCATCTCAAGAGAAATAACACATTCGCTCTTGAAAGGCAAAAAGGTACTTGACACCCTTTATTCGACTAGAAAGTTCCCTCAAACAGCCGTCCCCTTTGGAGAAAAGAACACAATTTATGGACTCAATTCGAGATGAGCGCCTGTGCAAATTGAAGGGCTCGAGAAGAAACCGAAAGTTCTCCTTCCAGCACCAAAGGGGACCTGACTTCCCTGAAGCAACCCCAGCGAGTTCCTGAGGTCCCCGTCGCAACTCGAGAGTCACCCACAGCTTCCCGCAGCAACTCGAGAAACACCCCAAAATTATTCCCTCAATGCGAAATGAGGAAATTTTGCAATGCAGCATCTCAAGAGAAATACCACATTCCCTCTTGAAAGGCAAAAAGGTACTTGACACCCTTTATTCCACTCAGAAAGTTCCCTCACGCAGCCGGCCCCTATGGAGAGGAGAAAACACTTTATGGACTCAATTCGAGATTAGCCCCTGTGCACATTTAAGGGCTAGAGAGGAAACCTGAAGTTCCCCTTCCAACACCAAAGGGGACCTGACTTCCCTGAAGCAACCCCAGCGAGTTACTGAGGTCCCCGTCGCAACTCGAGATGCACACCCAGCTACCCGTCGCAGCTGGAGAAACACTCCAAAATCATCGCCTCAATGCGAGATTAGGAAATTTTGAAATGCAGCATCTCAAGAGAAAACTACATTCCCTCTTGAAAGGAAAAAAGGTACTTGACTCCCTTTATTCGACACAGAAAGTTCCCTCACACTGCCGTCCCCTTTGGAGAGGAGAACACACTTTATGGACTCAATTGGAGATGAGCCCATGTGCACTTTAAAGGGCTGGAGGGGAAAACGGAAATTCCCCTTCCAACACCAAAGGGGACCTGACTTCCCTGAAGCAACCCCAGTGAGTTCCTGAGGTCCCCGTCGCAACTCGAGAAGCATCCCCAGCTTCCCAGCGCAACTCGTGAAACGCACCAAAATTATCCCCTCAATGCGAGATGAGGAAATTTTGCGATGCAGAATCTCAAGAGGAATACCACATTCCCTCTTGAAAGACAAAAAGGTACTTGACACACTTTATTCGACTCAGAAAGTTCCCTCACACAGCCGTCCCCTTTGGAGAGGAGAACACACTTTATGGACTCAATTCGAGATGAACCACTGCGCACATTTAAGGGCTCCAGAACACCGGAAGTTCCCCTTCCAACACCAAAGGGAAGTTGACTTCCCTGAAACAACCCCAGCGAGTTCCTGTGGTCACCGTCGCAACTCGAGTAGCACCCACAGCCTCCCGCCGAAACTAGAGAAACACCCCAAAATTTTCCCCTCAATGCGAGATGAGGAAATTTTGCGATGCTGCATCTCAAGAGAAATACCATATTAACTCTTGAAAGGCTGAAAGGGACTTGACACCCTTTATTCGACTGAGAAACTTCCCTCAGACAGCCGTACCCTGTGGAGAGGAGAACACACTTTATGGACTCAATTCGAGATGAGCCACTGTGGACATTTAAGGGCTCGAGAGGAAACCGGAAGTTCCCCGTCCAACATCAAAGGGGACCTGACTTCCCTGAAGCAACCCCAGCGAGTTCCTGAGGTCCCAGTCGCAACTCGAGAGGCACCCCCAGCTTCCCGACGCAACTCGAGAAACACCCCAAATTTATCCACTCAATGCGAGATAAGGAAATTTTGCGATGCAGCATCTCAAGAGAAATACCACATTCCCTCTTGAAAGGCAAAAAGGTATTGACACCCTTTATTCGACGAGGAAATTTCCCTCACAGAGCCGTCCACTTTTAGAGGAGAATACACTTTATGGACTCAATTCGAGATGAGCCCCTGTTCACATTTAAGGGCTCTAGAGGAACCAGAAATTACCCTGCCAACACCAAAGGGGAACTGACTTCCCTGAAGCAACCCCAGCGAGTTCCTGAGGTCCCCGTCGAAACTAGAGAAGCACCCCCAGCTTCCCGCCGAAACTGGAGAAACACCCCAAATTGATCCACTCCATGCGAGATGAGGAAATGTTGCGATGCAGCACCTCAAGAGAAATACCACATTCCCTCTTGAAAGGCAAAGAGGTACTTGACACACTTTATTCGACACAGAAAGTTCTCTCACACAGCCGTCCCCTTTGGAGAGGAGAACACACTTTGTGGATTCAATTCGTGATGAGCCCCTGTGCACATTGAAGGGCTCGAGTGAAAACCGGAAGTTCCCCTTCCAACACCAAAGGGGAACTGACTTCCCTGAAGCAACCCTAGCGAGTTCCTGAGGTCCCCGTCACAATTCGAGAAGCACACCCAGCTTCCCGCCACAACTCGAGAAACACCCCAAAATTATCCCCTCCATGCGAGATGAGGAAATTTGGCGATGAAGCATCTCAAGAGAAATACCACATTCCCTCCTGAAGGGCAAAAATGTACTTTACACCTTTGTTCCACTAAGAAAGTTCCCTCACAGCGCCATCCCCTTTGGAGAGCAGAACACACTTTATGGAGTCAATTCGAGATGAGCCCCTGTGAACTTTGAAGGGCTCGAGAGGAACCCAGAAGTTCCCCTTCCAATAACAAAGGGGAACTGACTTCCCTGAAGCAACACCAGCAAGTTCCTGAGGTCCCCGTCGCAACTCGAGATGCACCCCCAGCTTCCCGCTGCAACTATAGAAACACCCCAAAATTATCCAATCCATGCGAAATGAGGAAATTTGGCGATGCAGCATCTCAAGAGAAATACTACATTCCCTCTTGAAAGGCAAAAATGTACTTGACACACTTTATTAGACTCAGAAAGTTCCCTCACACAGCCGTCCCCTTTGGAGAGGAGAACACACTTTATAGACTCAATTCGATATGAGCCCACGTGCACATTTAAGGGCTCGAGAGGAAACCGGAAGTTCCCCTTCCAACACCAAAGGGGACCTGACTTCCCCGAATCAACCACAGCGACTTCCTGAGGTCCCCGTCGCAATTCGAGAAGCATCCCCAGCATCCGGCCACAACTCGAGAAACACCCCAAAATTATCCCCTCCATGCGAGATGAGGAAATTTGGCGATGCAGCATCCCAAGAGAAATACCAGATTCCCTCTTGAAAGGCAAAAAGATACTTGACACCCTTTATTCGACTCAGAAAGTTCCCTCACACATCAATCCCCTTTGGAGAGGAGAACACAATTTACGGACTCAATTCGAGATGAGCCCCTGTGAACATTGAAGGGCTCGAGAGGAAACCAGGAGTTCCCCTTCTCATACCAAAGGGGACCTGACTCCCTGAACCAACCCCAGCGAGTTCCTGAGGTCCCCGTCACAACTCGAGAAGCACCCCCAGCTTCCCGCCGCAAATCGAGAAACACCCCATAATTATCCCCTCCATGCAAGATGAGGAATTTTTGCGATGTAGCATCTGAAGAGAAATACCACATTCCCTCTTGAAAGGCAAAAAGGTATTTGACACCCTTTCTTCGATTCAGATAGTTCCCTCACACAGCCATCCCCTTTGGAGAGGAGAACACACTTTATGGACTCAATTCGAGAATAGCCCCTGTGCACAATAAAGGGCTCTAGAGTAAACCGGTAGTTTCCCTTCCAACAACAAAGGGGACCTGACTACCCTGAAGCAACCCCAGCGAGTTCCTGAGGTCATCGTCGCAACTCGAGAAGCATCCCCAGCTTCCCGCCACAACTCGAGAAACACCCCAAAATTATCCACTCAATGCGAGATGAGGAAATTTGGCGATGCAGCATCTCAAGAGAAATACGACATTTCCTCTTGAAAGGCAAAAAGGTACTTGACACCCTTTATTCGACTCAGAAAGTAACCTCACACAGCCGTCCCCTTTGGAGAAGAGAACACACTTTATGGACTCAATTCGAGATGACCCCTGTGCACATTGAAGGGCTCGAGAGGAAACCGGAAGTTCCCCTTCCAACACCAAAGGGGACCTGACTTCGCTGAAGTAACCCCAGCGAGTTCCTGAGGTCCCCGTCGCAACTCGGGAAGCACCCCCATCTTCCCGTCGCAACTCGAGAAACACACCAAAATTATCTCCTCCATGCGAGATGAGGAAATTCGGCGATGCAGCATGTCAAGAGAAATACCACATTCCCTCTGGAAAGGCAAAAATATAATTGAGACCTTTATTCGACTCAGAAAGTTCCCTCATAGCGCCATTCCCTTTGCAGAGGAGAACACACTTTATGGACTCAATTCGAGATGTGCCCCTGTGAACTTTGAAGGGCTCGAGAGGAACCCAGAATTTCCCCTTCCAATAACAAAGGGGACCTGACTACCCTGAAGCAACCCCAGCGAGTTCCTGAGGTCCACGTCGCAACTCAAGATGCACCACCAGCTTCCCGCCGCAACTCGAGAAACATTTCATAATTCTCCCCTCCAAGAGAGATGAGGAAATTTTGCGATGCACCATCTCAAGAGAAATACACATTCCTTCTTGAAAGGCAAAAAGGTACTTGACACCCTTTCTTCGACTCAGAAATTTCCCTCACACAGCCGTTCCCTTTGGAGAGGAGATCACATTTTAAGGGCTCAATTCGAGATGAGCCCCTGTGCACATTGAAGGGCTCGAGAGAAAACCGGAAGTTCCCCTTCCAACAACAAAGGGGACCTGACTTCACTGAAGCAACCTCAGCGAGTTCCTGGGTCACGATTGTAACTCGAGAAGCACCCCAGTTTCCCGCCGAAACTCGAGAAACACCCCAAAATTATCCCCTCATTGCCAGATGAGGAAACTTTGAGAGGCAAAATCTCAAGAGAAATACCACACTCCCTCTGAAAAGACAAAAAGGTACTTGACACCCTTTATTCGACTCATAAAGTTCCCTCACACAGCCGTCCCCTTTGGAGAGGAGAACACACTTTACGGACTCAATCCGAGAAGAGCCCCTGTGCACATTGAAGGGCTCGAGAGAAAAACGGAAGTTCCCCTTCCAGCACCAAAGGGGACCTGACTTCCCTGAAGCAACCCCAGCGAGTTCATGAGGTCCGCGACGCAACTCGAGAAGCACCCCCAGTTTCCCGCCTCAACTCGAGAAACACCCCAAAATTATCCCCTCCATGCGAGATGAGGAAATTTGGTGATGCAGCATCTCAAGTGAAATACCACATTCCTTCTGGAAAGGCAAAAAGGTACTTGACACCCTTTATTCGACTCAGAAAGTTCCCTCACACAGCCCTCCCCTTTGGAGAGGAGAACACACTTTACAGACTCAATTCGAGAGTAGCCCCTGTGCACATTGAAGGGTTCGAGAGGAAACCGGAAATTCCCCTTCTAACACCAAAGGGGACCTGACTTCCCTGAAGCAACCCCAGCGAGTTCCTGAGGTCCCCGTCGCAACTCGAGAAGCACCCACAGCTCCCGCCGCAACTCGAGAAACACCCCAAAATTATCCCCTCAATGCGAGATGAGGAAATTTTGCGATGCAGGATCTCAAGAGAAATACCACATTCCCTCTGGAAAGGCAAAAAGGTACTCGACACCCTGTATTTGACTCAGAAAGTTCCCTCACACAGCCGTCCCCTTTGGAGAGGAGAACAAACTTTACGGACTCAATTCGGGAGGAGCCCCTGTGCACATTGAAGGGCTGGAGAGGAAACCGGAAATTCCCCTTCCAACACCAAGGGGGACCTGACTTCCCTGAAGCAACCCCAGCGAGTTTCTGAGTTACCCGGTGCAACTCGAGAAGCACCCCCAGCTTCCCGCCGCAACTCGAGAAACACCCCAAAATTATCCCGTACATGCCAGATGAGGAAATTTGGTGATGCAGCATCTCAAGAGAAATACCACATTCCCTCTGGAAAGGCAGAAAGGGACTTGACACCCTTTATTCGACTCAGAAAGTTCCCTGACACAACCGTCCCCTTTGGAGAGGAGAACACACTTTACGGACTCAATTCGAGAGGAACCCCTGTGCAGATTGAAGGGCTCGAGAGGAAACCGGAAGTTCCCCTTCCAACACCAAAGGAGACGTGACTTACCTGAAGCAACCCCTGCGAGTACCTGAGGGCCACGTCGCAACTCGAGAAGCACCCCCAGCTTCCCGCCGCAACTCGAGAAACACCCCAAAATTATCCCCTCCATGCGAGATAAGGAAATTTGGCGATGCAGCATCTCAAGAGAAATACCACATTCCCTCTGAAAAGACAAAAAGGTACTTGACACTCTTTATTCGACTCAGAAAGTTCCCTCACACAGCCGTCCACTTTGGAGAGGAGAACACACTTTACAGACTCAATTCGAGAGGAGCCCCTGTGCACATTGAAGGGCTCGAGAGGAACCGCAAGTTCCCCTTCCAACATCAAAGGGGACCTGACTTCCCTGAAGCAACCCCAGTGAGTTCCGGAGTTCCCCGTCGCAACTCGAGAAGCACCCCCAACTTCCCACCGCATCTCGAGAAACACACCAAAATTATCCCCTCCATGCGAGATGAGAAAATTTGGCGATGCAGCATCTTAAGAGAAATGCCACATTCCCTCTGGAAAGGCAAAAAGGTACTTGACACCCTTTGTTCGACTCAGAAAGTTCCCTCACACAGCCGTCCCTTTGGAGAAGAGAACACACTTTACGGACTCAATTCGAGAGGAGCCCTGTGCACATTGAAGGGCTCGGGAGGAAACCAGAAGTTCCCCTTCCAACACCAAAGGTGACCTGAGTTCCCTGAAGCAACCCCAGCGAGTTCCTGAGGTCCCCGTCGCAATTCGAGAAGCATCCCCAGCTTCCCGCCGCAACTCGAGGAACACCCCAAAATTATCCCCTCCATGCGAGAAGAGGAAATTTGGCGATGCAGCATTTCAAGAGAAATACCACATTCCCTCTGGAAAGGCAAAAAGGTACTTGACACCCTCTATTCGACTCAGTAAGTTCCCTCACACAGCCGTCCCCTATGGAGAGGAGAACACACTTTATGGACTCAATTCGAGAGGAGCCCCTGTTCACATTGAAGGGCTCGAGAGGAAACCGGAAGTTCCCCTTCCAACACCAAAGGGGACCTGACTTCCCTGAAGGAACCCCAGCGAGTTCCTCAGGTCCCCGTCGTAACTTGAGAAGCACCACCAGTTTCCCACCGCAACTGGAGAACCACCCAAAAATTATTCCCTCAATTCGAGATGAGGAATTTTTGCGATGCAGAATCTCAAGAGAAATACCACATTACCTCTGAAAGGCAAATAGGTAATTGACACCCTTTATTCGACTCAGAAAGTTCCCTCAAACAGCCATCCCTTTTGGAGAGTAGAACACATTTTATGGACTCAATTCGAGATGAGCCCCTGTTCACATTTAAGGGATCGAAGGAACCCGGAAGTTTCCTTTCCAACACCAAAGGTGATCTGACTTCCCTGAAGCAACCCATTGAGTTCCTGATGTCTCCGTCAGAACTCGAGAAACACACAAATCTTCCCTCTGCAACTCGAGAAACACCCCAAAATCATACCCTCAATGCGAGATGAGGAAATTTTGCGATGCAGAATCTCAAGAGAAATACCACATTTCCTTTTGAAGGGCAAAAAGTAAATTGACAACCATTATTAGACTAAGAAAGTTCCCTCACACAGCCGACCCCTTTGAGAGGAGAACACACTTTATGGACTCAATTCGAGATGAGCCCCTGTGCACATTGAAGGGCTCGAGAGGAACCCGGAAGTTCCCCTTCCAACAGCAAAGGGAACCTGACTTCCCTGAAGCAACCTCAGAGAGTTCCTGAGGTCCCCCTCGCACCTCGAAAAGCACTCCCAGCTTCCCGCCGCAACTCGAGAAACACCCCAAAATTATCCCCTCAATGCGAGATGAGGAAATTTTGCAATGCAGCATCTCAAGTGAAATACCACATTCCCTCTTGAAAGGCAAAAAGGTACTTGACACCCTTTATTCCACTCAGAAACTTTCCTCTCACAGCCGTCCCATTTTAGAGGAGAACACAATTTATGGACTCAATTCGAGATGAGCCCCTGTGCAAATTTAAGGGCCGAGGATGAACCCGGAAGTTCCCCTTCCAACAGCAAAGGGGACCTGACTTCCCTGAAGCAACCCCAGCGAGTTCCTGAGTTCCCCGCCGGAACTGGAGAAGCACCCCCAGCTTCCTGCCGCAACTCGAGAAACACACAAAAATTATCTCCTTGATGCGAGATGAGGAAATTTTGCGATGCAGCATCTCAAGAGAAAAACCACATTACCTCTTGAAAGGCAAAAAGTTACTTGACACCCTTTATTCGACTCAGAAAGTTCCCTCACACCGCCGTCACCTTTGGAGAGAACACACTTTATGGACTCAATTCGAGATGAGCCCCGGTGCATATTTAAGGGTTGGAAAGGAACCCGGAAGTTCCCCTTCCAACAGAAAAGGGGACCTGACTTCCCTGAAGCAACCCCAGCGAGGTTCTGAGGTCCCCGTCGCAACTCGAGAAGCACCCCCAACTTCCCGTCGCAACTCGAGAAACACCCCAAAATTATCCCCTCAATGCGAGATTAGGAAATTTTCCGATGCAGCATCTCAAGAGAAATACCACATTCCCTCTTGAAAGGCAAAAATGTACTTGACACCATTTATTCAACTCAGAAAGTTCCCTCACACAGCCGTCCCATTTTAGAAGAGAACACACTTTATGGAATCAAATCGAGATGAGCCCCTGTGCACATTTAAGGGCTCGAGAGGAACCCGGAAGTTCCCCTTCCAATAGCAAAGGGGACTTGACTTCCCTGAAGCAACCACAGCGAGTTCCTGAGGTCCCCGTTGCAACTCGAGAAGCACCCCAAGCTCTCCCCGCAACTCGAGCAACACCCCAAAATTGTCCCCTCAATGCGATTTGAGGAAATTTTTAGATGCAGCATCTCAAGAGAAATACCACATTTCCTCTTGAAAGGCAAAAAGTTACTTGACACTATTTATTCGACTCAGAAAGTTCACTCACACAACCGTGCCATTTGAGAGTAGTATACACTTCATTGACTCAATTCGAGATGAGCCCCTGTGCACATTTAACGGCTAGAGAGGAACCCGGAAGTTCCCCTTCCAACAGCAAAGGGGACCTGACTTCCCTGAAGCAACCCCAGCGAGTTCCTGAGTCCCCGTCGCAACCCGAGAAGCACCCCCAGCTTCCCAACGCAACTCAAGAAACACCCCAAAATTATCCCATTAATGAGAGATGAGGAAATTTTCCGATGCAGCATCTCAAGAGAAATACCACATTCCCTCTTGCAAGGCAAAAAGGTACTTGACACCCTGTATTCGACTCAGAAAGTTCCTTCACACAGCCGTCCCCTTTGGAGAGAACACACTTTATGGACTCAATTCGAGATGAGCCCCTGTGCACATTTAAGGGCTCGAGAGTAACCCGGAAGTTCCCCTTCCAACAGCAAAGGGGACCTGACTTCCCTGAAGCAACCGCAGCGAGTTCCTGAGGTCCCCGTCGCAACTCGAGAAGCACCCCAAGCTCTACACGCAACTCGAGAAACACCCAAAAATTGTCCCCTCAATGCGAGTTGAGGAAATTTTTAGATGCAGCATCTCAAGAGAAATACCACATTTCCTCTTGAAAGGCAAAAAGTTACTTAACACTATTTATTCGACTCAGAAAGTTCGCTCACACAACCGTGCCATTTGAGAGGAGTATACACTTCATTGACTCAATTCGAGATGAGCCCCTGTGCACATTTAACGGCTAGAGAGGAACCCGGTAGTTCCCCTTCCAACAGCAAAGGGGACCTGACTTCCCTGAAGCAACCCCAGCGAGTTGCTGAGTCCCCGTCGCAACCCGAGAAGCACCCCCAGCTTCCCAACGCAACTCAAGAAACACCCCAAAATTATCCCATTAATGCGAGATGAGGAAATTTTCCGATGCAGCATCTCAAGAGAAATACCACATTCCCTCTTAAAAGGCAAAAAGGTAATTGACACCCTTTATTCGACTCAGAAAGTTCCCTCACACAGCCGTCCACTTTTAGAGGAGAACAAACTTTATGGACTGAATTCGAGATGAGCCCCTGTGCACATTGAAGGGCTAGAGGAACCCGGAAGTTCCCCTTCCAACAGCAAAGGGGACCTGACTTCCCTGAAGCAACCTCAGAGAGTTCCTGAGGTCCCCGTCGCACCTTGAAAAGCACTCCCAGCTTCCCGCCGCAACTCGAGAAACACCCCAAAATTATCCCCTCAATGCGAGATGAGGAAATTTTTCGATGCAGCATCTCAAGAGAAATACCATATTTCCTCCTGAGAGACAAAAAGGTACTGGACAACCTTTATTCTACTCAGAAAGTTCCCTTTCACAGCCGTCCCCTTTTAGAGGACAACACACTTTATGGACTCAATTCGAGATGAGCCCTTGTGCACATTTAAGGGCTCGATAGGAACCCGGAAGTTCCCCTTCCAATAGCAAAGGGGACCCGACTTTCCTGAAGCAACCCCAGGGAGTTCCTGATTTCACCCTCGCAACTCGAGAAGCACCCCCAGCTTCCTGCCGCAACTCGAGAAACAGCCCAAAATTATCCCCTCAATGCGAGATGAGGAAATTTTGCGATGCAGCATCACAAGTGAAATACCACATTCCCTCTTGAAAGGCAAAAAGGTACTTGACACCCTTTATTCGACCCAGAAAGTTCCCTCTCACAGCCGTCCCATTTTAGAGGAGAACACACTTTATGGACTCAATTCCACATGAGCCCCTGTGCAAATTTAAGGGCTGAGGAGGAACCCGGAAGTTCCCCTTCCAATAGCAAAGGGGACCTGACTTCCCTGAAGCAACCCCAGCGAGTTCCTGAGCTCCCCGTCGCAACTCGAGAAGCACCCCCAGCTTCCCGCTGCAACTCGAGAAACACCCCAAAATTATCACCTCAATGCGAGATGACCAAATTTTGCGATGCAGCATCTCAAGAGAAATACCACATTCCTTCTTGAAAGGCAAAAAGGCACTTGACACCCTTTATTCGACTCAGAAAGTTCCCTCACACAGCCGTCCCCTTTTAGAGGAGAACACACTTTATGGACTCAATTCGAGATAAGCCCCTGTGCACATTTAATGGCTCGAGAGGAACCCGAAAGATCCCCTTCCAACAGCAAAGGGGACCTGACTTCCCTGAAGCAACCCCAAGGAGTTCCTGAGGTCCCCGTCGCAACTCAAGAAGCACCCCAAAATTATCCGCTCCATGCGAGATGAGGAAATTTTGCGATGCAGCATCTCAAGCAAATACCACATTCCCTCTGGAAAGGCAAAAAGGTACCTGACACCATTTATTCGACTCAGAATCTTCCCTCACACAGCCGTCCCCTTTGGAGAGGAGAACACACTTTATGGACTCAATTCGAGATGAGCCCCTGTGCACATTTAAGGGCTCGAGAAGAAACCGGAAGTTCCCCTTCCAACACCAAAGTGGACCTGACTTCACTGAAGCAACCCCAGCGAGTTCCTGAGGTCCCCATCGCAACTCGAAAAGCACCACCAGCTTCCCGCCGCAACGCAAGAAACAACCCAAAATTATCCCCTCCATGCGAGATGAGGAAATTTTGCGATGCAGCATCTCAAGAGAAATAACACATTCCCTCTGGAAAGGCAAAAAGTTACTTGACATCCTTTACTCGACATGGAAAGTTCCTTCACACAGCCCTCTACTTTGGAGAAGAGAACACACTTTAGGGACTCAATTGGAGATGAGCCCCTGTGCACATTGAAGGACTCGAGAGGAAACCGGAAGTTCCCCTTCCAACACCAAAGTGGACCTGACTTCCCTGAAGCAACCCCAGCGAGTTCCTGAGGTCCCCGTCGCAACTCGAGGAGCACACCCAGTATCGCGCCGCAACTCGAGAAACACCCCAAAATTATTCCCCCATGGGAGATGAGGAAATATTGTGAAGCAGCATCTCAAGAGAAATACCACATTCTCTCTTGAAAGGCAAAAAGTTACTTGACACCCGTTATTCCACTCAGAAAGTTCCCTCACACAGCCGTCCCCTTTGGAGAGGAGAACACACTTTAGGGACTCAATTCGAGAGGAGCCCCTGTGCACACTGAAGGGCTTGAGAGTAAACCGGAATTACCCCTTCCGACACCAAAGGGGACCTGACTTCCTTGAAGCAACCACAGCGAGTTCCTGAGGTCCCCGTCGCAGCTCGGGAAGCAACCCCAACTTCCCGCCGCAACTCGAGAAACACCCCAAAA
Organism: Moschus berezovskii; assembly: GCF_049115385.1. Taxonomy (NCBI): domain Eukaryota; kingdom Metazoa; phylum Chordata; class Mammalia; order Artiodactyla; family Moschidae; genus Moschus; species Moschus berezovskii. Next base: position 1,896,410 of record NC_142465.1, read on the forward strand.
TTTTCCCCTCCAAGCGAGATGAGGAAATTTGGCGATGCAGCATCTCAAGAGAAATATCACAATCCCTCTGGAAAGGCAAAAAGCTACTTGACACCATTTATTCGACTCAGAAAGTTCCCTCTCACAGCCGTCCCCTTTGGAGAGGAGAACACACTTTACGGACTGAATTCGACAGGAGCCCCTGTGCACATTTTGGGCTCGAGAGGAAACCGGAAGTTCCCGTCCCTATACCAAAGGGGAACTGACTTCCCTGAGGCAACCCCAGCGAGTTCCTGATGTCCCCGTCGCAACTCGAGATGCACCCCCAGCTTCGCGCCGCAACTCGAGAAACACCCCAAAATTATCCCTTCCATGCGAGATGAGGAAATTTTGAGGTGCAGCATCTCAAGATAAACACCACATTCCCTCTGGAAAGGCAAAAAGGTACTTGACACCCTTTATTCGACTCATAAACTTCCCTCACACAGACGTTCCCCTTGGAGAGGAGAACACACTTTCCGGACTCAATTCGAGAGGAGCCCCTGTGCACATTGAGGGCTCGAGCGGAAACCGGAAGTTCCCCTTCCAACACCAAAGGGGACCTGACTTCCCTGAAGCAACCCCAGCGAGTTCCTGAGGTACCCGTCGCAACTCGAGTAGCACCCCAAAATTATCCCCTCCATGCGAGATGAGGAAATTTGGTAATGTAGCATCTCAAGAGAAATACCACATTCCCTCTTGAAAGGCAACAAGGTACTTTACCCCCTTTATTCGACTCAGAAAGTTCCCTCACACAGCCGTCCCCTTTGGAGAGGAGAACTCACTTTACGGACTCAATTCCAGAGGAGCCCCTGTGCACACTGAAGGGCTCGAGAGGAAACCGGAAGTTCCCCTTCCAACAAAAAATGGGACCTGACTTCCCTGAAGGAACCCCAGCGAGTTCCTTAGGTCCCCGTCGCAACTCGGGAAGCTCCCCCAGCTTCCCGCCGCAACTCGAGAAACACCCCAAAATTATCCCCTCAAGCAGATGAGGAAATTTGGCGATGCAGTATCTCAAGAGAAATACCACATTCACTCTGGAAAGGCAAAAAGGTACGTGACACCCGTTATTTGACTCAGAAAGTTCCCTCACACAGCCGTCCCCTTTGGAGAGGAGAACAGACTTTACGGGCTCCATTCGAGATGAACCCCTGTGCACATTGAATGGCTCGAGAAGAAACCGGAAGTTCCCCTTACAACACCAAAGGGGACCTGACTTCCCTGAAGCAACCCAAGCGAGTTCCTGAGGTCCCCGTCGCAACTCGAGAAGCACCCCCAGCTTCCCGCCGCAACTCAAGAAACACCCCAAAATTATCTCCTCCATGTGAGATGAGGAAATTTGGCGATGCAGCATCTCAAGAGAAATACCACATTCCCTCTGGAAAGGCCAAAAGGTACTTGACACCCTGTATTCGACTCAGAAAGGTTCCTCACACAGCCGTCCCCTTTGGAGAGGAGAACACACTTTCCGGACTCAATTCGAGAGGAGCCCCTGTGCACATTGAGGGCTCGAGCGGAAACCGGAAGTTCCCCTTCCAACACCAAAGGGGACCTGACTTCCCTGAAGCAACCCCAGCGAGTTCCTGACTCAACGTGGCAACTCGAGAAGCACCCCCAGCTTCCCGACACACCTAGAGAAACACCACAAAATTATCCCCTCCATGCGAGATGAGGAAATTTGGCGATGCAGCATCTCAAGAGAAATACCATATTCCCTCTGGTAAGGCAAAAAGGTACTTGACACCCTATATTCGACTCAGAAAATTCCCTCACACAGCCGTCCCAATTGAGAGGAGAACAAACTTTACGGACTCAATTGGACAGGAGCCCCTGTGCACATTGAAGGGCTCGAGAGTAAACCGGAAGTTCCCCTTCCAAGAGCAAAGGGGACCTGACTTCCCTGAAGCAACCCCAGCGAAATCCTGAGGTCCCCGTTGCAACTCGAGAAACACCCCAAAATTAACCCCTCCATGCGTGATGAGGAAATTTTGCGATGCAGCATCTCAAGAGAAATACCACATTCCCTCTAGAAAGGCAAAAAGGTACTTGACACCCTGTATTCGATTCAAGAAGTTCCCTCACACAGCCGTCCCCTTTGAAGAGGAGAACACACTTTACGGACTCAATTCTCGAGGAGACCCTGTGCACATTGAAGGGCTCGAGAGGAAACCGGAAGTTCCCCTTCCAACACCAAAGGGGACCTGACTTCCCTGAAGCAACCCCAGCGAGTTCCTGAGGTCCCCGTGGCAACTCGAGAAGCACCCCCAGCTTCCCGACTCAACTCGAGAAACACCCCAAAATTATCGCCTCCATGCGAGATGAGGAAATTTGGCGATGCAGCATCTGAAGAGAAATACCACATTCCCTCTGGAAAGGCAAAAAGGTACTTGACACCCTTTATTCGACTCTGAAAGTTCCCTCACACAGCCGTCTCCTTTGGAGAGGAGAACACACTTTGCGGACTGAATTCGAGATGAGCCCCTGTGCACATTGAAGGTCTGGAGAGGAAACCGGAAATTCCCCTTCCAACACCAAAGGGGACCTGACTCCCTGAAGCAACCACAACGAGTTCCTGAGGTCCCCGTCGCAACTCGAGAAGCACCCCGAGCTCCCCGCCGCAACTCGAGAAACAACCCAAAATTATCCCATCCATGCGAGATGAGGAAATTTGGCGATGCAGCATCTCAAGAGAAATACCAATTTCCCTCTGGAAAGGCAAAAAGGTAATTGATACCTTGTATTCGACTCAGAAAGTTCCCTCACACAGCCGTCCCCTTTGGAGAGAAGAACTCACTTTGCGGACTGAATTCGAGATGAGCCCCTGTGCACATTGAAGGGCTCGAGAAGAAACCGGAAGTTCCCCTTCCAACACCAAAGGGGACCTGACTTCCCTGAAGCAACCCCAGCGAGTTCCTGAGGTCCCCGTCGCAACTTGAGAAGCACCTCCAGCTTCCCGCCGCAACTCGAGAATCACCCCAAAATTGTCCCCTCCATGCGAGATGAGGAAATTTGGCGATGCAGCATCTCAAGAGAAATACCACATTCCCTCTGGAAAGGCAAAATGGTACTTGACACCCTTTATTCGACTCAGAAGTTCCCTCACACAGCCGTCCCCTTTGGAGAGGAGAACACACTTTACATACTCAATTCGAGAGGAGCCCCTGTGCACATTGAATGGCTCGAGTCGAAAGCGGAAGTTCCCCTTCCAACACCAAAGGGGACCTGACTTCCCTGAAGCAACCCCAGCGAGTTCTGAGGTCCCCGTGGCAACTCGGGAAGCACCCCCAGCTTCCCGCCGCAACTCGAGAAACACCCCAAAATTATCCCCTTCATGCGAGATGAGGAAATTTTGCGATGCAGCATCTCAAGAGAAATACCACATTGCCTCGTTAAAGACAAAAAGGTACTTGACGCCCTTTATTCGACTCAGAAAGTTCCTTCACCCAGCCGTCCCATTTGGAGAGGAGAACACACTTTACGGACTAAATTCGAGAGGAGACCCTGTGCACATTGAAGGGCTCGAGAGGAAACCGGAAGTTCCCCTTCCAACACCAAAGGGGACCTGACTTCCCTGAAGCAACCCCAGCGACTTCCTGAGGTCCCCGTCTCAACTCGAGAAGCACCGCCAGCTTCCCGCCGCAACTCGAGAAGCACCCCAAAATTATTCCCTCCATGCGAGATGAGGAAATTTGGCTATGCAGCATCTCAAGAGAAATACCAAATTCCCTCTGGAAAGGCAAAAAGGTACTTGACACCCTTTATTCGACTCAGAAAGTTCCCTCACACAGCCGTCCCCTTTGGAGAGGAGAACACACTTTACGGACTCAATTCGAGAAGAGCCCCTGTGCACATTGAAGGGCTCCAGAGGACACCGGAAGTTCCCCGTCCAACAGAAAAGGGGACCTGACTTCCCTGAAGCAACCCCAGCGAGTTCCTGAGGTCCCCGTCGCAACTCGGGAAGCACCCCCCAGCTTCCCGCCGCAACTCGAGAAACACCCCAAAATTATCCCCTCCATGCGAGATTAGGAAATTTGGCGATGCAGCATCTCAAGAGAAATACCACATTCCCTCTGGAAAGGCAAAAAGGTACATGACACCCTTTATTCACCTCAGAAAGTTCCCTCACACAGCCGTCCCCTTTGGAGAAGAGAACACACTTTATGGACTCAATTCGAGATGAGCCCCTGTGCACTTTTAATGGCTCGAGAGGAACCCGGAAGTTCCCCTTCCAACACCAAAGGGGACCAGACTTCCCTGAAGCAACCCCAGCGAATTCCAGAGTTCCCCGTCGCAACACTTGAAGCACCCCCAGCTTCCCGCCGCAACTCGAGAAACACCCCAAAATTATCCCTTCAATGCGAGATGAGGAAATTCTGCGATGCAGCATCTCAAGAGATATACCACATTCACTCTTGAAAGGCAAAAATGTACTTGACAACTTTATTCGACTTAGAAAGTTCCCTCACAAAGTCGTCCCCTTTGGAGAGAACACACTTTATGGACTCAATTCGATATGATCACCTGTGCACACTTAAGGGCCCGAGAGTAACCCGGAAGTCCCCCTTCCAACAGCAAAGGGGACCTGACTTCCCTGCTGCAACCCCAGCGAGTTCCTGAGGTCCCTATCGCAACTCGAGAAGCACCCCCAGCTTCCCGCCGCAACTCGAGAAACACCCCAAAATTATCCCCTCCAGGCGAGATGAGGAAATTTTGCGATGCAGCATCTCAAGAGAAATACCACATTTCCTCTGGAAAGGCAAAAAGGTACTTGACACCCTTTACTCGACTCAGAAAGTTCCCTCACACAGCCGTCCCCTTTGGAGAGGACAACACACTTTACGGACTCAATTCGAGAGTTGACCCTGTGCACATTGAAGGGCTCGAGAGGAAACCGGAAGTTCCCCTTCCAACACCAAAGGGGACCTGACTTCCCTGAAGCAACCCGAGCGAGTTCCTGAGGTCCCTGTCGCAACTCCGAAAGCACCCCCAGCTTCCCGACGCAACACGAGAAACACCCCAAAATTATCCCCTCCATGCGAGATGAGGAAATTTGGCGATGCAGCATTTCAAGAGAAATACCATATTCCCTCTGGAAAGGCAAAAAGGTACATGACACCCTTTATTCACCTCAGAAAGTTCCCTCACACAGCCGTCCCATTTGGAGAAGAGAACACACTTTATGGACTCAATTCGAGATGAGCCCCTGTGCACTTTTAAGGGCTCGAGAGGAACCCGGAAGTTCCCCTTCCAACACCAAAGGGGACCAGACTTCCCTGAAGCAACCCCATCGAATTCCAGAGTTCCCCGTCGCAACACTTGAAGCACCCCCAGCTTCCCGCCGCAACTCGAGAAACACCCCAAAATTATCCCCTCAATGCGAGATGAGGAAATTCTGCGATGCAGCATCTCAAGAGATATACCACATTCACTCTTGAAAGGCAAAAATGTACTTGACAACTTTATTCGACTTAGAAAGTTCCCTCACAAAGTCGTCCCCTTTGGAGAGAACACACTTTATGGACTCAATTCCATATGATCACCTGTGCACACTTAAGGGCCCGAGAGTAACCCGGAAGTCCCCCTTCCAACAGCAAAGGGGACCTGACTTTCCTGCTGCAACCCCAGCGAGTTCCTGAGGTCCCCATCGCAACTCTAGAAGCACCCCCACGTTCCGGCCGCAACTCGAGAAACACCCCAAAATTATCCCCTCAATGCGAGATGAGGAAATTTTGCGCTGCAGAATCTCAAGAGAAATACCACATTTCCTCATAAAAGGCAAAAGGGTACTAAACACCCTTTATGCAACTCAGAAAGTTCCCTCACACAGCCGTCCCCTTTGGGAGGAGAACACACTTTATGGACTCTATTCGAGAAGAGGCCCTATTCACATTAAAGGGTTCGAGAATAATACGGAAGCTCCCCTTCCAGCAGAAAATGGAACCAGACTTCCCTGAAGTAACTCGAGTGTGGTCCAGAGGTACTCCTCGGAACTGCAGAAGTACCCCCAGCTTCCCAACCCAATTCGTGAAACACCAATAAATTATCCCCTCCATGCTAGATGAGGAAATTGTGCGCTGCAGAATCTCAAGAGAAATCCCACATTCCCGCTTGAAAGGCAACAGTGTACTTGACTCCCTTTAGGCGACTCAGAATGTTCCCTAACATCCGTCCTCAGTGCAGAGGAGAACACACTCACTTGACTCAAATCGAGAAGAGGCAATGTTCCCATTTAACGGCTCGAGAGTAATGTGGAAGTTCCCCTTCCAACACAAAAGGGGACTTGACTTCGCTGAAGCAACCCGAGCGAGTTCCTGAGGTCCCCGCTGCAAGTTGAGAAGTATCCCCTGCTTCCTTCTGCAACTCGAGAAATACCACAAAATTATCCCCTCAATGCGAGATGAGGAAGTTTTGCGACGCAGCATCTCAAGAGAAATACCACATTCCCTCTTGAAAGGCAAAAAGGTACTTGACACCATTTATTCGACTCATAAAATTCCCTGACCCAGCCGTCCCCTTTGGAGAGAACACACTTGATGGACTCAAAACGAGATGAGCCCCTGTGCACATTTAAGGGCTCCAGAGGAACCCGGAAGTTAGCCTTCCAACAGCAAACGGGACCTTACTTCCTTGAAGCAACCCCAACGAGTTCATGAGATCCCCGTCGCAACTCTTGAAGCACCCCCAGCTTCACGCCGCAACTCGAGAAACACCCCAAAATTATCCCCTCAATGCGAGATGAGGAAATTTTGCGATGCAGCATCTCAAGAGAAATACCACATTCCCTCTTGAAAGGCAAAATGTACTTGACACCCTTTATTCGACTCAGAAAGTTCCCTCACACCGCCGTCCCCTTTTAGAGGAGAACACAGTTTATGGACTCAATTCGAGATGAGCCCCTGTGCACATTTAAGGGCTCGAGAGGACCCAGGAAGTTCCCATTCCAACACCAAAGGGGACCTGACTTCCCTGAAGCAACCCCAGTGAGTTCCTGAGGTCCCCATTGCAACTCGAGAGGCAACCCCAGCTTCCCGCCGCAACTCGAGAAACACCCCAAAATTATCCCCTCCATGCGAGATGAGGAAATTTTGCGATGCAGCATCTCAAAAGAAATACCACATTCCCTCTTGAAAGGCAAAAAGGTACTTGACACCACTTATTCGACTCAGAAAGTTCCCTCACACAGCCGTCCCCTTTGGAGAGAACACACTTTATGGACTCAAATCGAGATGAGCCCCTGTGCACATTTAAGGGCTCGAGAGGAAACCGGAAGTTCCCCTTCCAAAAGCAAAGCGGACCTGACTTCCTTGAAGTAACCCCAGCGAGTTCCTGAGGTCCCCGTCGCAATTCATGAAGCACTCCCAGCTTCCCGCCGCAACTCAAGAAACACACCAAGATTATTCCCTCAATGCGAGATGAGGAAATTTTGCGCTGCAGAATCTCAAGAGAAATACCACATGTCCTCATAAAAGGCAAAAGGGTACTAAACACCCTTTATGCAACTCAGAAAGTTCCCTCACACAGCCGTCCCCTTTGGGAGGAGAACACACCTTATGGACTCTATTCGAGAAGAGGCCCTATTCACATTAAAGAGTTGGAGAATAATACGGAAGCTCCCCTTCCAGCAGAAAATGGAACCAGACTTCCCTGAAGTAACTCGAGTGTGGTCCAGAGGTACTCCTGGGAACTGCAAAAGTACCCCCAGCTTCCAAACCCAATTCGTGAAACACCAATAAATTATCCCCTCCATGCTAGATGAGGAAATTTTGCGCTGCAGAATCTCAAGAGAAATCCCACATTACCTCTTGAAAGGCAACAGTGTACTTGACTCCCTTTAGGCGACTCAGAATGTTCCCTAACATCTGTCTTCATTGCCGAGGGGAACACACTCTCTTGACTCAAATCGAGAAGAGGCAATGTTCCCAATTAACGGCTCGAGAGTAATCTGGAAATTTCCCTTCCAACACAAAAGGGGACTTGACTTCGCTGAAGCAACCCAAGCGAGTTCCTGAGGTCCCTGTTGAAAGTCGAGAAGTATCCCCTGCTTCCCTCTGCAACTCGAGAAACACCACAAAATTATCCCCTCAATGCGAGATGAGGAAATTTTGCGATGCAGCATCTCAAGAGAAACACCACATTCCCTCTTGAAAGGGAAAAAGGTACTTGACACCCTTTATTCGACTCAGAAAGTTCCCTCACAAAGCCGTCCCCTTTTAGAGGAGAACACACTTTATGGACTCAATTTGTGATGAGTCCCTGTGCACATTTAAGGGCTGGAGAGGAACCCGGAAGTTCCTCTTCTAACACCAAAGGGGACCTGACTTCCCTGAAGCAAACCCAGCGCGTTCCTGAGGTCCCCGTCGCAACTCGAGAAGCACACCCAGCATCCCGCCGCAACTCTAGAAACACCCCAAAATTATCCCCTCAATGCGACATGAGGAAATTTGGCGATACAGCATCTCAAGAAAAATACCACATTCCCTCTTGAAAGGCAAAAAGATACTTGACACCCATTATTCGAATCAGAAATTTCCCTCACACAGCCGTCCCCTTTGGAGAGGAGGACACACTTTATGGACTCAATTCGACATGAGGCCCTGTGGTCATTTAAGGGCTCGAGAGGAAACCGGAAGTTACGCTTCCAACACCAAAGGGGACCTGACTTGACTGAAGCAACGCAACGAGTTCCTCAGGTGCCCGTCGCAACTCGAGAAGCACCCCCAGCTGCCCGCCTCAACTCGTGAAACACCCCAATATTATCCCCTCCATACGAGATGAGGAAATTTGTCATTGCAGCAACTCAAGAGAAATACCACATTTCCTCTTGAAAGGCAAAAAGGTACTTGACACCCTTTCTTCGACTCAGAAAGGTCCCTCACACAGCCGTCGCCTTTGGAGAGGAGAACACACTTTATGGACTCAATTCGAGATGAGCCCCTGTGCGTATTTAAGGGCTTGAGAGGAAACCGGAAGTTCCCCTTCCATCAACAAATGGGACCTGACCTCCCTGAAGTAACCCCAGCGAGTTCCTGAGGTCCCCGTTGCAACTCGAGAAGCACCCCCAGCTTCCCGCCGCAACTCGAGAAACACCCCAAAATTATCCCCTCCATGCGAGATGAGGAAATTTGGCGATGCAGCATCTCAAGAGAAATACCACATTCCCTCTTGAAAGGCAAAAAGGTACTTGACACCCTTTCTTCGAATCAGAAAGTTCCCTCACACTGCCGTCCCCTTTGGAGAGGGGAACACACTTTATGGACTCAATTCGAGATGAGACCCTGTGCTCATTTAAGGGCTCGAGAGGAAACCGGAAGTTCCCCTTCCAACACCAAAGGGGACTTTACTTCCCTGAAGCAACCCCAGCGAGGTGCTGAGGTCCCGTCGCCACTCGAGAAGCACCCCCAGCTTCCCGTCGCAACACGAGAAACACCCCAATATTATCCCCTACTTGCGAAATGAGGAAAGTTTGCGATGCAGCATCTCAAGAGAAATACCACATTCCCTCTTGGAAGGCAAAAAGGTACTTGACATCCTTTATTCGACTCAGAAAGTTCCCTCACACAGACGTCCCCTTTGGAGAGGAGAACACACTTTAATGACTCAATTCGGGATGAGCACCTGTGCACATTTAAGGTCTCGAGACGAAACCGGAAGTTCCCCTTCCAACACCAAAGGGGACCTGACTTCCCTGAAGCAAAGCCAGCGAGTTTCTGAGGTCCCCGTGGCAACTCGAGAAGCACCCCCAGCTTCCCACCGCAACTCGAGAAACACCCCAAAATTATCCCCTCCATGCGAGATGAGGAAATTTTGCGATGCAGCATCTCAAGAGAAATACCACATTCCCTCTTGAAAGCCAATAAGGTACTTGTCACCCTTTATTCGACTCAGAAATTTCCCTCACACAGCCGTCCCCTTTGGAGACGAGAACACACGTCATTGACTCAATTCGAGATGAGCCCCTGTGCACATTTAAAGGCTCGAGAGGAAACCGGAAGTTCCCCTTCCAACACCAAAGTGGACCTGACTTACCTGAGGTAACACCAGCGAGTTCCTGAGGTCCCCGTCGCAACTCGAGAAGTATCCCCTGCTTCCCTCTGCAACTCGAGAAATACCACAAAATTATCCCCTCAATGCGAGATGAGGTAATTTTACGCTGCAGAATCTCAAGAGAAATCCCACCTTCCCGCTTGAAAGGCAAAAGCGTACTTGATTCCCTTTAGGTGAATCAGAATGATCTCTAACATCCGTCCTCAGTGGAGAGGAGAACACACTTTAAGGACTCAAATCGAGAAGAGGCAATATTCCCATTTAATGGCTCGAGAGTAATCTGTAAGTTCCCCTTCCAGCACAATCGGGGACCTGACTTCCCTGAAGTAACTCGAGTGAGTTCCTGAGGTCCCCTTCGCACCTCGAGGAATACCCACAGCTTCCCGCCGCAATTCGAGAAACACCACAAAATTATCCCCTCAATGCGAGATGAAGAAATTTTGCGCTGCATAATTTCAAGAGAAATCCCACATTCCCGCCTGAAAGGGAAAAGGGTATTTGACACACTTTATTCAGTTCAGTTCAGTTCAGTCGCTCAGTCGTGTCCGACTATCCGCGACCCCATGAATCACTGTACGATAGGCCTCCCTGTCCTACACCAACTCCTGGAGTTCACTCAAACTCATGGCCACAGAGCCGGTGATGCTATCCAGCCATCTCATTCTCTGTCGTCCCCTTCTCTTCCAGCCCCCAACCTCTCCTAGCATCAGAATGTTTTCCAGTGAGTCAGCTCATCGCATGAGGTGGCCGAAGTATTGCAGTTTCAGCTTTAGCATCAGTACTTCCAATGAACACCGACGATTGATCTCCCTTAGAATGGACTGGTTGGATCTTCTTGCAGTCCAAGGGACTCTCAAGAGTCTTCTGCAATACCACAGTTTGAAAGCATCAGTTCTTCGGCGGTCAGCTTTCTTCACAGTCCAACTCTCACATCCATACATGACCACGGGGAAAACCATAGCTTTGACTAGATGGAGCTTTTTTGGCAAAGTGATGTCTCTGCTTTTTAATATACTCTCAAGGTTGATCATAACTTTCCTTCCAAGGAGTAAGCGACTTTTAATTTCATGGCTTCAATCAGAATCTGCAGTCATTTTGGAGCCCCCAAAAATAAAGTGTGACACTGTTTCCACTGTTTTTCCATCTATTTCCCGTGAAGTGTTGGGACCAGATTCCATCACCTTTGTTTTCTGAATGTTGAGCTTCAAGCCAACCTTTTCACTCTCCTCTTTCACTTTCATCAAGAGGCTTTTGAGTTCCTCCTCACTTTCTGCCCTAAAGGTGGTGTCATCTGCATATCTGAGGTTATTGATATTTCTCCCAGCAATCTTGATTCCAGTTGTTCTTCTTCCAGCCCAGCATTTCTCATGATGCACTCTGCATATAAGTTAAATAAGCAAGATTACAATATACAGCCTTGACGTACTCCTTTTCCTATTTGGAACCAGTCTGTTGTTCCATGCACAGTTCTGACTGTTGCATCCTGACCTGCATACAGGTTTCTAAAGAGGCAGGTCAGGTGGTCTCGTATTCCCATCTCTTTCAGAATCTTCCACAGTTTATTGTGATCCACACAGTCAACGCTTTGGCATAGTCAATGAAGCAGAAATAGATGTTTTTCTGGAACTCTCTTGCTTTCTCCATGATCCAGCGGATGTTGGCAATTTGATCTCTGGTGCCTCTGCCTTTTCTAAAGCCTGCTTGAACATCTAGGAGTTCACGGATCACATATTGCTGAAGCCTGGCTTGGAGAATTTTGAGCATGACTGTACTAGCGTGTGAGATGAGTGCAACTGTGCGGTAGATTGAGCATTCTTTGGCATTGCCTTTCTTTGGGATTAGAATGAAGACTGACCTTTTCCAGTCCTGTGGCCACTGCTGAGTTTTCCAAATTTGTTGGCATATTGAGTGCAGCACTTTCACAGCATCATCTTTCAAGATTTGAAATAGCTCAACTGGAATTCCATCACTTCCACTAGCTTTGTTCGTAGTGTTGCTTTCTAAGGCACACTTGAATTCACATTCCAAGATGTCTGGATCTAGGCCAGTGATCACATTTTCATGACTATCCTGGTCGTGAAGATCTTTTTTGTACAGTTCTTCTGTGTATTCTTGCCACCTCTTCTTAATATCTTCTGCTTCTGTTAGGTCCATACCATTTCTGTACTTTATCGAGCCCATCTTTGCATGAAATGTTCCCTTGGAATCTCTAATGTTCTTGAAGAGATCTCTTGTGTTTCCTATTCTGTTGTTTTCCTCTATTTCTTTGCATTGATCACTGAGGAAGGCTTTCTTATCTCTCCTTGATATTCTTTGGAACTCTGCATTCTAATGCTTATATCTTTCCCTTTCTCCTTTGCTTTTCGCTTCTCTTCTTTTCACAGCTATTTGTAAGGCCACTTCAGACAGCCATTTTGCTTTTTTTTGCATTTCTTTTCCATGGGGATGCTCTTGGTCTCTGTCTCCTGTACAATGTCACGAACCTCCATCCAGAGTTCATCAGGCACTCTATCTATCAGATCTAGTGCCTTAAATCTATTTCTCGCTTCCACTGTATAATCATAAGGGATTTGAATGAGGTCATATCTGAATGGTCTAGGCGTTTTCCATACTTTCTTCAATTTAAGTCTGAATTTGGCAATAAGGAGTTCATGATCTGAGCCACAGTCAGCTCCTGGTCTTGATTTGCTAACTGTATACAGCTTCTCCATCTTTGGCTGCAAAGAATATAATGAATCTGATTTCGGTGTTGACCATCTGGTGATGTCCACGTGTAGAGTCTTCTCTTGTGTTGTTGGAAGCGGGAGTTTGCTATGACCAGTGCGTTCTCTTGACAAAACTCTATTAGACTTGGCCCTGCTTCATTCCGTGCTCCAAGGCCAAATTTGCCTGTTACTCCAGGTGTGTCTTGACTTCCTCCTTTTGCATTCCAGTCCCCTATATTGAAAAGGACATCTTTTTGGATGTTAGTTCTAAAAGGTCTTGTAGGTCTTCTTAGAACCATTCAACTTCGGCTTCTTCATCGTTAGTGGTTGGGGCATAGGCCTGGATTACTGTAATGTTGAATGGTTTGCCTTGGAAACGAACAGAAATCATTCTGTCGTTTTTAAGATTGCATCCAAGTACTGCATTTCGGAGTCTCTTGTTGACCATGATGGCTACTCCATTTCTTCTAAGGGATTTCTGCCCACAGTACTATATATATAATGGTCATCTGAGTTAAATTCACACATTCCAGTCCATTTTAATTCACTGATTCCTAGAATGTCTATGTTCACTCTTGCCATCTCCTGTTTGACCACTTCCAATTTGCCTTGATTCCTGGACCTTACATTCCAGGTTCCTATGCAATATTGCTCTTTACAGCACCAGACCTTGCTTCTATCACCGGTCACATCCACAACTGGGTACTGGTTTTGCTTTTGCTCCATCCCTTCATTCCTTCTAGAGCTATTTCCACTGATCTCCAGTAGCATACTGGGCACCTACAGACCTGGGGAATTCCTCATTCAGTATCTTGTCATTTTGCCCTTTGATACTGTTCATGGGATTCTCAATGCAAATATACTGAAGTGGTTTGCCATTCCCTTCTCCAGTGGACCACATTCGGCTGTGGTCCATGTGATCAGAGCGAGTAGATTCCTGTGATTATGATTTCAGTGTGTCTGCCATCTGAAGCCCCCTCGCAATACCTACCATCTGATTTGAGTTCCTCTTACCTTGGGTGTGGGATATCTCTTCACAGCTGCTCCAAGAAAGCACAGCTGCTGCACCTTACCTTGGATGAGGGGTGTGTCCTCAAGGCCGCCCCTCCTGACCTTGAACGTGAGTACCTCCTCTCGGCTCTCCCACAAAGCCACCGCCTATTGGAGGTGGGGTGCCTCCTCTCGGCCGCCTGCCCTGGCCTCAGGCATGGGGTAGCTCCTCACTGCTGCGCATCTCTGCATGGTTGGTTGTACCAGGGCCGGCTTCTCTCGAGTCTGCGCGGGCGGGGCCTGCGTATCCCGCGTCTGGTGGGCGGGGCCGCGGTCTCTCGCATCTGCGCGGGCAGGGCAAGTGTCTCTCGCATCTGCGCGGGCGGGGCAGGGTTCTCTTGGGTCTGCGCGGGCGGCGCCAGCAACAATAGCGTCTGAGCGGCTGGGGCCAAGGTCTCTCGCGTCTGAGCGGGCGGGGCCGGGGTCTCTGGAGTCTGCGCGGGCGGGGCCGGGTTCTCTCCCGTCTGCGCGGGTGGGGAAGGCCTCTCTCGCATCTGCGCCGGCAAGGCCCGTGTCTCTGGCATCTCAGCCGCCTGGGCCGGCATCTCTCGTGTCTGCGCGGGTGGGGCTGGTATTTCTCCCGTTTGCACAGCCAGATGAGACTCAAAAAATTCCCTCAAACAGTCGTCCCCATTGGAGAGGAGAACACACTTTATGGACTTAACTCGAGAAGAGGCCCTATTCCCATTTAAAGGCTCAACAGTAATCCCGAAATTCCCCTTCCAACACAAAAGGGTTCCTGACTTCCCTGAAGCAGCCAGAGAGAAATCCTGAGGTCCTGTTCGCTACCTGAGAAGTTCAACCAGGTTCCCGCCGCAACTCTAGAAACACCACAAAATTATCCCCTCAATGCGAGATCAGGAAAATATTCCGCTGCACAATTCAAGATAAATCCCACGTCTCACTGAAAAGGCAAAACTGTATTTGACACCCTTTATGCGACTCAGAAAATTCCCTCACACAGCCATCCCCATTGGAGAGTAGAACACAGTTTATGGACTCATCATGGGAAGAGGCCCTATTCCCATTTAACGACTCGAGAGTAATCCCGAAATTCCCGTTCCAGTAGAAAAGGGAGACTAACTTCCCTGAAGCAACACAAGCGAGTTCCTGAGGTCCCCGTCGCAACTCGAGAAGTACCCCCAGCTTCCCGCCTCAAAAGGGGAAACACCACAAAATTATCCGCTCAATGTGAGATGAGGAAATTTTGCACTGCACAATTAAATAGAAATCCCACATTCCCGCTTGAAAGACAAAAGGGCACTTGATACACTTTATGCGATTCAGATAGTTTCCTAACACCCGTACTTATTGGAGCGGAGAACACATTTCATGGACTCAAATCTAGAAGAGGACCTATTCCCATTTAAGGGCTCGAGAGTAATCTGGAAGTCCACTTCCAAAAAAAGGGGACCTGACTTCCCTGAAGCAACCCCAGCGAGTTCCTGAGGTCCCCGTCGCAACTGGAGAAGCACCCACAGCTTGCCGCCGCATCTCGAGAAACACCCCAAAATTATCCCCTCAATGCGAGATGAGGATATTTTGCGATGCAGCATCTCAAGAGAAATAACACATTCCCTCTTGAAAGGCAAAAAGGTACTTGACACCCTTTATTCGACTCAGAATGTTCCCTCACACAGCCGTCCCCTTTGGAGAGAAGAACACACATCATGGACTCAAATCGAGATGAGCCCCTGTGCACATTTAAGGACTCGAGAAGGAACCGGAAGTTCCCCTTCCAAAACCAAAGGGGACCTGACTTCCCTGAAGCAACCCCAGCGAGTTCCTTAGGTCCCCGGCGCAACTCGAGGAGCACAACCAGCTTCCCGCTGCAACTCGAGCAACACCCCAGAATTATCCCCTCCATGCGAGATGAGGACATTTTGCGATGCAGCATCTCAAGAGAAATACCACATTCCCTCTTGAAAGACAAAAAGGTACTTGACACCCTTTATTCGACTCAGAAAGTTCCCTAACACAGCCGACCCCTTTGGAGAGAAGACACTTTATGGACTCAATTAGAGATGAGCCCCTGTGCACATTTTAGGGCTCGAGAGGAAACCGGAAGTTCCCCTTCCAACACCAAAGTGGACTGACTTCCCTGAAGCTACCCCAGCGAATTCCTGAGGTCCCCGTCGCAACTCGAGAAGCACACCCAGCTTCCCGCCACAACTCAAGAAACGCCGCAAAATTATGCCCTCCATGCGAGATGAGGAAATTTTGCGATGCAGCATCTCAAGAGAAATACCAAATTCCCTCTTGAAAGGCAAAAAGATACTTGACACCCTTTATTCGACTCAGAAAGTTCAGTCACACAGCCGTCCCCTTTGGAGAGGAGAACACACTTGATGGACTCAATTCGAGATGAGCCCCTGTGCACATTTAAGGGCGTGAGAGGAAACCGGAAGTTCCCCTTCCAACAGCAAATGGGACCTGACTTCCCTGAATCAACCCCAGGTAGTTCCTGAGGTGCCCGTCGCAACTTGAGAAGCACCCCCAGCTTCACGCCGCAACTCGTGAAACAACCCAAAATTATCCTCTCAATGCGAGATACGAAATTTTGCGATGCAGCATCTCAAGAGAAATACCACATTCCCTCTTGAAAGGCAAAAAGGTACTTGACACCCTTTATTCGACTCAGAAAGTCCCCTCACACAGCCATCCCTTTTTAGAGGAGAACACACTTTATGGACTCATTTTGAGATGAGCCCCTGTGCACATTTAAGGGCTCGAGAGGAATCCGGAAGTTCCCCTTCCAACACCAAAGGGGACCTGACTTCCCTGAATCAACCCCAGCGAGTTCCTGAGGTCCCCGTCACAACTGGAGAAGCACCCCTATCTTCCCGCCGCAACTTGATAAACACCCCAAAAATATCCCCTCCATGCGAGATGAGGAAATTTTGCGATGCAGCATCTCAAGAGAAATACCACATTCCATTTTGAAAGGCAAAAAGGTACTTGACACGCTTTATTCGACTCAGAAAGTTCCCTCACACAGCCGTCCCCTTTGGAGAGAACTCACTTTATGGACTCAATTCGAGATGAGCCCCTGAGCTCATTTAAGGGCTCGTGAGTCACCCGGAAGTTCCCCTTCCAACAGCAAAGGGGACCTACTTCCCTGAAGCAACCAAAGCGAGTTCCTGAGGTCCCCGTCTCAACTCGAGAAGCACACCCAGCTTCCCGCCGCAACTGGAGAAACACACCAAAATTATCCCCTCAATGCGAGATGAGGAAATTTTGCGATGCAGCATCTCCAGAGAAATACCACATTCCCTCTTGGAAGGCAAAAAGGTACTTGACACCCTTTATTCGACTCAGAAAGTTCCCGCACAGAGCCGACCCATTTTAGAAGAGAACACACTTAATGGACTCAAATTAAGATGAGACCCTTTGCACATTTAAGGGCTCGAGAGGAAACCTGAAGTTCTCCTTCCAACAGCAAAGGGGACCTGACTTCCCTGAAGCAACCCCAGCGAGTTCCTGAGGTCCCCGTCGCAAGTCGAGAAGCAACCCCAGCTTCCAGCCCCAACTCGATAAACACCCAAAAATTATCCCCTCAATGCGAGATGAGGAAATTTTGTGATGCAGCATCTCAAGAGAAATACCACATTCCCTCTTCATAGGCAAAAAGGTACTTGACACCCTTTATTCGACTCAGAAAGTTCCCTCACACACCCGTCCCCTTTGGAGAGAACACACTTTATGGACTCAATTCGAGATGAGCCCCTGTGCACATTTAAGGGCTCGAGAGGAACCCGGAAGTTCCCCTTCCAACACCAAAGGGGACCTGACTTCCCTGAATCAACACAAGCGAGTTCCTGAGGTCCCCGTCGCAACTCGAGAAGCACCCCCAGCTTCCAGCCGCAACTCGTGAAACAGCCCAAAATTATTCTCTCAATGCGAGATACGAAATTTTGCGATGCAGCATCTCAAGAGAAATACCACATTCCCTCTTGAAAGGCAAAAAGGTACTTGACACCCTTTATTCGACTCAGAAAGTCCCCTCAGAAGCCATCCCCTTTTAGAGGAGAACACACTTTATGGACTCAATTCGAGATGAGCCCCTGTGCACATTTAAGGGCTTGAGAGGAACCCGGAAGTTCCCCTTCCAACAGCAAAGGGGACCTGACTTCCCTGAAGCAACACCAGCCAGTTCCTGAGGTCCCCGTTGCAACTCGAGAAGCACCCAAGCTTCCCGCCGCAACTCGAGAAACACCCCAAAATTAACCCCTCCATGCGAGATGAGGAAATTTTGCGATGCAGCATCTCAAGAGAAATACCACATTCCCTCTTGAAAGGCAAAAAGGTACTTGACACCCTTTATTCGACTCAGAAAGTCCCCTCAGAAGCCATCCCCTTTTAGAGGAGAACACACTTTATGGACTCAATTCGAGATGAGCCCCTGTGCACATTTAAGGGCTTGAGAGGAACCCGGAAGTTCCCCTTCCAACAGCAAAGGGGACCTGACTTCCCTGAAGCAACACCAGCCAGTTCCTGAGGTCCCCGTTGCAACTCGAGAAGCACCCAAGCTTCCCGCCGCAACTCGAGAAACACCCCAAAATTAACCCCTCCATGCGAGATGAGGAAATTTTGCGATGCAGCATCTCAAGAGAAATACCACATTCCCTCTTGAAAGGCAAAAAGGTACTTGACACCCTTTATTCGACTAAGAAAGTTCCCTCACTCAGCTGTCCCCTTTTAGAGAAGAACACACTTTATGGACTCAATTCGAGATGAGACCCTGTGTACATTTAAGGGCTCTAGAGAAACCGGGAACTTCCCCTTCCAACATCAAAGGGGACCTGACTTCCTTGAAGCAACCCCAGCGAGTTCCTGAGGTCCCCGTCGCAAATCGAGAAGCACCCCAGCTTCCTGCCGCAACTCGAGAAACACCCCAAAATTAACCACTCAATGCGAGATGAGAAAATTTTGCGATGCAGCATCTCAAGAGAAACACCACATTCCCTCTTGAAAGGCAAAAAGGTACTTGACACCCTTTATTCCACTCAGAAAGTTCCCTCACACAGCTGTACCCTTTGGAGAGGAGAACACACTTAATGGACTCAAATCCAGATCAGCCCCTATGCATATTTAAGGGCTCAAAATAAACCGGAAATTCCCCTTCCAACATCAAAGGGGAACTAACTTCCCTGAAGCAACTCCAGCGAGTTCCTGATGTCCCCGTCGCAACTCGAGAAGCACCCCCAGCTTCCCTCCGCAAGTCGAGAAACACCCCAAATTTAACCCTCAATGCGAGATGAGGAAATTTTGCGATGCAGCATCTCAAGAGAAATACCACATTCCCTCTTGAAAGGCAAAAAGGTACTTGACACCCTTTATTCGACTCAGAAAGTTCCCTCACACAGCTATACACTTTGGAGAGTAGAACACACTTTATGGACTCAATTTGAATGTGCCCCTGTGCACATTTAAGGGCTCGAGAGGAACCAGGAGCTCCCCCTAAAAACAAAAAAGGGACATGTCTTCCTGAAGCAACAACAGCGAGTTTCTGAGGTCCCCTTCGCAACTCGAGAAGCACCCCCAGTTTCCCGCCGCAACTCGAAAAACACCCCAAAATTATCCCCTCAATGTGAGATGAGAAAATTTTGCAATGGAGCATCTCAAGAGAAATACCACATTCCCTGTTGAAAGGCAAAAAGTTACTTGACACCCTTTATTCGACTCAGAAAGTTCCCTCACACAGCCGTCCCCTTTGGAGAGAACACACTTTATGTACTAAATTCCAGATGAGTCCCTGTTCACATTTAAGGGCTCGAGAGGAAACCGGAAGTTCCCCTTCCAACAGCAAAGGGGACCTGACTTCCCTGAAGCAACCAAAGCGAGTTCCTGAGGTCCCCGTCGCAACTCAAGAAGCACACCCAGCTTCCCGCCGCAACTCGAGAAACACCCCAAAATTAATCCCTCAATGCGAGATGAGGAAATTTTGCGATGCAGCATCTCAAGAGAAATATCATTCCCTCTTGAAAGGCAAAAAGGTACTTGACATCCTTTTTTCGACTCAGAAATTTTCCTCACACAGCCCTCCTCTTTTAGAGGAGAACACACTTTATGGACTCAATTCGAGATGAGCCCCTGTTCACATTTAAGTGCTTGAGAGGAACCCGGAAGTTCCCCATCCAACGGAAAAGGGGATCTGACTTCCCTGAAGCAACCCCAGCGAGTTCCTGAGGTCCCCGTCGCAACTCGAGAAGCACCCCCAGCTTCCCGCCGCTACTCGAGAAACACCCCAAAATTATCCCCTCAATACGAGATGAGGAAATTTTGCGATGCAGCATCTCAAGAGAAATACCACATTCCCTCTTGAAAGGCAAAAAAGTACTTGACACCCTTTATTCAACTAAGAAAGTTCCCTCACACAGCTGTCCCCTTTTAGAGAAGAACACACTTTATGGACTCAATTCGAGATGATCCCCTGTGCATATTTAAGGGCTCTAGAGAAACCGGGAAGTTCCCCTTCCAACAGCAAATGGGACCTGACTTCCCTGAATCAACCCCAGCGAGTTCCTGAGGTGCCCGTCGCAACTCGAGAAGCACCCCCAGCTTCCCGCCGCAACTCGTGCAACAGCCCAAAATTATCCTCTCAATGCGAGATACGAAATTTTGCGATGCAGCATCTGAAGAGAAATACCACATTCCCTCTTGAAAGGCAAAAAGGTACTTGACACCCTTTATTCGACTCAGAAAGTCCCTTCACACAGCCAACCCTTTTTAGAGGAGAACACACTTTATGGACTCATTTCGAGATGAGCCCCTGTTCACATTTAAGGGCTCGAGAGGAACCCGGAAGTTCCCCTTCCAACACCAAAGGGGACCTGACTTCCCTGAATCAACCCCAGCGAGTTCCTGAGGTCCCCGTCACAACTGGAGAAGCACCCCCAGCTTCCCGCCGCAAGTCGAGAAACACCCCAAAAGTATCCCCTCCATGCGAGATGAGGAAATTTTGCGATGCAGCATCTCAAGAGAAATACCACATTCCCTCTTGAAAGGCAAAAAGGTACTTGACACCCTTTATTCGACTCAGAAGGTTCCCTCACCCAGCCGTCCACAGGGAGAGGAGAACTCACTTTATGAACTCAATTCGAGAAGAGTCCCTGTTCACATTTAAGGGATCGAGAACTAAGCGGAAGTTCCTTTTCCAAGACCAAAGGGGACCTGACTTCCCTGAGTCAACCCAGCGAGCTCCTGAGGTCCCCGAGGCAACTCGACAAACACCCCCAGCATCCCGCCGCAACTCCAGAAGCACCGCAAAATTATCCACCCAATGCGAGATGAGGAAATTTTGTGTTGCAGAATCTCAAGAGAAATACCACATTCTGTCTTCAAAGGCAAAAAGGTACTTGACACTCTTTATTCGACTCAGAAATTTCACTCACACAGCCGTCACCATTGGAGAGGAGAACACACTCTAAGGACTCAATTGAGCTGAGCTCCTGTTCACAATTAGAGGCTCTCGAGGTAACCGGAAGTTCCCCTTCCAGCACCAAAGGGGACCTGACTTCCCTGTAGTAACCTCAGCGAGTTCCTGAGGCCCCCATCGCAACTCGAGAAGCACCCGAAAATTATCCCCTCAATGCAAGATGAGGAAATTTTGTGATGCAGAACCTAAAGAGAAATATCACATTCCCCCTTGAAAGGCAAAATGGTACTTGACACCCTTTATTCGACTCAGAAAGTTCCCTCACACAGCCGTCCAATTTGGAGAGTAGAACACATTTTATGGACTCAATTGGAGATGAGACCCTGTTCACATTTAAGGGCTCGAGAGGAACCCGGAAGTTCCCCTTCCAACACCAAAGGGGAATTGACTTCCCTGAAGCAACCCCAGCGAGCTATTGAGGTCCCCGTCGCAACTCGAGAAGAACCCCCAGCTTCCCGCCGCAACTCCAGAAACACCGCAAAATTATCCCCTCCATGCGAGATGAGGAAATTTTGCGATGCAGTATCTCAAGAGAAAACCAAGTCCCTCTTGAAATGCAAAAAGTTACTTGACACCCTTTATTCGACTCAGAAAGTTCCCTCACACAGCCGTCCCCTTTGGAGAGGAGAACACATTTTATGGACTCAATTCGAGATGAGACCCTCTTCACATTTAAGGGCTCGAGAGGAAACCGGAAATTCCCCTTCCAACACCAAAGGGGACCTGACTTCCCAGAAGCAACCCCAGCGAGTTCCTGAGGTCAACGTCGCAACTCGAGAAGCACCCCCAGTTTCACGCCGCAACTCGAAAAGAACCGCAAAATATCCCCTCAATGCGAGATGAGGACATTATGCGACTCAGAATCTCAATAGAAATACCACATTCCCTCTTGAAAGGGATAAAGGTACTTGACAGCCTTTTATCGACTCAGAAAGTTCCTTCACACAGCCGTCCTCTTTGCAGAGGAGAAGACACTTTATGGACTCAATTCGGGATGAGCCCCTGTTCACATTTAAGTGCTAGAGAGGAAACTGGAAGTTCCCCTTCCAACACCAAAGGGGACCTGACTTGGCTGAAGTAACCCCAGCGAGTTTTTGAGGTAAACGTCGCAACTCGAGAAGCACCCCAGCTTCCAACCGCACCTCGAGAAACACCACAAATATATCCCCTCAATGCGACATGAGGAGATTTTGCGATGCAGAATCTCAAGAGAAATACCACATTCCCTCTTGAAACGCAAAAAGTACTTGACACCCTTTATTCGACTCAGAAAGTTCCCTCACGCAGCCGTCCTCTTTGGAGAGGAGAACACACTTTATGGATTCAGTTCGAGATGAGCCCCTGTTCACATTTATGGGCTCAAGTGGAAACCGAAAGTTCCCCTCGAATACCAAAGGGGACCTGACTTCCCTGAAGCAACCCCAGCGAGTTCCTGAGGTCTCCGTCGCAACTCGAGAAGCACCCCCAACTTCCCACCGCAACTTGAGAAACACTCCAAAATTATCCCCTCAGTGCGAGAGGAGGAAATTTTGCGATGCAGAATCTCAAGTAAAATACCACATTCCCTCTTGAAAGGCAAAAGCACTCTTAACACCATTTATGCGATTCAGAAAGTTCCCTCACACAGCAGTGCCCACTGGAGAGGAGAACACATTTTATGGACTCAATTAGAGATGAGTACTGATTCCCACTTAACGGCTCGATAGTGAACCGGAAGTTCCCCTTCAAACACAAAACGGCATCTGCCTTACCTGAAGAAACCCGAGCGAGTTCCTGATGTCCCCATCGCAAATCTAGAAGTACCCCCAGCTTCCCGCCGCAACTGGACATACAGCATAAAATTATCACGTCAATGCGAGATGAAGAAATATGGCTCTGCAGAATCTCAAGAGAAATATCACATTCCCTCTTGAAAGGCAAAAGGGTTCTTGACTCCCTTTATGCGACTCAGAATGTTCCCTAACATCCATCCTCAGTGGAGAGGAGAACACTCTTCATGCAGTCAAATCGAGCAGAGGCAATATTCCCATTTAAAGTCTCAAGAGTAATCAAGAAGTTCCCCTTCCAACACAAAAGGGGACTTGACTTCCCTGGAACAACCTGAGAGAGTTCCTGAGGTTCCCGTTTCAACTCCAGAAGTATCCCCTACTTCCAACCGCAACTCGAGAAACAACACAGTATTATCCCCTCAATGCGACATGAGGTAAATTTGCGCTGCAGAATCTCAAGAGAAATCCCACATTCCCGCTTGAAAGGCAAAAGGGAACTTGGCATACTTTATGCTCCTCAGAAAGTTCCCTAAAATCCATCCCCATTGCAGAGGCATACACAATTATGGACTCAACTTCAGAAGAGCCCCTTTTCCCTTAAAGGCCTCGAGAGTAATCCGGAAGTTCCCCGTCCAGCACTAAAGGGGACCTGACTTCCCTAATGTAACTCCAGTGAGTTCCTGAGGTCCCCGTTGAAACTCGAGAAGTACCCCCAGCTTCCCGCCGAAATTCGGGAAACGTCACAAAATTATCCCCTCAATGCGAGATGAAACTTTGCGCTGCAGAATCTGAAGAGAAATCCCACATTCCCAATTGAAAGGCAAAAGTGTACTTGACTCCCTTTATGTCACTCAGAAAGTTCCCTAAGATCCTTCCCCATTGGAGAGGAGAACACACTTTATGGACTCAACTCCAGAAGAGGCCCTATTCCCATTAAAGGGCTCGAGAGTAATCCGGAAGTTCCCCTTCCAGCACAAAAGGGGACCTGACTTCCCTGAAGAAACTCGAGTGAGTTCCTGAGGTCCCCATCTAAACTCAAGAAGTACCCCCAGCGTCCCGCCGCAAATCGAGAAACACCACAAAATATTCCCCTCACTGCGAGATGAGGAAATTCTGCGCTGCAGAATCTCAAGAGAAATCCTACATTCCGGCTTGAAAGGCAAAAGGGTACTGACTCCATTTATGCGACTCAGAATGTTCCCTAACATCCTTCCTCAGTGGAGAGGAAAACACACTTTATGGTCTCACATCAAGAAGAGGCATTTTTCCCATTTAACAGCTCGAGAGTAATCCGGAAGTTCCCCTTCCAACACAAAAAAGGACTTGACTTTCCTGAAGCAACCCGAGCGAGTTCCTGAGGTCCCCGCTGCAACTCGAGAAGTACCCCCAGCTGGCCGCCGCAACTCGAGAAACACCCCAAAATCATTCCCTCAATGGGAGATGAGGAAATTTTGCGCTGCAGAATCTCAAGAGAAATACCACATTCCCTCTTGAAATGCAAAAAGGTACTTGACACCCTTTATTCGACTCAGAAAGTTTCCTCACACATCCGTCCCCTTTGGAGAGCAGAACACACATTATGGACTCAATTCAGGATGAGCCCCTGTTCACATTTAAGGGCTCCAGCGGAAACCGGAAGTTCCCTTTCCAACACCAAAGGGGACCTGACTTCCCTGAAGCAACCCCAGCGAGTTCCTCTGGTCCCCGTCGCAACTCGAGAAGCAAGCCCAGCTTCCCGCCGCAACTCGAGAAACACCCCAAAATGATATCCTCAATGCGAGATGAGGATTTGTGCGATGCAGAATCTAAAGAGAAATACCCCATTCAGTCTTGAAAGGCAAAAAGGTACTTGACACCTTCCATTCGACTCAGAAATTTCAATCACACAGCCGTCCCCATTGGAGAGGACAACACACTTTAAGGACTCAATTTGAGATGAGCCCCTGTTCACATTTAAGGGCTCGAGAAGAAACCAGAAGTTCCCCTTCCAACACAAAAGATGACTGACTTTCCTTAAGCAACCCAGGCGAGTTCCTCCGGTCCCCGTCGCAACTCGAGAAGCAAGCCCAGCTTCCCGCCCCAACTACAGAAACACCACAAAATTATCCCCTCAATGCGAGATGAGGAAATTTTGCGATGTAGAATCTCAAGAGATATAACACATTTCCTCATCAAAGGCAAAAGCGTACAAAACACCCTTTATGTAACTCAGAAACTTCCCTCACACAGCCGTCCCCATTGAGAGGAGAACACACTTTATGGACTCTATTCGAGAAGAGGCCCTATTCACATTAAAGGGTTCGAGAGTAATACGCAAGTTCCCCTTCCAGCACAAAATGGGACCAGACTTCCCTAAAGTAACTCGAGTGTGTTCCAGAGGTACTCGTCGGAACTGCAGAAGTACCCCCAGCTTCCCAACCCAATTCGTGAAACACCAAAAAATTATCCCCTCCATGCGAGATGAGGAAATTTTGCGCTGCAGAATCTCAAGATAAATCCACATTCCCGCTTGAAAGGCAACAGTGTACTTGACTCCCTTTAGGCGACTCAGAATGGTCCCTAACATCTGTCCTCAGTGCAGAGGAGAACACACTCTCCGGACAAAAATCGAGAAGAGGCAAAGTTCCCATTTAACGGCTGGAGAGTAATCTGGAAGTTCCCCTTCCAACACAAAAGGGGACTTGACTTCGCTAAAGCAACCCAAGCGAATTCCTGAGGTCCCCGTTGCAACTCGAGAAGTACCCCCTGCTTCCCTCGGCAACTCGAGAAATACCACAAAATTATCCCCTCAATGCGAGATGAGGTAATTTTGCGCTGCAGAATCTCAAGAGAAATCCCACATTCCCGCTTGAAAGGCAAAAGGGTACTTGACACACTTTATGCCACTCAGAAAGTTCCCTAACATCCGTCCCCATTGGAGAGGAGAACACAATTTATGGACTCAAATCGAAAGGAGTCCCTATTCCCATTAAAGGGCTCGAGAACAATCCGGAAGTTCCCCTTCCAGCACAAAAGGGGACCTGACTTCCCTGAAGTAATCCGAGTGTGTTCCAGAGGTCCTCGTCACAACTGGAGAATCACCCCCAGCTTCCCAACCCAATTCGTGTAACAGCACATAATTATCCCCTCCATGCGAGATGAGGAAATTTTGCACTGCAGAATCTCAAGAGAAATCCCACATTCCCGCTTGAAAGGTAAAAGAGTACTTGACTCCCTTTAGGCGAATCAGAATGGTCCCTAACATCCATCCTCAGTGGAGAGGAGAACACACTTTACGGACTCAAATAGAGAAGAGGCAATATTCCCATTTAACGGCTCGAGAGTAATCCGGAAGTTCCCCTTCCAGCACAAACGGGGAACTGACTTCCCTGAAGTAACTCGAGTGAGTTCCTCTGGTCCCCATCGCACCTTGAGGAATACCCCCAGCTTCCCGCCGCAATTCGAGAAACACCACAAAATTATCCCCTCAATGCGAGATGAAGAAATTTTGCGCTGCAGATTTTCAAGAGAAATCCCACATTCCCGCCTGAAAGGGAAAAGCGTATTTGACACACTTTATTCAGTTCAGTTCAGTTCAGTTCAGTCGCTCAGTCGTGTCCGACTCTCTGCGACCCCATGAATCACTGTATGCTAGGCCTCCCTGTCCTACACCACCTCCCAGAGTTCACTCAAACTCATGGCCACAGAGTCGGTGATGCTATCCAGCCATCTCATTCTCTGTCGTCCCCTTCTCCTCCAGCCCCGAACCTCTCCTAGCATCAGAATCTTTTCCAGTGAGTCAACTCATCACATGAGGTGGCCGAAGTATTGCAGTTTCAGCTTTAGCATCAGTCCTTCAAATGAACACCGACGATTGATCTCCCTTAGAATGGACTGGTTGGATCTTCTTGCAGTCCAAGGGACTCTCAAGAGTCTTCTCCAATACCACAGTTCGAAAGCCTCAGTTCTTCGGCGGTCAGCTTTCTTCACAGTCCAACTCTCACATCCATACATGACCACGGGAAAAACCATAGCTTTGACTAGACGGAGCTTTTTTGGCAAAGTGATGTCTCTGCTTTTTAATATACTATCAAGGTTGATCATAACTTTCCTTCCAAGGAGTAAGCGCCTTTTAATTTCATGGCTTCAATCAGCATCTGCAGTGATTTTGGAGCCCCCAAAAATAAAGTGTGACACTGTTTCCACTGTTTTTCCATCTATTTCCCGTGAAGTGTTGGGACCAGATTCCATCACCTTTGTTTTCTGAATGTTGAGCTTCAAGCCAACCTTTTCACTCTCCTCTTTCACTTTCATCAAGAGGCTTTTGAGTTCCTCCTCAATTTCTGCCCTAAAGGTGCTGTCATCTGCATATCTGAGGTTATTGATATTTCTCCCAGCAATCTTGATTCCAGTTGTTCTTCTTCCAGCCCAGCATTTCTCATGATGCACTCTGCATATAAGTTAAATAAGCAAGATTACAATATACAGCCTTGACGTACTCCTTTTCCTATTTGGAACCAGTGTGTTGTTCCATGCACAGTTCTGACTGTTGCTTCCTGACCTGCATACAGGTTTCTAAAGAGGCAGGTCAGGTGGTCTGGGATTCCCATCTCTTTCAGAATGTTCCACAGTTTATTGTGATCCACACAGTCAAAGGCTTTGGCTTAGTCAATGAAGCAGAAATCGATGTTTTTCTGGAACTCTCTCGCTTTCTCCATGATCCAGCGGATGTTGGCAATTTGATCTCTGGTGCCTCTGCCTTTTCTAAAACCTGCTTGAACATCTGGGAGTTCACGGATCACATATTGCTGAAGCCTGGCTTGGAGAATTTTGAGCATGACTGTACTAGCGTGTGAGATGAGTGCAATTGTGCAGTAGTTTGAGCATTCTTTGGCATTGCCTTTCTTTGGGATTAGAATGAAGACTGACCTTTTCCAGTCCTGTGGCCACTGCTGAGTTTTCCAAATTTGTTGGCATATTGAGTGCAGCACTTTCGCAGCATCATCTTTCAAGATTCGAAAGAGCTCAACTGGAATTCCATCACTTCCACTAGCTTTGTTCGTAGTGTTGCTTTCTAAGGCACACTTGAATTCACATTCCAAGATGTCTGGCTCTAGGCCACTGATCACATTTTCGTGACTATCCTGGTCGTGAAGATATTTTCTGTACAGTTCTTCTGTGTATTCTTGCCACCTCTTCTTAATATCTTCTGCTTCTGTTAGGTCCATACCATTTCTGTCTTTTATCGAGCCCATCTTTGCATGAAATGTTCCCTTGGAATCTCTAATGTTCTTGAAGAGATCTCTTGTGTTTCCTATTCTGTTGGTTTCCTCTATTTCTTTGCATTGATCACTGAGGAAGGCTTTCTTATCTCTGCTTGCTATTCTTTGGAACTCTGCATTCTAATGCTTATATCTTTCCCTTTCTCCTTTGCTTTTCGCTTCTCATCTATTCACAGCTATTTGAAAGGCCACCTCAGACAGCCATTTTGCTTTTTTTTGCATTTCTTTTCCATGGGGATGCTCTTGGTCCCTGTCTCCTGTACAATGTCACGAACCTCCATCCAGAGTTCATCAGGCACTCTATCTATCAGGTCTAGTCCCTTAAATCTATTTCTCACTTCCACTGTATAATCATAAGGGATTTGAATGAGGTCATATCTGAATGGTCTAGGGGTTTTCCCTACTTTCTTCAATTTAAGTCTGAACTTGGCAATAAGGTGTTCATGATCTGAGCCACAGTCAGCTCCTGGTCTTGTTTTTGCTAACTGTATACAGCTTCTCCATAATTGGCTGCAAAGAATATAATCAATCTGATTTCGGTGTTGACCATCTGGTGATGTCCACGTGTAGAGTCTTCTCTTGTGTTGTTGGAAGAGGGAGTTAGCTATGACCAGAGCGTTCTCTTGACAAAACTCTATTAGACTTGGCCCTGCTTCATTCCATGCTCCAAGGCCAAATTTGCCTGTTACTCCAGGTGTTTCTTGACTTCCTACTTTTGCATTCCAGTCCCCTAGAATGAAAAGGACATCTTTTTTGGGTGTTAGTTCTAAAAGGTCTTGTAGGTCTTCATAGAACCGTTTAACTTCGGCTTCTTCAGCGTTAGTGGTTGGGACATAGGCCTGGATTACTGTAATGTTGAATGGTTTGCCTTGGAAACGAACAGAAATCATTCTGTCGTTTTTAAAATTGCATCCAAGTACTGCATTTCGGAGTCTCTTGTTGACCATGATGGCTACTCCATTTCTTCTAAGGGATTTCTGCCCACAGTAGTATATATATATATATATATAATGTCATCTGAGTTAAATTCACACATTGCAGTCCATTTTAATTCACTGATTCCTAGAATGTCTATGTTCACTCTTGCCATCTCCTGTTTGACCACTTCCAATTTGCCTTGATTTCTGGACCTTACATTCCAGGTTCCTATGCAATATTGCTCTTTACAGCACCAGACCTTGCTTCTATCACCGGTCACATCCACAACTGGGTACTGGTTTTGCTTTTGCTCTATCCCTTCATTCCTTCTAGAGTTATTTCTCCACTGATCTCCAGTAGCATACTGGGCACCTACAGACCTGGGTAATTCCTCATTCAGTATCCTGTCATTTTGCCCTTTGATACTGTTCATGGGGTTCTCAATGCAAATATACTGAAGTGGTTTGCCATTCCCTTCTCCAGTGGACCACATTCGGCTCTGGTTCATGTGATCAGATGGAGTAGATTCCTGTGATTATGATTTCAGTGTGTCTGCCATCTGAAGCCCCCTCGCAATACCTACCATCTGATTTGAGTTCCTCTTACCTTGGGTGTGGGATATCTCTTCACAGCTGCTCCAAGAAAGCACAGCTGCTGCACCTTACCTTGGATGAGGGGTATGTCCTCAAGGCCGCCCCTCCTGACCTTGAATGTGAGTACCTCCTCTCGGCCCTCCCCGCACAGCCACCGCCTATTGGAGGTGGGGTACCTCCTCTCGGCCACCTGCCCTGGCCTCAGGCATGGGGTAGCTCCTCACCGCTGCGCATCTTTGCATGGTCGGTTGCACCAGGCCGGCTTCTCTGGAGTCTGCGCGGGCGGGGCCTGCGTATCCCGCGTCTGGCGGGCGGGACCGGGGTCTCTCCCATCTGGACGGGCAGGGCCGGGGTCTCTCGCTTCTGCGCGGGCGGGGCAAGTGTCTCTCGCATCTGCGCAGGCAAGGGCGGCTTCTCTTGCGTCTTCTGTGCGGGCAGCACCAGCAACAATAACGTCTCAGCGTGTGGGGCCAAGGTCTCTCGCGTCTGAGCGGTCGGGGCCGGGGTCTCTCGAGTCTGCGCGGTTGGGGCCAGGATCTCTCCTGTCTGCGCGGGTGGGGAAGGCCTCTCTGGCGTCTGCGCCGGCAAGGCCCGTGTCTCTGGCGTCTCAGCCGCGTGGGCCGGCATCTCTCGTGTCTGCGCGGGTGGGGCTGGTATTTCTCCCGTTTGCACAGCTGGGTGAGACTCAAAAAATTCCCTCAAACAGCCGTCCCCATTGGAGAGGAGAACACACTTTACGGACTTAACTCGAGAAGAGGCCCTATTCCCATTTAAAAGCTCAACAGTAATCCCGAAATTCCCCTTCCAACACAAAAGGGTTCCTGACTTCCCTGAAGCAGCCAGAGAAAATTCCTGAGGTCCTGTTCGCTACCTGAGAAGTTCAACCAGGTTCCCGCCACAACTCTAGAAACACCACAAAATTATCCCCTCAATGCGAGATCAGGTAAATATTCCGCTGCACAATTCAAGAGAAATCCCACGTTCCGCTGGAAAGGCAAAACTGTATTTGACACCCTTTATGCGACTCAGAAAATTCCCTCAAACAGCCATACCCATTGGAGAGGAGAACACAATTTATGGACACAACTTGGGAAGAGGCCCTATTCCCATTTAACGGCTCGAGTAATCCCGAAATTCCCGTTCCAGTAGAAAACGGTGACTAAATTCCCTGAAGCAACACAAGAAAGTACCTGAGGTCCCCGTCGCAACTCGAGAAGTATCCCCAGCTTCCCGCCTCAAAAGGGGAAACACCAAAAAATTATCCGCTCAATGTCAGATGAGGAAATTTTGCACTGCACAATTAAATAGAAATCCCAAATTCTCGCTTGAAAGGCAAAAGGGCACTTGACACACTTTATGCGATTCAGATAGTTTCCTAACACCCGTACTTATGGGAGCGGAGAACACACTTTATGGACTCAAATCTAGAAGAGGCCCTATTCCCATTTAAGGGCTCGAGAGTAATCCGGAAGTTCCACTTCCAAAAAAACGGGACCTGACTTCTTTGAAGCAACACGAACGAGTTCCTGAGGTCCACGCTGCAACTCGAGAAGTACCCCCAGCATCCCGCCGCAACTCGACAAACACCACAGAATTATCCCCTCAATGCGAGATGAGGAAATTTTGCACTGCACAATTAAATAGAAATCCCACATACGTGCTTGAAAGGCAAAAGGTCACTTGACACACATTATGTGACCCAGAAAGTTCGCTCACAGAACCGTACCCATTGGAGAGGACAAAACACCTTTTGGACTCAACTCCAGATGAATCCCTATTCCTAATTAATGGCTCGAATGTAAACCGGAAGTTCCCGTTCCAACACAAAAGGGGACCTGACTTCCCTGAAGCAACCCGAGCCACTTCCTGAGGTCGCCATTGCAACTCGAGAAGCACCCCCAGCATCCCGCCGCAACTCGACAAACACCACAGAATTATCCCCTCAATGCGAGAGGAGGAAATTGTGCGCTGCAGAATCTCAAGAGAAATACCACATTCCCTCTTGAAAGGCAAAAGGGTACTTGACACCCTTAATGCGACTCAGAAAGTACTCTCACACAGCCGTCCCCATTGGAGAGGAGAACACACTTTATGGACTCAATTCGAGATGAGGCCCTATTCCCATTTAATGGCTGGAGAGTAAACCGGAAGTGCCCTTTCTAACACAAAAGGGGACCTGCCTTACCTGAAGAAACCCAAGCAAGTTCTTGAGGTCCCCATGGCAACTCGAGAAGTACCCCAAGCTTCCTGCTACAACTAGAGAAACACCACAAAATTATCCCCTCAATGCGAGAAGAGGAAATTTTGCGTTGAAGAATCTCAAGAGAAATACCACTATTCTTTCTTGAAAGGCAAAAAGTACTTGATACCCTTTATGCGACTCAGAAATTTCACTAATATCAGTCCCCATAGGAGAGGAGAACACACTTTATGGACTCAATTCGAGATGAGGACCGATTCCCACTTAACGGCTCGATAGTGAACCGGAAGTTCCCCTTCAAACACAAAACGGGACCTGCCTTACCTGAAGAAACCCGAGCGAGTTCCTGATGTCCCCATCGCAACTCGAGAAGTACCCCCAGCTTCCCGCCGCAACTGGACATACACCCCAAAATTATCCCCTCAATGCGAGATGAGGAAATATTGCTCTGCAGAATCTCAAAAGAAATATCACATTCCCTCTTGAAAGGCTAAAGGGTTCTTGACGCCCTTTATACGACTCAGAATGTTCCCTAACATCCATCCTCAGTGGAGAGGAGAACACTCTTCATGCACTCAAATCGAGAAGAGGCAATATTCCCATTTAAAGGCTCAAGAGTAATCAAGAAGTTCCCCTTCCAACACAAAAGGGAACTTGACTTCCCTGGAGCAACCCGAGAGAGTTCCTGAGGTTCCTGTTTCAACTCCAGAAGTATCCCCGACTTCCCACCACAACTCGAGAAACAACACCATATTATCCCCTCAATGTGACATGTGGTAATTTTGCACTGCAGAATCTCAAGAGAAATCCCATATTAACGATTGAAAGGCAAAAGGGAACTTGGCATACTTTATGCTCCTCAGAAAGTTCCCTAAAACCCGTCCCCATTGCAGAGGCATACACAATTTATGGACTCAACTCCAGAAGAGCCCCTTTTCCCTTAAAGGCCTCAAGAGTAATCCAGAAGTTCCCCGTCCAGCACTAAAGGGGACCTGACTTCCCTAAAGTAACTCCAGTGAGTTCCTGAGGTCCCCGTTGAAACTCGAGAAGTACTCCCAGCTTCCCGCCGAAATTCGGGAAACACCACAAAATTATCCCCTCAATGTGAGATGAGGAAACTTTGCATGGCAGACTCTGAAGAGAAATCCCACATTTCCAATTGAAAGGCAAAAACGTACTTGACTCCCTTTATGTCACTCAGAAAGTTCCCTAACATCCTTCCCCATTGGAGAGGAGAACACACTTTATGGACTCAACTCCAGAAGAGGCCCTATTCCCATTAAAGGCCTCGAGACTAATCCGGAAGTTCCCCTTCCAGCACAAAAGGGGACCTGACTTCCCTGAAGAAACTCGAGTGAGTTCCTGAGGTCCCCATCTAAACTCAAGAAGTACCCCCAGCGTCCCGCCGCAAATCGAGAAACACCACAAAATATTCCCCTCACTGCGAGATGAGGAAATTTTGCGCTGCAGAATCTCAAGAGAAATCCCACATCCGGGTTGAAAGGCAAAAGGGTACTGACTCCGTTTATGCGACTCAGAATGATCCCTAACATCCTTTCTCAGTGGAAAGGAAAACACACTTTATGGACTCAAATCGAAAAGAGGCATTTTTCCCATTTAACAGCTCCAGAGTAATCAGGAAGTTCCTTTTCCAACACAAAAAAGGACTTGACTTTCCTGAAGCAACCCGAGCGAGTTCCTGAGGTACCCGTCGCAACTCGAGAAGCACACCGAACTTCCCGCCGCAACTCGAGAAAAACCCAAAATTATCCCCTCAATGCGAGATGAGGAAATTTTGCCATGCAGATTCTGAAGGTAAATACCGCATTCCCTCTTGAAAGGCACAAAGGAACTTGACACCCCTTATTCGACTCAGAAATTTCCCTCACACAGCCGTCCCCTTTGGAGAGGAGAACACACTTTATGGACTGAATTAGAGATGAGGCCCTGTTCATATTTAAGGGCTCGAGAGATAACTGTAAGTTCGACTTCCAACATCAAAGGGGACCTGACTTCCCTGAAGCAACCCCAGCGAATTCCTGAGCTCCCCGTCACAACTCGAGAATCAAACCCAGCTTCCTGCCGCAACTAGAGAAACACCACAAAATTATCCCCTCCATGCGAGATGAGGAATTTTTGCGATGCAGAATCTCAAAAGAAATACCACATTCCCTCTTGAAAGGCAGAAAGGAACTTGACACCCTTTATTCGACTCAGAAAGTTCCCTCACACAGCCGTCCGCATTGGAGAGGAGAACACACTTTATGGACTCAATTCGAGATATGCCCCTGTGCACAATTAAGGGATGGAGAGGACACCGGAAGTTCCCCTTCCAACACCAAAGGGGACCTGACTTCCCTGAAGCAACCCCAGCGAGTTCCTGAGGTCCCCGTCGCATCTCGAGATGCACCCCCAGCTAGCTGCCGCAACTCGAGAAACACCCCAAAATTATCCCCTCAATGCGAGACGTGGAAATTTTGCGATGCAGAATCTCAAGAGAAACACCACATTCCCTCTTGAAAGGCAAAAAGAACTTGACACCCTTTATTCGACTCAGAAATTTCCCTAACACAGCCATCCCCTTAGGAGAGGAGAACACACTTTATGGACTCAAATCGAGATCAGCCCCTGTGCACATTTAAGGGCTCGAGAGGAAACCGGAAGTTCCCCTTCCAACAGCAAAGGGGACCTGAGTTCCCTGAAGGAACCCCAGCGACTTCCTGAGGTTTCTGTCACAACTCGAGAAGCACCCCAAAATTATCCCCTCAATGTGAGATGAGGAAATTTTGCAATTCAGCATCTCAAGAGAAATACCACATTCCCTCTTGAAAGCCAAAAAGGTACTTGACACCCTTTATTCCACTCCGAAAGTTCCCTCACACTGCCGTCCCCTTTGGAGAGGAGAACACAATTTATGGACTCAATTCGAGATGAGCCCCTGTGCACATTTAAGGGCTTGAGAGGAAACCGGAAGTTCCCCTTCCAACACCAAAGGAGACCTGACTTCCCTGAAGCAACCACAGCGAGTTCCTGAGGTCCCCGTCGCAACTACAGAAGCACCCCCAGCTTCCCGCCGCAACACGAGAAACACCCCAAAATTATCCGCTCCTTGCGAGATGAGGAAATTTTGCGATGCAGCATCTCAAGAGAAATAACACATTCACTCTTGAAAGGCCAAAAGGTACTTGACACCCTTTATTCGACTCAGAAAGTTCCCTCACACAGCCGTCCCCTTTGGAGAGGAGAACACACTTTATGGACTCAATTCGAGATGAGCCCCTGTGCACATTGAAGGGCTCGAGAGGAACCCGGAAGTTCCCCTTCCAACCCAAAAGGGGACCTGACTTCCCTGAAGTAACTCGAGTGAGTTCCTGAGGTCCCCTTCACACCTCGAGGAATACCCCCAGCTTCCCGCCGCAATTCGAGAAACACCACAAAATTATCCCCTCAATGCGAGATGAAGAAATTTTGCACTGCAGAATTTCAAGAGAAATCCCACATTCCCGCCTGAAAGGGAAAAGGGTATTTGACACACTTTATTCAGTTCAGGTCAGTTCAGTCGTTCAGTCGTGTCCGACTCTCCGCGACCCCATGAATCACTGTACGCTAGGCCTCCCTGTCCTACACCAACTCCCGGAGTTCACTCAAACTCATGGCCACAGAGTCGGTGATGCTATCCAGCCATCTCATTCTCTGTCGTCCACTTTTCCTCCAGCCCCCAACCTCTCCTAGCATCAGAATCTTTTCCAGTGTGTCAACTCATCGCATGAGGTGGCCGAAGTATTGCAATTTCAGCTTTAGCATCAGTCCTTCCAATGAACACCGACGATTGATCTCCCTTAGAATGGACTGGCTGGATCTTCTTGCAGTCCAAGGGACTCTCAAGAGTCTTCTCCAATACCACAGTTCGAACGCCTCAGTTCTTCGGCGATCAGCTTTCTTCACAGTCCAACTCTCACATCCATACATGACCACGGGAAAAACCATAGCTTTGACTAGATGGAGCGTTTTTGGCAAAGTGATGTCTCTGCTTTTTAAAATACTATCAAGGTTGATCATAACTTTCCTGCCAAGGAGTAAGCGCCTTTTAATTTCATGGCTTCAATCAGCATCTGCAGTCATTTTGGAGCCCCCAAAAATAAAGTGTGACACTGTTTCCACTGTTTTTCCATCTATTTCCCGTGAAGTGTTGGGACCAGATTCCATCACCTTTGTTTTCTGAATGTTGAGCTTCAAGCCAACCTTTTCACTCTCCTCTTTCACTTTCATCAAGAGGCTTTTGAGTTCCTCCTCACTTTCTGCCCTAAAGGTGGTGTCATCTGCATATCTGAGGTTATTGATATTTCTCCCAGCAATCTTGATTCCAGTTGTTCTTCTTCCAGCCCAGCATTTCTCATGATGCACTCTGCATATAAGTTAAATAAGCAAGATTACAATATACAGCCTTGACGTACTCCTTTTCCTATTTGGAACCAGTCTGTTGTTCCATGCACAGTTCTGACTGTTGCTTCCTGACCTGCATACAGGTTTCTAAAGAGGTAGGTCAGGTGGTCTCGTATTCCCATCTCTTTCAGAATCTTCCACAGTTTATTGTGATCCACACAGTCAAAGGCTTTGGCATAGTCAATGAAGCAGAAATAGATGTTTTTCTGGAACTCTCTCGCTTTCTCCATGATCCAGCGGATGTTGGCAATTTGATCTCTGTTGCCTCTGCCTTTTCAAAAACCTGCTTGAACATCTGGGAGTTCACGGATCACATATTGCTGAAGCCTGGCTTGGAGAATATTGAGCATGACTGTACTAGCATGTGAGATGAGTGCAATTGTGCGGTAGCTTGAGCATTCTTTGGCATTGCCTTTCTTTGGGATTGGAATGAAGACTGACCTTTTCCAGTCCTGTGGCCACTGCTGAGTTTTCCAAATTTGTTGGCATATTGAGTGAAGCACTTTCACAGCATCATCTTTCAAGATTTGAAATAGCTCAACTGGAATTCCATCACTTCCACTAGCTTTGTTCGTAGTGTTGCTTTCTAAGGCACACTTGAATTCACATTCCAAGATGTCTGGCTCTAGGCCAGTGATCACATTTTCGTGACTATCCTGGTCGTGAAGATCTTTTTTGTACAGTTCTTCTGTGTATTCTTGCCACCTCTTCTTAATATCTTCTGCTTCCGTTAGGTCCATACCATTTCTGTCTTTTATCGAGCCCATCTTTGCATGAAATATTCCCTTAGAATCTCTAATGTTCTTGAAGAGATCTCTTGTTTTTCCTATTCTGTTGTTTTCCTCTATTTCTTTGCACTGATCACTGAGGAAGGCTTTCTTATCTCTCCTTGCTATTTTTTGGAACTCTGCATTCTAATGCTTATATCTTTCCCTTTCTCCTTTGCTTTTCGCTTCTCTTCTTTTCACAGCTATTTGTAAGGCCACCTCAGACAGCCATTTTGCTTTTTTTTGCATTTCTTTTCCATGGGGATGCTCTTGGTCCCTGTCTCCTGTACAATGTCACGAACCTCCATCCAGAGTTCATCAGGCACTCTATCTATCAGATCTAGTGCCTTAAATCTATTTCTCACTTCCACTGTATAATACTAAGGGATTTGATTGAGGTCGTATCTGAATAGTCTAGGGGATTTCCCTACTTTCTTCAATTTAAGTCTGAATTTGGCAATAAGGAGTTCATGATCTGAGCCACAGTCAGTTCCTGGTCTTGTTTTTGCTAACTGTATACAGCTTCTCCATCTTTGGCTGCAAAGAATATAATGAATCTGATTTCGGTGTTGACCATCTGGTGATGTCCACGTGTAGAGTCTTCTCTTGTGTTGTTGGAAGAGGGAGTTAGCTATGACCAGTGCGATCTCTTGACAAAACTCTATTAGACTTGGCCCTGCTTCATTCCGTGCTCCAAGGCCAAATTTGCCTGTTACTCCAGGTGTTTCTTGACTTCCTCCTTTTGCATTCCAGTCCCCTATAATGAAAAGGACATCTTTTTGGGTGTTAGTTCTAAAAGGTCTTGTAGGTCTTCATAGAACCGTTCAACTTCGGCTTCTTCAGCGTGAGTGGTTGGGGCATAGGCCTGGATTACTGTAATGTTGAATGCTTTGCCTTGGAAACTAACAGAAATCATTCTGTCGTTTTTAAGATTGCATCCAAGTACTGCATTTCGGAGTCTCTTGTTGACCATGATGGCTACTCCATTTCTTCTAAGGGATTTCTGCCCACAGTACTATATATATAATGGTCATCTGAGTTAAATTCACACATTCCAGTCCATTTTAATTCACTGATTCCTAGAATGTCTATGTTCACTCTTGCCATCTCCTGTTTGACCACTTCCAATTTGCCTTGATTCCTGGACCTTACATTCCAGGTTCCTATGCAATATTGCTCTTTACAGCACCAGACCTTGCTTCTATCACCGGTCACATCCACAACTGGGTACTGGTTTTGCTTTTGCTCCATCCCTTCATTCCTTCTAGAGCTATTTCCACTGATCTCCAGTAGCATACTGGGCACCTACAGACCTGGGGAATTACTCATTCAGTATCTTGTCATTTTGCCCTTTGATACTGTTCATGGGATTCTCAATGCAAATATACTGAAGTGGTTTGCCATTCCCTTCTCCAGTGGACCACATTCGGCTGTGGTCCATGTGATCAGAGCGAGTAGATTCCTGTGATTATGATTTCAGTGTGTCTGCCATCTGAAGCCCCCTCGCAATACCTACCATCTGATTTGAGTTCCTCTTACCTTGGGTGTGGGATATCTCTTCACAGCTGCTCCAAGAAAGCACAGCTGCTGCACCTTACCTTGGATGAGGAGTATGTCCTCAAGGCCGCCCCTCCTGACCTTGAACGTGAGTACCTCCTCTCGGCCCTCTCCCGCACAGCCACCACCTATTGGAGGTGGGGTACCTCCTCTCGGCCGCCTGTCCTGGCCTCAGGCATGGGGTAGCTGCTCACCGCTGCGCATCTCTGCATGGTTGGTTGCGCCAGGGCCGGCTTCTCTCCAGTCTGCGCAGGCGGGGCCTGCGTATCCCGCGTCTGGTGGGCGGGGCCGGGGTCTCTCCCATCTGGGCGGGCGGGGGCGGGGTCTCTCGCGTCTGCGCGGGCGGGGCAAGGGTCTCTCGCATCTGCGCAGGCGGGGCCGGCTTCTCTTGCATCTGTGCGGGCGGCGCCAGCAACAATAGCATCTGATTGGGCGGGGCCGAGGTCTCTCGCGTCTGAGCGGGCGGGGCCAGGGTCTCTCGAGTCTGCGCGGGTGGGGCCGGGTTCTCTCCCATCTGCACGGGTGGGGAAGGCCTCTCTCGCGTCTGCACCGGCAAGGCCCGTGTCTCTGGCATCTCAGCCGCCTGGGCTGGCATCTCTCGTGTCTGCGCGGGTGGGGCTGGTATTTCTCCCGTTTGCACAGCAGGGTGAGACTCAAAAAATTGCCTCAAACAGTCGTCCCCATTGGAGAGGTGAACAAACTTTACGGACTTAACTCGAGAAGAGGCCCTATTCCCATTTAAAGGCTCAACAGTAATCCCGAAATTCCCCTTCCAACACAAAAGGGTTCCTGACTTCCCTGAAGCAGCCAGATAGAATTCCTGAGGTCCTGCTCGCTACCTGAGAAGTTCAACCAGGTTCCCGCGGCAACTCTAGAAACACCACAAAATTATCCCCTCAATGCGAGATCAGGAAAATATTCCGCTGCACAATTCAAGAGAAATCCCACGTTCCGCTGGAAAGGCAAAACTGTATTTGACACCCTTTATGCGACTCAGAAAATTCCCTCACACAGCCATCCCCATTGGAGAGGAGAACACAATTTATGGACTCAACTTGGGAAGAGGCCCTATTCTCATTTAACGGCTCGAGAGTAATCCCGAAATTCCCGTTCCAGTAGGAAAGGGTGACTAACTTCCCTGAAGCAACACAAGCGAGTTCCTGAGGTCCCCGTCGCAACTCGAGAAGTACCCCCAGCTTCCCGCCTCAAAAGGGGAAACACCAAAAAATTATCCGCTCAATGTGAGATGAGGAAATTTTGCACTGCACAATTAAATAGAAATCCCACATTCCCGCTGAAAGGCAAAAGGGCACTTGACACACTTTATGCTATTCAGATAGTTTCCTAACACCCGTACTTATTGGAGTGGAGAACACACTTCATGGACTCAAATCTAGAAGAGGACATGTTCCCATTTAAGGCTCGAGAGTAATCTGGAAGTTCCACTTCCAAAAAAAGGGGACCTGACTTCCCTGAAGCAACACGAACGAGTTCCTGAGGTCCACGCTGCAACTCGAGAAGTACCCCCAGATCCAAGCCGAAAC
Source organism: Moschus berezovskii (assembly GCF_049115385.1). Classification (NCBI taxonomy): domain Eukaryota; kingdom Metazoa; phylum Chordata; class Mammalia; order Artiodactyla; family Moschidae; genus Moschus; species Moschus berezovskii. The sequence continues at coordinate 1,936,717 of NC_142465.1, forward strand.
TCGAGACACAACAAAATTATCCCCACAATGCGAGATGAGGAAATTTTGCGCTCCGAAATCTCAAGAGAAGTCCCACATACCCGCTTGAAAGGCAAAAGGTCACTTGACACACTTTATGTAACCCAGAAAGTTCGCTCACAGAGCCGTACCCATTGTAGAGGAAAAAACACCTTTTGGACTCAACTCCAGATGAATCCGTATTCCCAATTAATGGCTCGAAAGTAAACCGGAAGTTCCCGTTCCAACACAAAAGGGGACCTGACTTCCCTGAAGCAACCCGAGCCACTTCCTGAGGTCCCCGTTGCAACTCGAGAAGCACCCCCAGCATCCCGCCACAGCTCGAGAAACACCCCAAAATTATCCCCTCAATGCGAGATGAGGAAAATTTGCGATGCAGCATCTCAAGAGAAATACCACATTTCCTCTTGAAATGCAAAAGGGTACTTGACATCCTTTATGCGACTCAGAAATTTCACTAACATCAGTCCCCATTGGAGAGGTGAACGAACTTTATGTACTCAATTCAAAATGAGGCTCTATTGCCAATTAACTGCTCGAGAGTAAATTGGAAGTTCCCCTTCCAACAAAAAGGTGACCTGCCTTACCTGAAGAAACCCGACTGAGTTCCTGAGGTACGCATAGCAACTTGAGAAGTACCCCCATCTTCCCGCCGCAACTCGAGAAACACCACAAAATTATCCCCTCAATGCGAGAAGAGGAAATTTTGCGTTACAGAATCTCAAGAGAAATACCACATTCCCTCTTGAAAGGCAAAAGGACTCTTAACACCCTTTATGCGATTCAGAAAGTTCCCTCAAAGAGCAGTGCCCATTGGAGAGGAGAACACACTTTATGGACTTAATTCGAGATGAGGACCGATTCCCACTTAACGGCTCGATAGTGAACCTGAAGTTCCCCTTCAAGCACAAAACGGGACCTGCCTTACCTGAAGAAACCCGAGCGAGTTCCTGATGTCCCCATCGCAACTCGAGATGTACCCCCAGCTTCCCGCCACAACTGGACATACACCCCAAAAATATCCCCTCAATGCGAGATGAGGAAATATTGCTCTGCAGAATCTCAAGAGAAATATCACATTCCCTCTTGAAAGGCAAAAGGGTTCTTGACTCCCTTTATGCGACTCAGAATGTTCCCTAACATCCATCCTCAGTGGAGAGGAGAACACTCTTCATGTAGTCAAATCCAGAAGAGGCAATATTCCCATTTCAAAGCTCAAGAGTAATGAAGAAGTTTCCCTTCCAACACAAAAGGGGAATTGACTTCCCTGGAGCAAACTGAGAGAGTTCCTGAGGTTCCAGTTTCAACTCCAGAAGTATCCCCTACTTCCAACCACAACTCGAGAAACAACACAGTATTATCCCCGTAATGCGACATGAGGTAATTTTGCGCTGCAGAATCTGAAGAGAAATCCCACATTCCCGCTTGAAAGGCAAAAGGGAACTTGGCATCCTTTATGCTCCTCAGAAAGTTCCCTAAAGTCCATCCCCATTGCAGAGGCATACACAATTTATGGACTCAACTGCAGAAGAGCCCCTATTCCCTTAAAGGACTCGAGAGTAATCCACAAGTTCCCCGGCCAGCACTAAAGGGGACCTGACTTCCCTAAAGTAACTCCAGTGAGTTCCTGAGGTCCCCGTTGAAACTCGAGAAGCACCCCCATCTTCCCGCCGCAACTCGAGAAACACCCCAAATTATCCCCTCAACGCAAGATGAGGAAATTTTGTGATGCAGAATCCCAAGAGAAATACCACATTCCCTCTTGAAAGGCAAAAAGGTACTTGACACCCTTTATTCGACTCAGAAAGTTCCCTCACACAGCCGTCCCCTTTGGAGAGGAGAACACACTTTATGGACTCAATTCGAGATGAGCCCCTGTGCACATTGAAGGGCTCGAGAGGAACCCGGAAGTTCCCCTTCCAACAGCCATGGGGACCTGACTTCCCTGAAGCAACCCCAGCGAGTTCCTGAGGTCCCCGTCGCAACTCGAGAAGCACCCCCAGCTTCCAGCCGCAACTCGAGAAACACCGGAAAATTATTCGCTCCATGCGAGATGAGGGAATTTTGCGATGCAACATCTCAAGAGAAATACCACATTCCCTCTTGAAAGGCAAAAAGGTACTTGACACCCTGTATTAGACTCAGAAAGTTCCCTCACAAAGCCGTCCCTTTTGGAGAGGAGAACACACTTTATGGACTCAATTCGAGATGAGCTCCTGTGCACATTTAAGGGATCAAGAGGAAACCGAAAGTTCCCCTTCCAACACCAAAGGGGACCTGACTTCACTGAAGCAAACCAAGCGAGTTCCTGAGGTTCCCGTTGCAACTCGAGAAGCACCCCCAGCTTCCGCCGCAACTCGTGAAACACCCCAAACTTATCCCCTCAATGCAAGATGAGGAAATTTTGCGATGCACCATCTCAAGAGGAATACCATATTCCCTATTGAAAGGCAAAAAGGTACTTGACACCCTTTATTCGACTCAGAAAGTTCCCTCACACAGCCGTCCCCTTTGGAGATGAGAAAAAACTTTATGGACTCAATTCGAGATGAGACCCTGTGCACATTTAAAAGCTCGAGAGGAAACCAGAATTTCCCCTTCCAACACCAAAGGGGAACTGACATCCCTGAAGCAACCCCGAGAGTTCCTGAGGTCCCCATCGCAAATCGAGAAGCACCCCCAGCTTCCCGCCGCAACTTGAGAAACACCCCAAAATTATCCCCTCCATGCGAGATGAGGAAATTTTGCAATGCAACATCTCAAGACAAATACCACATTCCCTCTTGAAAGGCAAAAAGGTACTTGAAACCCTGTATTCGACTCAGAAAGTTCCCTGACACAGCCGTCCCCTTTGGAGATGAGAACACACTATATGGACTCAATTCGAGATGAGCCCCTGTGCACATTTAAGGGATCGAGAGGAAACCTGAAGTTCCCCTTCCAACACCAAAGGGGACCTGACTTGCCTGAAGCAACCCCAGCGTGTTCCTGAGGTCCCGGTCGCAACTCGAGAAGCACACCCAGCTTCCCGCCGCACCTCGAGAAACACCCCAAAAATATTCCCTCCATGCGAGAGGAGGAAATTTTGCAATGCAGCATCTCAAGAGAAATACCACTTTCCCTCTTGAAAGGCAAAAAGGTACTTGACACCCTTTATTCGACTCAGAAAGTTCCCTCACACAGCCGTCCCCTTTGGAGAGGAGAACACACTTTATGGACTCAATTCGAGATGAGCCCTTGTGCATATTTAAGGGATCAAGAGGAAACCGGAAGTTCCCCTTCAAACACCAATGGGGACCTGACTTCCCTGAAGCAACCCCAGCGAGTTCCTGATGTCCCCGTCTCATCTCAAGAAGCACCCCCAGCTAGCTGCCGTAACTCAAGAAACACCCCAAAATTATCCCCTAAATGCGAGACGTGGAAATTTTCCGATGCAGAATCTCAAGAGAAACACCACATTCCCTCTTGAAAGGCAAAAAGGTACTTGACACCCTTTATCGACTCAGATAGTTCCCTCACACAGCCGTCCCCTTTTAGAGGAGAACACAATTTATGAATCAATTCGAGATGAGCCCCTGTGCACATTTAAGTGCTCGAGAGGAAACCGGAAGTTCCCCTTCCAACAGCAAAGGGGACCTGACTTCCTTGAAGTAACCCCAGCGAGTTCCTGAGGTCCCCGTCACAACTCGAGAAGCACCACCAGCTTCCCGCCGCAACTGGAGAAACACACCAAAATTATCCCCTCAATGCGATATGAGGAAATTTTGCGATGCAGCATCTCAAGAGAAATACCACATTCCCTCTTGAAAGGCAAAAAGGTACTTGAAAACCTTTATTCGACTCAGAAAGTTCCCTCACACAGCCTCCCCTTTGGAGAGAACACATTTCATGGACTCAATTCGAGATGAGCCCCTGTGCACATTTAAGGGCTCAAGAGGAACCCGGAAGTTCCCCTTTCAACACCAAAGGGGACCTGAGTTCCCTGAAGCAACCCCAGCGAGTTCCTGAGGTCCCCGTCGCAACTCGAGAAGCACCCCCAGCTTCCTGCCGTAACTCGAGAAACACCCCAAAATTAACTCATCAAAGCGAGATGAGGAAATTTTGCGATGCAGCATCTCAAGAGAAATACCACATTCCCTCTTGAAAGGCAAAATGGTATTTGACACCCTCTATTCGACTCAGAAAGTTCCCTCACACAGCCGTCCCCTTTGGAGAGAACACACTTTATGGAATGAATTCCAGATGAGCCCCTCTGCACATTTAAGGGCTCGAAAGAATCCGGAAGTTACCCTTCCAACACCAAAGGGGACCTGACTTTCCTGAAGCAACCACAGAGACTTCCTGAGGTCCCCGTCGCAACTCGAGAAGCACCCCAAAATTATTTCCTCAATGCGAGATGAGGAAATTTTTCAATGCAGCATCTCAAGGGAAATACCACATTCCCTCTTGAAAGGCAAAAAGGTACTTGACACCCTTTATTCGACTCAGACAGTTCCCTCACACAGCCGTCCCCTTTGGAGAGAACACACTTTATGGACTCAATTCGAGATGAGCCCCTGTGCACATTTAAGGGCTCGAGAGGAACCCGGAAGTTACCTTCCAACAGCAAAGGGGACCTGACTTCCCTGAAGCAACCCCAGCGAGTTCCTGAGGTCCACGTCGCAACTCGAGAAGCACCCCCAGCATCCTGCCGTAACTCGAGAAACACCCCAAAATTATCCCCTCAATGCGAGATGAGGAAATTTTTCGATGCAGCATCTCAAGAGAAACACCACATTCACTCTTGAAAAGCAAAAAGTTATTTGACACCCTTTATTTGTCTCAGAAAGTTCCCTCACACAGCCGTCCCCTTTGGAGAGAACACACTTTATGGAATCAATTCGAGATGAGACCCTGTGCACATTTAAGGGCTACAGAGGAACCCGGAGTTCCCCTTCCAACACCAAAGGGGACCTGACTTCCCTGAAGCAACCACAGCGATTTCCTGAGGTCCCCATCGCAACTCTTGAAGCACCCCCAGCTTCCCGCTGCAACTCGAGAAATACCCCAAAATTTTTCCCTCAATGCGAGATGAGGAAATTTTGCGATGCAGCGTGTCAAGAGAAATACCACATTCCCTCTTAAAAGGGAAAAAGTTACTTGACACCCTTTATTCGACTTAGAAAGTTCCCTCACACAGCCGTCCCCATTTAGAGGTGAACACACATTATGGACTCAATTCGAGATGATCCCCAGTGCACATTTAAGGGCTCGAGAGGAACCTGGAAGTTCCCCTTCCAACAGCAAAGGGGACCTGACTTCCCTGTAGCAACCCCAGCAAGTTCCTGAGGTCCCCGTCGCAACTTGAGAATCACCCCCAGCTTCCTGCCGCAACTCAAGAAACACCTCAAAATTATCCCCTCAATGCGAGATGAGGAAATTTTGCGATGCAGCATCTCAAGAGAAATACCACATTCCCTCTTGAAAGGCAAAAAGGTTCTTGACACCCTTTATTCGACTCAGAAAGTTCCCTCACACAGCCGTCCTTTTTAGAGGAGAACACAATTTATGGAATCAATTCGAGATGAGCCCCTGTGCACATTTAAGGGCTCGAGAGGAAACCTGAAGTTCCCCTTCCATCAGCAAAGGGGACCTGACTTCCCTGAAGCAACCCCAGCGAGTTTTGAGGTCCCAGTCGTAACTCGAGAAGCTCCCCAAAATTATCCCCTGAAATCGAGATGAGGAAATTTTGCTATGCAGTATCTCAAGAGACATGCCACATTCCCTCTTCAAAGGCAAAAGGGTACTTGACACCCTTTAATCGACTCAGAAAATTACCTAAAACAGCCATCCCCTTTGGAGAGGAGAACACACTTTACGGACTCAATTCGAGAGGAGCCCCTGTGCACATTGATGGGCTCGAGAGGAAACCGGAATTTCCCCTTCCAATACCAAAGTGGACCTGACTTCCCTGAAGCAACTTCAGCGAATTCCGGAGGTCCCCGTCTCAACTCGAGAAGCACCACCATCTTTCCGCCGCACTCGAGAAACACCCCAAAATTATCCCCTCAATGCGAGATGAGGAATTTCTGCAATGCTGCATCTCAAGTGAAATACCACATTCGCTCTTGAAAGGCAAAAAATTACTTGACACCCGTTATTCGACTCATAAAGTTCCCTCACACAGCCATCCCCTTTGGAGAGGAGAACAGATTTTATGGTCTCAGTTCGAAATGAGCCCCTGTGCACATTTAAGCGCTCAGGAGTAAACGGGAAGTTCCACTTCCAACACGAAAGGGGTCCTGACTTCCCTGAAGCAACAGCAGCGAGTTCCTGAGGTTCCCGTCACAACTCGAGAAGCACCCCCAGCTTCCCCCGGCAACTCGAGAAACACCCCAAAATTATCCCCTCAATGCGAGATGAGGAAATTTTGCGATGCAGCATCTCAAGAGAAATACCACATTCCCTCTTGAAAGGCAAAAGGGTACTTGACACCCTTTATGCGACTCAAAATGTTCCCTCACACAGCCGTCCCCATTGGATAGGAGAACACACTTTAAGGACTCAATTCCAGAGGTGGCCCTATTCCCTTTTGACGGCTCCAGAGTAAACCGGACGTTCCTATTCCAAAACGAAAGGGGACCTGACTTCCCTGAATAAACCCAAGCGAGTTCCTGAGGTCCCCGACGCACTTCGAGAAGTACCCCCAGCTTCTCCCCGCAACTATAGAAACACCACAATATTATAGACTCAATGCGAGATGAGGAAATTTTGTGCTGCAGAATCTCAAGTGAAATACCACATTCCCGCTTGAAAGGCAATGGGTACTTGACACCCTTTATTCGACTCAGAAATTTCACTAACATCAGTCCCCATTGGAGAGGAGAACACATTTTATGGACTCAATTCAAGATGAGCCCCTATTCCCATTAACGGCTCGAGAGTAAACCGGAGGTTCCCCTTCCAAGAAAAAAGGGGTCCTGACTTCCGTGAAGCAACCCGAGCGAGTTCCTGAAGTCCCCGACTCAACTTGAGAAGCACCCCCAGGTTCCCACCGCAAATCGAGAAACACCACAAAATTATCCCCTCAATGCGAGAGGAGGAAATTTTGCGATGCAGAATCTCAAGAGAAATACCACATTTCCTTTTGAAAAGGCAAAATTTTATTTGACACCCTTTATTAGACTCAGAAAGTTCCCTCACACAGCCATCCCCTTTAGAGAGGAGAACACACTTTATGGACTCATTTCCAGATGAGAACCTGTTCACATTTAAGGGCTGGAGAGGAAACCGGAAGTTCCCCTTCCAACACCAAAGGGGACCTGACTTCCTTGAAGCAACCCAGGGAGTTCCTGAGGTCCCCGTCGCAACTCTTGAAGCACCCCCAGCTTCCTGCCGCAACTCGAGAAACACCCCAAAATTATCCCCTAAATGCGAGATGAGGCAATTTTGCACTGCAGAATCTCAAGAGAAATACCACATTTCCTCATAAAAGGCAAAAGGGTACTAAATACCCTTTATGCAACTCAGAAAGTTCCCTCACACATCCGTCCCCATTGGGAGGAGAACACACTTTATGGACTCTATTCGAGAAGAGGTCCTATTCACATTAAAGGGTTCGAGAGTAATACGGAAGTTCCCCTTCCAGCACAAAATGGGACCAGACTTCCCTGAAGTAACTCGAGTGTGGTCCAGAGGTACTCGTCGGAACTGCAGAAGTACCCCCAGCTTCCCAACCCAATTCGTGAAACACTAAAAAATTACCCCTTCCATGCGAGATGAGGAAATTTTGCACTGCAGAATCTCAAGAGAAATCCCACATTCCCGCTTGAAAGGAAACAGTGTACTTGACTCCCTTTAGGCGACTCAGAATGTTTCCTAACATCCGTCCTCAGTGCAGAGCAGAACACACTCTCTGGACTCAAATCGAGAAGAGGCAATGTTCCCATTTAACGGCTCGAGAGTAATCCGGAAGTTCCCCTTCCAACACAAAAGGGGACTTGACTTCGCTGAAGCAACCCGAGCGAGTTCCTGAGGTCCCCGTTGCAAGTCGAGAAGTATCCCCTGCTTCCCTCTACAACTTGAGAAACACCACAAAAGTATCCCCTCAATGTGAGATGAGGAAATCTTGCGCTGCAGAACCTCAAAAGAAATCCCACATTCCAGCTTGAAAGGCATAAGGGTACCTGACTCCCTTTAGGCGACTCAGAATGTTCCCTAACATCCTTCCTCATTGGAGAGGAAAACACACTTCATGGACTCAAATCGAAAAAAGGCTATATTCCCATTTAAAGGCTCGAGAGTAATCAAGAAGTTCCCCTTCCAACACAAAAAAGTACTTGACTTCCCTGAAGCAACCTGAGCGAATTCCAGAGGGTCCCGTCTCAACTCCAGAAGTATCCCCTGCTTCCGGCCCCAACTCGAGAAACGACACAATATTATCCCCTCAGTGCGAGATGAGGTAATTTTCTGCTGTAGAATCTCCAGAGAAATCCCGCCTTCCAGCTTGAAAGCAAAAGGGTACTCGACACACTTTATGCCACTCAGAAAGTTCCCTAACATCCGTCCCCATTGGAAAGGAGAACACAATTTATGGACTCAAATTGAGAGGAGGCCCTATTCCCATTAAAGGGCTCGAGAACAATCCGGAAGTTCCCCTTCCAGCACAAAAGGGGACCTGACTTCCCTGAAGTAATCCGAGTGTGTTCCAGAGGTCCTCTTCGCAACTGGAGAATCACGGCCAGCTTCCCAGCCCAATTCGTGTAACAGCACATAATTATCCCCTCCATGCGAGATGAGGAAATTTTGCACTGCAGAATCTCAAGAGAAATCTCACATTCCCGCTTGAAAGGCAAAAGGGTACTTGACTCCCTTTAAGCGAATCAGAATGGTCCCTAACATCCATCCTCAGTGGAGAGGAGAACACACTTTAAGGACTCAAATCGAGAAGAGGCAATATTCCCATTTAAGGGCTCGAGAGTAATCCGGAAGTTCCCCTTCCAGCACAATCGGGGACCTGACTTCCCTGAAGTAACTCGAGTGAGTTCCTGAGGTCCCCTTCGCACCTCGAGGAATACCCCCAGCTTCCCGCCGCAATTCGAGAAACACCACAAAATTATCCCCTCAATGCGAGATGAAGAAATTTTGCGCTGCAGAATTTCAAGAGAAATCCCACATTCCCGCCTGAAAGGGAAAAGGGTATTTGACACACTTTATTCAGTTCAGTTCAGTTCAGTTCAGTCGCTCAGTCGTGTCCGACTCTCTGCGACCCCATGAATCACGGTACGCTAGGCCTCCCTGTCCTATACCAACTCCCAGAGTTCACTCAAACTCATCGCCACAGAGCCGGTGATGCTATCCAGCCATCTCATTCTCTGTCGTCCCCTTCTCCTCCAGCCGCCAACCTCTCCTAGCATCAGAATATTTTCCAGTGAGTCAACTCATCGCATGAGGTGGCCGAAGTATTGCAATTTCATCTTTAGCATCAGTCCTTCCAATGAACACCGACGATTTATCTCCCTTAGAATGGACTGGTTGGATCTTCTTGCAGCCCAAGGGACTCTCAAGAGTCTTCTCCAATACCACAGTTCGAAAGCATCAGTTCTTCGGCGATCAGCTTTCTTCACAGTCCAACTCTCACATCCATACATGACCACGGGAAAAACCATAGCTTTGACTAGATGGAGCTTTTTTGGCAAAGTGATGTCTCTGCTTTTTAATATACTATCAAGGTTGATCATAACTTTCCTTCCAAGGAGTAAGCGCCTTTTAATTTCATGGCTTCAATCAGCATCTGCAGTCATTTTGGAGCCCCCCAAAATAAAGTGTGACACTGTTTCCACTGTTTTTCCATCTATTTTCTGTGAAGTGTTGGGACCAGATCCCATCACCTTTGTTTTCTGAATGTTGAGCTTCAAGCCAACCTTTTCACTCTCCTCTTTCACTTTCATCAAGATGCTTTTGAGTTCCTCCTCACTTTCTGCCCTAAAGGTGGTGTCATCTGCATATCTGAGGTGATTGATATTTCTCCCAGCAATCTTGATTCCAGTTGTTCTTCTTCCAGCCCAGCATTTCTCATGATGCACTCTGCATATAAGTTAAATAAGCAAGATTACAATATACAGCCTTGACGTAGTCCTTTTCCTATTTGGAACCAGTCTGTTGTTCCATGCACAGTTCTGACTGCTGCTTCCTGACCTGCATACAGGTTTCTAAAGAGGCAGGTTAGGTGGTCTCGTATTCCCATCTCTTTCAGAATCTTCCACAGTTTATTGTGATCCACACAGTCAAAGGCTTTGGCATAGTCAATGAAGCAGAAATAGATGTTTTTCTGGAACTCTCTCGCTTTCTCCATGATCCAGCGGATGTTGGCAATTTGATCTCTGGTGCCTCTGCCTTTTCTAAAACCTGCTTGAACATCTGGGAGTTCACGGATCACATATTGGTGAAGCCTGGCTTGGAGAATTTTGAGCATGACTGTACTAGCGTGTGAGATGAGTGCAATTGTGCGGTAGCTTGAGCATTCTTTGGCATTGCCTTTCTTTGGGATTAGAATGAAGACTGACCTTTTCCAGTCCTGTGGCCACTGCTGAGTTTTCCAAATTTGTTGGCATATTGAGTGAAGCACTTTCACAGCATCATCTTTCAAGATTTGAAATAACTCAACTGGAATTCCATCACTTCCACTAGCTTTGTTCGTAGTGTTGCTTTCTAAGGCACACTTGAATTCACATTCCATGATATCTGGCTCTAGGCCAGTGATCACATTTTCGTGACTATCCTGGTCGTGAAGATCTTTTTTGTACAGTTCTTCTGTGTATTCTTGCCACCTCTTCTTAATATCTTCTGCTTCCGTTAGGTCCATACCATTTCTGTCTTTTATCGAGCCCATCTTTGCATGAAATGTTCCCTTGGAAACTCTAATGTTCTTGAAGAGATCTCTTGTTTTTCCTATTCTGTTGGTTTCCTCTATTTCTTTGCATTGATCACTGAGGAAGGCTTTCTTATCTCTCTTTGCTATTCTTTGGAACTCTGCATTGTAATGCTTATATCTTTCCCTTTCTCCTTTGCTTTTCGCTTCTCTTCTTTTCACAGCTATTTGTAAGGCCACCTCAGACAGCCATTTTGCTTTTTTTTGCATTTCTTTTCCATGGGGATGCTCTTGGTCCCTGTCTCCTGTACAATGTCACGAACCTCCATCCAGAGTTCATCAGGCACTCTATCTATCAGATCTAGTGCCTTAAATCTATTTCTCACTTCCACTGTATAATCATGAGGGATTTGATTGAGGTCATATCTGAATGGTCTAGGGGATTTCCCTACTTTCTTCAATTTAAGTCTGAATTTGGCAATAAGGAGTTCATGATCTGAGCCACAGTCAGCTCCTGGTCTTGTTTTTGCTAACTGTATACAGCTTCTCCATCTTTGGCTGCAAAGAATATAATCAATCTGATTTCGGTGTTGACCATCTGGTGATGTCCACGTGTAGAGTCTTCTCTTGTGTTGTTGGAAGAGGGAGTTTGCTATGACCAGTGCGTTCTCTTGACAAAACTCTATTAGACTTGGCCCTGCTTCATTCCGTGCTCCAAGGCCAAATTTGCCTGTTACTCCAGGTGTTTCTTGACTTCCTCCTTTTGCATTCCAGTCCCCTAGAATGAAAAGGACATCTTTTTGGGTGTTAGTTCTAAAAGGTCTTGTAGGTCTTCATAGAACCGTTCAACTTCGGCTTCTTCAGCGTTAGTGGTTGGGGCATAGGCCTGGATTACTGTAATGCTGAATGGTTTGCATTGGAAACGAACAGAAATTATTCTGTCGTTTTTAAGATTGCATCCAAGTACTGCATTTCGGAGTCTCTTGTTGACCATGATGGCTACTCCATTTCTTCTAAGGGATTTCTGCCCACAGTACTATATATATAATGGTCATCTGAGTTAAATTCACACATTCCAGTCCATTTTAATTCACTGATTCCTAGAATGTCTATGTTCACTCTTGCCATCTCCTGTTTGACCACTTCTAATTTGCCTTGATTCCTGGAACTTACATTCCAGGTTCCTATGCAATATTGCTCTTTACAGCACCAGACCTTGCTTCTATCACCGGTCACATCCACAACTGGGTACTGGTTTTGCTTTTGCTCCATCCCTTCATTCCTTCTAGAGTTATTTCTCCACTGATCTCCAGTAGCATACTGGGCACCTACACACCTGGGGAATTCCTCATTCAGTATCCTGTCATTTTGCCCTTTGATACTGTTCATGGGGTTCTCAATGCAAATATACTGAAGTGGTTTGCCATTCCCTTCTCCAGTGGACCACATTCGGCTGTGGTCCATGTGATCAGATCGAGTAGATTCCTGTGATTATGATTTCAGTGTGTCTGCCATCTGAAGCCCCCTCGCAATACCTACCATCTGATTTGAGTTTCTCTTACCTTGGGTGTGGGATATCTCTTCACAGCTGCTCCAAGAAAGCACAGCTGCTGCACCTTACCTTGGATGAGGGGTATGTCCTCAAGGCCGCCCCTCCTGACCTTGAACGTGAGTACCTCCTCTCAGCCCTCCCCCGCACAGCCACCGCCTATTGGAGGTGGGGTACCTCCTCTCGGCCACCTGCCCTGGCCTCAGTCATGGGGTAGCTCCTCAGCAGTGCGCATCTCTGCATGGACGGTTGTGCCAGGGCCGGCTTTTCTCCAGTCTGCACGGGCGGGGCCTGCGTATCCTGCGTCTGGTGGGCGGGGCCGGGGTCTCTCCCATCTGGGCGGGCGGGGCCGGGGTCTCTCGCATCTGCGCAGGCGGGGCAAGGGTCTCTCGCATCTGCGCAGGCGGGGCCGGCTTTTCTTGCATCTGCGCGGGCGGCGCCAGCAACAATAGCTTCTGAGCGGCCGGGGCCGAGGTCTCTCGCGTCTGAGCGGGTGGGCCCGGGGTCTCTCGAGTCTGCGCGGGCGGGGCCGGGGTCTCTCGAGTCTTCGCGGGCGGGGCCGGGTTCTCTCCCGTCTGCGCGGGTGGGGAAGGCCTCTCTCGAGTCTGCAGCAGCAAGGCCCTTGTCTCTGGCGTCTCAGCCGCCTGGGCCGGCATCTCTCGTGTCTGCGCGGGTGGGGCTGGTAATTCTCCCGTTTGCACAGCCGGGTGAGACTCAAAAATTCCCTCAAACTGTCGTCCCCATTGGAGAGGAGAACACACTTTATAGACTTAACTCGAGAAGAGGCCCAGGTCCCATTTAAAAGCTGAACAGTAATCCCGAAATTCCCCGTCCAACACAAAAGGGTTGCTGACTTCCCTGAAGCAGCCAGAGAGAATTCCTGAGGTCCTGTTCGCTACCTGAGAAGTTCAACCTGGTTCCCGCTGCAACTCTAGAAACACCACAAAATTATCCCCTCAATGCGAGATCAGGAAAATATTCCGCTGCACAATTCAAGAGAAATCCCACGTTCCGCTGGAAAGGCAAAACTGTATTTGACACCCTTTATGCGACTCAGAAAATTCCCTCACACAGCCATCCCCATTGGAGAGGAGAACACAGTTTATGGACTCAACTTGGGAAGAGGCCCTATTCCCATTTAAAGGCTTGAGAGTAATCCTGAAATTCCCGTTCCAGTAGAAAAGGGTGACTAACTTCCCTGAAGCAACACAAGCGAGTTCCTGAGGTCCCCGTCGCAACTCGAGAAGTACTCCCAGCTTCCCGCCTCAAAAGGGGAAACACCAAAAAATTATCCGCTCAATGTGAGATGAGGAAATTTTGCACTGCACAATTAAATAGAAATCCCACATTCCCGCTGAAAGGCAAAAGGGCACTTGACACACTTTATGCGATTCAGATAGTTTCCTAACACCCGTACATATTGGAGCGGAGAACACACTTCATGGACTCAAATCTAGAAGAGGACCTATTTCCATTTAAGGGCTCCAGAGTAATCTGGAAGTTCCACTTCCAAAAAAAGGGGACCTGACTTCCAGGAAGCAACACGAACGAGTTCCCTAGGTCCACGCTGCAACTCGAGAAGTACCCCCAGATCCAAGCCGAAACTCGAGACACAACAAAATTATCCCCACAATGCGAGATGAGGAAATTTTGCGATGCAGCATCTCAAGAGAAATACCACATACCCTCTTGACAGGCAAAAGGGTACTTGACACCCTTTATTCGACTCAGAAAGTTCCCTCACACAGCTGTCCCCTTTTAGAGGAGAACACACTTTATGGACTCAATTCGAAATGAGCCCCTGTGCACATTTAAGGGCTCTAGAGAACCCGGAAGTTCCCCTTCCAACACCAAAGGGGACCTGACTTCCCTGAAGCAACAAAAGCGAGTTCCTGAGGACCCCGTCGCAACTCGAGAAGCACCCCATGCTTCCCGCCGCAACTCGAGAAACACCCCAAAATTATCCCCTCAATGCGAGATGAGGAAATTTTGCGATGCAGCATCTCAAGAGAAATACCACATTCCCTCTTGAAAGGCAAAAAGGTACTTGACACCCTTTATTCGACTAAGAAATTTCCCTCACACAGCTGTCCATTTTAGAGAAGAACACACTTTATGGACTCAATTCGAGATGAGACCCTGTGCACATTTAAGGGCTTGAGAGGAACCCGGAAGTTCCCCTTCCAACATCAAAGGGGACCTGACTTCCCAGAAGCAACCCCAGCCAGTTCTGAGGTCCCCGTCGCAACTCGAAAAGCACCCCAGCTTCCGGCCGCAACTCGAGAAACACCCCAAAATTAACCCCTCAATGCGAGATGAGGAAATTTTGCGATGCAGCATCTCAAGAGAAATACCACATTCCCTCTTGAAAGGCAAAAAGGTACTTGACACCCTTTATTCCACTCAGAAAGTTCCCTCACACAGCTGTACCCTTTGGAGAGGAGAACACACTTAATGGACTCAAATCCAGATCAGGCCCTGTGCATATTTAAGGGCTCAAAAGAAACCGGAAATTCCCCTTCCAACATCAAAGGGGAACTAACTTCCCTGAAGCAACTCCAGCGAGTTCCTGAGGTTCCCGTCGCAACTCGAGAAGCACCCCCAGCTTCCCTCCGCAAGTCGAGAAACACCCCAAATTTAACCCTCAATGCGAGATGAGGAAATTTTGCGATGCAGCATCTCAAGAGAAATACCACATTCCCTCCTGAAAGGCAAAAAGGTACTTGACACCCTTTATTCGACTCAGAAAGTTCCCTCACTCAGCTATACCCTTTGGAGAGGAGAACACAGTTTATGGACTCAATTTGAACGTGCCCCTGTGCACATAAGGGCTCGAGAGGAACCCGGAACTTCCCCCTAAAAACAAAAAAGGGGACATGTCTTCCCTGAAGCAACAACAGCGAGTTTCTGAGGTCCCCTTCGCAACTCGAGAAGCACCCCCAGTTTCCCGCCGCAACTAGAAAAACCCCCCAAAATTATCCCCTCAATGTGAGATGAGAAAATTTTGCAATGGAGCATCTAAAGAAAAATACCACATTCCCTGTTGAAAGACAAAAAGTTACTTGACACCCTTTATTCGACTCAGAAAGTTCCCTCACACAGCCGTCCCTTTTGGAGAGAACACACTTTATGGACTAAATTCGAGATGAGCCCCTGTTCACATTTAAGGGCTCGAGAGGAAACCGGAAGTTCCCCTTCCAACAGCAAAGGGGACCTGACTTCCCTGAAGAAACCAAAGCGAGTTCCTGAGGTCCCCGTCGCAACTCAAGAAGCACTCCCAGCTTCCCACCGCAACTCGAGAAACACCCCAAAATTATTCCCTCAATGCGAGATGAGGAAATTTTGCGATGCAGCATCTCAAGAGAAATACCACATTCCCTCTTGAAAGGCAAAAAGGTACTTGACATCCTTTATTCGACTCAGAAATTTTCCTCACACAGCTGTCCCATTTTAGAGGAGAACACACTTTATGGACTCAATTCGAGATGAGCCCCTGTTCACATTTAAGTGCTTGAGAGGAACCCGGAAGTTCCCCATCCAACGGAAAAGGGGATCTGTCTTCCCTGAAGCAACCCCAGCGAGTTCCTGAGGTCCCCGTCGCAACTCGAGAAGCACCCCCAGCTTTCCGACGCAACTCGAGAAACACACCAAAATTATTCCCTCAATACGTCATGAGGAAATTTTGCGATGCAGCATCTCAAGAGAAATACCACATTCCCTCCTGAAAGGCAGAAAGGTACTTGACACCCTTTATTCGACTAAGAAAGTTCCCTCACACAGCTGTCCCCTTTTAGAGAAGAACACACTTTATGGACTCAATTCGAGATGAGCCCCTGTGCACATTTAAGGGCTCTAGAGAAACCGGGAAGTTCCGCTTCCAACAGCAAATGGGACCTGACTTCCCTGAATCAACCCCAGCGAGTTCCTGAGGTCCCCGTCGCAACTCGAGAAGCACCCCCAGCTTCAAGCTGCAACTCGTGAAACAGCCCAAAATTATCCTCTCAATGCGAGATACGAAATTTTGCGATACAGCATCTCAAGAGAAATACCACATTCCCTCTTGAAAGGCAAAAAGGTACTTGACACCCTTTATTCGACTCAGAAAGTCCCCTCACACAGCCATCCCTTTTTAGAGGACAACACACTTTATGGACTCATTTCGAGATGAGCCCCTGTGCACATTTAAGGGCTCGAGAGGAACCCGGAAGTTCCCCTTCCAACACCAAAGGGGACCTGACTTCCCTGAATCAACCCCAGCGAGTTCCTGAGGTCCCCGTCACAACTGGAGAAGCACCCCCAGCTTCCCGCCGCAACTCGAGAAACACCCCAAAAGTATCCCCTCCATGCGAGATGAGGAATTTTTGCGATGCAGCATCTCAAGAGAAATACCACATTCCATTTTGAAAGGCAAAAAGGTACTTGATACCCTTTATTCGACTCAGAAAGTTCCCTCACACAGCCGTCCCCTTTGGACAGAACTCACTTTATGGACTCAATTCGAGATGAGCCCCTGAGCTCATTTAAGGGCTCGAGAGTCACCCGGAAGTTCCCCTTTCAACAGCAAAGGGGACCTACTTCCCTGAAGCAACCAAAGCGAGTTCCTCAGGTCCCCGTCTCAACTGAAGAACCACACCCAGCTTCCCGCCGCAACTGGAGAAACACACCAAAATTATCCCCTCAATGCGAGATGAGGAAATTTTGCGATGCAGCATCTCCAGAGAAATACCACATTCCCTCTTGGAAGGCAAAAAGGTACTTGACACCCTTTATTCGACTCAGAAAGTTCCCGCACAGAGCCGACCCATTTTAGAACAGAACACACTTAATGGACTCAATTTGAGATGAGACCCTATGCACATTTAAGGGCTCGAGAGGAAACCTGAAATTCTCCTTCCAACAGCAAAGGGGACCTGACTTCCCTGAAGCAACACCAGCGAGTTCCTGAGGTCCCCGTCGCAAGTCGAGAAACACCCCCAGCTTCCCGCCGCAACTCGAGAAACACCCAAAAATTATCCCCTCAATGCGAGATGAGGAAATTATGTGATGCAGCATCTCAAGAGAAATACCACATCCCCTCTTCATAGGCAAAAAGGTACTTGACACCCTTTATTCGACTCAGAAAGTTCCCTCACACACCCGACCCCTTTGGAGAGAACACACTTTATGGACTCAATTCGAGATGAGCCCCTGTGCACATTTAAGGGCTCGAGAGGTACCCGGACGTTCCCCTTCCAACAGCAAAGGGGACCTGACTTCCCTGAAGCAACCCCAGCGAGTTCCTGAGGTCGACGTCGCAACTCGAGAAGCACCCCCAGCTTCCCGACGCAACTCGAGAAATACCCCCAAATTATTCCCTCAATGTGAGATGAGGAAATTTTGCGATGGAGCATCTCAAGAGAAATACCACATTCCCTCTTGGAAGGCAAAAAGGTACTTGACAACCTTTATTAGACTCAGAAAGTTCCCTCACACAGCCGTCCGCTTTGAGAGGGGAACACATTTTTATGGACTCAATTCGAGATGAGCCCCTGTGCATTTAAGGGCTGGAGAGGAACCCAGAAGTTCCCGTTCCAACACCAAAGGGGTCCTGACTTCCCTGAAGCAACTCCAGCGATTTTCTGAAGTCCCCGTCGAGACTCGAGAAGCAACCCAAGCATCCCGTCGCAATCGAGAATCACGCCAAAATTATTCCCTCAATGCGAGATGAGGAAATTTTGCAATGCAGCATCTCAAGAGAAATACCACATTCCCTCTTGAAAGGTAAACATGTACTTGACACCCTTTATTTGACTCAGAAAATTCCCTCACACAGCCGTACTATTTTAGAGGAGAACACACTTTATGGACTCAATTCGAGATGAGCCCCTGTGCACATTTAAGGGCTCGAGAGGAACCCGGAATTTCCCCTTCCAACACCAAAGGAGATCTGACTTCCCTGAAGCAACCCCAGCGAGTTCCTGAGGTCCCCATCGCAACTCGATAAGCACCCCCAGCTTCCCGACGCAACTCGAGATACACCCCAAATTATCCCCTCAATGCGAGATGAGGAAATTTTGCGATGCAGCATCTCAAGAGAAATACCACATTCCCTCTTGAAAGGCAAAAAGGTACTTGACACCTTTTATTCGGCTAAGAAAGTTCCCTCACAAAGCTGTCCCCTTTTAGAGAAGAACACATTTTATGGACTCAATTCGAGATGAGACCCTGTGTACATTTAAGGGCTCTAGAGAAACCGGGAACTTCCCCTTCCAACATCAAAGGGGACCTGACTTCCCTGAAGCAACCCCAGCGAGTTCCTGAGGTCCCCGTCGCAACTCGAGAAGCACCCCCAGCTTCCCGCCGCAACTCGTGAAACAGCCCAAAATTATCCTCTCAATGCGAGATACGAAATTTTGCGATGCAGCATCTCAAGAGAAATACCACATTCCCTCTCGAAAGGCAAAAAGGTACTTGACACCCTTTATTCGACTCAGAAAATTTCCTCTCACAGCAGTCACCTTTGGAGAGAACACACTTTATGGGCTCAATGCGAGATGAGCCCATATGAATATTTAAGTGCTCGAAGGGAACCCGGAAGTTCCCATTCCAACACCAAAGGGGACCTGACTTCCCTTAAGTAACCCCAGCGAGTTCCTGAGGTCCCCGTCGAATCTCGATAAGCACCCCCAGCTTCCCGCCGCAACTCGAGTAACACCCAAAAATTTTCCCCTCAATGCGAGATGAGGAAATTTTGCGATGCAGCATCTCAAGAGAAATACCACTTTCCCTCTTGAAAGGCTAAAAGTTACTTGACACCCTTTATTCGACTCAGAAAGTTCCCTCACTCAGCCGTCCCATTTTAGATGAGAACACACTCCGTTCCGTTCCGTTCCGTCGCTCAGTCGTGTCCGACTCTTTGCGACCCCGTGGACTGTAGCCTACCAGGCTTCTCCGTCCATGGGATTCTCCAGGCAAGAATACTGGAGTGGGTTACCGTTTCCTTCTCTAGGGGATCTTCCCGACCCAGGGATCGAACCCGGGTCTCCCGCATTGGAGGCAGATGCTTTAACCTCTGAGCCACCAGGGAAGCCCCAAGAACACACTATATGGACTCAATTCTAGATGAGCCCCTGTGCACATTTAAGGGCTCGAGAGGAATCCAGAAGTTCCACTTCCAACACGAAAGTGGACCTGACTTCCCTAAAGCAACCCCAGCAAATTCCTGAGGTCGCCATCGCAACTCTTGAAGCACCCGCTGATTCCCGCCTCAACTCGAGAAACACACCAAAATAATCCCCTCCGTGCGAGATTAGGAAATTTTGCGATGCAGCATCTCAAGAGAAATACCACATTCGCTCTTGACAGGCAAAAAGGTACTTGACACCTTTTATTCGACTCAGAAAGTTCCCTCACACTGCAGTCCCCTTTGGAGAGAACACACTTTATGGACACAATTCGAGATGAGCCCCTTTGCACATTTAAGGGCTTGAGAGGATCCCGGAAGTTCCCCTTCCAAAGGCAAAGGGGACATGAAATCCGTGAAGCAACCACAGCTAGTTCCTGAGGTCCCCGTTCCAACTCGAGAAGCACCCCCAGCTTCCCGCTGCAACTCGAGATACACACCAAAATTATCCCCTCAATGCGAGATGAGGAAATTTTGCGATGCAGCATCTCAAGAGAAATACCACATTCCCACTTGAAAGGCAAAAAGGTACTTTAAACCCTTTATTCGACTCAGAAATTTCCCTCACACAGCCGTCCCCATTGGAGAGAACACACTTTATGGACTCAATTCAAGATGAGCGGCTGTGCACATTTAAGGGCTCGAGAGGAACCCGGAAGTTCCCCTTCCAACAACAAAGGGGACCTGACTTCCCTGAAGCAATCCCAGCGAGTTCCTGAGATCCCCGAGGTAACTCGAGAAGCACCCCCAGCTTCCCGTCGCAACTTGAGAAACACCCAAAAATTATCCATTCAAGCGAGATGAGGAAATTTTCCAATGCACCATCTCAAGAGAAATACCACATTCCCTCTTGAAAGGCCAAACGGTACTTGAAACCATTTATTCGACTCAGAAAGTTCCCTCACACAACCGTGCATTTGAGGTGAGTATACACTTCATTGACTCAATTCGAGATGAGCCCCTGTGCACATTTAAGGGCTCCATAGGAACCCGGAAGTTCCCCTTCCAACACAAAACGGGACCTGACATCCCTGAAGCAACCCCAGCGAGTTTTTGAGGTCCCCGTCTCAACTCGAGAAGCACCGCGAGCTTCCCGCGGCAAATCGATAAACATCCCAAAATTTTCCCCTCCATGCGAGATGAGGAAATTTGGCGATGCAGCATCTCAAGAGAAATACCAAATTCGCTCTTTAACGGCAAAAAGGTAGTTGACACCCTTTATTCGACTCAGAAAATTCCCTCACACAGCCGTCCCCTTTTAGAGGAGAGAACACTTTATGGACTCAATTCGAGATGAGACCTTGTGCACATTTAAGGGCCCCCGAGAAGAACCCGGAAGTTCCCCTTCCAACACCAAAGGGGACCTGACTTACCTGAGGCAACCCCAGCGAGTTCCTGAGGTCCGCTTCGCAACTCGAGAAGCACACCCAGCTTCCCGCCGCAACTCGAGAAACACCCCAATATTATCCCCTCAATGCGAGATGAGGAAATTTTGCGATGCAGCCTCTCAAGAGAAATACCACATTCCCTCTTGAAAGGCAAAAAGGTACTTGACACCCTTTATTCCACTCAGAAAGTTCCCTCACACAGCCGTCCCCTTTTAGAGGAGAACACACTTTATGGACTCAATTCGAGATGAGGTTCTGTGCACATTTAAGGGCTCCAGAGCAACCCGGAAATTCCCCTTCAACACCAAAGGGGACCTGACTTCCCTGAAGTAACCCCAGCGAGTTCCTGAGGTTCCCGTCGCAACTCGAGAAGCAACCTCAGCTTCCCTCCACAACTCGAGAAACACCCCAAAATTATCCCCTCAATGCGAGATGAGGAAATTTTGCGATGCAGCATCTCAAGAGAAATACCACATTCCCTCTTGAAAGGCAAAAAGGTACTTGACACCCTTTATTCGACTCAGAAAATTTCCTCTCACAGCCGTCACCTTTGGAGAGAACACACTTTATGGACTCAATGCGAGATGAGCCCATATGAATATTTAAGTGCTCGAAGGGAACCCGGAAGTTCCCATTCCAACACCAAAGGGGACCTGACTTCCCTGAAGTAACCCCAGCGAGTTCCTGAGGTCCCCGTCGAATCTCGATAAGCACCCCCAGCTTCCCGCCGCAACTCGAGTAACACCCAAAAATTTTCCCCTCAATGCGAGATGAGGAAATTTTGCGATGCAGCATCTCAAGAGAAATACCACTTTCCCTCTTGAAAGGCTAAAAGTTACTTGACACCCTTTATTCGATTCAGAAAGTTCCCTCACTCAGCCGTCCCATTTTAGATGAGAACACATTCCGTTCCGTTCCGTTCCGTCGCTCAGTCGTGTCCGACTCTTTGCGACCCCGTGGACTGTAGCCTACCAGGCTTCTCCGTCCATGGGATTCTCCAGGCAAGAATACTGGAGTGGGTTACCGTTTCCTTCTCTAGGGGATCTTCCCGACCCAGGGATCGAACCCGGGTCTCCCGCATTGGAGGCAGATGCTTTAACCTCTGAGCCACCAGGGAAGCCCCAAGAACACACTATATGGACTCAATTCTAGATGAGCCCCTGTGCACATTTAAGGGCTCGAGAGGAATCCAGAAGTTCCACTTCCAACACGAAAGTGGACCTGACTTCCCTAAAGCAACCCCAGCAAATTCCTGAGGTCGCCATCGCAACTCTTGAAGCACCCGCTGATTCCCGCCTCAACTCGAGAAACACACCAAAATAATCCCCTCCATGCGAGATTAGGAAATTTTGCGATGCAGCATCTCAAGAGAAATACCACATTCGCTCTTGACAGACAAAAAGGTACTTGACACCTTTTATTCGACTCAGAAAGTTCCCTCACACAGCTGTCCCCTTTTAGAAGAGAACACACTTTATGGACTCAATTCGAGATGAGTTCTTGAGGACCCAGTCACAACTCGAGAAGCACCCCCAGCTTCCCGCCGCAACACGAGAAACACCCCAAAATTATCCCCTCAATGCGAGATGAGGAAATTTTGCGATGCAGCATCTCAAGGGAAATACCACATTCTCTCCTGAAAGGCAAAAAGTACTTGACACCGTTAATTCCACTCAGAAAGTTGCCTCACACACCCGTCCCCTTTTGAGAGAACACCCTTTATGGACTCAATTCGAGATGAGCCCCTGTGCACAATTAAGGGCTGGAGAGGAACCCGGAAGTTCCCTTCCAACACCAAAGGGGACCTGACTTCCCTGAAGCAACCCCAGCGAGTTCCTGAGGTCCCAGTCGAAGTTCGAGAAGCACCCCCAGATTCCCGCCGCAACTCGAGAAACACCCCAAAATTATCCCCTCAATGCGAGATGAGGAAATTTTGCGATGCAGGATCTCAAGAGAAATACCACATTCCCTCTTGAAAGGCAGAAAGGTACTTGACACCCATTATTAGACTCAGATAGATCCCTCACACAGCCGACCCCTTTTAGATAAGAACACACTTTATGGACTCAATTTGAGATGCTCCCCTGTGCACATTTAAGGGCTCGAGAGGAACCCGGAATTTCCCCTTCCAACACCAAAGGAGACCTGACTTCCCTGAAGCAACCCCAGCAAATTCCTGAGGTCACCGTCGCAACTCTTGAAGCACCCCCAGCTTCCGGCATCAACTCGAGAAACACCCCAAAATTAACCACTCAATGCGAGAAGAGGAAATTTTGCGATGCAGCATCTCAAGAGAAATACCACATTACCTCTTGACAGGCAAAAAGTTACTTGACAACCTTTATTCGACTCAGAAAGTTCCCTCACACAGCCGTCATCTTTGGAGAGAACACACTTTATGGATTCAATTCGAGATGATCCCCTGTGCACATTTAAGGGCTGGAGAGGAACCCGGAAGTTCCCCTTCCAACACCAAAGGGGACCTGACTTCCCTGAAGCAACCCCAGCGAGTTCCTTAGGTCCCCGTCGCAACTCGAGAAGCACCCCCAGTTTCCCGCCGCAACTCGAGAAACACCCCAAAATTATCCCCTCAATGCGAGATGAGGAAATTTTGCAAAGCAGCATATCAAGAGAAAAACCACATTCCCTCTTGAAAGGCAAAAAGGAACTTGACAACCTTTATTAGACTCAGAAAGTTCCGACACACAGCCGACTCTTTGGATAGAACACACTTTATGGACACAATTCGAGATAAGCCCCTGTGCACATTTAAGGGCTCGAGAGGAACCTGGAAATTCCCCTTCCAATAGCAAAGGGGATCTTACATCCCTGAAGCAACCCCAACGAGTTCCTGAGGTCCCCGTCGCAACTCGAGTAGCACCACCAGCTTCCCGCCACAACTCGAGAAACACCCCTAAATTATCAACTCAATGCGATATGAGGAAATTTTGCGATGCAGCATCTCAAGAGAAATACCACATTCCCTCTTGAAAGGCAAAAAGGTACTTGACAACCTTTATTGCACTCAGAATTTTCCCTCACACAGCCGTCTCCTTTTAGAAGAGAACACACTTTATGGACTCAATTTGAGATAAGTCCCTGTGAACATTTAAGGGCTCGAGAGGAACCCGGAAGTTCCCCTTCCAACACCGAAGGAGACCTGACTTCCCTGAAGCAACCACAGCGAGTGCCTGAAGTCCCCGTCGCAACTCTTGAAGCACCCCCAGCTTCCCGCCGCAACTCGAGAAACACCGAAAAGTTATCCCCTCAATGCGAGATGAGGAAATTTTGCGATGCAGCATATCCAGAGAAATACCACATTCCATCTTGACAGGCAAAAAGGTACTTGACACCCTTTATTCGACTCAGAAAGTATCCTCACACAGCCGTCCCCTTTTAGAAGAAAACACACTGTATGGACTCAATTGGAGATGACCCCTGTGCACATTTAAGGGCACGAGAGGAACCCGGAAGTTCCCCTTCCAACAGCAAAGGGGACCTGACTTCCCTGAAGCAACCCCAGCGAGTTCCTGAGGTCCCCGTCGCAACTCGAGAAGCACCCCCAGCATCTCGCCGCACCTCGAGAAACACAACAAAATTATCCCCTCATTGCGAGATGAGGAAATTTTGCAAAGCAGCATATCAAGAGAAAAACCATATTCCCTCTTGAAAGGCAAAAAGGAATTTGACAACCTTTATTAGACTCAGAAAGTTCCGACACACAGCCGACTCTTTGGAGAGAACACACTTTATGGACACAATTCGAGATAAGCCCCTGTGCACATTTAAGGGCTCGAGAGGAACCCGGAAATTCCCCTTCTAATAGCAAAGGGGATCTTACATCCCTGAAGCAACCCCAACGAGTTCCTGAGGTCCCCTTCGCAACTCGAGTAGCACCACCAGCTTCCCGCCACAACTCGAGAAACACCCCTAAATTATCAACTCAATGCGATATGAGGAAATTTTGCGATGCAGCATCTCAAGAGAAATACCACATTCCCCCTTGAAAGGCAAAAAGGTACTTGACAACCTTTATTGCACTCAGAATTTTCCCTCACACAGCCGTCTCCTTTTAGAAGAGAACACACTTTATGGACTCAATTTGAGATAAGCCCCTGTGAACATTTAAGGGCTCGAGAGGAACCCGGAAGTTCCCCTTCCAACACCGAAGGAGACCTGACTTCCCTGAAGCAACCACAGCGAGTGCCTGAAGTCCCCGTCGCAACTCTTGAAGCACCCCCAGCTTCCCGCCGCAACTCGAGAAACACCGAAAAGTTATCCCCTCAATGCGAGATGAGGAAATTTTGCGATGCAGCATATCCAGAGAAATACCACATTCCATCTTGACAGGCAAAAAGGTACTTGACACCCTTTATTCGACTCAGAAAGTATCCTCACACAGCCGTCCCCTTTTAGAAGAAAACACACTGTATGGACTCAATTGGAGATGACCCCTGTGCACATTTAAGGGCACGAGAGGAACCCGGAAGTTCCCCTTCCAACAGCAAAGGGGACCTGACTTCCCTGAAGCAACCCCAGCGAGTTCCTGAGGTCCCCGTCGCAACTCGAGAAGCACCCCCAGCATCTCGCCGCACCTCGAGAAACACAACAAAATTATCCCCTCATTGCGAGATGAGGAAATTTTGCGATGCAGCATCTCAAGAGAAATACCACATTCCCTCTTGAAAGGCAAAAAGATACTTGACACCCTTTATTCCAGTCAAAAATTTCCATCACACAGCCGTCTCCTTTTAGAGGAGAACACACTTTATGGACTCAATTCGAGATGAGCCCCTTTGCACAATTAAGGGCTAGAGAGGAACTCGGAAGTTCCCCTTCCAACAACAAAGGAGACTTTACTTCCCTGAAGCAACCCCAGCGAGTTACTGAAGTCCGCTTCGTAACTCGGGAAGCACCCCTAGCTTCCCGCCGCAACTCGACAAACACACCAAAATTATCCCCTCAATGCGAGATGAGGAAATTTTGCGATGCAGCATCTCAAGAGAAATACCACATTCCCTCTTGAAAGGCAAAAAGGTACTTGACACCCTTTATTCGACTCTGAAAGTTCCCTCACACGGCCTTCCCCTTTGGAGAGAACACAATTTATGGACTCAATTCGAGATGAGGCCCTGTGCACAATTAAGGGCTCGAGAGGAACCCGGAAGTTCCCTTCCAACACCAAAGGGGACCTGACTTCCCTGAAGCAACCCCAGCGAGTTCCTGAGGTCCCAGTCGAAACTCGAGAAGCACCCCCAGATTCCCGCCGCAACTCGAGAAACACCCCAAAATTATCCCCTCAATGCGAGATGAGGTAATTTTGTGATGCAGGATCTCAAGAGAAATACCACATTCCCTCTTGAAAGGCAGAAAGGTACTTGACACCCATTATTAGACTCAGATAGATCCCTCACACAGCCGACCCCTTATAGATAAGAACACACTTTATGGACTCAATTTGAGATGAGCCCCTGTGCACTTTTAAGGGCTCGAGAGGAACCCGGAAGTTCCTTTTCCAACACCAAATGGGACCTGACTTCCCTGAAGCGACCCCAGCGAGTTCCTGAGGTCCCCGTCGCAACTCGAGAAGCACCCCCAGCTTCCCGCCACAACTCGAGAAACACCCCAAAATTATCCCCTCAATGCGAGATGAGGAAATTTTGCGATGCAGCATCTCAAGAGAAATACCACATTCCCTCTTGAAAGGCAAAAAGGTACTTGACACCCTTTATTCGACTCAGAATGTTCCCTCAAACCGCCGTCCCCTTTTAGAGGAGAACACACTTTATGGACTCAATTCGAGATGAGCCCCTGTGCATATTAAGGGCTTGAGATTAACCCGGAAGTTCCCCATCCAACAACAAAGGGGATCTGACTTCCCTGAAGCAACCCCAGCGAGTATTTGATGTCCCCGTGGAAACTCAAGAAGCACCCCCAGCTTCACTCTGCAACTCGAGAAACACCCCAAGATAATCCCCTCAATGCAAGATGAGGCAATTTTGCGATGCAGCATCTCAAGAGAAATAACACATTCCCTCTTGACAGGCAAAAAGGTACTTGACACCCTTTATTCGACTCAGAAACTTCCCTCACACAGCCGTCCCATTTTAGAGGAGAACACACCTTATGGACTCAATTCGAGATGAGCCCCTGTGCACATTTCAGGGCTGGAGAGGAACCCGGAAGCTCCCTTCCAACACCAACGTGGACCTGACTTCCCTGAAGCAACCCCAGCGAGTTCCTGAGGTCCCGTCGCAACTCGAGAAGCACCCCCAGCTTCCCGCCGCAACTCGAGAAACACCCCAAAATTATCCCCTCAATGCGAGATGAGGAAATTTAGCGAAGCAGCATCTCAAGAGAAATACCACATTCGCTCTTGACAGGCAAAAAGGTACTTGACAACCTTTATTCGACTCAGAAAGTTCCCTCACACAGCAGTCCCCTTTGGAGAGAACACACTTTATGGACACAATTCGAGATGAGCCCCTTTGCACATTTAAGGGCTTGAGAGGATCCCGGAAGTTCCCCTTCCAAAGGCAAAGGGGACATGAAATCCGTGAAGCAACCACAGCTAGTTCCTGAGGTCCCCGTTCCAACTCGAGAAGCACCCCCAGCTTCCCGCTGCAACTCGAGATACACACCAAAATTATCCCCTCAATGCGAGATGAGGAAATTTTGCGATGCAGCATCTCAAGAGAAATACCACATTCCCACTTGAAAGGCAAAAAGGTACTTTAAACCCTTTATTCGACTCAGAAATTTCCCTCACACAGCCGTCCCCATTGGAGAGAACACACTTTATGGACTCAATTCGAGATGAGCGGCTGTGCACATTTAAGGGCTCGAGAGGAACCCGGAAGTTCCCCTTCCAACAACAAAGGGGACCTGACTTCCCTGAAGCAATCCCAGCGAGTTCCTGAGATCCCCGAGGTAACTCGAGAAGCACCCCCAGCTTCCCGTCGCAACTTGAGAAACACCCAAAAATTATCCATTCAAGCGAGATGAGGAAATTTTCCAATGCACCATCTCAAGAGAAATACCACATTCCCTCTTGAAAGGCCAAACGGTACTTGAAACCATTTATTCGACTCAGAAAGTTCCCTCACACAACCGTGCATTTGAGGTGAGTATACACTTCATTGACTCAATTCGAGATGAGCCCCTGTGCACATTTAAGGGCTCGATAGGAACCCGGAAGTTCCCCTTCCAACACAAAACGGGACCTGACTTCCCTGAAGCAACCCCAGCGAGTTTTTGAGGTCCCCGTCTCAACTCGAGAAGCACCGCGAGCTTCCCGCGGCAACTCGATAAACATCCCAAAATTTTCCCCTCAATGCGAGATGAGGAAATTTGGCGATGCAGCATCTCAAGAGAAATACCAAATTCGCTCTTTAACGGCAAAAAGGTACTTGACACCCTTTATTCGACTCAGAAAATTCCCTCACACAGCCGTCCCCTTTTAGAGGAGAGAACACTTTATGGACTCAATTCGAGATGAGACCCTGTGCACATTTAAGGGCCCGAGAAGAACCCGGAAGTTCCCCTTCCAACACCAAAGGGGACCTGACTTACCTGAAGCAACCCCAGCGAGTTCCTGAGGTCCGCTTCGCAACTCGAGAAGCACACCCAGCTTCCCGCCGCAACTCGAGAAACACCCCAATATGATCCCCTCAATGCGAGATGAGGAAATTTTGCGATGCAGCATCTCAAGAGAAATACCACATTCCCTCTTGAAAGGCAAAAAGGTACTTGACACGCTTTATTCGACTCAGAAAGTTCCCTCACACAGCCGTCCCCTTTGGAGTGAACACAGTTCATGGACTCAATTCGAGATGAGCCCCTGTGCACCTTTAAGGGCTCGAGAGGAACCCGGAAGTTCCCCTTCCAAAAGCAAAGTGGCCCTGACTTCGCTGACCAACCCCAGCGAGTTCCTGAGGTCCCAGTCGCAACACGAGATGCACCCCCAGCTTACCGCCGCAACTCGAGAAACACCCCAAAATTATCCCCTCAATGCGAGATGAGGAAATTTTGCGATGCAGCCTCTCAAGAGAAATACCACATTCCCTCTTGAAAGGCAAAAATGTACTTGACACCCTTTATTCCACTCAGAAAGCTCCCTCACACAGCCGTCCCCTTTTAGAGGAGAACACACTTTATGGACTCAATTCGAGATGAGGTTCTGTGCACATTTAAGGGCTCCAGAGCAATCCGGAAATTCCCCTTCAACACCAAAGGGGACCTGACTTCCCTGAAATAACCCCAGCGAGTTCCTGAGGTTCCCGTCGCAACTCGAGAAGCAACCTCAGCTTCCCTCCACAACTCGAGAAACACCCCAAAATTATCCCCTCAATGCGAGATGAGGAAATTTTGCGATGCAGCATCTCAAGAGAAATACCACATTCCCTCTTGAAAGGCAAAAAGGTACTTGACACCCTTTATTCGACTCAGAAAATTTCCTCTCACAGCCGTCACCTTTGGAGAGAACACACTTTATGGACTCAATGCGAGATGAGCCCATATGAATATTTAAGTGCTCGAAGGGAACCCGGAAGTTCCCATTCCAACACCAAAGGGGACCTGACTTCCCTGAAGTAACCCCAGCGAGTTCCTGAGGTCCCCGTCGAATCTCGATAAGCACCCCCAGCTTCCCGCCGCAACCCGAGTAACACCCAAAAATTTTCCCCTCAATGCGAGATGAGGTAATTTTGCGATGCAGCATCTCAAGAGAAATACCACTTTCCCTCTTGAAAGGCTAAAAGTTACTTGACACCCTTTATTCGACTCAGAAAGTTCCCTCACTCAGCCGTCCCATTTTAGATGAGAACACACTCCCTTCCATTCCGTTCCGTCGCTCAGTCGTGTCCGACTCTTTGCGACCCCGTGGACTGTAGCCTACCAGGCTTCTCCGTCCATGGGATTCTCCAGGCAAGAATACTGGAGTGGGTTACCGTTTCCTTCTCCAGGGGATCTTCCCGACTCAGGGATCGAACCCGGGTCTCCCGCATTGGAGGCAGATGCTTTAACCTCTGAGCCACCAGGGAAGCCCCAAGAACACACTATATGGACTCAATTCTAGATGAGCCCCTGTGCACATTTAAGGGCTCGAGAGGAATCCAGAAGTTCCACTTCCAACACGAAAGTGGACCTGACTTCCCTAAAGCAACCCCAGCAAATTCCTGAGGTCGCCATCGCAACTCTTGAAGCACCCGCTGATTCCCGCCTCAACTCGAGAAACACACCAAAATAATCCCCTCCGTGCGAGATTAGGAAATTTTGCGATGCAGCATCTCAAGAGAAATACCACATTCGCTCTTGAGAGGCAAAAAGGTACTTGACACCCTTTATTCGACTCAGAAAGTTCCCTCACACTGCCGTCACCTTTGGAGAGAACACACTTTATGGACTCAATTCGAGATGAGCCCCTGTGCACATTTAAGGGCTGGAGAGGAACCCGGAAGTTCCCCTTCCAACACCAAAGGGGACCTGATTTCCCTGAAGCCACCCCAGCGAGTTCCTGAGGTCCCCGTCGCAACTCGAAAAGCACCCCCAGGTTCCCGCCGCAACTCGAGAAACACCCCAAAATTATCCTCTCAATGCGAGATGAGGAATTTTGCGAAGCAGCATCTCAAGAGAAATACCACATTCCCTCTTGAAAGGCAAAAAGGTACTTGACACCCTTTATTCGAGTCAGAAATTTCCGTCACACAGCCGTCCCCATTGTAGAGAACACACTTTATGGACACAATTCGAGATGAGCCCCTGTGCACATTTAAGGGCTCGAGAGGAACCCGGAAGTTCCCCTTCCAACAACATAGGGGACCTGACTTCCTTAAAGCAACCCCAACGAGTTCCTGAGGTTCCCGTCGCAACTCGAGAAGCACCCCCAGCTTCCCGCCACAACTCGAGAAACACCCCAAAATTATCCCCTCAATGCGAGATGAGGAAATTTTGCGATGCAGCATCTCAAGAGAAATACCACATTCCCTCTTGAAAGGCAAAAAGGTACTTGACACCGTTTATTCGACACAGAAAGTTCCCTCACACAGCTGTCCCCTTTTAGAAGAGAACACACTTTATGGACTCAATTCGAGATGAGCCCCTGTGCACATTTCAGGGATCGAGAGGAACCCGGACGATCCCCTTCCAACAGCAAAGGGGTTTGACATCCCTGAAGGAACCCCAGCGAGTTCCTGAGGCCCCAGTCGCAACTCGAGAAGCACCCCCAGCTTCCCGCCGCAACACGAGAAACAACCCAAAATTATCCCCTCAATGCGAGATGAGGAAATTTTGCGATGCAGCATCTCAAGGGAAACACCACATTCTCTCCTGAAAGGCAAAAAGTACTTGACACCCTTAATTCCACTCAGAAAGTTCCCTCACACACCCGTCCCCTTTTGAGAGAACACCCTTTATGGACTCAATTCGAGATGAGCCCCTGTGCACAATTAAGGCCTCGAGAGGAACCCGGAAGTTGCCTTCCAACACCAAAGGGGACCTGACTTCCCTGAAGCAACCCCAGCGAGTTCCTGAGGTCCCAGTCGAAACTCGAGAAGCACCCCCAGATTCCCGCCGCAACTCGAGAAACACCAAAATTATCCCCTCAATGCGAGATGAGGAAATTTTGCGATGCAGGATCTCAAGAGAAATACCACATTCCCTCTTGAAAGGCAGAAAGGTACTTGACACCCATTATTAGACTCAGATAGTTCCCTCACACAGCCGACCCCTTTTAGTTAAGAACACACTTTATGGACTCAATTTGAGATGAGCCCCTGTGCACATTTAAGGGCTCGAGAGGAACCCGGAAGTTCGCCTTCCAACACCAAAGGTGAACTGACTTCCCTGAAGCAACCCCAGCGAATTCCTGAGGTCCCCGTCGCAACTCGAGAAGCACCCCCAGCTTCCCGGCGCAACTCGAGAAACACACCAAAATTATCCCCTCAATGCGAGATGAGGAAATTTTGCGATGCAGCATCTCAAGAGAAATACCACATTCCCTCTGGAAAGGCAAAAAGGTACTTGACACCCTTTATTCGACTCAGATAGTTCCCTCACACAGCCGTCCCCTTTTAGATAAGAACACACTTCATGGACTCAATTTGAGATGAGCCCCTGTGCACATTTACGGGCACGAGAGTAACCCGGAATTTCCCCTTCCAACACCAAAGGAGACATGAATTCCCTGAAGCAAACCCAGCAAATCCCTGAGGTCAACGTCGCAACTCTTGAAGCACCCCCAGCTTCCCGCATCAACTCGAGAAACACCCCAAAATTATCCACTCAATGCGAGAAGAGGAAATTTTGCGATGCAGCATCTCAAGAGAAATACCACATTACCTCTTGACAGGCAAAAAGGTACTTGACAAACTTTATTCGACTCAGAAAGTTCCCTCACACAGCCGTCATCTTTGGAGAGAACACACTTTATGGATTCAATTCGAGATGATCCCCTGTGCACATTTAAGGGCTGGAGAGGAACCCGGAAGTTCCCCTTCCAACAGCAAAGGGGACCTGACTTCCCTGAAGCAACCCCAGCGAGTTCCTTAGTTCCCCGTCGCAACTCGAGAAGCACCCCCAGTTTCCCGCCGCAACTCGAGAAACACCCCAAAATTATCCCCTCAATGCGAGATGAGGAAATTTTGCAAAGCAGCATATCAAGAGAAAAACCACATTCCCTCTTGAAAGGCAAAAAGGAACTTGACAACCTTTATTAGACTCAGAAAGTTCCGTCACACAGATGATTCTTTGGAGAGAACACACTTTATGGACACAATTCGAGATAAGCCCCTGTGCACATTTAAGGGCTCGAGAGGAACCCGGAAATTCCCCTTCCAATAGCAAAGGGGATCTTACATCCCTGAAGCAACCCCAACGAGTTCCTGAGGTCCCCGTCGCAACTCGAGTAGCACCACCAGCTTCCCGCCACAACTCGAGAAACACCCCTAAATTATCAACTCAATGCGATATGAGGAAATTTTGCGATGCAGCATCTCAAGAGAAATACCACATTCCCTCTTGAAAGGCAAAAAGGTACTTGACAACCTTTATTGCACTCAGAATTTTCCCTCACACAGCCGTCTCCTTTTAGAAGAGAACACACTTTACGGACTCAATTTGAGATAAGCCCCTGTGAACATTTAAGGGCTCGAGAGGAACCCGGAAGTTCCCCTTCCAACACCGAAGGAGACCTGACTTCCCTGAAGCAACCACAGCGAGTTCCTGAAGTCCCCGTCGCAACTCTTGAAGCACCCCCAGCTTCCCGCCGCAACTCGAGAAACACCGAAAAGTTATCCCCTCGATGCGAGATGAGGAAATTTTGCGATGCAGCATATCCAGAGAAATACCACATTCCATCTTGACAGGCAAAAAGGTACTTGACACCCTTTATTCGACTCAGAAAGTATCCTCACACAGCCGTCCCCTTTTAGAAGAAAACACACTGTATGGACTCAATTGGAGATGACCCCTGTGCACATTTAAGGGCACGAGAGGAACCCGGAAGTTCCCCTTCCAACAGCAAAGGGGACCTGACTTCCCTGAAGCAACCCCAGCGAGTACCTGAGGTCCCCGTCGCAACTCGAGAAGCACCCCCAGCTTCTCGCCGAACCTCGAGAAACACCCCAAAATTATCCCCTCATTGCGAGATGAGGAAATTTTGCGATGCAGCATCTCAAGAGAAATACCACATTCCCTCTTGAAAGGCAAAAAGATACTTGACAACCTTTATTCCAGTCAAAAATTTCCATCACACAGCCATCTCCTTTTAGAGGAGAACACACTTTATGGACTCAATTCGAGATGAACCCCTTTGCACAATTAAGGGCTAGAGAGGAATCCGGAAGTTCCCCTTCCAACAACAAAGGAGACTTGACTTCCCTGAAGCAACCCCAGCGAGTTACTGAAGTCCGCTTCGCAACTCGGGAAGCACCCCTAGCTTCCCGCCGCAACTCAAGAAACACCCCAAAATTATCCCCTCAATGCGAGATGAGAAAATTTGGTGATGCAGCATCTCAAGGGAAATACCACATTCCCTTTTGAAAGGCAAAAAGGTACTTGACAACCTTTATTCCACTCAGAAATTTCCATAACACAGCCGTCTCCTTTTAGAGGAGAACACACTTTATGGACTCAATTCGAGATGAGCCCCTGTGCACATTTAAGGGCTCGAGAGGAATCTGGAAGATCCCCTTCCAACACCAAAGGGGACCTGACTTCCGTGAAGCAACCCCAGTGAGTTCCTGAAGTCCCCGTCGCAACTCTTGAAGCACCTCCATCTTCCCGCCGCAACTACAGAAACACCCCAAAATTATCCACTCAATGCGAGATGGGGAAATTTTGCGATGCAGCATCTCAAGAGAAACACCACATTTGCTCTTGACAGGCAAAAAGGTACTTGCCATCCTTTATTCGACTCAGAAAGTTCCCTCACACAGCCGTCCCCTATTAGAAGAGAACACACTTTATGGACTCAATTCGAGATGAGCCCCTGTGCACATTTAAGGGCTCGAGAGGAACCCGGAAGTTCCCCTTACAACATCAAAGGGGACCTGATTTCCCTGAAGTAACCACAGCGAGTTTCTGAAGTCCCCGTCGCAAAACTTGAAGCACTCCCAGCTTCCGCCGCAACTCGAGAAACACCCCAGAATTATACCCTCAATGCGAGATGAGGAAATTTTGCGATGCAGCATCTCAAGCGAAATACCACATTCACTCTTGAAAGGCAAAAAGGTACTTGACATCCTTTATTCGACTCAGAAACGTCCCTCAAACAGCCGTCCCCTTTTAGAGGAGAACACACTTTATGAACTCAATTCGAGATGAGCCCCTGTGCACATTTAAGGGCTCGAGAGGAACCCGAAAGTTTCCCTTACAACACCAAAGGGGACCTGACTTCCCTGAACCAACCCCAGCGAGTTCCTGAGGTCCCCGTCGCAACTCGAGAAGCACTCCCAGCTTCCCGTCGCATCTTGAGAAACACACCAAAATTATCCCCTCCATGGGAGATGAGGAAATTTTGCGATGCATCATCTCAAGAGAAATACCACATTCCCTCTTGAAAGGCAAAAAGGTACTTGACCCCCTTTATTCGACTCAGAAAGTTACCTTACACAGCCGTCCCTTTTGGAGAGAACACACTTTATGGACTCAATTCGAGATGAGGCCCTGTGCACATTTAAGGGCTCAAGAGGAACCCGGAAGTTCCCCTTCCAACACCAAAGAGGACCTGACTTTCCTGAAGCAAACCCAGCAAGTTCTTGAGGTACCCGTTGCAACTCGAGAAGCACACCCAGCTTCCAGCCGCAACTCGAGAAACACCCCAAAATTATCCCCTCCATGCGAGATGAGGAAATTTGGCGATGCAGCATCTCAAGAGAAATACCACATTCCCTCCTGAAAGGCAAAAAGGTACTTGACACCCTTTATTCGACTCACAAAGTTCCCTCACACAGCCGTCCCCTTTGGAGAGGAGATCACAATTTACGGACTCAATTCGAGAGCAGCCCCTGTGCACATTGAAGGGCTCGAGAGGAACCCGGAAGTTCCCCTTCCAACAGCAAAGGGGACCTGACTTCCCTGAAGCAACCCCAGCGAGTTCCTGAGGTCACCGTCGCAACTCGAGAAGCACCCCCAGCTTCCTGCCGCAACTCGAGAAACAACCCAAAATTATCCTCTCAATGCGAGAAGAGGAAATTTTGCGATGCAGCATCTCCAGAGAAATACCACAATCCCTCTTGCAAGGCAAAAAGGTACTTGAAGCCCTTTATTCGACTCAGAAAGTTCCCTCACACGGCCGTCCCTTTTGGAGAGAGCACATTTTAAGGACTCAGTTCGAGTAGAGCCCCTGTGCACATTGAAGGGCTCGAGAGGAAACCGGAAGTTCCCCTTCCAACAGCAAAGGGGACCTGACTTCCCTGAAGCAAACCCAGCGAGTTCCTGAGGTCCCCGTCGCAACTCGAGAAGCACCCCCAGCTTCCCGCCGCAACTCGAGAAACACACCAAAATTATCCCCTCCATGGGAGACGAGGAAAATTGGCGATGCAGCATCTCAGGAGAAATACCACATTCCCTCTGGAAAGGCAAAAAGGTACTTGAAACCCTTTATTCGACTCAGAAAGTTCCCTCACACAGCTGTCCCATTTGGAGAGGAAAACACACTAGGACTCAATTCGAGATGTTCCCCTTTGCTCATTTAAGGGCTCGAGAGGAACCCGGAAGTTCCCCTTCCAACAGCAAAGGGGACCTGACTTCCCTGAAGCAACCCCAGCGAGTTCCTGAGGTCACCGTCGCAACTCGAGAAACACCCCCAGCTTCCTGCCGCAACTCGAGAAACAACCCAAAATTATCCTCTCAATGCGAGAAGAGGAAATTTTGCGATGCAGCATCTCCAGAGAAATACCACAATCCCTCTTGCAAGGCAAAAAGGTACTTGAAGCCCTTTATTCGACTCAGAAAGTTCCCTCACACGGCCGTCCCTTTTGGAGAGAGCACATTTTAAGGACTCAGTTCGAGTAGAGCCCCTGTGCACATTTGCGGGCTCGAGAGGAACGCGGAAGTTCCCCTTCCAACACCAAAGGGGACCTGACTTCCCTGAAGCAACCCCAGCGAGTTCCTGAGGTCCCTGTCGCAACTCGAGAAGCACCCCCAGCTTCCCGCCGCAACTCGAGAAACCCCCAAAATTATCCCCTCAATGCGAGATGAGGAAATTTTGCGATGCAGCATCTCAAGACAAATACCACATTCCCTCTTGAAAGGCAAAAAGGTACTTGACACACTTTATCCATTCAGAAAGTTCGCTCACACATCTGTCCCCTTTTAGAGGAGAACAAAATTCATGGACTCAATTCGAGATGATCCCCTGTGCACATTAAAGAGCTCGAGAGGAACCCGGAAGTTCCCCTTCCAACACCAAAGGGGACCTGACTTCCCTGAAGCAACCCCAGCGAGTTCCTGAGGTCACCGTCGCAACTCGAGAAGCACCCCCAGCTTCCCGCCGCAACTCCAGAAACACACCAAAATTATCCCCTCAATGCGAGATGAGGAAATTTTGCGATGCAGCATCTCAAGAGAAATATCACATTCCCTCTTAAA
Organism: Moschus berezovskii; assembly: GCF_049115385.1. NCBI lineage: Eukaryota > Metazoa > Chordata > Mammalia > Artiodactyla > Moschidae > Moschus > Moschus berezovskii. Next base: position 1,973,772 of record NC_142465.1, read on the forward strand.
AGGCAAAAAGGTACTTGACACACGTTATTCGACTCAGAAAGTTCCCTCACACAGCCGTCCCCTTTTAGAGGAGAACACACTTTATGGACTCAATTCGAGATGAGCCCGTGTGCACAGTTAAGAGCTCGAGAGGAACCCGGAAGTTCCCCTTCCAACACCAAAGGGGATCTGACTTCCCTGAAGCAACCCCAGTGAGTTCCTGAGGTCCCCTTCGCAACTCGAGAAGCACCACCAGCTTCCCGCCGCAACACGAGAAACACCCCAAAATTATCCCCTCAATGCGAGATGAGGAAATTTTGCGATGCAGCATCTCAAGAGAAATACCACATTCCCTCTTGAAAGGCAAAAAGGTACTTGACACCCTTTATCCACTCAGAAAGTTCCCTCACACATCTGTCCCCTTTTCGAGGAGAACAAACTTCATGGACTCAATTCGAGATGAGCCCCTGTGCACATTAAAGAGCTCGAGAGGAACCGGGAATTTCCCCTTCCAACTCCAAAGGGGACCTGACTTCCCTGAAGCAACCCCAGCGAGTTCCTGAGGTCCGCGTCGCAACTCGAGAAGCACCCCCAGCTTCCCGCCGCAACTCCAGAAACACACCAAAATTATCCCCTCAATGCGACATGAGGATATTTTGCGATGCAGCATCTCAAGAGAAATATCACATTCCCTCTTGAAAGGCAAAAAGGTACTTGACACACGTTATTTGACTCAGAAAGTTCCCTCACACAGCCGTCGCCTCTGGAGAGAACACACTTTATGGACTCAATTCGAGATGAGCCCCTGTGCACATTTAAGAGCTCGAGAGGAACCCGGAAGTTCCCCTTCCAAAACCAAAGGGGACCTGACTTCCCTGAAGCAACCCCAGCGAGTTCCTTAGGTGCCTGTCGCAACTCTTGAAGCAACCCCAGCTTCCCGCCGCAACTCGAGAAACACCCCAAAATTATCCCCTCAATGCGAGATGAGGAAATTCTGCGATGCAGCATCTCAATAGAAATACCACATTCCCTCTTGAAAGGCAAAAAGATACTTGACACCCTTTATTCGACTCAGAAAGTTCCCTCACACAGCAGTCCCCTTTTAGAGGATAACACACTTTATGGACTCAATTCGAAAGGAGCCCCTGTGCAAATTTAAGGGCTCGAGAGGAACCTGGAAGTTCCCCTTCCAACACCAAAGGGGCCCTTACTTCCCCGAAGAAACCCCAGCGAGTTCTTGAGGTCCCCGTCAAACTCTTGAAGCACACACAGCTTCCCGCCGCAACTCGAGAAATATCCCAAAATTATCCCCTCAATGCGAGATGAGGAAATTTCGCGCTGCAGAATCTCAAGAGAAATACCACATTCCCTCTTAAAAGTCAAAAAGGTACTTGACAACCTTTATTCGACTCAGAAAGTTCCCACATATAGCCGTCCCCTTTGGAGAGGAGAACACACTTTATGGACTCAATTCGAGATGAGCCCCTGTTCACATTGAAGGGCTCGAGGGGAAACCGGAAGTTCCGCTTCCAACACCAAAGGGGACCTCATTTCCCTGAAACAACCCCAGCGAGCTCCTGAGGTCCCCATCGCAACTCGAGAGGAGCCCCAGCTTCCCGCCGCAACTCGAGAAACACACCAAAATTATACTCTCAATGCGAGATGAGGAAATTTTGCGATGCAGAATTTCAAGAGAAATACCTCATTTCCTCTTCAAAGGCGAAAAGGTACTTGACACACTTTATTCGACTCAGAAAGTGCCCTCACTGCCATCCACATTGGAGAGGAGAACACACTTTATGGACTCCATTCGAGATGAGCCCTTGTTCATATTTGAGGCCTCTAGAGTAAACCGGAAGTTCCCCTTCCAACATCAAAGAGGACGTGACTTACCTGAAGCAACCCCAGCGATTTGCTGAAGTCCTCGTCTCAATTGGAGAAGCACCCCCAGGTTCCCGCCGCAACTCGAGAAACACCCCAAAATTATCCACTCCATGGGAGATAAGGAAATTTGGCGATGCAGAATCTCACGAGAAATACCACATTCCCTCTGGAAAGGCAAAAAGGTTTTTACACCCTTTATTCTACTCAGAAAGTTCCCTCACACAGCCGTCCCTTTGGAGAGTAGAAGTCAGTTTATGGACTCATTTCGAGATGAGCCCCTGTTCACATTTAAGGGCTCGAAAGGAAACAGGAAGTTCCCCTTCCAACACAAAACGGGACCTGCCTTACCTGAAGAAACCCGAGCGATGTCCTGATGTCCCCATCGCAACTCGAGAAGTACCCCCAGCTTCCCGCCGCAACCTGACATACACCACAAAATTATCACCTCAATGCGAGATGAGGAAATATTGCTCTGCAGAATCTCAAGAGAAATATCACATTCCCTCTTGAAAGGCAAAAGGGTTCTTGACTCCCTTTATGAGAATCAGAATGTTCCCTAACATCCATCCTCAGTGGAGAGGAGAACACTCTTCATGCAGTCAAATCGAGAAGAGGCAATATTCCCATTTAAAAGCTCAAGAGTAATCAAGAAGTTCCCCTCCCAACACAAAAGGGGACTTGACTTCCCTGGAGCAACCTGAGAGAGTTCCTGAGGTTCCCGTTTCAACTACAGAAGTATCCCCTACTTCAAACCACAACTCGAGAAACAACACAGTATTATCCCCGCAAGAGGTAATTTTGCACTGCAGAATCTCAAGAGAAATCCCACATTCCCGCTTGAAAGGCAAAAGGGAACTTGGCATACTTTATGCTCCTCAGAAAGTTCCCTAAAATCCATCCCCATTGCAGAGGCATACACAATTTATGGACTCAACTCCAGAAGAGCCCCTATTCCCTTAAAGGCCTCGAGAGAAATCCGGAAGTTCCCCGTCCAGCACTAAAGGGGAACTGACTTCCCTAAAGTAACTCCAGTGAGTTACTGAGATCCCCGTTGAAACTCGAGAAGTACCCCCAGCTTCCCACCGAAATTCGGGAAACACCACAAAATTATCCCCTCAATGCGAGATGAGGAAACTTTGCGCTGCAGAATCTGAAGAGAAATACAACATTCCCAATTGAAAGGCAAAAGTGTACTTGACTCCCTTTATGTCACTCAGAAAGATCCCTAACATCCTTCCCCATTGGAGAGGAGAACACACTTTATGGACTCAACTCCAGAAGAGGCCCTATTCCCATTAAAGGGCTCGAGACTAATCCGGAAGTTCCCCTTCCAGCACAAAAGGGGACCTGACTTCCCTGAAGAAACACGAGTGAGTTCCTGAGGTCCCCATCTAAACTCAAGAAGTACCCCCAGCGTCCCGCCGCAATTCGAGAAACACCACAAAATATTCCCCTCACTGCGAGATGAGGAAATTTTGCGCTGAGAATCTCAAGAGAAATTCCACATTCCGGCTTGAAAGGCAAAAGGGTACTGACTCCGTTTATGCGACTCAGAATGTTCCCTAACATCCTTCCTCAGTGGAGAGGAAAACACACTTTATGGACTCAAATCGAGAAGAGGCATTTTTCGCATTTAACAGCTCGAGAGTAATCCGGAAGTTCCCCTTCCAACACAAAAAAGGACTTGACTTCCCTGAAGCAACCCGAGCGAGTTCCTGAGGTCCCCGCTGCAACTCGAGAAGTACCCCCAGCTTCCCGCCGCAACTCTAGAAACACCACAAAATTATCCCCTCAATGGGAGATGAGGAAATCTTGCACTGCAGAATCTCAAGAGAAATCCCACATTCCCGCTTGAAAGGCAGAAGGGTACTTGACTCCCTTTAGGCGACTCAGAATGTTCCCTAACATCCATCCTCAGTAGAGGAGAACATAATTTATGGACTTAAATGGAGAGGAGGCAATATTCCCTTTTAACGTCTTGACAGTAATCCTGAAGTTCCCCTTCCAACACAAGAGGCGACTTGACTTCCCTGAAGCAACCCGAGCGAGTTCCTGAGGTGCCCGCCATAGCTAGAGAAGTGCCCCCTGCTTCCCACCACAACTGGAGAAACACCACAAAATTATCACCTCAATATGAGATGAGGAAATTTTGCGCTGCAGAATCTCAAAAGAAAATCCACATTACCATTGAAAGGCAAAAGCTTACTTGACACACTTTATGCCACTCAGAAAGTTCCCTAAGCTCCGTCTCCACTGGAGAGGAAATCACACTTTAGGGACTCAACTGGAGAAGAGGCCCTATTCCCATTACAGGGCTCAAAAGTATTCCGGAAGATCCCCTTCCAGCACAAATGGCACCTGATTCCCTGAAGTAACTCGGGTAAGTTTCTGAGGTATTCGCAACTCGAGAAACACCACAAAATTATCCCCACAATGTGAGATGAGGAAATTTTGCGCTGCAGAATCTCAAGTGAAATCCCACATTTTCGCTTGAAAGGCGAAAGGTTACTTGACTCCCTTTAGGCGACTCAGAATGGTCCCTAACATTTGTCCTCAGTGGAGAGGAAAACACACTTTATGGACTCAACTCCAGAAGAGGCCATATTCCCATTAAAGGGCTCAAGAGTAATCCGGAAGTTCTCCTTCCAGGAAAAAAGGGGCCTGATTTCCTGAAGTAACTCGGGTAAGTTTCTGAGGTCCCCTTCGCAACTCGAGAAACACAACAAAATTATTCCCTCAATGCGAGATGAGGAAATTTTGCGCTGCAGAATCTCAAGAGAAATCCCACATTCCCGCTTGAAGGGCAAAAGGGTACTTGACTCCCTTTAGGCGACTCAGAATGTTCCCTAACAACCTTCCTCAGTGGAGAGGAAAACACACTTTATGGACTCAAATCGAGAAGAGGCATTATTCACATTTAACAGCTCGAGAGTCATCCAGAAGTTCCCCTTCCAACACAAGAGGGGACTTGACTTCCCTGAAGCAACCCGAGCGAATTCCTGAGGTCCCCGCTGGAACTAGAGAAGTACTCCCTGCTTCATGCCACAACTCGAGAAACACCACAAAAGTATTCCCTCAATGTGAGATGAGGAAATCTTGCGCTGCAGAATCTCAAAAGAAATCCCACATTCCAGCTTGAAAGGCATAAGGGTACCTGACTCCCTTTAGGCGACTCAGAATGTTCCCTAACATCCTTCCTCATTGGAGAGGAAAACACACTTCATGGACTCAAATCGAAAAGAGGCAATATTCCCATTTAAAGGCTCGAGAGTAATCAAGAAGTTCCCCTTCCAACACAAAAAAGTACTTGACTTCCCTGAAGCAACCTGAGCGAGTTCCAGAGGGTCCCGTCTCAACTCCAGAAGTATCCCCTGCTTCCGGCCCCAACTCGAGAAACGACACAATATTATCCCCTCAGTGCGAGATGAGGTAATTTTCTGCTGTAGAATCTCAAGAGAAATCCCGCCTTCCTGCTTGAAAGCAAAAGGGAACTTGACACACTTTATGCCACTCAGAATGTTCCCTAATATCCGTCCCCATTGGAGAGACATACACAGTTTATGGACTCAACTCCAGAAGAGGCCCTATTCCCATTAAAGGGCTCGAGACTAATCCGGAAGTTCCCCTTCCAGCACAAAAGGGGACCTGACTTCCCTGAAGAAACTCGAGTGAGTTCCTGAGGTCGCCATCTAAACTCAAGAAGTACCCCCAGCATCCTGCCGCAATTCGAGAAACACCACAAAATATTCCCCTCACTGCGAGATGAGGAAATTTTGCGCTGCAGAATCTCAAGAGAAATCCTACATTCCGGCTTGAAAAGCAAAAGGGTACTGACTCCGTTTATGCGACTCAGAATGTTCCCTAACATCCTTCCTCAGTGGAGAGGAAAACACACCTCATGGACTCAAATCGAAAAGAGGCAATATTCCCATTTAAAGGCTCAAGAGTAATCAAGAAGTTCCCCTTCCAACACAAAAGGGAACTTGACTTCCCTGGAGCAAACCGAGAGAGTTCCTTAGGTTCCCGTTTCAACTCCAGAAGTATCCCCTACTTCCCACCACAACTCGAGAAACAACACAATATTATCCCCTCAATGCGACATGAGGTAATTTTGCGCTGCAGAATCTCAAGGGAAATCCCACATTCCCGCTTGAAAGGCAAAAGGGAACTTGGCATACTTTATGCCCCTCAGAAAGTTCCCTAAAATCCGTCCCCATTGCAGAGGCGTACTCAATTTATGGACTCAACTCCAGAAGAGCCCCTATTCCCATTAAAGGGCTCCACAGTAATCCGGAAGTTCCCCGTCCAGCACAATGGGCGAACTGACTTCCCTGAAGTAACTCCAGTGAGTTCCTGAGGTCCCCGTTGAAACTCGAGAAGTACCCCCAGCTTCCCGCCGAAATTCGGGAAACACCACAAAATTATCCCCTCAATGCGAGAGGAGGAAACTTTGCGCTGCAGAATCTGAAGAGAAATCCCACATTCCCAATTGAAAGGCAAAAGCTTACTTGACTCCCTTTATGTCACTCAGAAAGTTCCCTAACATCCTTCCCCATTGGAGAGGAGAACACACTTTGTGGACTGAACTCCAGAAGAGGCCCTATTCCATTTAAAGGGCTCCAGAGTAATCCGGAAGTTCCCCTTCAAGAACAAAAGGGGTCCTAACTTCCCTGAAGTAACTGGAGTGAGTTCCTGAGGTCCCCGTCGCAACTCCAGAAGTACCCCCATCTTCCCGCCTCAATTCGAGAAATACCACAAAATTATCCCCTCAATGCGAGATGAGGAAAATTTGCGCTGCAGAATCTCAAGAGAAATCCCACATTCCCGCTTGAAAGGCAAAAGGGTACTTGACTCCCTTTATGCGATTCAGAATATTCCCTAACATCCATCCTCAGTGGAGAGGAGAACATATTTTATGGACTCAAATGGAGAAGAGGCAATATTCCCTTTTAATGGCTCGAGAGTATTCCGGAAGTTCCCCTTCCGACACAAAAGTGGACTTGACTTCCCTGAAGCAACCCGAGCAAGTTCCTGAGGTCCCCGCCGCAACTCGAGAAGTACTCCCAGCTTCCCGCCGCAATTCGAGAAACACCACAAAATTATCCCCTCAATGAGAGATGAGGTTTTTTGCGCTGCAGAATCTCAAGAGAAATCCCAGATATCCGCTTGAAAGGCAAAAGCGTAAGCGTACTTGACACACTTTATGCCACACAGAAAGTTCAATAATATCTGTCCCATTGGAGAAGATAACACATTTTAGGGACTCAACTGGAGAAGAGGCCCTATTCCCATTAAAGGGCTCAAAAGTATTCCGGAAGTTCCCCTTCCAGCACAAATGGTACCTGATTCCCTGAAGTAACTCGAGTAAGTTTCTGAGGTCCCCATCGCAACTGGAGAAACACCACAAAATTTTCCCCACAATGTGAGATGAGGAAAATTTGCGCTGCAGAATCTCAAGTGAAATCCCAGATATCCGCTTGAAAGGCAAAAGGGTACTTGACTCCCTTTAGCCGACTCAGAATGGTCCCTAACATCCATCCTCAGTGGAGAGGAAAACACACTTTATGGACTCATATCGAGAAGAGGCATTTTTCCCATTTAACAGCTCGAGAGTAATCCGGAAGTTCCCCTTCCAACACAAAAAAGGACTTGACTTCCCTGAAGCAACCCAAGCGAGTTCCTGAGGTGCCCAACGCACCTCGAGAAGTACCCCCAGCTTCCCGCCGCAACTCGAGAAACACCACAAAATTATCCCCTCAATGGGAGATGAGGAAATTTTGCGCTGCGGAATCTCAAGAGATATCCCACATTCCCGCTTGAAAGGCAAAAGGGTACTTGACACACTTTATGCCACTCAGAAAGTTCAAAAATATCCGTCCCCATTGGAGAGAATAACACACTTTATGGACTAAACTACAAAAGAGGCCCTATTCCCATTAAAGGGCTCGAGAGTAATCCGGAAGTTCCCCTTCCAGCACAAATGGGACCCGATTCCCTGAAGTAAAAGGGTATTTGACACCGTTTAGGCGACTCAGAATGGTCCCTAACATCCGTCCTCAGTGGAGAGGAGAACACACTTTATGGACTGAAATCGAGAAGAGCTAATATTCCCATTTAACGGCTCGAGAGTAATCCGGAAGTTCCCCTTGCAAAACCAAAGGGGACTTGACTTCACTGAAGCAAGTGAGTGAGTTCCTGAGGTCCCCGTCGCAACTCGAGAAGTAATCACTGCTTCCGCCGGCAACATGACCAACACCACAAAATTATCCCCTCAATGCGAGATGAGGAAATTTTGCTATGCAGAATCTCAAGAGAAACCCCACATTCCCTCGTGAAAGGCAAAAAGGTACTTGACACCCTTTAGTCGACTGAGAATGTTCACTCACACAGCCGTGCCCTTTGGAGAGGAGACACACTTTATGGACTCAATTCGAGATGAGCCCCTGTTCACATTTAAGGGCTCGAGAGGAAACCGGAAGTTCCCCTTACAACACCTAAGGGGACCTGACTTCCCTGAAGCAACCCCAGCGATTTCCTGAGGTCCCCGTCGTAACTAGAGAAGCACCCCAGCTTCCCACCACAACTCGAGAAATACGCCAAAATTATCCCCTCAATGTGAGAGGAGGAAATTTTCCGATGCAGAATCTCAAGAGAAATACCACATTCCCTCTTGAAAGGTAAAAAGGTACTTGAGACCCTTTATTAGACTCAGAAAGGTCCCTCACACAGCTGTCCACTTTGGAGAGGAGAACACACTTTATGGACTCAATTCGAGATGAGACCCTGTTCACATTTAAGGGCTCACGAGAAAACTGGAAGTTCCCCTTCCAACACCTAAGGGGACCTGACTTCCCTGAAGCAACCCCAGCGAGTTCCTGAGGTCCCCGTCGCAACGCGAGAAGCACCCCAAGCTTCCCGCCGCAACTCGAGAAACACCTCAAAATTATCCCCTCAATGCGAGATGAGGAAATTTTGCGATGCAGCATCTCAAGAGAAATACCACATTCCCTCTTGAAAGGCAAAAAGTACTTGACACCCATAATTCGACTCAGAAAGTTCCCTCACACAGCTGTCCCCTTTGGAGAGGAGATCACACTTTATGAACTCAGTTCGAGATAAGTCCCCGTTCACATTTGAGGGTTCGAGGGGAAACTGGAACTTCCCCTTCCAACACCAAAGGGTACCTGACTTCCCTGAAGCAACCCCAGCGAGTTCCTGAGGTCCCTGTCGCAACTCGAGAAGCACTCCGAGCTTCCCGTCCCAACTCGAGAAACACCCGAAAATTATCCCCTCCATGCGAGATGAGGAAATTTTGCGCTGCAGAACCTCAAGAGAAATCCCCATTCCCACTTGAAAGTCAAAAGAGTACTTGACTCCCTTTAGGCGACTCAGAATGTTCCCTAACATCCATCCTCAGTGGAGAGTAGAACATATTTTATGGACACAAATGGAGAGGAGGCAATATTCACTTTTAACATCTCGACAGTAATCCGGAAGTTCCCCTTCCAACACAAAAGGCGACTTGACTTCCCTGAAGCAACCCGAGCGAGTTCCTGAGATCCCCGCCATAGCTAGAGAAGTGCCCCCTGCTTCCCACCACAACTGGAGAAACACCACAAAATTATCCCCTCAATGTGAGATGAGGTTATTTTGCGCTGCAGAATCTCAACAGATACCCCACATTCCCGCTTGAAAGGCAAAAGGGTACTTGACACACTTTATGCCACTCAGAAAGTTCAAAAGTATCCGTCCCCATTGGAGAGAATAACACACTTTATGGACTAAACTACAAAAGAGGCCCTATTCCTATTAAAGGGCTCGAGAGTAATCCGGAAGTTCCCCTTCCAGCACAAATGGGACCCGATTCCCTGAAGTAACTGGAGTAAGTTTCTGAGGTCTCCAACGCAACTCGAGAAACACCACATAATTAGCCCCACAATGTGAGATGAGAAATTTTGCGCTGCAGAATCTCAAGAGAAATCCCACATTCCCGCTTGAAAGGTAAAAGGGTATTTGACACCGTTTAGGCGACTCAGAATGGTCCCTAATATCCGTCCTCAGTGGAGAGGAGAACACACTTTATGGACTGAAATCGAGAAGAGCTAATATTCCCATAAAACGGCTCGAGAGTAATCCGGAAGTTCCCCTTGCAAAACCAAAGGGGACTTGACTTCACTGAAGCAAGTGAGTGAGTGCCTGAGGTCAACGGGGCAACTCGAGAGTAATCACTGCTTCCGCCGGCAACATGACCAACACCACAAAATTATCCCCTCAATGCGAGATGAGGAAATTTGGCGATGCAGCATCTCAAGAGAAATGCCACATTCCCTCTTGAAAGGCAAAAAGGTACTTGACACCATTTATTCGACACAGAAAGTTCCCTCACACAGCCGTCCCCTTTTAGAGGAGAACACACTTTATGTACTCAATACGAGATGAGCCCCTGTGCACATTTAAGGGCTCCAGAGGAACACAGAAGTTCCCCTTCCAACACCAAATGTGACCTGACATCCCTGAAGCAACCGCAGCGAGTTCCTGAGGTCCCCGTCACAACTCTTGAAGCACCCCCAGCTTCCCGCCGCAACTAGAGAAACACCAGAAAATTATTCCCTCAATGCGGGATGAGGAAATTTTGCGATGCAGCATCTCAAGAGAAATACCACATTCCCTCGTGAAAGGCAAAAACTTACTTGATACCCTTTATTCCTCTCAGAAACTTCCCTAACACAGCCGTCCCCTTTTAGAGGAGAACACAGTTTATGGACTCAATTCCAGATGAGCCTTTCTGCACATTTAAGGGCTCGAGAGGAACCCGGAAGTTCCCCTTCCAACACCAAAGGGAACTTGACTTCCCTGAAACAAACCCAGCCAGTCCCCCAGGTCCCCGTCGCAAATCGCAAATCCAGAAGAACCCCCAGCTTCCCTCCGCAACTCCAGAAACACCCCTAATTATCATCTCAATAGGAGATGAGGAAATTTTGCGATGCAGCATCTCAAGAGAAATACCACATTCCCTCTTGAAAGGCAAAAAGGTACTTGACACCCTTTATTCGACTTAGAAATTTCCCTCACACAGCCATCCCATTTTAGAGGAGAACACACTTTATGGACTCAATTCGAGATGAGCCCCTCTGCACATTTAAGGGCTCGAGAGGAACCCGTAAGTTCCCCTTCCAACACCAAAGGGGACCTGACTTTCCTGAAGCAACCCCAGCGAGATCCTCAGGTCCCCGTCGCAACTCTTGAAGCACCACCAGCTTTGTGCCGAAACTCGAGAAACACCCCAAATTATTCCCTCAATGCGAGAGGAAGAAATTTTGCGATGCAGCATCTCAAGAGAATTACCACATTCTCTCTTGAAACGCAAAAAGTTACTTGACACCCTTTATTCGACTCAGAAAGTTCCCTCACACAGCTGTCCCCTTTGGAGAGGAGAACACACTTTATGGACTCAATTCGAGATGACACCCTGTGCACATTTAAGGGTTCCAGAGAAACCCGGAAGTTCCCCTTCCAACACCAAAGGCGACCTGATTTCCCTGAAGTAACCCCAGCGAGTTCCGGAGGTAACCATAGCAACTCTTGAAGCACCCCCAGCTTCCCGCCGCAACTCGAGAAACACCACAAAATTATCCCCTCAATGCGAGAGGAGGAAATATTGCGATGCAGCATCTCAAGAGAAATACCACATTCCCTCTTGAAAGGCAAAAAGGTACTTGACACCTTTTATTCTACTCAGAAAGTTCCCTCACACAGCCGTCCAATTTTAGAGGAGAACACACTTTATGGACTCAATTCGAGATGAGCCCCTATGCATATTTAAGGGCTAGAGAGGAACCCGGAAGTTCCCCTTCCAACACCAAAGGGGAACTGATTTCCCTGAAGCAACCCCAGCGAGTTCCTGAGGTCCCCGTCACAACTCGAGAAGCACCCCAAGCATCCCGCCGCAACTCGAAAAACACCCCGAAATTATCCCCTCAATGCGAGAGGAGGAAATTTTGCGATGCAGCATCTCAAGAGAAATACCACATTCCCTCTTGAAAGGCAAAAAGGTACTTGACACCCTTTTTTCAACTCAGAAAGTTAGCCCACACAGCCGTCCTCTTTGTAGAGAACACACTTTATGGACTCAATTCGAGATGAGCCCCTGTGCGCATTTAAGGGCTCGAGAGGAACCCGGAAGTTCCCCTTCCAACAGCAACGGGGACCTGACTTAACTGAAGCAACCACAGCGAGTTCCTGAGGTCCCCGTGGCAACTCTTGAAGCACCCCCAGCTTACCGCTGCAACTCTTGAAGCACCCCAAAATTATCCCCTCAATGCGAGAGGAAGAAATTTTGCGATGCAGCATCTCAAGAGAAATAACACATTCCGTCTTGAAAGGCAAAAAGGTACTTGACACCCTGTTTTCGACTCAGAAAGTTCCCTCACACAGCCGTCCGCTTTGGAGAGGAGAACACACTTTACGGACTCAATTCGAGAGGAGCCCCTGTGCACATTGAAGGGCTCGAGAGGAAACCGGAAGTTCCCCTTCCAACACCAAAGGAGACCTGACTTCCCTGAAGCAACCCCAGCGAGTTCCTGAGGTCGCCGTCGCAACTCGAGAAGCATCCCCAGCTTCCCGCCGCAACTCGAGAAACACCGCAAAATTATCCCCTCCATGCGAGTTGAGGAAATTTGGCGATGCAGCATCTCAAGAGAAGTACCACATTCCCTCTGGAAAGGCAAAAAGGTACTTAGCACCCTTTACTCGACTCAGAAAATTCCCTCAAACTGCCGTCCCCTTTGGAGAGGAGATCACACTTCACGGACTCAATTCGAGAGAAGCCCCTGTGTACATTCAAGGGCTCGAGAGGAAACCGGAAGTTCCCCTTCCAACACCAAAGGTGACCTGACTTCCCTGTTGCAACCCCAGCGAGTTCATGAGGTCCCCGTTGCAACTCGAGAAGCACCCCCAGCTTCCGCCGCAACTCGAGAAACACACCAAAATTATCCCCTCCATGCCAGATGAGGAAATTTGGCGATGCACATCTCAAGAGAAATACCACATTCCCTCTGAAAAGGCAAAAAGATACTTGACACCCTTTATTCGACTCAGAAAGTTCCCTCACACAGCCGTCCCCTTTGGAGAGGAGAACACACTTTACGGACTCAATTCGTGATGAGCCCCTCTGCACATTTAAGGGCTCGAGAGGAACCCGGAAGTTCCCCTTCCAACACCAAAGGGGACCTGACGTCCCTGAAGCAACCCAAGCCAGATCCTCAGGTCCCCGTCGCAACTCTTGAAGCACCCCCAGCTTCCCGCCTCAACTCGAGAAACAACCCAAAATTATCCCCTCAATGGGAGAGGAGGAAATTTTGCGATGCAGCATCTCAAGAGAAATACTACATTCCCTCTTGAAAGGCAAAAAGGTACTTGACACCCTTTATTCGACTCAGAAAGTTCCCTCACACAGCTGCCCCCTTTGGAGAGGAGAACACACTTTATGGACTCAATTCGAGATGAGACCCTGTGCACATATAAGGGCTCGAGAGGAAACCGGAAGTTCCCCTTCCAACAGCAAAGGGGCCCTGACTTCCCTGAAGCAACCCCAGCGAGTTCCTGAGGTACCCGTCGCAACACGAGATGCACCCCCAACTTCCCGCCGCAACTCGAGAAACACCCCAAAATTATCCCCTCCATGCGAGATGAGGAAATTTGGCGATGCAGCATCTCAAGAGAAATACCACATTCCCTCTGGAAAGGCAAAAAGGTACTTAGCAACTTTATTCGACTCAGAAAGTTCCCTCAAACTGCCGTCCCCTTTGGAGAGGAGATCACACTTCACGGACTCAATTCGAGAGAAGCCCCTGTGCACATTGAAGGGCTCGAGAGGAAACCGGAAGTTCCCCTTCCAACACCAAAGGTGACCTGACTTCCCTGTTGCAACCCCAGCGAGTTCCTGAGATCCCCGTCGCAACTCGAGAAGCACCCCCAGCTTCCGGCGCAACTCGAGAAACACACCAAAATTATCGCCTCCATGCGAGATGAGGAAATTTGGCGATGCACATTTCAAGAGAAATACCACATTCCCTCTGAAAAGGCAAAAAGGTACTTGACACCCTTTATTCGACTCAGAAAGTTCCCTCACACAGCCGTCCCCTTTGGAGAGTAGAACACACTTTACGGACTCAATTCGAGATGAAACCCTCTGCACATTTAAGGGCTCGAGAGGGACCCGGAAGTTCCCCTTCCAACACCAAAGGGGACCTGACGTCCCTGAAGGAACCCAAGCCAAATCCTCAGGTCCCCGTCGCAACTCTTGAAGCACCCCCAGCTTCCCGCCTCAACTCGAGAAACACCCCAAAATTATCCCCTCAATGGGAGAGGAGGAAATTTTGCGATGCAGCATCTCAAGGGAAATACCACATTCCCTCTTGAAAGGCAAAAAGGTACTTGACACCCTTAATTCGACTCAGAAAGTTCCCTCACACAGCCGTCCCCTTTGGAGAGGCAAACACATATTATGGACTCAATTCGAGATGAGACCCTGTGCACAGTTAAGGGCTCGAGAGGAAACCGGAAGTTCCCCTTCCAACTCCAAAGGGGACCTGACTTCCCTGAAGCAACCACAGTGAGTTCCTGAGGTCCCCGTCGCAACTCGAGAAGCACCCCCAGCTTCCCGTCACAACTCGAGAAACACCCCAAAATTATCCGCACCATGCGAGATGAGGAAATTTGGCGATGTAGCATCTCAAGAGAAACACCACATTCCCTTTTGAAAGGCAAAAAGGTACTTGACACCCTTTATTCGACTCAGAAAGTTCCCTCACACAGCCGTCCCCTTGGAGAGGAGAACACACTTGATGGACTCAATTCGAGATGAGCCCCTGTGCATATTTAAGGGCTCTAGAGGAAACCGGAAGTTCCCCTTCCAACACCAAAGGGGACCTGACTTCCCTGAAGCGACCCCAGCGAGTTCCTGAGGTCCCCGTTGAAACTCGACAAGCACCCCCAGCTTCCTGCCGCAACTCGAGAAACACATCAAAATTATCCCCTCCATGCGAGATGAGGAAATTTGGCGATGCAGCATCTCAAGAGAAATACCACAATACTTATTGAAAGGCAAAAAGGTACTTGAAACCCTTTATTCGACTCAGAAAGTTCCGTCACACAGCCGTCCTCTTTGGAGAGGATAACACACTTTATGGACTCGAGATGAGCCCCTGTGCAAATTTAAGGAATCGAGAGGAAACCTGAAGTTCCCCTCCCAACACGAAAGGGGACCTGCCTTCCCTGAAGCAACCCCAGCGAGTTCCTGTGGTCCCCGTCGCAACTGGAGAAGCACCCGCAGCTTCCCGCCGCAACTCGAGAAACACCCCAAAATTTTCCCCGCCATGCGAGATGAGCAAGTTTTGCGATGCAGCATCTCAAGAGAAATACCACATTCCCTCTTGAAAGGCAAAAGGTACTTTACACCCTTTATTCGACTCAGAAAGTTCCCTCACACAGCCGTCCCTTTTGGAGAGGAGAACACAGGTCATGGACTCAATTCGAGATGAGCCCCTGTCCACATTTAAGGGCTCGAGAGGAAACCGAAAGTTCCTCTTCCAACACCAAAGGGGACCTGATTTCCCTGAAGCAACCCCAGCGATTTACTGAGGTCACTGTCGCAACTCGAGAAGCACCCCCAGGTTCCCACCACAAAGCGAGAAACACCCCAAATTATCTCCTCCATGCGAGATGAGGAAATTTTGCCATGCAGCATCTCAAGTGAAATACCACATTCCCTCTTGAAAGGCAAAAAGGTACTTGACACCCTTAATTCGACTCAGAAAGTTCCCTCAAACAGCCATCCCCTTTGGAGAGGCAAACACATATTATGGACTCAATTCGAGATGAGACCCTGTGCACAGTTAAGGGCTCGAGAGGAAACCGGAAGTTCCCCTTCCAACTCCAAAGGGGACCTGACTTCCCTGAAGCAACCCCAGCGAGTTCCTGAGGTCCGCGTCGCAACTCGAGAAGCACCCCCAGCTGCCCGCCGCAACTAGAGAAACACCCCAAAATTATCCGCACCATGCGAGATGAGGAAATTTTGCGATGCAGCATCTCAAAAGCAAAACCACATTCCCTCTTGAAAGGCAAAACGGTACTTGACACGCTTTATTCGACTCAGAAAGTTCCCTCACACAGCCGTCCCCTTTGGAGAGGAGAACATACTTGATGGACTCAATTCGAGATGAGCCTCTGTGCACATTTAAGGCCTCGATAGGAAACCGGAAGTTCCCCTTCCAACACCAAAGGGGACCTGACTTCCCTGAAGCAAACCAAGCGAGATCATGAGGTCCCCGTCGAAACCCGAGAAGCACCCCCAGCTTCCTGCCGCAACTCGAGAAACACATCTAAATTATCCCCTCCATGCGAGATGAGGAAATTTGGCGATGCAGCATCTCAAGAGAAATACCACATTCCCTCTTGAAAGGCAAAAAGGTACTTGACACCCTTTATTCGACTCAGAAAGTTCCGTCACACAGCCGTCCCATTTGGAGAGGAGAACACACTTTACGGGCTCGAGATGAGCCCCTGTGGAAATTTAAGGGCTCGAGAGGAAACCTGAAGATCCCCTTCCAACACCAAAGAGGACCTGACTTCCCTGAAGCAACCCCAGCGAGTTCCTGAGGTGCCCGTTGCAACTCGAGAAGCACCCCCAGCTTCCCGCCGCAATTCGAGAAACACACCAAAATTATCCCCTCCTTGCGAGATGAGGAAATTTTGCGATGCAGCATCTCAAGGGAAATACCACATTCCCTCTTGAAAGGCAAAAAGGTCCTTGACACCCTTTATTCTACTCAGAAAGTTCCCTCACACAGCCTTCCCCTTTGGAGAGGAGAACACACGTCATGGACACAATTCGATATGAGACCTTGTGCACATTTAGGGGCTCGAGAGGAAACCGGAAGTTCCCCTTCCAACACCAATGGGGACCTGACTTCCCTGAAGCAACGCCAGAGAGTTCCTGAGGTCCCCGTCGCCACTCGAGAAGCACATCTAGCTTTCCGCCGCAACTCGAGAAACACCCCAAAATTATCCCCTCCATGCGAGATGAGGAAATTTGGCGATGCAGCATCTCAAGAGAAATACCACATACACCCTTGAAAGGCAAAAAGGTACTTGACACCCTTTTTTCGACTCAGAAAGTTCCCTCACAAAGCCGTCCAGTTTGGAGAGGAGAACACACTTGATGGACTCAATTCGAGATGACGCCCTGTGCACATTGAAGGGCTGGAGAAGAAACGGGAAGTTCCCCTTCAAACACCAAAGGGGACCTGATTTTCCTGAAGCAACCCCAGCGAGTTCCTGAGGTCCCCGTCGCAACTCGAGAAGCACCCCCAGCTTCCCGCCGCAAATCGAAAAACACTCAAAAATTATCTCCTCCATGCGAGATGAGGAAATTTGGCGATGGAGCTTCTCAAGAGAAATACCACATTCCCTCTTGAAAGGCAAAAAGGTACTTGACACCCTTTTTTCGACTCAGAAAGTTCCCTCACACAGCCGTTACCTTTGGAGAGGAGAACACACATTATGGACTCAATTCGAGATGAGCCCCTGTGCACATTAAAGGGCTCGAGAGGAAACCAGAAGTTCCCCTTCCAACACCAAAGGGGACGTGACTTCCCTGAAGCAAACACAGCGAGTTGCTGAGGTCCCCGTCGCAACTCGAGAAGCACCCCGAGCTTCCCACCGCAACTCGAGAAACACCCCAAAATTATACCCTCCATGCGAGATGAGGAAATTTCGCGATGCAGCATCTCAAGAGAAATACCACATTCCCTCTTGAAAGGCAAAAAGATACTTGACACACTTTATTCGACTAAGAAAGTTTTCTCACACAACCGTCCCCTTTGGAGAGGAGAACACACTTTTTGGACTCACTTAGCGATGAGCGCCTGTGCACATTTAAGGGCTCGAGAGGAAACCGGAATTTCCCCTTCCAACAACAAAGGGGACCTGACTTCCCTGAAGCAAAACCAGCGCGTACCTGAGATCCCCGTCGCAACTCAAGAAGCACCCCCATCTTACCGCCGCAACTCGAGAAACACCCAAAAATTATCCACTCCATGCGAGTGAGGAAATTTGGCGATGCAGCAACTCCAGAGAAATACCACATTCCCTCAGGAAAGGCAAAAAGGTACTTGACACCCTTTATTCGTCTCAGAAAGGTCCCTCACAGCCGTCCCATTTGGAGAGGAGAACACACTTGATGGACTCAATTCGAGATGAGCCCCTGTTCACATTTAAGGGCTCAAAAGGAAACCGGAAGTTCCCCGTCCAACACCAAAGGGGACCTTACTTCCCTGAAGTAACCCCAGCGAGCTACTTAACTCCCCGTTGCAACTCGAGAAGCACCCCCAGCTTCCCGCCTCAACTCGAGAAACACACCAAAATTATCCCCTCAATCCGAGATGAGGAAATTTTGCGATGCAGCATCTCAAGAGAAATACCACATTCCCTCTTGAAAGGCAAAAAGGTACTTGACACCCTTTATTAGACTCAGAAAGTTCCCTCACACAGCCGTCCCCTTTGGAGAGGAGAACACACTTGATGGACTCAATTCGAGATGAGGCCCTGTGCTCATTTAAGGACTCGAGAGGAAACCGGAAGTTCCCCTTCCAACACCAAAGGGGACGTGACTTCCCTGAAGCAACCCCAGCGAGTTCCTGAGGTCCCCGTCGCAACTCGAGAAGCACCCCCAGCTTCCCGCCGCAACTAGAGAAACACCCCAAAATTATACCCTCCATGCGAGATGAGGAAATTTCGCGATGCAGCATCTCAAGAGAAATACCACATTCCCTCTTGAAAGGCAAAAAGATACTTGACACACTTTATTCGACTAAGAAAGTTTTCTCACACAACCGTCCCCTTTGGAGAGGAGAACACACTTTTTGGACTCACTTAGCGATGAGCGCCTGTGCACATTTAAGGGCTCGAGAGGAAACCGGAATTTCCCCTTCCAACAACAAAGGGGACCTGACTTCCCTGAAGCAAAACCAGCGCGTACCTGAGATCCCCGTCGCAACTCAAGAAGCACCCCCATCTTACCGCCGCAACTCGAGAAACACCCAAAAATTATCCACTCCATGCGAGTGAGGAAATTTGGCGATGCAGCAACTCCAGAGAAATACCACATTCCCTCAGGAAAGGCAAAAAGGTACTTGACACCCTTTATTCGTCTCAGAAAGGTCCCTCACAGCCGTCCCATTTGGAGAGGAGAACACACTTGATGGACTCAATTCGAGATGAGCCCCTGTTCACATTTAAGGGCTCAAAAGGAAACCGGAAGTTCCCCGTCCAACACCAAAGGGGACCTTACTTCCCTGAAGTAACCCCAGCGAGCTACTTAACTCCCCGTTGCAACTCGAGAAGCACCCCCAGCTTCCCGCCTCAACTCGAGAAACACACCAAAATTATCCCCTCAATCCGAGATGAGGAAATTTTGCGATGCAGCATCTCAAGAGAAATACCACATTCCCTCTTGAAAGGCAAAAAGGTACTTGACACCCTTTATTAGACTCAGAAAGTTCCCTCACACAGCCGTCCCCTTTGGAGAGGAGAACACACTTGATGGACTCAATTCGAGATGAGGCCCTGTGCTCATTTAAGGACTCGAGAGGAAACCGGAAGTTCCCCTTCCAACACCAAAGGGGACCTGACTTCCCTGAAGCAACCCCAGCGAGTTCCTGAGGTCCCCGTCGCAACTCGAGAAGCACCCCCAGCTTCCCGCCGCAACTAGAGAAACACCCCAAAATTATCCGCACCATGCGAGATGAGGAAATTTTGCGATGCAGCATCTCAAAAGCAAAACCACATTCCCTCTTGAAAGGCAAAACGGTACTTGACACGCTTTATTCGACTCAGAAAGTTCCCTCACACAGCCGTCCCCTTTGGAGAGGAGAACATACTTGATGGACTCAATTCGAGATGAGCCTCTGTGCACATTTAAGGCCTCGATAGGAAACCGGAAGTTCCCCTTCCAACACCAAAGGGGACCTGACTTCCCTGAAGCAAACCAAGCGAGATCATGAGGTCCCCGTCGAAACCCGAGAAGCACCCCCAGCTTCCTGCCGCAACTCGAGAAACACATCTAAATTATCCCCTCCATGCGAGATGAGGAAATTTGGCGATGCAGCATCTCAAGAGAAATACCACATTCCCTCTTGAAAGGCAAAAAGGTACTTGACACCCTTTATTCGACTCAGAAAGTTCCGTCACACAGCCGTCCCATTTGGAGAGGAGAACACACTTTACGGGCTCGAGATGAGCCCCTGTGGAAATTTAAGGGCTCGAGAGGAAACCTGAAGATCCCCTTCCAACACCAAAGAGGACCTGACTTCCCTGAAGCAACCCCAGCGAGTTCCTGAGGTGCCCGTTGCAACTCGAGAAGCACCCCCAGCTTCCCGCCGCAATTCGAGAAACACACCAAAATTATCCCCTCCTTGCGAGATGAGGAAATTTTGCGATGCAGCATCTCAAGGGAAATACCACATTCCCTCTTGAAAGGCAAAAAGGTCCTTGACACCCTTTATTCTACTCAGAAAGTTCCCTCACACAGCCTTCCCCTTTGGAGAGGAGAACACACGTCATGGACACAATTCGATATGAGACCTTGTGCACATTTAGGGGCTCGAGAGGAAACCGGAAGTTCCCCTTCCAACACCAATGGGGACCTGACTTCCCTGAAGCAACGCCAGAGAGTTCCTGAGGTCCCCGTCGCCACTCGAGAAGCACATCTAGCTTTCCGCCGCAACTCGAGAAACACCCCAAAATTATCCCCTCCATGCGAGATGAGGAAATTTGGCGATGCAGCATCTCAAGAGAAATACCACATACACCCTTGAAAGGCAAAAAGGTACTTGACACCCTTTTTTCGACTCAGAAAGTTCCCTCACAAAGCCGTCCAGTTTGGAGAGGAGAACACACTTGATGGACTCAATTCGAGATGACGCCCTGTGCACATTGAAGGGCTGGAGAAGAAACGGGAAGTTCCCCTTCAAACACCAAAGGGGACCTGATTTTCCTGAAGCAACCCCAGCGAGTTCCTGAGGTCCCCGTCGCAACTCGAGAAGCACCCCCAGCTTCCCGCCGCAAATCGAAAAACACTCAAAAATTATCTCCTCCATGCGAGATGAGGAAATTTGGCGATGGAGCTTCTCAAGAGAAATACCACATTCCCTCTTGAAAGGCAAAAAGGTACTTGACACCCTTTTTTCGACTCAGAAAGTTCCCTCACACAGCCGTTACCTTTGGAGAGGAGAACACACATTATGGACTCAATTCGAGATGAGCCCCTGTGCACATTAAAGGGCTCGAGAGGAAACCAGAAGTTCCCCTTCCAACACCAAAGGGGACGTGACTTCCCTGAAGCAAACACAGCGAGTTGCTGAGGTCCCCGTCGCAACTCGAGAAGCACCCCGAGCTTCCCACCGCAACTCGAGAAACACCCCAAAATTATACCCTCCATGCGAGATGAGGAAATTTCGCGATGCAGCATCTCAAGAGAAATACCACATTCCCTCTTGAAAGGCAAAAAGATACTTGACACACTTTATTCGACTAAGAAAGTTTTCTCACACAACCGTCCCCTTTGGAGAGGAGAACACACTTTTTGGACTCACTTAGCGATGAGCGCCTGTGCACATTTAAGGGCTCGAGAGGAAACCGGAATTTCCCCTTCCAACAACAAAGGGGACCTGACTTCCCTGAAGCAAAACCAGCGCGTACCTGAGATCCCCGTCGCAACTCAAGAAGCACCCCCATCTTACTGCCGCAACTCGAGAAACACCCAAAAATTATCCACTCCATGCGAGTGAGGAAATTTGGCGATGCAGCAACTCCAGAGAAATACCACATTCCCTCAGGAAAGGCAAAAAGGTACTTGACACCCTTTATTCGTCTCAGAAAGGTCCCTCACAGCCGTCCCATTTGGAGAGGAGAACACACTTGATGGACTCAATTCGAGATGAGCCCCTGTTCACATTTAAGGGCTCAAAAGGAAACCGGAAGTTCCCCGTCCAACACCAAAGGGGACCTTACTTCCCTGAAGTAACCCCAGCGAGTTCCTGAGGTCCCCGTTACAACTCGAGAAACACCCCCAGCTTCCCGCCGCAACTCGAGAAACACCCCAAAATTATCCCCTCCATGCGAGATGAGGAAATTTGGCGATGCAGCATCTCAAGAGAAATACCACATTCCCTCTGGAATGGCAAACAGGTACTTGACACACTGTATTCGACTCAGAAAGTTCCCTAACACAGCCGTCCCCTTTGGAGAGGAGAACACACTTTACGGACTCAATTCGAGAGGAGACCCTGTGCACATTGAAAGGCTCCTTAGGAAACCGGAAGTTCCCGTTCCAACACCAAAGGGGACCTCACTGCCCTAAAGGAACCCCAGCGAGTTCCTGAGGTCCCCGTCGCAACTCGAGAAGCACCCCCAGCTTCCCGCCGCAACTCGAGAAACACCCCAAAATTATCCCCTCCATGCGAGATGAGGAAATTTTGCGATGCAGCATCTCACGAGAAATAACACATTCCCTCTGGAAAGGCAAAAAGGTACTTGACACCCTTTATTCGACTCAGAAAGTTCCCTCACACAGCCGTCTCTTTGGAGAGGATAACACACTTTATGGACTCGAGATGAGCCCCTGTGCAAATTTAAGGGATCGAGAGGAAACCTGAAGTTCCCCTCCCAACACGAAAGGGGACCTGCCTTCCCTGAAGCAACCCCAGCGAGTTCCTGTGGTCCCCGTCGCAACTGGAGAAGCACCCGCAGCTTCCCGCCGCAACTCGAGAAACACCCCAAAATTATCCCCTCCATGCGAGATGAGCAAGTTTTGCGATGCAGCATCTCAAGAGAAATACCACATTCCCTCTTGAAAGGCAAAAGGTACTTTACACCCTTTATTCGACTCAGAAAGTTCCCTCACACAGCCGTCCCTTTTGGAGAGGAGAACACAGGTCATGGACTCAATTCGAGATGAGCCCCTGTCCACATTTAAGGGCTCGAGAGGAAACCGAAAGTTCCTCTTCCAACACCAAAGGGGACCTGATTTCCCTGAAGCAACCCCAGCGATTTACTGAGGTCACTGTCGCAACACGAGAAGCACCCCCAGGTTCCCACCACAAAGCGAGAAACACCCCAAATTATCTCCTCCATGCGAGATGAGGAAATTTTGCCATGCAGCATCTCAAGTGAAATACCACATTCCCTCTTGAAAGGCAAAAAGGTACTTGACACCCTTAATTCGACTCAGAAAGTTCCCTCAAACAGCCATCCCCTTTGGAGAGGCAAACACATATTATGGACTCAATTCGAGATGAGACCCTGTGCACAGTTAAGGGCTGGAGAGGAAACCGGAAGTTCCCCTTCCAACTCCAAAGGGGACCTGACTTCCCTGAAGCAACCCCAGCGAGTTCCTGAGGTCCGCGTCGCAACTCGAGAAGCACCCCCAGCTGCCCGCCGCAACTAGAGAAACACCCCAAAATTATCCGCACCATGCGAGATGAGGAAATTTTGCGATGCAGCATCTCAAAAGAAAAACCACATTCCCTCTTGAAAGGCAAAACGGTACTTGACACGCTTTATTCGACTCAGAAAGTTCCCTCACACAGCCGTCCCCTTTGGAGAGGAGAACATACTTGATGGACTCAATTCGAGATGAGCCTCTGTGCACATTTAAGGCCTCGATAGGAAACCGGAAGTTCCCCTTCCAACACCAAAGGGGACCTGACTTCCCTGAAGCAAACCAAGCGAGATCATGAGGTCCCGTCGAAACCCGAGAAGCACCCCCAGCTTCCTGCCGCAACTCGAGAAACACATCTAAATTATCCCCTCCATGCGAGATGAGGAAATTTGGCGATGCAGCATCTCAAGAGAAATACCACATTCCCTCTTGAAAGGCAAAAAGGTACTTGACACCCTTTATTCGACTCAGAATGTTCCGTCACACAGCCGTCCCATTTGGAGAGGAGAACACACTTTACGGGCTCGAGATGAGCCCCTGTGGAAATTTAAGGGCTCGAGAGGAAACCTGAAGATCCCCTTCCAACACCAAAGAGGACCTGACTTCCCTGAAGCAACCCCAGCGAGTTCCTGAGGTGCCCGTTGCAACTCGAGAAGCACCCCCAGCTTCCCGCCGCAATTCGAGAAACACACCAAAATTATCCCCTCCTTGCGAGATGAGGAAATTTTGCGATGCAGCATCTCAAGGGAAATACCACATTCCCTCTTGAAAGGCAAAAAGGTCCTTGACACCCTTTATTCTACTCAGAAAGTTCCCTCACACAGCCTTCCCCTTTGGAGAGGAGAACACACGTCATGGACACAATTCGATATGAGACCTTGTGCACATTTAGGGGCTCGAGAGGAAACCGGAAGTTCCCCTTCCAACACCAATGGGGACCTGACTTCCCTGAAGCAACGCCAGAGAGTTCCTGAGGTCCCCGTCGCCACTCGAGAAGCACATCTAGCTTTCCGCCGCAACTCGAGAAACACCCCAAAATTATCCCCTCCATGCGAGATGAGGAAATTTGGCGATGCAGCATCTCAAGAGAAATACCACATACACCCTTGAAAGGCAAAAAGGTACTTGACACCCTTTTTTCGACTCAGAAAGTTCCCTCACAAAGCCGTCCAGTTTGGAGAGGAGAACACACTTGATGGACTCAATTCGAGATGACGCCCTGTGCACATTGAAGGGCTGGAGAAGAAACGGGAAGTTCCCCTTCAAACACCAAAGGGGACCTGATTTTCCTGAAGCAACCCCAGCGAGTTCCTGAGGTCCCCGTCGCAACTCGAGAAGCACCCCCAGCTTCCCGCCGCAAATCGAAAAACACTCAAAAATTATCTCCTCCATGCGAGATGAGGAAATTTGGCGATGGAGCTTCTCAAGAGAAATACCACATTCCCTCTTGAAAGGCAAAAAGGTACTTGACACCCTTTTTTCGACTCAGAAAGTTCCCTCACACAGCCGTTACCTTTGGAGAGGAGAACACACATTATGGACTCAATTCGAGATGAGCCCCTGTGCACATTAAAGGGCTCGAGAGGAAACCAGAAGTTCCCCTTCCAACACCAAAGGGGACGTGACTTCCCTGAAGCAAACACAGCGAGTTGCTGAGGTCCCCGTCGCAACTCGAGAAGCACCCCGAGCTTCCCACCGCAACTCGAGAAACACCCCAAAATTATACCCTCCATGCGAGATGAGGAAATTTCGCGATGCAGCATCTCAAGAGAAATACCACATTCCCTCTTGAAAGGCAAAAAGATACTTGACACACTTTATTCGACTAAGAAAGTTTTCTCACACAACCGTCCCCTTTGGAGAGGAGAACACACTTTTTGGACTCACTTAGCGATGAGCGCCTGTGCACATTTAAGGGCTCGAGAGGAAACCGGAATTTCCCCTTCCAACAACAAAGGGGACCTGACTTCCCTGAAGCAAAACCAGCGCGTACCTGAGATCCCCGTCGCAACTCAAGAAGCACCCCCATCTTACTGCCGCAACTCGAGAAACACCCAAAAATTATCCACTCCATGCGAGTGAGGAAATTTGGCGATGCAGCAACTCCAGAGAAATACCACATTCCCTCAGGAAAGGCAAAAAGGTACTTGACACCCTTTATTCGTCTCAGAAAGGTCCCTCACAGCCGTCCCATTTGGAGAGGAGAACACACTTGATGGACTCAATTCGAGATGAGCCCCTGTTCACATTTAAGGGCTCAAAAGGAAACCGGAAGTTCCCCGTCCAACACCAAAGGGGACCTTACTTCCCTGAAGTAACCCCAGCGAGTTCCTGAGGTCCCCGTTACAACTCGAGAAACACCCCCAGCTTCCCGCCGCAACTCGAGAAACACCCCAAAATTATCCCCTCCATGCGAGATGAGGAAATTTGGCGATGCAGCATCTCAAGAGAAATACCACATTCCCTCTGGAATGGCAAACAGGTACTTGACACACTGTATTCGACTCAGAAAGTTCCCTAACACAGCCGTCCCCTTTGGAGAGGAGAACACACTTTACGGACTCAATTCGAGAGGAGACCCTGTGCACATTGAAAGGCTCCTTAGGAAACCGGAAGTTCCCGTTCCAACACCAAAGGGGACCTCACTGCCCTAAAGGAACCCCAGCGAGTTCCTGAGGTCCCCGTCGCAACTCGAGAAGCACCCCCAGCTTCCCGCCGCAACTCGAGAAACACCCCAAAATTATCCCCTCCATGCGAGATGAGGAAATTTTGCGATGCAGCATCTCACGAGAAATAACACATTCCCTCTGGAAAGGCAAAAAGGTACTTGACACCCTTTATTCGACTCAGAAAGTTCCCTCAAACAGCCATCCCCTTTGGAGAGGCAAACACATATTATGGACTCAATTCGAGATGAGACCCTGTGCACAGTTAAGGGCTGGAGAGGAAACCGGAAGTTCCCCTTCCAACTCCAAAGGGGACCTGACTTCCCTGAAGCAACCCCAGCGAGTTCCTGAGGTCCGCGTCGCAACTCGAGAAGCACCCCCAGCTGCCCGCCGCAACTAGAGAAACACCCCAAAATTATCCGCACCATGCGAGATGAGGAAATTTTGCGATGCAGCATCTCAAAAGAAAAACCACATTCCCTCTTGAAAGGCAAAACGGTACTTGACACGCTTTATTCGACTCAGAAAGTTCCCTCACACAGCCGTCCCCTTTGGAGAGGAGAACATACTTGATGGACTCAATTCGAGATGAGCCTCTGTGCACATTTAAGGCCTCGATAGGAAACCGGAAGTTCCCCTTCCAACACCAAAGGGGACCTGACTTCCCTGAAGCAAACCAAGCGAGATCATGAGGTCCCGTCGAAACCCGAGAAGCACCCCCAGCTTCCTGCCGCAACTCGAGAAACACATCTAAATTATCCCCTCCATGCGAGATGAGGAAATTTGGCGATGCAGCATCTCAAGAGAAATACCACATTCCCTCTTGAAAGGCAAAAAGGTACTTGACACCCTTTATTCGACTCAGAAAGTTCCGTCACACAGCCGTCCCATTTGGAGAGGAGAACACACTTTACGGGCTCGAGATGAGCCCCTGTGGAAATTTAAGGGCTCGAGAGGAAACCTGAAGATCCCCTTCCAACACCAAAGAGGACCTGACTTCCCTGAAGCAACCCCAGCGAGTTCCTGAGGTGCCCGTTGCAACTCGAGAAGCACCCCCAGCTTCCCGCCGCAATTCGAGAAACACACCAAAATTATCCCCTCCTTGCGAGATGAGGAAATTTTGCGATGCAGCATCTCAAGGGAAATACCACATTCCCTCTTGAAAGGCAAAAAGGTCCTTGACACCCTTTATTCTACTCAGAAAGTTCCCTCACACAGCCTTCCCCTTTGGAGAGGAGAACACACGTCATGGACACAATTCGATATGAGACCTTGTGCACATTTAGGGGCTCGAGAGGAAACCGGAAGTTCCCCTTCCAACACCAATGGGGACCTGACTTCCCTGAAGCAACGCCAGAGAGTTCCTGAGGTCCCCGTCGCCACTCGAGAAGCACATCTAGCTTTCCGCCGCAACTCGAGAAACACCCCAAAATTATCCCCTCCATGCGAGATGAGGAAATTTGGCGATGCAGCATCTCAAGAGAAATACCACATACACCCTTGAAAGGCAAAAAGGTACTTGACACCCTTTTTTCGACTCAGAAAGTTCCCTCACAAAGCCGTCCAGTTTGGAGAGGAGAACACACTTGATGGACTCAATTCGAGATGACGCCCTGTGCACATTGAAGGGCTGGAGAAGAAACGGGAAGTTCCCCTTCAAACACCAAAGGGGACCTGATTTTCCTGAAGCAACCCCAGCGAGTTCCTGAGGTCCCCGTCGCAACTCGAGAAGCACCCCCAGCTTCCCGCCGCAAATCGAAAAACACTCAAAAATTATCTCCTCCATGCGAGATGAGGAAATTTGGCGATGGAGCTTCTCAAGAGAAATACCACATTCCCTCTTGAAAGGCAAAAAGGTACTTGACACCCTTTTTTCGACTCAGAAAGTTCCCTCACACAGCCGTTACCTTTGGAGAGGAGAACACACATTATGGACTCAATTCGAGATGAGCCCCTGTGCACATTAAAGGGCTCGAGAGGAAACCAGAAGTTCCCCTTCCAACACCAAAGGGGACGTGACTTCCCTGAAGCAAACACAGCGAGTTGCTGAGGTCCCCGTCGCAACTCGAGAAGCACCCCGAGCTTCCCACCGCAACTCGAGAAACACCCCAAAATTATACCCTCCATGCGAGATGAGGAAATTTCGCGATGCAGCATCTCAAGAGAAATACCACATTCCCTCTTGAAAGGCAAAAAGATACTTGACACACTTTATTCGACTAAGAAAGTTTTCTCACACAACCGTCCCCTTTGGAGAGGAGAACACACTTTTTGGACTCACTTAGCGATGAGCGCCTGTGCACATTTAAGGGCTCGAGAGGAAACCGGAATTTCCCCTTCCAACAACAAAGGGGACCTGACTTCCCTGAAGCAAAACCAGCGCGTACCTGAGATCCCCGTCGCAACTCAAGAAGCACCCCCATCTTACCGCCGCAACTCGAGAAACACCCAAAAATTATCCACTCCATGCGAGTGAGGAAATTTGGCGATGCAGCAACTCCAGAGAAATACCACATTCCCTCAGGAAAGGCAAAAAGGTACTTGACACCCTTTATTCGTCTCAGAAAGGTCCCTCACAGCCGTCCCATTTGGAGAGGAGAACACACTTGATGGACTCAATTCGAGATGAGCCCCTGTTCACATTTAAGGGCTCAAAAGGAAACCGGAAGTTCCCCGTCCAACACCAAAGGGGACCTTACTTCCCTGAAGTAACCCCAGCGAGTTCCTGAGGTCCCCGTTACAACTCGAGAAACACCCCCAGCTTCCCGCCGCAACTCGAGAAACACCCAAAAATTATCCCCTCCATGCGAGATGAGGAAATTTGGCGATGCAGCATCTCAAGAGAAATACCACATTCCCTCTGGAAAGGCAAAAACGTACTTGACACCCTTTATTTGACTCAGAAAGTTCCCTCACACAGCCGTCCCATTTGGAGAGGAGAACACACTTTACGGACTCAATTCGAGAGGAGCCCCTGTGCACATTGAAGGGCTCGAGAGGAAACCGGAAGTTCCCCTTCCAACACCAAAGGGGACCTGACTTCCCTGTAGCAACTCCAACGAGTTCCTGAGGTCCCCGTCGCAACTCAAGAAGCACTCACAGGTTCCCGCCGCAACTCGAGAAACACCCCAAAATTATCTCTTCCATGCGAGATGAGGAAATTTGGCGATGCAGCATCTCAAGAGAAATACCACATTCCCTCTG
The DNA here is from genome assembly GCF_049115385.1 of Moschus berezovskii. Taxonomy (NCBI): domain Eukaryota; kingdom Metazoa; phylum Chordata; class Mammalia; order Artiodactyla; family Moschidae; genus Moschus; species Moschus berezovskii. The sequence continues at coordinate 2,003,004 of NC_142465.1, forward strand.
GAAAGGCAAAAACGTACTTGACACCCTTTATTTGACTCAGAAAGTTCCCTCACACAGCCGTCCCATTTGGAGAGGAGAACACACTTTACGGACTCAATTCGAGAGGAGCCCCTGTGCACATTGAAGGGCTCGAGAGGAAACCGGAAGTTCCCCTTCCAACACCAAAGGAGAACTGACTTCCCTGAAGCAACCCCAGCGAGTTCCTGAGGTCCCCGTCGCAACTCGAGAAGCATCCCCAGCTTTCCGCCGCAACTCGAGAAACACCCCAAAATTATCCCCTCCATGCGAGATGAGGAAATTTGGCGATGCAGCATCTCAAGAGAAATACCACATTCCCTCTGGAAAGTCAAAAAGTTACTTAACACCCTTTATTCGACTCAGAAAGTTCCCTCAAACTGCCGTCCCCTTTGGAGAGGAGATCACACTTTACGGACTCAATTCGAGAGGAGCCCCTGTGCACATTGAAGGGCTCGAGAGGAAACCGGAAGTTCCCCTTCCAACACCAAAGGAGACCTGACTTCCCTGAATCAACCCCAGCGAGATCCTGAGGTCCCCGTCGCAAGTCGAGAAGCACTCCCAGCTTCCCGCCGCAACTCGAGAAACACCCCAAAATTATCCCCACCATGCGAGATGAGGAAATTTGGCGATGCAGCATTTCAAGAGAAATACCACATTCCCTCTGGAAAGGCAAACAGGTACTTGACACCCTGTAATCGACTCAGAAAGTTCCCTCACACAGCCGTCCCCTTTGGAGAGGAGAACACACTTTACGGACTCAATTCGAGAGGAGACCCTGTGTACATTGAAGGGCTCCATAGGAAACCGGAAGTTCCCGTTCCAACACCAAAGGGGACCTGACTGCCCTGAAGGAACCCCAGCGAGTTCCTGAGGTCCCCGTCGCAACTCGAGAAGCACCCCCAGCTTCCCGCCGCAAATCGAGAAACACCCCAAAATTATCCCCTCCATGCGAGATGAGGAAATTTTGCGATGCAGCATCTCAAGAGAAATACCACATTCCCTCTGGAAAGGCAAAAAGCTACTTGACACCCTTTATCGACTCAGAAAGTTCCCTCACACAGCCCTCCCCTTTGGAGAGGGGAACACACTACGGACTCAATTCGAGAGGAGCCCCTGTGCACATTGAAGGGCTGGAGAGGAAACCAGAAGTTCCCCTTCCAACACCAAAGGGAACCTGACTTCCCTGAAGCAACCGAGCGAGTTCCTGAGGTCCCCGTCGCAACTCGAGAAGCACCCCCAGCTTCCCGCCGCAAATCGAGAAACACCCCAAAATTATCCCCTCCATGCGAGATTAGGAAATTTGACGATGCACATCTCAAGAGAAATACCACATTCCCTATGGAAAGGCAAAAAGGTACTTGAAACCCTTTATTCGACTCAGAAAGTTCCCTCACACAGCCGTCCCCTTTGGAGAGGAGAACACAGTTTACGGACTCAATTCGAGAGGAGCCCCTGTGCACATTGAAGGGCTGGAGAGGAAACCGGAAGTTCCCCTTCCAACACCAAAGGGGACCTGACTTCCCTGAAGCAACCCCAGCGAGATCCTGAGGTCCCCGTCGCAACTCGAGAAGCATCCCCAGCTTTCCGCCGCAACTCGAGAAACACCCCAAAATTATCCCCTCCATGCGAGATGAGGAAATTTGGCGATGCAGCATCTCAAGAGAAATACCACATTCCCTCTGGAAAGTCAAAAAGGTACTTAACACCCTTTATTCGACTCAGAAAGTTCCCTCAAACTGCCGTCCCCTTTGGAGAGGAGATCACACTTTACGGACTCAATTCGAGAGGAGACCCTGTGCACATTGAAGGGCTCGAGAGGAACCCGGAAGTTCCCCTTCCAACACCAAAGGAGACCTGACTTCCCTGAATCAACCCCAGCGAGATCCTGAGGTCCCCGTCGCAATTCGAGAAGCACTCCCAGCTTCCCGCCGCAACTCGAGAAACACCCCAAAATTATCCCCACCATGCGAGATGAGGAAATTTGGCGATGCAGCATCTCAAGAGAAATACCACATTCCCTCTGGAAAGGCAAACAGGTACTTGACACCCTGTATTCGACTCAGAAAGTTCGCTCACACAGCCGTCCCCTTTGCAGAGGAGAACACACTTAATGGACTCGATTGGGGATGAGCCCCTGTGCACATTTAAGGGCTCGAGAGGAAAAAGGAAGTTCCCCTTCCAACACCAAAGGGGACCTGACTTCCCTGAAGCAACCCCAGCGAGTTCCTGACGTCCCCGTCGCAACTCGAGAAGCACCCACAGCTTCCCACCGCAACTCGAGCAACACCCCAAAATTATCCCCTCCATTCGAGATGAGGAAATTTTGCGATGCAGCATCTCAAGTGAAATACCACATTCCCTCTTGAAAGGCAAAAAGCTACTTGACACCCTTTATTCGACTCAGAAAGTTCCCTCACACAGCCGTCCCCTTTGCAGAGGAGAACACAGTTTATGGACTCAATACGAGATGAGCCCCTGTGCACATTTAAGGGCTCGAGAGGAAACCGGAAGTTCCCCTTCCAAAACCAAAGGGTACCTGACTTGCCTGAAGCTACCCAGCGAAATCCTGAGGTCCCCGTCGCAACTCGAGAAGCACCCCCAGCTTCCCGCCGCAACTGGAAAAACGCCTGAAAATTATCCACTCAATGCGAGATGAGGAAATTTTGCGATACAGCATCTCAAGAGAAATATCACATTCCCTCTTGAAAGGCAAAAAGGTACTTGACACCCTTTGTTCGACTCAATAAGTTCCCGCACACAGCCCTCCCCTATGCAGAGGACAACACACTTTATGGACTCAATTCGAGATGAGACCCTGTGCACATTTAAGGGCTCGAGAGGAACCCGAAAGTTTCCCTTCCAACACCAAAGGGGACCTGACTTCCCTGAAGCAACCCCAGCGAGTTCCTGATGTCCCCGTCGCAACTCGAGAAGCAACACCAGCTTCCCGACGCAACTCGAGCAACACCCCAAAATTATCCCCTCCATTCGAGATGAGGAAATTTTGCGATGTAGCGTCTCAAGTGAAATACCACTTTCCCTCTTGAAAGGCAAAAAGGTACTTGACACCCTTTATTCGACTCAGAAAGTTCTCTCACACAGCCGCCCCTTTGCAGAGGAGAACACAGTTTATGGACTCAATTCGAGATAAGCCCCTGTGCACATTTAAGGGCTCGAGAGGAAACCGGAAGTTCCCCTTCCAACACCAAAGGGGACATGACTTCCCTGAAGCTACCCCAGCGAATTCCTGAGGTCCCCGTTGCAACTCGAGAAGCTCCCCCAGCTTCCCGCTGCAACTGGAAAAACGCCTGAAAATTATCCACTCAATGCGAGATGAGGAAATTTTGCGATACAGCATCTCAAGAGAAATATCACATTCCCTCTTGAAAGGCAAAAAGGTACTTGACACCCTTTGTTCGACTCAGAAATTTCCCTCACACAGGCCTCCCCTCTGCAGAGGACAACACACTTTATGGACTCAATTCGAGATGAGACCCTGTGCACATTTAAGGGCTCGAGAGGAACCCGAAAGTTCCCCTTCCAACACCAAATGGGACCTGACTTCCCTGAAGCAACCCAAACGAGTTCCTGAAGTCCCCGTCGAAACTCGAGAAGCACACCCAGCTTCACGTCGCAACTCGAGAAACACCCCAAAATTATCCCCTCCATGCGAGATGAGGAAATATTGCGATGCAGCATCTCAAGAGAAATACCACATTCCCTCTTGAAATGCAAAAGGTACTTGACACCCTTTACTCGACTCAGAAAGTTCCCTCACACAGCCGTTCCCTTTGGATAGGAGAACACACTTTATGGATTCGATTCGAGATGAGCCCCTGTGCACATTTAAGGGCTCGAGAGGAACCCGGAAGTTCCCCTTCGAACACCAAAGGGGACCTGACTTCCCTGAAGCAACCCCAGCGAGTTCCTGAGGTCCCCGTCGCAACTCGAAAAGCACCCCCAGCTTCCCGTCACAACTCGAGAAACACCCCAAAATTATCCCCTCAATGCGAGATGAGGAAATTTGGCGATGCAGCATCTCAAGAGAAACACCACTTTCACTTTTGAAAGGCAAAAAGGTACTTGACACCCTTTATTCGACTCAGAAAGTTCCCTCACACAGCCGTCCCCATGGAGAGGAGAACACACTTGATGGACTCAATTCGAGATGAGCCCCTGTGCACATTTAAGGGCTCGAGAGGAATCCGGAAGTTCCCCTTCCAACACCAAAGGGGACCTGACTTCCCTGAAGCAACCCCAGCGAGTTCCTGAGGTCCCCGTTGAAACTCGAGAAGCACCCCCAGCTTCCTGCCGCAACTCGAGAAACACATCAAAATTATCCCCTCCATGCGAGATGAGGAAATTTGGCGATGCAGCATCTAAAGAGAAACACCACAATACTTCTTGAAAGGCAAAAAGTTACTTGAAACCCTTTATTCGAGTCAGAAAGTTCCGTCACACAGCCGTCCTCTTTGGAGAGGATAACACACTTTATGGACTCGAGATGAGCCCCTGTGCAAATTTAAGGGATCGAGAGGAAACCTGAAGTTCCCCTCCCAACACGAAAGGGGACCTGCCTTCCCTGAAGCAACCCCAGCGAGTTCCTGTGGTCCCCGTCGCAACTGGAGAAGCACCCGCAGCTTCCCGCCGCAACTCGAGAAACACCCCAAAATTATCCCCTCCATGCGAGATGAGCAAGTTTTGCCATGCAGCATCTCAAGAGAAATACCACATTCCCTCTTGAAAGGCAAAAGGTACTTTACACCCTTTATTCGACTCAGAAAGTTCCCTCACACAGACGTCCCGTTTGGAGAGGAGAACACAGGTCATGGACTCAATTCGAGATGAGCCCCTGTCCACATTTAAGGGCTCGAGAGGAAACCGAAAGTTCCTCTTCCAACACCAAAGGGGACCTGATTTCCCTGAAGCAAACCCAGCGATTTACTGAGGTCCCTGTCGCAACTCGAGAAGCACCCCCCAGGTTCCCACCACAAAGCGAGTAACACCCCAAATTATCTCCTCCATGCGAGATGAGGAAATTTTGCCATGCAGCATCTCAAGGGAAATACCACATTCCCTCTTGAAAGGCAAAAAGGTACTTGACACCCTTAATTCGACTCAGAAAGTTCCCTCACACAGCCGTCCCCTTTGGAGAGGCAAACACATATTATGGACTCAATTCGAGATGAGACCCTGTGCACATATAAGGGCTCGAGAGGAAACCGGAAGTTCCCCTTCCAACAGCAAAGGGGCCCTGACTTCCCTGAAGCAACCCCAGCGAGTTCCTGAGGTACCCGTCGCAACACGAGATGCACCCCCAACTTCCCGCCGCAACTCGAGAAACACCCCAAAATTATCCCCTCCATGCGAGATGAGGAAATTTGGCGATGCAGCATCTCAAGAGAAATACCACATTCCCTCTGGAAAGGCAAAAAGGTACTTAGCAACTTTATTCGACTCAGAAAGTTCCCTCAAACTGCCGTCCCCTTTGGAGAGGAGATCACACTTCACGGACTCAATTCGAGAGAAGCCCCTGTGCACATTGAAGGGCTCGAGAGGAAACCGGAAGTTCCCCTTCCAACACCAAAGGTGACCTGACTTCCCTGTTGCAACCCCAGCGAGTTCCTGAGATCCCCGTCGCAACTCGAGAAGCACCCCCAGCTTCCGGCGCAACTCGAGAAACACACCAAAATTATCGCCTCCATGCGAGATGAGGAAATTTGGCGATGCACATTTCAAGAGAAATACCACATTCCCTCTGAAAAGGCAAAAAGGTACTTGACACCCTTTATTCGACTCAGAAAGTTCCCTCACACAGCCGTCCCCTTTGGAGAGTAGAACACACTTTACGGACTCAATTCGAGATGAAACCCTCTGCACATTTAAGGGCTCGAGAGGGACCCGGAAGTTCCCCTTCCAACACCAAAGGGGACCTGACGTCCCTGAAGGAACCCAAGCCAAATCCTCAGGTCCCCGTCGCAACTCTTGAAGCACCCCCAGCTTCCCGCCTCAACTCGAGAAACACCCCAAAATTATCCCCTCAATGGGAGAGGAGGAAATTTTGCGATGCAGCATCTCAAGGGAAATACCACATTCCCTCTTGAAAGGCAAAAAGGTACTTGACACCCTTAATTCGACTCAGAAAGTTCCCTCACACAGCCGTCCCCTTTGGAGAGGCAAACACATATTATGGACTCAATTCGAGATGAGACCCTGTGCACAGTTAAGGGCTCGAGAGGAAACCGGAAGTTCCCCTTCCAACTCCAAAGGGGACCTGACTTCCCTGAAGCAACCACAGTGAGTTCCTGAGGTCCCCGTCGCAACTCGAGAAGCACCCCCAGCTTCCCGTCACAACTCGAGAAACACCCCAAAATTATCCCCTCCATGCGAGATGAGGAAATTTGGCGATGTAGCATCTCAAGAGAAACACCACATTCCCTTTTGAAAGGCAAAAAGGTACTTGACACCCTTTATTCGACTCAGAAAGTTCCCTCACACAGCCGTCCCCTTGGAGAGGAGAACACACTTGATGGACTCAATTCGAGATGAGCCCCTGTGCATATTTAAGGGCTCTAGAGGAAACCGGAAGTTCCCCTTCCAACACCAAAGGGGACCTGACTTCCCTGAAGCGACCCCAGCGAGTTCCTTAGGTCCCCGTTGAAACTCGAGAAGCACCCCCAGCTTCCTGCCGCAACTCGAGAAACACATCAAAATTATCCCCTCCATGCGAGATGAGGAAATTTGGCGATGCAGCATCTCAAGAGAAATACCACAATACTTATTGAAAGGCAAAAAGGTACTTGAAACCCTTTATTCGACTCAGAAAGTTCCGTCACACAGCCGTCCTCTTTGGAGAGGATAACACACTTTATGGACTCGAGATGAGCCCCTGTGCAAATTTAAGGAATCGAGAGGAAACCTGAAGTTCCCCTCCCAACACGAAAGGGGACCTGCCTTCCCTGAAGCAACCCCAGCGAGTTCCTGTGGTCCCCGTCGCAACTGGAGAAGCACCCGCAGCTTCCCGCCGCAACTCGAGAAACACCCCAAAATTTTCCCCGCCATGCGAGATGAGCAAGTTTTGCGATGCAGCATCTCAAGAGAAATACCACATTCCCTCTTGAAAGGCAAAAGGTACTTTACACCCTTTATTCGACTCAGAAAGTTCCCTCACACAGCCGTCCCTTTTGGAGAGGAGAACACAGGTCATGGACTCAATTCGAGATGAGCCCCTGTCCACATTTAAGGGCTCGAGAGGAAACCGAAAGTTCCTCTTCCAACACCAAAGGGGACCTGATTTCCCTGAAGCAACCCCAGCGATTTACTGAGGTCACTGTCGCAACTCGAGAAGCACCCCCAGGTTCCCACCACAAAGCGAGAAACACCCCAAATTATCTCCTCCATGCGAGATGAGGAAATTTTGCCATGCAGCATCTCAAGTGAAATACCACATTCCCTCTTGAAAGGCAAAAAGGTACTTGACACCCTTAATTCGACTCAGAAAGTTCCCTCAAACAGCCATCCCCTTTGGAGAGGCAAACACATATTATGGACTCAATTCGAGATGAGACCCTGTGCACAGTTAAGGGCTCGAGAGGAAACCGGAAGTTCCCCTTCCAACTCCAAAGGGGACCTGACTTCCCTGAAGCAACCCCAGCGAGTTCCTGAGGTCCGCGTCGCAACTCGAGAAGCACCCCCAGCTGCCCGCCGCAACTAGAGAAACACCCCAAAATTATCCGCACCATGCGAGATGAGGAAATTTTGCGATGCAGCATCTCAAAAGCAAAACCACATTCCCTCTTGAAAGGCAAAACGGTACTTGACACGCTTTATTCGACTCAGAAAGTTCCCTCACACAGCCGTCCCCTTTGGAGAGGAGAACATACTTGATGGACTCAATTCGAGATGAGCCTCTGTGCACATTTAAGGCCTCGATAGGAAACCGGAAGTTCCCCTTCCAACACCAAAGGGGACCTGACTTCCCTGAAGCAAACCAAGCGAGATCATGAGGTCCCCGTCGAAACCCGAGAAGCACCCCCAGCTTCCTGCCGCAACTCGAGAAACACATCTAAATTATCCCCTCCATGCGAGATGAGGAAATTTGGCGATGCAGCATCTCAAGAGAAATACCACATTCCCTCTTGAAAGGCAAAAAGGTACTTGACACCCTTTATTCGACTAAGAAAGTTTTCTCACACAACCGTCCCCTTTGGAGAGGAGAACACACTTTTTGGACTCACTTAGCGATGAGCGCCTGTGCACATTTAAGGGCTCGAGAGGAAACCGGAATTTCCCCTTCCAACAACAAAGGGGACCTGACTTCCCTGAAGCAAAACCAGCGCGTACCTGAGATCCCCGTCGCAACTCAAGAAGCACCCCCATCTTACCGCCGCAACTCGAGAAACACCCAGAAATTATCCACTCCATGCGAGTGAGGAAATTTGGCGATGCAGCAACTCCAGAGAAATACCACATTCCCTCAGGAAAGGCAAAAATCTACTTGACACCCTTTATTCGTCTCAGAAAGGTCCCTCACAGCCGTCCCATTTGGAGAGGAGAACACACTTGATGGACTCAATTCGAGATGAGCCCCTGTTCACATTTAAGGGCTCAAAAGGAAACCGGAAGTTCCCCGTCCAACACCAAAGGGGACCTTACTTCCCTGAAGTAACCCCAGCGAGCTACTTAACTCCCCGTTGCAACTCGAGAAGCACCCCCAGCTTCCCGCCTCAACTCGAGAAACACACCAAAATTATCCCCTCAATCCGAGATGAGGAAATTTTGCGATGCAGCATCTCAAGAGAAATACCACATTCCCTCTTGAAAGGCAAAAAGGTACTTGACACCCTTTATTAGACTCAGAAAGTTCCCTCACACAGCCGTCCCCTTTGGAGAGGAGAACACACTTGATGGACTCAATTCGAGATGAGGCCCTGTGCTCATTTAAGGACTCGAGAGGAAACCGGAAGTTCCCCTTCCAACACCAAAGGGGACCTGACTTCCCTGAAGCAACCCCAGCGAGTTCCTGAGGTCCCCGTCGCAACTCGAGAAGCACCCCCAGCTTCCCGCCGCAACTCGAGAAACACTCCAAAATTATCCACTCCATGCGAGATGAGGAAATTTTGCGATGCAGCATCTCAAGAGAAATACCACATTCCCTCTTGTAAGGCAAAAAGGTACTTGAAACCCTTTATTCGACTCAGAAAGTTCCCTCAAACAGCCGTAACCTTTGGAGATGAGAAGACACGTCATGGACTCAATTCGAAATGAGCCTCTGTGCACATTTAAGGGCTCGAGAGGAAACCGGAAGTTCCCCTTCCAACACCAAAGGGGAACTGACTTCCCTGAAGCAACCCCAGCGAGTTCGTGAGGTCCCCGTCGCAACTCGAGAAGCATCCCCAGCTTCCCGCCGCAACTCGAGAAACACCCCAAAATTATCCCCTCCATGCGAGATGAGGAAATTTGACGATGCAGCATCTCAAGAGAAATACCACATTCCCTCTGGAAAGGCAAAAAGGTACTTGACAACCTTTATTCGACTCAGGAAGTTCCCTCACTCAGCCGTCCCCTGTGGAGAGGAGAACACACTTTAAGGACTCAATTCGAGAGGAGCCCCTGTGCACACTGAAGGGCTCCAGAGGAAACCGGAAGTTCCCCTTCCAACAGCAAAGGGGCCCTGAGTTCCCTGAAGCAACCCCAGCGAGTTCCTGAGGTCCCCGACGCAAATTGAGAAGCAGCCCTACCTTCCCGCCGCAACTCGAGAAACACCCCAAAATTATCCCCTCCATGCGAGATGAGGAAATTTTCCGATGCAGAATCTCAAGAGAAATACCACATTCCCTCTTGAAAGGCAAAAAGGTACTTGACACCCTTTATTCGACCCAGGAAGTTCCCTCATACAGCCGTCCCTTAGGAATGGAGAACACACTTTATGGACTTAATTCGAGTTGAGCCACTGTGCACATTTAAGGGCTCGACCGGAACCCGGAAGTTCCCCTTCCAACAGCATAGGGGACCTGATTTCATTGAAGCAAACCCAGCGAGTTCCTGGGATCCCCGTTGCAACTCGAGAAGCACCCCCAGCTTCCTTCCGCAACTCGAGAAACACACCAAAATTATCCCCTCCATGCGAGATGAGGAAATTTTGCGATGCAGCATCTCAAAAGCAATACCACATTCCCTCTTGAAATGCAAAAAGCTACTTGACACCCTTTATTCGACTCAGAAAGTTCCCTCATACAGCCCTCCCCTTTGGAGAGGAGAACACACGTCATGGACTCAATTCGAGATGAGCCCCTGTGCACATTTAAGGGCTCGAGAGAAAACCTGAAGTTCCCCTTCCAACAACAAAGGGGAACTGACTTCCCTGAAGTAACCCCAGCGAGCTACTTAACTCCCCGTTGCAACTCGAGAAGCACCCCCAGCTTCCCGCCTCAACTCGAGAAACACACCAAAATTATCCCCTCAATCCGAGATGAGGAAATTTTGCGATGCAGCATCTCAAGAGAAATACCACATTCCCTCTTGAAAGGCAAAAAGGTACTTGACACCCTTTATTAGACTCAGAAAGTTCCCTCACACAGCCGTCCCCTTTGGAGAGGAGAACACACTTGATGCACTCAATTCGAGATGAGTCCCTGTGCACATTTGAGGGCTCGAGAGAAAACCGGAAGTTTCCTTCCAACACCAAAGGGGACCTTACTTCCCTGAAATAACCCCAGCGAGTTCCTGAGGTCCCCGTCACAACTCGAAAAACACCCCCAGCTTCCCGCCGCAACTCGAGAAACACCCCAAAATTATCCCCTCCATGCGAGTTGAGGAAATTTGGCGATGCAGCATCTCAAGAGAAATACCACATTCCTCTTGAAAGGCAAAAAGGTACTTGACAACCTTTATTCGACTCAGAACGTTCCCTCACACAGCCGTCCCCTTTGGAGAGGAGAACACATTTGATGGACTCAATTCGAGATGAGGCCCTGTGCTCATTTAAGGGCTCGAGAGGAAATCGGAAGTTCCCCTTCCAACAGAAAAGGGGACCTGACTTCCCTGAAGCAACGCCAGCGAGTTCCTGACGTCCCCGTCGCCACTAGAGAAGCACCGCCAGCTTCCCGCCGCAACTCGAGAAACACCCCAAAATTATCCCCTATTTCCAAATGAGGAAAGTTTGCGATGCAGCATCTCAAGAGAAATACCACATTCCCTCTTGAAAGGCAAAAAGGTACTTGACACACTTTATTCGACTCAGAAAGTTCGCTCACACAGCCGTCCCCTTTGGAGAGGAGAACACACTTTATGGACTCAATTCGGGATGAGCCCCTGTGCACATTTAAGGGCTCGAGAGGAAACCGGAAGTTCCCCTTCCAACACCAAAGGGGACCTGACTTCCCTGAAGCAACCCCAGCGAGTTCCTGAGGTCCCCGTCGCAACTCGAGAAGCACCCCCATCTTAGCTTCGCAACTAGAGAAACACTCCAAAATTATCCCCTCCATGCGAGATGAGGAAATTTTGCGATGCAGCATCTCAAGAGAAATACCACATTCCCTCTTGTAAGGCAAAAAGTTACTTGAAACCCTTTATTCGACTCAGAAAGTTCCCTCAAACAGCCGTCACCTTTGGAGAGGTGACACACGTCATGGTCTCAATTCGAAATGAGCCTCTGTACACATTTAAGGGCTCGAGAGGAAACCGGAAGTTCCCCTTCCAACACAAAAGGGGACCTGACTTCCCTGATGCAACCCCAGCGAGATTCTTAGGTCCCCGTGTCAACTCGAGAAGCACCCCCAGCTTCCCGCCGAACTCGAAAAACATCCCAAAATTATCCCCTCCATGCGAGATGAGGAAATTTTGCGATGCAGCATCTCAAGAGAAATACCACATTCCCTCTTGAAAGGCAAAAAGGTACTTGACACGTTTTATTCGACTCAGAAAGTTTCTTCACACAGCCTTCCCCTTTGCAGAGAACACACTTTAATGACTCAATTCGGGATGAGGTCTGTGCACATTTAAGGGCTCGAACGGTAACCGGAAGTTCCCCTTCCAACACCAAAGGGACCTGACTTCCCTGAAGCAACCCCAGCGAGTTTCTGAGGTCCCCGTCGCAACTCGAGAAGCACCCCCAATTCAGCGTCGCAACTCGAGAAACACCCCAAAATTATCCCCTCCATGCGAGATGAGGAAATTTTGCGATGCAGCATCGCAAGAGAAATACCACATTCCCTCTTGAAAGGCAAAAAGCTACTTGACACCCTTTATTCGACTCAGAAAGTTCCCTCACACAGCCGTCCCCTTTGGAGAGGAGAACACACGTCATGGACTCAATTCGAGATGAGCCCCTGTGCACATTTAATGTCTCGAGAGGAAACCTGAAGTTCCCCTTCCAACACCAAAGGGGACCTGACTTCCCTGAAGCAACCCCAGCGAGTTCCTGAGGTCCCCGTCGCAACTCGAGAAGCACCCCCAGCTTCCCGCCGCAACTCGAGAAACACTCCAAAATTATCCACTCCATGCGAGATGAGGAAATTTTGCGATGCAGCATCTCAAGAGAAATACCACATTCCCTCTTGTAAGGCAAAAAGGTACTTGAAACCCTTTATTCGACTCAGAAAGTTCCCTCAAACAGCCGTAACCTTTGGAGATGAGAAGACACGTCATGGACTCAATTCGAAATGAGCCTCTGTGCACATTTAAGGGCTCGAGAGGAAACCGGAAGTTCCCCTTCCAACACCAAAGGGGAACTGACTTCCCTGAAGCAACCCCAGCGAGTTCGTGAGGTCCCCGTCGCAACTCGAGAAGCACTCCCAGCTTCCCGCCGCAACTCGAGAAACACCCCAAAATTATCCCCTCCATGCGAGATGAGGAAATTTGACGATGCAGCATCTCAAGAGAAATACCACATTCCCTCTGGAAAGGCAAAAAGGTACTTGACAACCTTTATTCGACTCAGGAAGTTCCCTCACTCAGCCGTCCCCTGTGGAGAGGAGAACACACTTTAAGGACTCAATTCGAGAGGAGCCCCTGTGCACACTGAAGGGCTCCAGAGGAAACCGGAAGTTCCCCTTTCAACAGCAAAGGGGCCCTGAGTTCCCTGAAGCAACCCCAGCGAGTTCCTGAGGTCCCCGACGCAAATTGAGAAGCAGCCCTACCTTCCCGCCGCAACTCGAGAAACACCCCAAAATTATCCCCTCCATGCGAGATGAGGAAATTTTCCGATGCAGAATCTCAAGAGAAATACCACATTCCCTCTTGAAAGGCAAAAAGGTACTTGACACCCTTTATTCGACCCAGGAAGTTCCCTCATACAGCCGTCCCTTAGGAATGGAGAACACACTTTATGGACTTAATTCGAGTTGAGCCACTGTGCACATTTAAGGGCTCGACCGGAACCCGGAAGTTCCCCTTCCAACAGCATAGGGGACCTGATTTCATTGAAGCAAACCCAGCGAGTTCCTGGGATCCCCGTTGCAACTCGAGAAGCACCCCCAGCTTCCTTCCGCAACTCGAGAAACACACCAAAATTATCCCCTCCATGCGAGATGAGGAAATTTTGCGATGCAGCATCTCAAAAGCAATACCACATTCCCTCTTGAAATGCAAAAAGCTACTTGACACCCTTTATTCGACTCAGAAAGTTCCCTCATACAGCCCTCCCCTTTGGAGAGGAGAACACACGTCATGGACTCAATTCGAGATGAGCCCCTGTGCACATTTAAGGGCTCGAGAGAAAAACTGAAGTTCCCCTTCCAACAACAAAGGGGAACTGACTTCCCTGAAGTAACCCCAGCGAGCTACTTAACTCCCCGTTGCAACTCGAGAAGCACCCCCAGCTTCCCGCCTCAACTCGAGAAACACACCAAAATTATCCCCTCAATCCGAGATGAGGAAATTTTGCGATGCAGCATCTCAAGAGAAATACCACATTCCCTCTTGAAAGGCAAAAAGGTACTTGACACCCTTTATTAGACTCAGAAAGTTCCCTCACACAGCCGTCCCCTTTGGAGAGGAGAACACACTTGATGCACTCAATTCGAGATGAGTCCCTGTGCACATTTGAGGGCTCGAGAGAAAACCGGAAGTTTCCCTTCCAACACCAAAGGGGACCTTACTTCCCTGAAATAACCCCAGCGAGTTCCTGAGGTCCCCGTCACAACTCGAAAAACACCCCCAGCTTCCCGCCGCAACTCGAGAAACACCCCAAAATTATCCCCTCCATGCGAGTTGAGGAAATTTGGCGATGCAGCATCTCAAGAGAAATACCACATTCCTCTTGAAAGGCAAAAAGGTACTTGACAACCTTTATTCGACTCAGAACGTTCCCTCACACAGCCGTCCCCTTTGGAGAGGAGAACACATTTGATGGACTCAATTCGAGATGAGGCCCTGTGCTCATTTAAGGGCTCGAGAGGAAATCGGAAGTTCCCCTTCCAACAGAAAAGGGGACCTGACTTCCCTGAAGCAACGCCAGCGAGTTCCTGACGTCCCCGTCGCCACTAGAGAAGCACCGCCAGCTTCCCGCCGCAACTCGAGAAACACCCCAAAATTATCCCCTATTTCCAAATGAGGAAAGTTTGCGATGCAGCATCTCAAGAGAAATACCACATTCCCTCTTGAAAGGCAAAAAGGTACTTGACACACTTTATTCGACTCAGAAAGTTCGCTCACACAGCCGTCCCCTTTGGAGAGGAGAACACACTTTATGGACTCAATTCGGGATGAGCCCCTGTGCACATTTAAGGGCTCGAGAGGAAACCGGAAGTTCCCCTTCCAACACCAAAGGGGACCTGACTTCCCTGAAGCAACCCCAGCGAGTTCCTGAGGTCCCCGTCGCAACTCGAGAAGCACCCCCATCTTAGCTTCGCAACTAGAGAAACACTCCAAAATTATCCCCTCCATGCGAGATGAGGAAATTTTGCGATGCAGCATCTCAAGAGAAATACCACATTCCCTCTTGTAAGGCAAAAAGTTACTTGAAACCCTTTATTCGACTCAGAAAGTTCCCTCAAACAGCCGTCACCTTTGGAGAGGTGACACACGTCATGGTCTCAATTCGAAATGAGCCTCTGTACACATTTAAGGGCTCGAGAGGAAACCGGAAGTTCCCCTTCCAACACAAAAGGGGACCTGACTTCCCTGATGCAACCCCAGCGAGATTCTTAGGTCCCCGTGTCAACTCGAGAAGCACCCCCAGCTTCCCGCCGAACTCGAAAAACATCCCAAAATTATCCCCTCCATGCGAGATGAGGAAATTTTGCGATGCAGCATCTCAAGAGAAATACCACATTCCCTCTTGAAAGGCAAAAAGGTACTTGACACGTTTTATTCGACTCAGAAAGTTTCTTCACACAGCCTTCCCCTTTGCAGAGAACACACTTTAATGACTCAATTCGGGATGAGGTCTGTGCACATTTAAGGGCTCGAACGGTAACCGGAAGTTCCCCTTCCAACACCAAAGGGGACCTGACTTCCCTGAAGCAACCCCAGCGAGTTTCTGAGGTCCCCGTCGCAACTCGAGAAGCACCCCCAATTCAGCGTCGCAACTCGAGAAACACCCCAAAATTATCCCCTCCATGCGAGATGAGGAAATTTTGCGATGCAGCATCGCAAGAGAAATACCACATTCCCTCTTGAAAGGCAAAAAGCTACTTGACACCCTTTATTCGACTCAGAAAGTTCCCTCACACAGCCGTCCCCTTTGGAGAGGAGAACACACGTCATGGACTCAATTCGAGATGAGCCCCTGTGCACATTTAATGTCTCGAGAGGAAACCTGAAGTTCCCCTTCCAACAACAAAGGGGACCTGACTTCCCTGAAGTAACCCCAGCGAGCTACTTAACTCCCCGTTGCAACTCGAGAAGCACCCCCAGCTTCCCGCCTCAACTCGAGAAACACACCAAAATTATCCCCTCAATCCGAGATGAGGAAATTTTGCGATGCAGCATCTCAAGAGAAATACCACATTCCCTCTTGAAAGGCAAAAAGGTACTTGACACCCTTTATTAGACTCAGAAAGTTCCCTCACACAGCCGTCCCCTTTGGAGAGGAGAACACACTTGATTCACTCAATTCGAGATGAGTCCCTGTGCACATTTGAGGGCCCGAGAGAAAACGGGAAGTTTCCCTTCCAACACCAAAGGGGACCTTACTTCCCTGAAGTAACCCCAGCGATTTCCTGAGGTCCCCGTCACAACTCGAAAAACACCCCCAGCTTCCCGCCGCAACTCGAGAAACACCCCAAAATTATCCCCTCCATGCGAGTTGAGGAAATTTGGCGATGCAACATCTCAAGAGAAATACCACATTCCTCTTGAAAGGCAAAAAGGTACTTGACACCCTTTATTCGACTCAGAACGTTCCCTCACACAGCCGTCCCCTTTGGAGAGGAGAACACATTTGATGGACTCAATTCGAGATGAGGCCCTGTGCTCATTTAAGGGCTCGAGAGGAAATCGGAAGTTCCCCTTCCAACAGAAAAGGGGACCTGACTTCCCTGAAGCAACGCCAGCGAGTTCCTGACGTCCCCGTCGCCACTAGAGAAGCACCGCCAGCTTCCCGCCGCAACTCGAGAAACACCCCAAAATTATCCCCTATTTCCAAATGAGGAAAGTTTGCGATGCAGCATCTCAAGAGAAATACCACATTCCCTCTTGAAAGGCAAAAAGGTACTTGACACACTTTATTCGACTCAGAAAGTTCGCTCACACAGCCGTCCCCTTTGGAGAGGAGAACACACTTTATGGACTCAATTCGGGATGAGCCCCTGTGCACATTTAAGGGCTCGAGAGGAAACCGGAAGTTCCCCTTCCAACACCAAAGGGGACCTGACTTCCCTGAAGCAACCCCAGCGAGTTCCTGAGGTCCCCGTCGCAACTCGAGAAGCACCCCCATCTTAGCTTCGCAACTAGAGAAACACTCCAAAATTATCCCCTCCATGCGAGATGAGGAAATTTTGCGATGCAGCATCTCAAGAGAAATACCACATTCCCTCTTGTAAGGCAAAAACGTACTTGAAACCCTTTATTCGACTCAGAAAGTTCCCTCAAACAGCCGTCACCTTTGGAGAGGAGAAGACACGTCATGGACTCAATTCGAAATGAGCCTCTGTGCACATTTAAGGGATCCAGAGGAAACCGGAAGTTCCCCTTCGAACACAAAAGGGGACCTGACTTCCCTGATGCAACCCCAGCGAGATTCTTAGGTCCCCGTGTCAACTCGAGAAGCACCCACAGCTTCCCGCCGAACTCGAAAAACATCCCAAAATTATCCCCTCCATGCGAGATGAGGAAATTTTGCGATCCAGCATCTCCAGAGAAATACCACATTCCCTCTTGAAAGACAAAATGGTACTTGACACGTTTTATTCGACTCAGAAAGTTTCTTCACACAGCCTTCCCCTTTGCAGAGAACACACTTTAATGACTCAATTCGATATGAGCCCTGTGCACATTTAAGGGCTCGAAAGGTAACCGGAAGTTCTCCTTCCAACACCAAAGGGGACCTGACTTCCCTGAAGCAACCCCAGGGAGTTTCTGAGGTCCCCGTCGCAACTCGAGATGCACCCCCAATTCAGCGTCGCAACTCGAGAAACACCCCAACATTATCCCCTCCATGCGAGATGAGGAAATTTTGCGATGCAGCATGTCAAGAGAAATACCACATTCCCTCTTGAAAGGCAAAAAGCTACTTGACACCCTTTATTCGACTCAGAAAGTTCCCTCACACAGCCGTCCCCTTTGGAGAGGAGAACACACGTCATGGACTCAATTCGAGATGAGCCCCTGTGCACATTTAAGGGCTCTAGAGGAAACCTGAAGTTCCCCTTCCAACAACAAAGGGGACCTGACTTCCCTGAAGTAACCCCAGCGAGCTACTTAACTCCCCGTCGCAACTCGAGAAGCACCCCAGGCTTCCCGCCTCAACTCGAGAAACACCCCAAAATTATCCCCTCAATGCGAGATGAGGAAATTTTGCGATGCAGCATCTCAAGAGAAATACCACATTCCCTCTTGAAAGGCAAAAAGGTACTTAACACCCTTTATTCGATTCAGAAAATTCCCTCACATAGCCGTCCCCTTTGGAGAGGAAAACACACGTCATGCACTCAATTCGAGATGAGACCCTGTACACATTTATGGGTTCCAGAGGAAACCGGAAGTTCCCCTTCCGACACCAAAGGTGACCTGACTTCCCTGAAGCAACCCCAGCGAGTTTCTGAGGTCCCTGTCGCAACTCGAGAAGCACCCCCATGTCAGCATCGCAACTCGAGAAACACCCCAAAATTATCCCCTCCATGCGAGATGAGGAAATTTTACGATGCAGCATCTCAAGAGAAATACCACATTCCCTCTTGAAAGGCAAAAAGGTACTTGACACCCTTTATTAGACTCAGAAATTTCACTCACACAGCCGTCCCCTTTGGAGAGGAGAACACACTTAACGGACTCAATTCGAGAGGAGCCCCTGTGCACATTGAAGGGCTGGAGAGGAAACCGGAAGTTCCCCTTCCAACAACAAATGGGACCTAATTTCCCTGAAGCAACCCCAGTGAGTTCCTTAGGTCCCCGTCGCAACTCGAGAAGCACCCCCAGCTTCCCGCCGCAACTCGAGAAACACTGCAAAATATTCCCCTCCATGCGAGATGAGGAAATTTGGCGATGCAGCATCTCAAGAAAAATACCACATTCCCTATTGAAAGGCAAAAAGGTACTTGACACCCTTTATTCGACTCAGAAAGTCCCTCACACAGCCGTCCCCTTTGGAGAGGAGAACACACTTTACTGACTCAATTCGAGAAGAGCCCCTGTGCACATTGAAGGGCTCGAGAGGAAACCGGAAGTTCCCATTCCAACAACAAAGGGGACCTGACTTCCCTGAAGCAACCCCAGCGAGTTCCTGAGGTCCCCGTCACAACTCGAGAAGCACCCCCAGCTTCCGCCGCAACTCGAGAAACACCCCAAAATTTTCCCCTCCATGCGAGATGAGGAAATTTTCCGATGCAGAATCTCAAGAGAAATACCACATTCCCTCTTGAAAGGCAAAAAGGTACTTGACACCCTTTATTCGACTCAGGAAGTTCCCTCATACAGCCGTCCCTTTGGAATGGAGAACACACTTTATGGACTTAATTCGAGTTGAGCCCCTGTGCACATTTAAGGGCTCGACCGGAACCCGGAAGTTCCCCTTCCAACAGCAAAGGGGACCTGATTTCATTGAAGCAAACCCAGCGAGTTCCTGGGATCCCCGTTGCAACTCGAGAAGCACCCCCAGCTTCCCGCCGCACCTCGAGAAACACACCAAAATTATCCCCTCCATGCGAGATGAGGAAATTTCGCGATGCAGCATCTCAAGAGAAATACCACATTCCCTCTGGAAAGGCAAAAAGGTACTTGACACGCTTTATTCTACTCAGAAAGTTCCCTCACACAGCTGTCCACTATTAGAGGAGAACACACTTTATGGACTCAATTCGAGATGAGCCCCCGTGCACTTTGAAGGGCTCGAGAGGAACCTGGAAGTTCCCCTCAACAGTAAAGGGGACCTGACTTCCCTGAAGCAACCCCAGCGAGTTCCTGAGGTCCCCTTCGCAACTCGAGAAGCACACGCAGCTTCCCGCAGGGACTCGAAAAAAAACCCAAAAGTATTCCCGGAATGCAAGATGAGGAAATTTGGCGATGCAGCATCTCAAGAGAAATACCACATTCCCTCTGGAAAGGCAAAAAGGTACTTGACACCCTTTATTCTACTCAGAAAGTTCCCTCACACAGCCGTCCCCTATTAGAGGAGAACACACTTTATGGACTCAATTCGAGATGAGCCCCCGTGCACTTTTAAGGGCTCGAGAGGAACCTGGAAGTTCCCCTCAACAGCAAAGGGGACCTGACTTCCCTGAAGCAACCCCAGCGAGTTCCTGAGGTCCCCTTCGCAACTCGAGAAGCACACGCAGCTTCCCGCAGGGACTCGAAAAAAAACCCAAAAGTATTCCCGGAATGGAAGATGAGGAAATTTGGCGATGCAGCATCTCAAGAGAAATACCACATTCCCTCTGGAAAGGCAAAAAAGTACTTGACACTCTTTATTCGACTCAGAAACTTCCCTCACACAGCCGTCACCTTTGGAGAGGAGAACACACTTTAAGGACTCAATTCGAGAGGAGCACCTGTGCACATTGAAGGGCTCGAGAGGAAACCGGAAGTTCCCCTTCCAACACCAAAGGGGACCTGACTTCCCTGAAGCAACCCCAGCGAGTTCCTGAGGTCCCCGTCGCAACTCGAGACGCACCCCAAGCTTCCCGCCGCAACTCGAGAAACACCCCAAAATTATCCCCTCCATGCCACATGAGGAAATTTGTCGATGCAGCATCTGAAGAGAAATACCACATTCCCTCTGGAAAGGCAAAAAGTACTCGACACCCTTTGTTCGACTCAGAAAGTTCCCTCACACAGCCGTCCCCTTTGGAGAGGAGAACACACTTTACGGACTCAATCGAGAGGAGCCCCTGTGCACATTGAAGGGCTCGAGAGGAAAACGGAAGTTCCCCTTCCAACACCAAGGGGACCTGACTTCCCTGAAGCAACCGCAGCGAGTTCCTGAGGTCCCCGTCGCAACTCGAGAAGCACACCCAGCTTCCCGCCGCAACTCGAGAAACACCCCAAAATTATCCCCTCCATGCGAGATGATAAATTTGGCGATGCAGCATCTCAAGAGAAATACCACATTCCCTCTGGAAAGGCAAAAAGGTACTTGACACCCTTTATTCGACTCAGAAAGTTCCCTCACACAGCCGTCCCCTATTAGAGGACATCACACTTTATGGACTCAATTCGAGATGAGCCCCTGTGCAATTTTAAGGGCTCGAGAGGAACCTGGAAGTTCCCCTCATCAGCAAAGGGGACCTGACTTCCCTGAAGCAACCCCAGCGAGTTCCTGAGGTCCCCTTCGCAATTCGAGTAGCACACGCAGCTTCCCGCCGCGACTCGAAAAAAAACCCAAAAGTATTCCCTGAATGCGAGATGAGGAAATTTGGCGATGCAGCATCTCAAGAGAAATACCACATTCCCTCAGGAAAGGCAAAAAGGTACTTGATACCCTTTATTCGACTCAGAAAGTTCCCTCACACAGCCGTCCCCTTTGGAGAGGAGAACACACTTTACGGACGCAATTCGAGAGGAGCCCCAGTGCACTTTGAAGGGCTTGAGAGGAAACCGGAAGTTCCCGTTCCAACACCAAAGGGAACCTGAATTCCCTGAAGCAACCCCAGCGAGTTCCTGAGGTCCCCGTCGCAACTCGACAAGCACCCCCAGCTCCCCGGCGCAACTCGAGAAACACCCCAAAATTATCCCCTCCATGCGAGATGAGGAAATTTGGCGATCAGCATCTCAAGAGAAATACCACATTCCCTCTGGAAAGGCAAAAAGGTACTTGACACCCTTTATTCGACTCAGAAAGTTCCCTCACACAGCCGTCCCCGTTGGAGAGGAGAACACACTTTATGGACTCAATTTGAACGTGCCCCTGTGCACATTAAGGGCTGGAGAGGAAACCGGAAGTTCCCCTTCCAACACCAAAGGGGACCTGACTTCCCTGAAGCAACCCCAGCGAGTTCCTGAGGTCCCCGTCGCAACTCGAGAAGCACCCCCAGCTTCCCGCCGCAACTCGAGAAAAACCCCAAAATTATCCACTCCATGCGAGATGAGGAAATTTGGCGATGCAGCATCTCAAGAGAAATACCATATTCCCTCTGGAAAGGCAAAAAAGTATTTGAAACCCTTTATTCGACTCAGAAAGTTCCCTCACACAGCCGTCCCCTTTGGAGAGGAGAACACACTTTACGGACTCAATTCGAGAGGAGCCCCTGTGCACATTGAAGGGCTCGAGAGGAAACCGGAAGTTCCCCTTCCAACACCAAAGGGGACTTGACTTCCCTGAAGCAACCCCAGCGAGTTCCTGAGGTCCCCGTCGCAACTCGAGAAGCACCCCCTGCTTCCCGCCGCAACTCGTGAAACACCCCAAAATTATCCCCTCCATGCGAGATGAGGAAATTTGGCGATGCAGCATCTCAAGAGAAATACCACATTCCCTCTGGAAAGGCAAAAAGGTACTTGACACCCTTTATTCTACTCAGAAAGTTCCCTCACACAGCCGTCCCCTATTAGAGGAGAACACACTTTATGGACTCAATTCGAGAGGAGCCCCCGTGCACTTTTAAGGGCTCGAGAGGAACCTGGAAGTTCCCCTCAACAGCAAAGGGGACCTGACTTCCCTGAAGCAACCCCAGCGAGTTCCTGAGGTCCCCGTCGCAACTCGAGAAGCATCCCCAGCTCCCCGGCGCAACTCGAGAATCACCCCAAAATTATCCCCTCCATGCCAGATGAGGAAATTTGTCGATGCAGCATCTGAAGAGAAATACCACATTCCCTCTGGAAAGGCAAAAAGGTACTCCACACCCTTTCTTCGACTCAGAAAGTTCCCTCACACAGCCGTCCCCTTTGGAGAGGAGAACACACTTTACGGACTCAATCGAGAGGAGCCCCTGTGCACATTGAAGGGCTCGAGAGGAAACCGGAAGTTCCCCTTCCAACACCAAGGGGACCTGACTTCCCTGAAGCAACCCCAGCGAGTTCCTGAGGTCCCCGTCGCAACTCGAGAAGCACCCCCAGCTTCCCGCCGCAACTCGAGAAACACGCCAAAATTATCCCCTCCATGCGAGATGATAAATTTGGCGATGCTGCATCTCAAGAGAAATACCACATTCCCTCTGGACAGGCAAAAAGGTACTTGACACCCTTCATTCGACTCAGAAAGATCCCTCACACAGCCGTCCCCTATCAGAGGAGAACAGCTTTATGGACTCAATTGGAGATGAGCCCCTGTGCACTTTTAAGGGCTCGAGAGGAACCTGGAAGTTCCCCTCAACAGCAAAGGGGACCTGACTTCCCTGAAGCAACCCCAGCGAGTTCCTGAGGTCTCCGTCGCAACTCGAGAAGCACCCCCAGCTTCCCGCCGCAACTCGAGAAACACCCCAAAATTATCCCATCCATGCGAGATGAGGAAATTTGGCGATGCAGCATCTCAAGAAGAATACCACATTCCCTCTGGAAAGGCAAAAAAGTACTTGACACCCTTTTTTCGACTCAGAAACTTCCCTCACACTGCCATCACCTTTGGAGAGGAGAACACACTTTAAGGACTCAATTCGAGAGGAGCACCTGTGCACATTGAAGGGCTCGAGAGGAAACCGGAAGTTCCCCTTCCAACACCAAAGGGGACCTGACTTCACAGAAGCAACCCCAGCGAGTTCCTGAGGTCCCCGTCGCAACTCGAGACGCACCCCAAGCTTCCCGCCGAAACTCGAGAAACACCCCAAAATTATCCCCTCCATGCCAGATGAGGAAATTTGTCGATGCAGCATCTGAAGAGAAATACCACATTCCCTCTGGAAATGCAAAAAGTACTCGACACCCTTTGTTCGACTCAGAAAGTTCCCTCACACAGCCGTCCCCTTTGGAGAGGAGAACACACTTTACGGACTCAATCGAGAGGAGCCCCTGTGCACATTGAAGGGCTCGAGAGGAAACCGAAAGTTCCCCTTCCAACACCAAGCGGACCTGACTTCCCTGAAGCAACCCCAGCGAGTTCCTGAGGTCCCCGTCGCAACTTGAGAAGCACCCACAGCTTCCCGCCGCAACTCGAGAAACACCCCAAAATTATCCCCTCCATGCGAGATGATAAATTTGGCGATGCAGCATCTCAAGAGAAATACCACATTCCCTCTGGACAGGCAAAAAGGTACTTGACACCCTTTATTCGACCCAGAAAGTTCCCTCACACAGCCGTCCCCTTTGGAGAGGAGAACACACTTTACGGACTCAATTCGAGAGGAGCCCCTGTGCACATTGAAGGGCTGGAGAGGAAACGGGAAGTTCCCCTTCCAACACCAAAGGGGACCTGACTTCCCTGAAGCAACCCCAGCGAGTTCCTGAGGTCCCCGTCGCAACTCGAGAAGCACCCCCAGCTTCCCGCCGAAACTCGAGAAACACCCCAAAATTATCCCCTACATGCGAGATGAGGAAATTTGGCGATGCAGCATCTCAAGAGAAATACCACATTGCCTCTGGACAGGCAAAAAGGTACTTGACACCCTTCATTCGAAACAGAAAGTTCCCTCACACAGCCGTCCCCTATCAGAGAACACACTTTATGGACTCAATTCGAGATGGCCCCTGTGC
Source organism: Moschus berezovskii (assembly GCF_049115385.1). Taxonomy (NCBI): domain Eukaryota; kingdom Metazoa; phylum Chordata; class Mammalia; order Artiodactyla; family Moschidae; genus Moschus; species Moschus berezovskii. Next base: position 2,027,238 of record NC_142465.1, read on the forward strand.
ACTTTTAAGGGCTCGAGAGGAACCTGGAATTTCCCCTCAAAAGCAAAGGGGACCTGACTTCCCTGAACAACCCCAGCGAGTTCCTGAGGTCCCCTTCGCAATTCGAGAAGCATACGCAGCTTCCCGCCGCGACTCGAAAAATCCAAAAGTATTCCCTGAATGCGAGATGAGGAAATTTGGCGATGCAGCATCTCAAGAGAAACACCACATTCCCTCAGGAAAGGCAAAAAGGTACTTGACACCCTTTATTCGACTCGGAATGTTCCCTCACACAGCCGTCCCCTTTGGAGAGGAGAACACACTTTACGGACGCAGTTCGAGAGGAGCCCCAGTGCACACTGAAGGGCTCGAGAGGAAACCGGAATTTCCCCTTTCAACACCAAAGGAAACCTGACTTCCGTGAAGCAACCCCAGCGAGTTCCTGAGGTCCCCGTCGCAACTCGAGACGCACCCCAAGCTTCCCGCCGAAAATCGAGAAACACCCCAAAATTATCCCCTCCATGCAAGATGAGTGAATTTGGCGATGCAGCATCTCAAGAGAAATACCACCTTCCCTCTGGAAAGGCAAAAAGGTAGTTGACACCCTTTATTTGACTCAGAAAGTTCCCTCACACAGCCGTCCCCTTTCGAGAGGAGAACAGACTTTACGGAGTCAATTCGAGAGTTGCCCCTGTGCACATTGAAGGGCTCGAGAGGAAACCGGAAGTTCCCCTTCCAACACCAAAGGGGACCTGACTTCCCTGAAGCAACCCCAGCGAGTTCCTGAGGTCCCCGTCGCAACTCGAGAAGCACCCCCAGCTTCCCGCCGCAACTCGAGAAACACCCCAAAATTATCCCCTCCATGCCACATAAGGAAATTTGTCGATGCAGCATCTGAAGAGAAATACCACATTCCCTCTGGAAAGGCAAAAAGTACTCGACACCCTTTGTTCGACTCAGAAAGTTCCCTCACACAGCCGTCCCCTTTGGAGAGGAGAACACACTTTACGGACTCAATCGAGAGGAGCCCCTGTGCACATTGAAGGGCTCCAGAGGAAACCGGAAGTTCCTCTTCCAACACCAAGGGGAACTGACTTCCCTGAAGCAACCCCAGCGAGTTCCTGTGGTCCCCGTCGCAACTCGAGAAGCACCCCCAGCTTCCCGCCGCAACTCGAGAAACACCCCAAAATTATCCCCTCCATGCGAGATGATAAATTTGGCGATGCAGCATCTCAAGAGAAATACCACATTCCCTCTGGACAGGCAAAAAGGTACTTGACACCCTTTATTCGACCCAGAAAGTTCCCTCACACAGCCGTCCCCTTTGGAGAGGAGAACACACTCTACGGACTCAATTCGAGAGGAGCCCCTGTGCACATTGAAGGGCTCGAGAGGAAACCGGAAGTTCCCCTTCCACCACCAAAGGGGACCTAACTTCCCTGAAGCAACCCCAGCGAGTTCTTGAGGTCCCCGTCGCAACTCTTGAAGCACCCCCAGCTTCCCGCCGGAACTCGAGAAACACCCCAAAATTATCACCTCAATGCGAGATGAAGAAATGGGCGATGCAGCATCTCAAGAGAAATACCACATTCCCTCTTGAAAGGCAAAAAGGTTCTTGACACCGTTTATTCGACTCAGAAAATTCCCTCACACAGCCGTCCCCTTTGGAGAGGAGAACACACTTTATGGATTCAATTCGAGATGAGGCCCTGTGCACATTTAAGTGCTCCAGAGGAACCCGGAAGTTCCCCTTCCAATACCAAAGGGGACCTGACTTCCCTGAAGCAACATCAGCGAATTCCTGAGGTCCCCGTCGCAACTCGAGAAGCACCCCCAGCTTCCCGGCGCAACTCAAGAAACACACTACAATTATCCCCTCAATACGAGTTGAGGATATTTTGCGATGCACCATCTCAAGAGAAATACCACATTCCCTCTTGAAAGGCAAAAACGTACTTGACACCCTTTATTCGACTCAGAAAGTTCCCTCACACAGCTGTCCCCTTTTAGAGGAGAACACACTTTATGGACTCAAATCGAGATGAGCCCCTGTGCACATTTAAGGGCTGGAGAGGAAGCCGGAAGTTCCCCTTACAACACCAAAGTGGACCTGACTTCCATGAAGCAACCCCAGCGAGTTCCTGAGTTCCCCGTCGCAACTGGAGAAGCACCCCCAGCTTCCCGCCGCAACTCGAGAAACACCCAAAAAATTATCCCCTCAATGCGAGATGATCAAATTTTGCGATGCAGCATCTCAAGACAAATACCACATTCCCTCTTGAAAGGCAAAAAGGTACTTGACACCCTTTATTCAACTCAGAAAGTTCCCTCACACAGCCCTCCCCTTTGGAGAGAACACAATTTATGGAATCAATTCGAGATGAGCCCCTGTGCACATTTCAGGGCTCGAGAGGAACGCGGAAGTTCCCCTTCCAACAGCAAAGGTTACCTGACTTCCCTGAAGCAACCCCAGCGAGTTCCTGAGGTCCCCGTCGCAACTCTCGAAGCACCCCCAGCTTGCCGCCGCAACTCGAGAAACACACCAAAATTATCCACTCAATGCGAGATGAGGAAATTTTGCAATGCAGCATCTTAAGAGAAATACCACATTCCCTCTTGAAAGGCAAAAAATATTTCATACCATTTATTCGGCTCAGAAACTTCGCTCACACAACTGTGACATTTTAGAGGAGGATACACTTCATTGACTCATTTCGAGATGAGCCCCTGTGCACATTTATGGGCTCGAGAGGAACCCGGAAGTTCCCCTTCCAACAGCAAAGGGGACCTGACTTCCCTGAAGCAACCCTAGCGAGTTCCTGAGGTCCCCGTCGCAACTCGAGAAGCACCCCCAGCTTCCCGCCGCAACTTGAGAAACACACCAAAAATATCCCCTCAATGCGAGATCAGGAAATTTTGCGATGCAGCATCTCAAGAGAAATACCACATTCCCTCTTGACAGGCAAAAGGGTACTTGACACCCTTTATTCGACTCAGAACGTTCCCTCACACAGCAGTCCCCTTTTAGAGGAGAACACACTTTATGGACTCAATTCAAGATGAGACCCTGTGCACATTGAAGGGCTCGAGAGGAACCCGGAAGTTCCCCTTCCAACACCAAAGGGGACCTGACTTCCCTGAAGCAACACAAGCGAGTTCCTGAGGTCCCAGTCGCAGCTCGAGAAGCACCCCATGCTTCCCGCCGCAACTCGAGAAACACCCCAAAATTATCCACTCAATGCGAGATGAGGAAATTTTGCGCTGCAGCATCTCAAGAGAAATACCACATTCCCTCTTGAAAGGCAAAAACGTACTTGACACCCTTTATTCGACTAAGAAAGTTCCCTCACACAGCTGTCCCCTTTTAGAGAAGAACACACTTTATGGACTCAATTCGAGATGAGACCCTGTGTACATTTAAGGGCTCTAGAGAAACCGGGAACTTCCCCTTCCAACATCAAAGGGGAACTGACTTCCCTGAAGCAGTCGCAACTCGAGAAGCACCCCCAGTTTCCCGCCGCAACTCGTGAAACAGCCCAAAATTATTCTCTCAATGCGAGATACGAAATTTTGCGATGCAGCATCTCAAGAGAAATACCACATTCCCTCTTGAAAGGCAAAAAGGTACTTGACACCCTTTATTCCACTCAGAAAGTCCCCTCACACAGCCATCCACTTTTAGAGGAGAACACACTTTATGGACTCAATTCGAGATGGGCCCCTGTGCACATTTAAGGGCTTGAGAGGAACCCGGAAGTTCCCCTTCCAACAGCAAAGGGGACCTGACTTCCCTGAAGCAACCGCAGCCAGTTCTTGAGGTCTCCGTCGCAACTCGAGAAGCACCCCAGCTTTCCGCCGCAACTCAAGAAACACCCCAAAATTAACCCCTCATGCGAGATGAGGAAATTTTGCGATGCAGCATCTCAAGAGAAATACCACATTCCCTCTTGAAAGGAATAAGGTACTTGACACCCTTTATTCCACTCAGAAAGTTCCCTCACACAGCTGTACCCTTTGGAGAGAACACACTTAATGGACTCAAATCCAGATCAGGCCCTGTGCATATTTAACGGCTCAAAAGAAACCGGAAATTCCCCTTCCAACATCAAAGGGGAACTAACTTCCCTGAAGCAACTCCAGCCAGTTCCTGAGTTCCCCGTCGCAACTCGAGAAGCACCCCCAGCTTCCCTCCGCAAGTCGAGAAACAACCCAAATTTAACCCTCAATGCGAGATGAGGAAATTTTGCGATGCAGCATCTCAAGAGAAATACCACATTCCCTCTTGAAAGGCAAAAAGGTACTTGACACCCTTTATTCGACTCAGAAAGTTCCCTCACACAATTATACCCTTTGGAGAGGAGAACACACTTTATGGACTCAATTTGAACGTGCCCCTGTGCACATTTAAGGGCTCGAGAGGAAACCGGAACTTCCCCCTAAAAACAAAAAAGGGGACATGTCTTCCCTGAAGCAACTACAGCGAGTATCTGAGGTCCCCTTCGCAACTCGAGAAGCACCCCCAGTTTCCCGCCGCAACTCGAAAAACACCCCAAAATTATCCCCTCAATGTGAGATGAGAAAATTTTGCAATGGAGCATCTCAAGAGAAATACCACATTCCCTCTGGAAAGGGAAAAAGTTACTTGACACCCTTTATTCGATTCAAAAAGTTCCCTCACACAGCCGTCCCCTTTGGAGAGGAGAACACACTTTACGGACTCAATTCGAGAGGAGCCCCTGTGCACATTGAAGGGCTCGAGAGGAAACCGGAAGTTCCCCTTCCAACACCACAGGGGACCTGACTTCCCTGAAGCAACCCCAGCGAGTTCCTGAGGTCCCCGTCGCAACTCGAGAAGCACCCCCAGCTTCCCGCCGCAACTCGAGAAACACCCCAAAATTATCCCCTCCATGCGAGATGAGGAAATTTGGCGATGCAGCATCTCAAGAGAAATACCACATTCCCTCTGGACAGGCAAAAAGGTACTTGACACCCTTTATTCGACCCAGAAAGTTCCCTCACACAGCCGTCCCCTTTGGAGAGAAGAACACACTCTACGGACTCAATTCGAGAGGAGCCCCTGTGCACATTGAAGGGCTCGAGAGGAAACCGGAAGTTCCCCTTCCACCACCAAAGGGGACCTAACTTCCCTGAAGCAACCCCAGCGAGTTCTTGAGGTCCCCGTCGCAACTCTTGAAGCACCCCCAGCTTCCCGCCGGAACTCGAGAAACACCCCAAAATTATCACCTCAATGCGAGATGAAGAAATGGGCGATGCAGCATCTCAAGAGAAATACCACATTCCCTCTTGAAAGGCAAAAAGGTTCTTGACACCGTTTATTCGACTCAGAAAATTCCCTCACACAGCCGTCCCCTTTGGAGAGGAGAACACACTTTATGGATTCAATTCGAGATGAGGCCCTGTGCACATTTAAGTGCTCCAGAGGAACCCGGAAGTTCCCCTTCCAATACCAAAGGGGACCTGACTTCCCTGAAGCAACATCAGCGAATTCCTGAGGTCCCCGTCGCAACTCGAGAAGCACCCCCAGCTTCCCGGCGCAACTCAAGAAACACACTACAATTATCCCCTCAATACGAGTTGAGGATATTTTGCGATGCACCATCTCAAGAGAAATACCACATTCCCTCTTGAAAGGCAAAAACGTACTTGACACCCTTTATTCGACTCAGAAAGTTCCCTCACACAGCTGTCCCCTTTTAGAGGAGAACACACTTTATGGACTCAAATCGAGATGAGCCCCTGTGCACATTTAAGGGCTGGAGAGGAAGCCGGAAGTTCCCCTTACAACACCAAAGTGGACCTGACTTCCATGAAGCAACCCCAGCGAGTTCCTGAGTTCCCCGTCGCAACTGGAGAAGCACCCCCAGCTTCCCGCCGCAACTCGAGAAACACCCAAAAAATTATCCCCTCAATGCGAGATGATCAAATTTTGCGATGCAGCATCTCAAGACAAATACCACATTCCCTCTTGAAAGGCAAAAAGGTACTTGACACCCTTTATTCAACTCAGAAAGTTCCCTCACACAGCCCTCCCCTTTGGAGAGAACACAATTTATGGAATCAATTCGAGATGAGCCCCTGTGCACATTTCAGGGCTCGAGAGGAACGCGGAAGTTCCCCTTCCAACAGCAAAGGTTACCTGACTTCCCTGAAGCAACCCCAGCGAGTTCCTGAGGTCCCCGTCGCAACTCTCGAAGCACCCCCAGCTTGCCGCCGCAACTCGAGAAACACACCAAAATTATCCACTCAATGCGAGATGAGGAAATTTTGCAATGCAGCATCTTAAGAGAAATACCACATTCCCTCTTGAAAGGCAAAAAATATTTCATACCATTTATTCGGCTCAGAAACTTCGCTCACACAACTGTGACATTTTAGAGGAGGATACACTTCATTGACTCATTTCGAGATGAGCCCCTGTGCACATTTATGGGCTCGAGAGGAACCCGGAAGTTCCCCTTCCAACAGCAAAGGGGACCTGACTTCCCTGAAGCAACCCTAGCGAGTTCCTGAGGTCCCCGTCGCAACTCGAGAAGCACCCCCAGCTTCCCGCCGCAACTTGAGAAACACACCAAAAATATCCCCTCAATGCGAGATCAGGAAATTTTGCGATGCAGCATCTCAAGAGAAATACCACATTCCCTCTTGACAGGCAAAAGGGTACTTGACACCCTTTATTCGACTCAGAACGTTCCCTCACACAGCAGTCCCCTTTTAGAGGAGAACACACTTTATGGACTCAATTCAAGATGAGACCCTGTGCACATTGAAGGGCTCGAGAGGAACCCGGAAGTTCCCCTTCCAACACCAAAGGGGACCTGACTTCCCTGAAGCAACACAAGCGAGTTCCTGAGGTCCCAGTCGCAGCTCGAGAAGCACCCCATGCTTCCCGCCGCAACTCGAGAAACACCCCAAAATTATCCACTCAATGCGAGATGAGGAAATTTTGCGCTGCAGCATCTCAAGAGAAATACCACATTCCCTCTTGAAAGGCAAAAACGTACTTGACACCCTTTATTCGACTAAGAAAGTTCCCTCACACAGCTGTCCCCTTTTAGAGAAGAACACACTTTATGGACTCAATTCGAGATGAGACCCTGTGTACATTTAAGGGCTCTAGAGAAACCGGGAACTTCCCCTTCCAACATCAAAGGGGAACTGACTTCCCTGAAGCAGTCGCAACTCGAGAAGCACCCCCAGTTTCCCGCCGCAACTCGTGAAACAGCCCAAAATTATTCTCTCAATGCGAGATACGAAATTTTGCGATGCAGCATCTCAAGAGAAATACCACATTCCCTCTTGAAAGGCAAAAAGGTACTTGACACCCTTTATTCCACTCAGAAAGTCCCCTCACACAGCCATCCACTTTTAGAGGAGAACACACTTTATGGACTCAATTCGAGATGGGCCCCTGTGCACATTTAAGGGCTTGAGAGGAACCCGGAAGTTCCCCTTCCAACAGCAAAGGGGACCTGACTTCCCTGAAGCAACCGCAGCCAGTTCTTGAGGTCTCCGTCGCAACTCGAGAAGCACCCCAGCTTTCCGCCGCAACTCAAGAAACACCCCAAAATTAACCCCTCATGCGAGATGAGGAAATTTTGCGATGCAGCATCTCAAGAGAAATACCACATTCCCTCTTGAAAGGAATAAGGTACTTGACACCCTTTATTCCACTCAGAAAGTTCCCTCACACAGCTGTACCCTTTGGAGAGGAGAACACACTTAATGGACTCAAATCCAGATCAGGCCCTGTGCATATTTAACGGCTCAAAAGAAACCGGAAATTCCCCTTCCAACATCAAAGGGGAACTAACTTCCCTGAAGCAACTCCAGCCAGTTCCTGAGTTCCCCGTCGCAACTCGAGAAGCACCCCCAGCTTCCCTCCGCAAGTCGAGAAACAACCCAAATTTAACCCTCAATGCGAGATGAGGAAATTTTGCGATGCAGCATCTCAAGAGAAATACCACATTCCCTCTTGAAAGGCAAAAAGGTACTTGACACCCTTTATTCGACTCAGAAAGTTCCCTCACACAATTATACCCTTTGGAGAGGAGAACACACTTTATGGACTCAATTTGAACGTGCCCCTGTGCACATTTAAGGGCTCGAGAGGAAACCGGAACTTCCCCCTAAAAACAAAAAAGGGGACATGTCTTCCCTGAAGCAACTACAGCGAGTATCTGAGGTCCCCTTCGCAACTCGAGAAGCACCCCCAGTTTCCCGCCGCAACTCGAAAAACACCCCAAAATTATCCCCTCAATGTGAGATGAGAAAATTTTGCAATGGAGCATCTCAAGAGAAATACCACATTCCCTCTGGAAAGGGAAAAAGTTACTTGACACCCTTTATTCGATTCAAAAAGTTCCCTCACACAGCCGTCCCCTTTGGAGAGGAGAACACACTTTACGGACTCAATTCGAGAGGAGCCCCTGTGCACATTGAAGGGCTCGAGAGGAAACCGGAAGTTCCCCTTCCAACACCACAGGGGACCTGACTTCCCTGAAGCAACCCCAGCGAGTTCCTGAGGTCCCCGTCGCAACTCGAGAAGCACCCCCAGCTTCCCGCCGCAACTCGAGAAACACCCCAAAATTATCCCCTCCATGCCAGATGAGGAAATTTGGCGATGCAGCATCTCAAGAGAAATAACACATTCCCTCTGGAAAGGCAAAAAGGTACTTGACACCCTTTATTCGACTCAGAAACTTCCCTCACACAGCCGTCCCCTTTGGAGAGGAGAACACACTTTACGGACTCAATTCGAGAGGAGCCCCTGTGCACATTGAAGGGCTTGAGAGGAAACCGGAAGTTCCCCGTCCAACACCAAAGGGGACCTGACTTCCCTGAAGCAACCCCAGCGAGTTCCTGAGGTCCCCGTCGCAACTCGAGAAGCACCCCCAGCTTCCCGCCGCAACTCGAGAAACAATCCAAAATTATCCCCTCCATGCGAGATGAGGAAATTTGGTGATGCAGCATCTCAAGAGAAATACCACATTTCCACTGGAAAGGCAAAAAGGTACTTGAAACCCTTTATTCGACTCAGAAACTTCCCTCACACAGACGTCCCCTTTGGAGAGGAGAACACACTTTATGGACTCAATTCGAGATGAGCCCCTGTGCACATTTAAGCGCTCGAGTGGAAACCGGAAGTTCCCCTTCCAACAGCAAAGGGGACCTGACTTCCCTGAAGCTACCACAGCGAGTTCTTGACGTCCCCGTCGCAACTCGTGAAGCACCCCCAGCTTACCGCCGCAACTCTAGAACCACCACAAAATTATCCCCTCCATGCGAGATGAGCAAATTTGGCGATGCAGCATCTCAAGAGAAATACCACATATCCTCTTGAAAGGCAAAAGGGTACTTGACACCCTTTATTCGACTCAGAAAGTTTCATCACTCAGCCGGTCCCTTTGGAGAGGAGAACACACTTTATGGACTCAATTCGAGATGAGGCCCTGTGCACATTTAAGGGCTCTAGAGGAAACCGGAAGTTCCCCTTCCAAACCAAAGTGAACGTGATTTCCTTGAAGCAAAGCCAGCGAATTCCTGAGGTCCCCGTTGCAACTCGAGAAGCACCCCCAGCTTCCCGCCGCAACTCGAGAAACACCCCAAAATTATCCCCTCCATGCGAGATGAGAATCTTTTGAGATGCAGCATCTCAAGAGAAATAACACATTCCCTCTTGAAGGCAATAAGTTACTTGACACCCTTTATTCGACTCAGAAAGTTCCCTCACACTGCGGTCCCCTTTGGAGAGGAGAACACACTTTATGGACTCAAATCGTGATGAGCCCCTGTGCACATTTAAGGGCTCGAGAGGAAACCGGATGTTCCCCATCCAACACCAAGGGGACCTTAATTCCCTGAAGCAACCCCAGCGAGTTCCTGAGGTCCCCGTCGCAACTCGAGAAGCACCCATATGTTAGCGTCGCAACTACAGAAATACCCCAAAATTATCCCCTCCATGCGAGATGAGGAAATTTGGCGATGCAGCATCTCAAGAGACATACCACATTCCATCTTGAAAGGCAAAAAGGTACTTGACACCCTTTATTCAACTCAGAAATTATCCTCACACAGCCGTCCCCTTTGGAGATGAGAACACACTTTATGTTCTCAATTCGAGATGAGGCCCTGTGCACATTTAAGGGCTCCAGAGGAAACCGGAAGTTCCCCTTCCAACAGCAAAGGGGACCTGACTTCCCTGAAGCAACCCCAGCGAGTTCCTGAGGTCCCCGTCGCAACTCAAGAATCACCCCCAGCTTCCCGCAGCAACTCGAGAAACACCCCAAAATTATCCGCTCCATGCGAGATGGGGAAATTTTGTGATGCAGCATCTCAAGAAAAATACCACATTCCCTCCTGAAAGGCAAAAAGGTACTTTACAGCCTTTATTCGAGTCAGAAAGTTCCCTCACACAGCCGTCCCCTTTGCAGAGGAGAACACAGTTTATGAACTCAATTCGAGATGAGCCCCTCTGCACATTTAAGGGCTCGAGAGGAAACCGGAAGTTCCCCTTCCAACACCAAAGGGGACCTGACCTTCCTGAAGCAACCCCAGCGAGCTCCTGAGGTCCCCGTCACAACTCGAGAAGCACCGCCACCTTCCCCCCGCAACTCGAGAAACACCCCAAAATTATCCCCTCCATGCGAGATGAGGAAATTTGGCGATGCAGCCTCTCAAGAGAAATTCCACATTCCCTCTGGAAAGGCAAAAAGGTACTTGACACCCTTTTTTCGACTCAGAAACTTCCCTCACACAGCCGTACCCTTTGGAGAGGAGAACACACTTTACCGACTCAATTCGAGAGGAGCTCCTGTGCACATCGAAGGGCTCGAGAGGAAATCGGAAGTTCCCCTTCCAACACCACAGGGGACCTGACTTCCCTGAAGCAACCCCAGCGAGTTCCTGAGGTCCCCGTCGCAACTCGAGAAGCACCCCCAGCTTCCCGCCGGAACTCGAGAAACACACCAAAATTATCCCCTCCATGAGAGATGACGAAATTTGGCGATGCAGCATCTCAAGAGAAATACCACATTCCCTGTGGAAAGGCAAAAAGGTACTTGACACCCTTTATTCGACTCAGAAAGTTCCCTCACACAGCCGTTCCCTTTGGAGAGGAGAACACATTTTAGGGACTCAATTCGAGAGGAGCCCCTGTGCACATTGAAGGGCTGGAGAGGAAACCGGCAGTTCCCCTTCCAACACCAAAAAGGACCTGACTTCCCTGAAGCAACCACAGCGAGTTCCTGATATCCCCGTCGCAACTCGAGAAGCACCCCCAGCTTCCCGCCGCAACTCGAGAAACACCCCAAAATTATCCCCTCCATGCGAGATGAGGAAATTTGGCGATGCAGCATCTCAAGAGAAATACCACATTCCCACTGGAAAGGCAAAAAGGTACTTGACACCCTTTTATCGACTCATAAAGTTCCCTCACACAGACGTCCCCTTTGGAGAGGAGAACACACTTTACGGACTCAATTCGAGAGGAGCCTCTGTGCACATTGAGGGGCTCGAGAGGAAACCGGAAGTTCCCCTTCCAACACAAAAGGGGACCCGATTTCCCTGAAGCAACCCCAGCGAGTTCAGGCGGTCCCCGTCGCAACTCGAGAAGCACCACCAGCTTCCCGCCGCAACTCGAGAAACACCACAAAATTATCCCCTCCATGAGAGATGTGGAAATTTGGCGATGCAGCATCTCATGAGAAATACCACATTCCCTCTGGAAAGGCAAAAAGGTACTTGACACCATTTATACGACTCAGAAAGCTCCCTCACACAGCCGTCCCCTTTGGAGAGGAGAACACACTTTACGGACTCAATTCGAGAGGAGCCCCTGTGCACATTGAAGGGCTGGAGAGGAAACCGGAGGTTCCCCTTCCCACACCAAAGGGGACCTGACTTCCCTGAAGCAACCCCACGGAGTTCCTGAGGTCCCAGTCGCAACTCGAGAAGCACTCCCAGCTTCCCGCCGGAACTCGAGAAACATCCCAAAATTCTCCCCTCCATGCGAGATGAGGAAATTTGGCGATGCAGCATCTGACGAGAAATACCACATTCCCTCTAGAAAGGCAAAAAGGTACTTGACACCCTTTATTCGACTCACAAAGTTCCCTCACACAGCCGTCCCCTTTTGAGAGGAGAACACACTTTACAGACTCAATTCGAGAGGAGCCCCTGTGCACATTGAAGGGCTCCAGAGGAAACCGGAAGTTCCCCTTCCAACACCAAAGGGGAGCTGACTTCCCTGAAGCAACCCCACGGAGTTCCTGAGGTCCCAGTCGCAACTCGAGAAGCACTCCCAGCTTCCCGCCGGAACTCGAGAAACATCCCAAAATTCTCCCGTCCATGCGAGATGAGGAAATTTGGCGATGCAGCATCTCAAGAGAAATACCACATTCCCTCTGGAAAGGCAAAAAGGTACTTGACACCCTTTATTCGACTCAGAAACTTCCCTCACACAGCCGTCCCCTTTGGAGAGGAGAACACACTTTACGGACTCAATTCGAGAGGAGCCCCTGTGCACATTGAAGGGCTCGAGAGGAAACCGGAAGTTCCCCTTCCAACACCAAAGGGGACCTGACTTCCCTGAAGCAACCCCAGCGAGTTCCTGAGGTCCCCGTCGCAGCTCGAGAAGCACCCCCAGCTTCCCGCCGGAACTCGAGAAACACAACAAAATTATCCCCTCCATGCGAGATTAGGATATTTTGCGATGCAGCTTCTCAGGAGAAATACCACATTCCCTGTGGAAAGGCAAAAAGGTACTTGACACCCTTTATTCGACTCAGAAAGTTCCCTCACACAGCCGTCCCCTTTGGAGAGGAGAACACATTTTAGGGACTCAATTCGAGAGGAGCCCCTGTGCACATTGAAGGGCTGGAGAGGAAACCGGCAGTTCCCCTTCCAACACCAAAAAGGACCTGACTTCCCTGAAGCAACCACAGCGAGTTACTGATATCCCCGTCGCAACTCGAGAAGCACCCCCAGCTTCCCGCCGCAACTCGAGAAACACCCCAAAATTATCCCCTCCATGTGAGATGAGGAAATTTGGCGATGCAGCATCTCAAGAGAAATACCACATTCCGTCTGGAAAGGCAAAAAGGTACTTGACACCCTTTATTCGACTCAGAAAGTTCCCTCACACAGCCGTCCCCTTTGTAGAAGAGAACACACTTTAGGCACTCAATTCGAGAGGAGCTGCTGTGCACATTGAAGGGCTCGAGAGGAAACCGGAAGTTCCCCTTCCAACACCAAAGGGGACCTGACTTCCCTGAAGCAACCCCAGCGAGTTCCTGAGGTCCCCGTCGCAACTCGAGAAGCACCCCCAGCTTCCCGCCGGAACTCGAGAAACACACCAAAATTATCCTCTCCATGCAAGATTAGGAAATTTTGCGATGCAGCATCTCAGGAGAAATACCACATTCCCTGTGGAAAGGCAAAAAGGTACTTGACACCCTTTATTCGACTCAGAAAGTTCCCTCACACAGCCTTCCCCGTTGGAGAGGAGAACACATTTTAGGGACTCAATTCGAGAGGAGCCCCTGTGCACATTGAAGGGCTGGAGAGGAAACCGGCAGTTCCCCTTCCAACACCAAAAAGGACCTGACTTCCCTGAAGCAACCACAGCGAGTTCCTGATATCCCCGTCGCAACTCGAGAAGCACCCCCAGCTTCCCGCCGCAACTCGAGAAACACCCCAAAATTATCCCCTCCATGCGAGATGAGGAAATTTGGCGATGCAGCATCTCAGGAGAAATACCACATTCCCTCTGGAAAGGCAAAAAGGTACTTGACACCCTTTTTTCGACTCATAAAGTTCCCTCACACAGACGTCCCCTTTGGAGAGGAGAACACACTTTACGGACTCAATTCGAGAGGAGCCTCTGTGCACATTGAGGGGCTCGAGAGGAAACCGGAAGTTCCCCTTCCAACACAAAAGGGGACCCGATTTCCCTGAAGCAACCCCAGCGAGTTCAGGCGGTCCCCGTCGCAACTCGAGAAGCACCACCAGCTTCCCGCCGCAACTCGAGAAACACCACAAAATTATCCCCTCCATGAGAGATGTGGAAATTTGGCGATGCAGCATCTCAAGAGAAATACCACATTCCCTCTGGAAAGGCAAAAAGGTACTTGACACCATTTATACGACTCAGAAAGTTCCCTCACACAGCCGTCCCCTTTGGAGAGGAGAACACACTTTACGGACTCAATTCGAGAGGAGCCCCTGTGCACATTGAAGGGCTCAAGAGGAAACCGGAAGTTCCCCTTCCAACACCAAAGGGGACCTGACTTCCCAGAAGCAACCCAAGCGAGTTCCTGAGGTCCCCTTCGCAACTCGAGAAGCAACCCCAGCTTCCCGCCGCAACTCCAGAAACAGCCCAAAATTCTCCCCTTCATGCGAGATGAGGAAATTTCGGGATGCAGCATCTCACGATAAATACCACATTCCCTCTGGAAAGGCAAAAAGGTACTTGACACCCTTTATTCGACTCAGAAAGTTCCCTCACACAGCCGTCCCCTTTGGAGAGGAGAACACACTTTACGGACTCAATTCGAGGGGAGCCCCTGTGCACATTGAAGGGCTCGAGAGGAAACCGAAAGTTCCCCTTCCAACACCAAAGGGACCTGACTTCCCTGAAGCAACCCCAGCGAGTTCCTGAGGTCCCCGTCGCAACTCGAGAAGCACCCTCAGCTTCCCGCCGAAACTCGAGAAACAGCCCAAAATTCACCCCTCCATGCGAGATGAGGAAATTTGGCGATGCAGCATCTCACGAGAAATACCACATTCCCTCTGGAAAGGCAAAAAGGTACTTGACACTCTTTATTCGACTCAGAAAGTTCCCTCACACAGAGGTCCCCTCTGGAGAGGAGAACACACTTTACAGACTCAATTAGAGGGGAGCCCCTGTGCACTTTGAAGGTCTCGAGAGGAAACCGGAAGTTCCCCTTGCAACACCAAAGGGGACCTTACTTCCCTGAAGCAACCCCAGCGAGTTCCTGAGGTCCCCGTCGCAACTCGAGAAGCACCTCCAGCTTCCCGCCGGAACTCGAGAATGACACCAAAATTCTCCCCTCCATGCGAGATGAGGAAATTTGGCGATGCAGCATCTCACGAGAAATACCACATTCCCTCTGGAAAGGTAAAAAGGTACTTGACACCCTTTATTCGACTCAGAAAGTTCCCTCACACAGCCGTCCCCTTTGGAAGGGAGTACACACTTTACGGACTCAATTCGAGAGGAGCCCCTGTGCACATTGAAGGGCTCTAGAGGAACCCGGAAGTTCCCCTTCCAACACCAAAGGGGACCTGATTTCCCTGAAGCAAACCCAGCGAGTTCCTGATGTCCCGGTCGGAACTCGAGAAGCACCCCCAGCTTCCCGGCGCAACTCCAGAAACACCCCAAAATTATCGCCTTCATGCGAGATGAGGAAATTTGGTGATGCAGCATCTGACGAGAAATACCACTTTCCCTCTGGAAAGGCAAAAAGGTACTTGACACCCTTTATTCGACTCAGAAAGTTCCCTCACACAGAGGTCCCCTTTGGAGAGGACAACACACTTTACGGACTCAATTCGAGAGAAGCCCCTGTGCACATGAAGGGCTCGAGAGGAAACCGGAAGTTCCCCTTCCAACACCAAACAGGACGTGACTTCCCTAAAGCAACCCCAGCGAGTTCCTGAGGTCCCCGTCGCAACTCGAGAAGCACCCCCAGCTTCCGGCCGCAACTGGAGAAACACCCGAAAATTATCCCCTCCATGCGAGATGAGGAAATGGGGCGATGCAGCATCTCAAGAGAAATACCACATTCCCTCTGGAAAGGCAAAATGGTACTTGACACCGTTATTCCACTCACAAAGTTCCCTCACAGAGGCGTCCCCTTTGGAGAGGAGAACACACTTTGTGGAATCAATACGAGAGGAGTCCCTGTGCACATTGAAGGGCTCGAGAGGAAACCGGAAGTTCCCCTTCCAACATCAAAGGAGACCTGACGTTCCTGAAGCCACCCCAGCGAGTTCCTGAGGTCCCCGTCGCAACTCGAGGAGCACTCCCAGCTTCGCGCCGCAATTCGAGAAACACACCCAGATTATCCCCTCCATGCGAGATGAGGAAATTTGGCTATGCAGCATCTCAAGAGAAATACCACATTCCCTCTGGAAAGGCAAAAAGGTACTTGACACTCTTTATTCGACTCAGAAATTTCCCTCAAAGAGCCGTCCCCTTTGGAGAGGAGAACACACTTTACGGACTCAAATTGAGAGGAGCCCCTGTGCACCCTGAAGGGCTCGAGAGGAAACCAGAAGTTCCCCTTCCAACACCAAAGGGGACCTGACTTCCCTGTAGCAACCCCAGCGAGTTCCTGAGGTCCCCGTCGCAACTCGAGAAGCATCCCCAGCTTCCCGCCACAACTCGGGAAACACCCCAAAATTATCCCCTCCTTGCGAGATGAGGAAATTTGGCGATGCAGCATCACAAAAGAGATACTACATTCCCTCTGGAAAGGCAAAATGGTACTTGACACCCTTTATTCGACTCAGAAAGTTCCCTCACACAGCCGACCCCTTTTTAGAGGAGAACACACTTTACGGACTCAATTCGAGAGTTGCCCCTGTGCACATTGAAGGGCTAGAGAGGAAACCGGAAGATCCCCTTCCAACACCAAAGGGGACCTGACTTGCCTGAAGCAACCCCAGCGAGTTCCTGAGGTCCCCGTCGCAACTCGAGAAGCACCCCCAGCTTCCCGCCGCAACTCGAGAAACACCCCAAAATTATCCCCTCCATGCGAGATGAAGAAATTTGGCGACGCAGCATCTCAAGAGAAATACCACAGTCCCTCTGGAAAGGCAAAAATGTACTTGACACCCTTTATTCGACTCAGAAAGTTCCCTCACACAGCCGTCCCCTTTGGAGAGGAGAACACACTTTACGGACTCAATTCGAGAGGAGCCCCTGTGCACATTGAGGGGCTCGAGAGGAAACCGGAAGTTCCCCTTCCAACACCAAAGGGGACCTGACTTCCCTGAAGCAACCCCAGCGAGTTCCTGAGGTGAGGTCCCCGTCGCAACTCCAGAAGCACCCCCAGCTTCCCGCCGCAACACGAGAAACAGCCCAAAATTCTCCCCTCCATGCGAGATGAGGAAATTTGGCGATGAAGCATCTCAC
The DNA here is from genome assembly GCF_049115385.1 of Moschus berezovskii. NCBI lineage: Eukaryota > Metazoa > Chordata > Mammalia > Artiodactyla > Moschidae > Moschus > Moschus berezovskii. Next base: position 2,044,396 of record NC_142465.1, read on the forward strand.
GAGAAATACCACATTCCCTCTGGAAAGGAAAAAAGGTACTTGACACCCTTTATTCGACTCAGAAAGTTCCCTCACACAGCCGTCCCCTTTGGAGACGAGAACACACTTTACGGACTCAATTCGATAGGAGCCCCTGTGCACATGAAGGGCTCGAGAGGAAACCGGAAGTTCCCCTTCCAACATCAAAGGGGACCTGACTTCCCTGAAGCAACCCCAGCGAGTTGCTGAGGTCCCCGTCTCAACTCGAGAAGCACCCCCAGCTTCCCGCCGCAACTCGAGAAACACCCCAAAATTCTCCCCTCCATGCGAGATGAGGAATTTTGGCGATGAAGCATCTCACGAGAAATACCACTTTCCCTCTGGAAAGGCAAAAAGTTACTTGACACCCATTATTCGACTCAGAAAGTTCCCTCACACATCCGTCCCCTTTGGAGTGGAGAACAAACTTTACGGACTCAATTCGAGAGGAGCCCCTGTGCACATTGAAGGGCTCGAGAGGAAACCGGAAGTTCTCCTTCCAACACCAAAGGGCCCTGACTTCCTTGAAGCAACCCCAGCGAGTTCCTGAGGTCCCCGTCGCAACTCGAGAAGCACTCCCAGCTTCGCGCCGCAATTCGAGAAACAGACCCAAATTATCCCCTCTATGCGAGATGAGGAAATTTGGCTATGCAGCATCTCAAGAGAAATACCACATTCCCTCTGGAAAGGCAAAAAGGTACTTGACACTCTTTATTCGACTCAGAAATTTCCCTCAAACAGCCGTCCCCTTTGGAGAGGAGAACACACTTTACGGACTCAATTTGAGAGGAGCCCCTGTGCACCCTGAAGGGCTCGAGAGGAAACCGGAAGTTCCCCTTCCAACACCAAAGGGGACCTGACTTCCCTGAAGCAACCCCAGCGAGTTCCTAGGTCCCCGTCGCAACTAGAAAAGCACCTCCAGCTTCCCGCCGCAACTCGAGAAACACCCCAAAATTCTCCCCTCCATGCGAGATGAGGAAATTTGGCGATGCAGTATCTCACGAGAAATACCACATTCCCTCTGGAAAGGCAAAAAGGTACTTGACACCCTTTATTCGACTCAGAAAGTTCCCTCACACAGCCTTCCCCTTTGGAGAGGAGAACACACTTTACGGACTCAATTCGAGAGGAGCCCCTGTGCACATTGAAGGGCTCGAGAGGAAACCGGAAGTTCCCCTTCCAACACCAAAGGGGACCTGACTTCCCTGAAGCAACCACAGCGAGTTCCTGAGGTCCCCGTCGCAACTCGAGAAGCACCCCAGCTTCCCGCCGCAACTCGAGAAACACCCAAAATATTCCCCTCCATGCGAGATGAGGAAATTTGGCGATGCAGCATCTCACGAGAAATACCACATTCCCTCTGGAAAGGCAAAAAGGTACTTGACACCCTTTATACGACTCAGAAAGTTCCCTCACACAGCCGTCCCCTTTGGACAGGAGAACACACTTTACCGACTCAATTCGAGAGGAGCCCCTGTGCACATTGAAGGGCTCGAGAGGAAACCGGAAGTTCCCCTTCCAACACCAAAGGGGACCTGACTTCCCTGAAGCAACCACAGCGAGTTCCTCAGGTCCACGTCGCAACTCGAGAAGCACCCCGAGGTTCCCGCCGCAACTCGAGAAACACCCCAAAATTATCCCTTCATATCAGATGAGGAAATTTGGCGATGCAGCATCTCAAGAGAAATACCACATTCCCTCTGGAAAGGCAAAAAGGTACTTGACACCCTTTATTCGACTCAGAAAGTTCCCTCACACAGCCGTCCCCATTGGAGAGGAGAACACACTTTGTGGAATCAATTCGAGAGGAGTCCCTGTGCACATTGAAGGGCTCGAGAGGAAACCGGAAGTTCCCCTTCCAACACCAAAGGGGACCTGACGTCCCTGAGTCAACCCCCGCGAGTCCCTGAGGTCCCCGTTGCAACTCGAGGAGCAACCCCAGCTTCCTGCCGCAACTTGAGAAACACCGCAAAATTATCACCTCCATGCGAGATGAGGAAATTTGGCGATGCAGCATCTCAAGAGACATACCACATTCCCTCTGGAAAGCCAAAAAGGTAGTTGACACCCTTTATTCGACACAAAAAGTTCCCTCACACAGCCGTCCCCTTTGGAGAGGAGAACACACTTTTCGGACTCAACTCGAGAGGAGACCCTGTGCACATTGATGGGCTCGAGAGGAAACCAGAAGTTTGCCTTCCAACACCAAAGGGGACCTGAATTCCCTGAAGCAACCCCAGCGAGTTCCTGAGGTCCCCGTCGCAACTCGATAGGCTCCCCAGCTTCCCGCCGCAACTCGAGAAACACCCCAGAATTATCCTCTCCATGCGAGATGAGGAAATTTTGCGATGCAGCATCTCATGAGAAATACCACATTCCCTCTGGAAATGCAAAAAGGTACTGGACACCCTTTATTCGACTTAGAAGTTTCCCTCACACAGCCGTCCCCTTTGGAGAGTAGAACACACTTTACGGACTCAAGTCGAGAGGAGCCCCTATGCACATTGAAGGGGTCGAGAGGAAACCGGAAGTTCCCCTTCCAACACCAAAGGGGACCTGACTTCCCTGAAGCAACCCCAGCGAGTTCCTGAGGTCCCCGTCGCAAGTCGAGAAGCACCACCAGCTTCCCGCCGCAACTCGAGAAACACCCCAAAATTATCCCCTCCATGCGAGATGAGGACATTTGGCGATGCAGCATCTCACGAGAAATACCACATTCCATCTGGAAAGGCAAAAAGGTACTCGACAACCTGTATTCGACTCAGAAAGTTCCCTCACACGGCCGTCCCCTTTTTAGAGGAGAACACACTTTACGGACTCAATTCGAGAGGAGCCCCTGTGCACTTTGAAGGGCTTGAAGGAATGCGGAAGTTCCCCTTCCAACACCAAAGGGGACCTGACTTCCCTGAAGCAACACTTGCGAGTTCCTGAGGTCCCCATCGCAACTCGAGAAGCACCCCCAACTTCCCGCCGCAACTCGAGAAACACCCCAAAATTATCCGCTCCATGCGAGATGAGGAAATTTGGCGATGCAGCATCTCAAGAGAAATACCACATTCCCTCTGGAAAGGCAAAAAGGTACTTGACACCCTTTATTCGACTCAGAAAGTTCCCTCACACAGCCGTCCCCTTTGAGAGGAGAACACAATTTACGAAGTCAATTCGAGAGGAGCCCCTGTGCACATTGAAGGGCTCGAGAGGAAACCGGGAGATCCCCTTCCAACAGGAAAGGGGACCTGACTTCCCTGAAGCAACCCCAGCGAGTTCCTGAGGTCCCCGTCGCAGCTCGAGAAGCACCCCCACCTTCCCGCCGCAACTCGAGAAACACACGAGAATTATCCCCTCCTTGCGAAATGAGGAAATTTGGCGATGCAGCATCTCACGAGCAATACCACATTCCCTCTGGAAAGACAAAAAGGTACTTGACCCCTTTATTCGACTCAGAAAGTTCCCTCACACAGCCGTCCCCTTACAGAGGAGAACCCACTTTACGGACTCAATTCGAGGGGAGCGCCTGGGCATATTGAAGGGCTCGAGAGGAAACCGGAAGTTCCCCTTCCAACACCAAAGGGGACCTGACTTCCCTGAAGCAACAACAGCGAGTTCCTGAGGTCCATGTCGCAACTCGAGAAGCACCACCAGCTTCCGGCCGCAACTCGAGGAACACCTCAAAATTCTCCCCTCCATGCGAGATGAGGAAATTTGGAGATTCAGCATCTCACGAGAAATACCACATTCCCTCTGGAAAGGAAAAATGGTACTTGACACCCTTTATTCGACTCAGAAAGTTCCCTCACACAGCCGTCCCCTTTGGAGAGGAGAACACACTTTACGCACTCAATTCGAGAGGAGCCCCTGTGCACATTGAAGGGCTCAAGAGGAAACCGGAAGTTCCCCTTCCAACACCAAAGGGGACCTGACTTCCCAGAAGCAACCCAAGCGAGTTCCTGAGGTCCCCTTCGCAACTCGGGAAGCACCCCCAGCTTCCCGACGCAACTCGAGAAACAGTACAAAATTCTCCCCTCCATGCGAGATGAGGAAATTTGGCGATGCAGCATCTCAAGACAAATACCACATTCCCTCTGGAAAGGAAAAAAGGTACTTGTCACGCTTTATTCGACTCAGAAAGTTCCCTCACACAGCCGTCCACTTTGGAGAGGAGAACACACTTTACGGACTCAATTCGAGAGGAGCCCCTGTGCACATTGAAGGGCTCAAGAGGAAACCGGAAGTTCCCCTTCCAACACCAAAGGGGACCTGACTTCCCAGAAGCAACCCAAGCGAGTTCCTGAGGTCCCCTTCGCAACTCGAGAAGCAACCCCAGCTTCCCGCCGCAACTCCAGAAACAGCCCAAAATTCTCCCCTTCATGCGAGATGAGGAAATTTCGGGATGCAGCATCTCACGATAAATACCACATTCCCTCTGGAATGGCAAAAAGGTACTTGACACCCTTTATTCGACTCAGAAAGTTCCCTCACACAGCCGTCCCCTTTGGAGAGGAGAACACACTTTACGGACTCAATTCGAGGGGAGCCCCTGTGCACATTGAAGGGCTCGAGAGGAAACCGAAAGTTCCCCTTCCAACACCAAAGGGACCTGACTTCCCTGAAGCAACCCCAGCGAGTTCCTGAGGTCCCCGTCGCAACTCGAGAAGCACCCTCAGCTTCCCGCCGAAACTCGAGAAACAGCCCAAAATTCACCCCTCCATGCGAGATGAGGAAATTTGGCGATGCAGCATCTCACGAGAAGTACCACATTCACTCTGGAAAGGCAAAAAGGTACTTGACACCCTTTATTCGACTCAGAAAGTTCCCTCACACAGAGGTCCCCTTTGGAGAGGAGAACACACTTTACAGACTCAATTAGAGGGGAGCCCCTGTGCACATTGAAGGTCTCGAGAGGAAACCGGAAGTTCCCCTTGCAACACCAAAGGGGACCTTACTTCCCTGAAGCAAACCCAGCGAGTTCCTGAGGTCCCCGTCGCAACTCGAGAAGCACCTCCAGCTTCCCGCCGGAACTCGAGAATGACACCAAAATTCTCCCCTCCATGCGAGATGAGGAAATTTGGCGATGCAGCATCTCACGAGAAATACCACATTCCCTCTGGAAAGGTAAAAAGGTACTTGACACCCTTTATTCGACTCAGAAAGTTCCCTCACACAGCCGTCCCCTTTGGAAGGGAGTACACACTTTACGGACTCAATTCGAGAGGAGCCCCTGTGCACATTGAAGGGCTCTAGAGGAACCCGGAAGTTCCCCTTCCAACACCAAAGGGGACCTGATTTCCCTGAAGCAAACCCAGCGAGTTCCTGATGTCCCGGTCGGAACTCGAGAAGCACCCCCAGCTTCCCGGCGCAACTCCAGAAACACCCCAAAATTATCGCCTTCATGCGAGATGAGGAAATTTGGTGATGCAGCATCTCAAGAGAAATACCACATTCCCTCTGGAAAGGCAAAAAGGTACTTGACACCCTTTATTCGACTCAGAAAGTTCCCTCACACAGAGGTCCCCTTTGGAGATGTGAACACACTTTACGGACTCAATTCGAGAGGAGACCCTGTGCACATGAAGGGCTCGAGAGGAAACCGGAAGTTCCCCTTCCAACACCAAACAGGACGTGACTTCCCTAAAGCAACCCCAGCGAGTTCCTGAGGTCCCCGTCGCAACTCGAGAAGCACCCCCAGCTTCCGGCCGCAACTGGAGAAACACCCGAAAATTATCCCCTCCATGCGAGATGAGGAAATGTGGCGATGCAGCATCTCAAGAGAAATACCACATTCCCTCTGGAAAGGCAAAATGGTACTTGACACCGTTATTCCACTCACAAAGTTCCCTCACAGAGGCGTCCCCTTTGGAGAGGAGAACACACTTTGTGGAATCAATACGAGAGGAGTCCCTGTGCACATTGAAGGGCTCGAGAGGAAACCGGAAGTTCCCCTTCCAACACCAAAGGAGACCTGACGTTCCTGAAGCCACCCCAGCGAGTTCCTGAGGTCCCCGTCGCAACTCGAGGAGCACTCCCAGCTTCGCGCCGCAATTCGAGAAACACACCCAGATTATCCCCTCCATGCGAGATGAGGAAATTTGGCTATGCAGCATCTCAAGAGAAATACCACATTCCCTCTGGAAAGGCAAAAAGGTACTTGACACTCTTTATTCGACTCAGAAATTTCCCTCAAAGAGCCGTCCCCTTTGGAGAGGAGAACACACTTTACGGACTCAAATTGAGAGGAGCCCCTGTGCACCCTGAAGGGCTCGAGAGGAAACCAGAAGTTCCCCTTCCAACACCAAAGGGGACCTGACTTCCCTGTAGCAACCCCAGCGAGTTCCTGAGGTCCCCGTCGCAACTCGAGAAGCATCCCCAGCTTCCCGCCACAACTCGGGAAACACACCAAAATTATCCCCTCCTTGCGAGATGAGGAAATTTGGCGATGCAGCATCACAAAAGAGATACTACATTCCCTCTGGAAAGGCAAAATGGTACTTGACATCCTTTATTCGACTCAGAAAGTTCCCTCACACAGCCGACCCCTTTTTAGAGGAGAACACACTTTACGGACTCAATTCGAGAGTTGCCCCTGTGCACATTGAAGGGCTAGAGAGGAAACCGGAAGATCCCCTTCCAACACCAAAGGGGACCTGACTTGCCTGAAGCAACCCCAGCGAGTTCCTGAGGTCCCCGTCGCAACTCGAGAAGCACCCCCAGCTTCCCGCCGCAACTCGAGAAACACCCCAAAATTATCCCCTCCATGCGAGATGAAGAAATTTGGCGACGCAGCATCTCAAGAGAAATACCACAGTCCCTCTGGAAAGGCAAAAATGTACTTGACACCCTTTATTCGACTCAGAAAGTTCCCTCACACAGCCGTCCCCTTTGGAGAGGAGAACACACTTTACGGACTCAATTCGAGAGGAGCCCCTGTGCACATTGAGGGGCTCGAGAGGAAACCGGAAGTTCCCCTTCCAACACCAAAGGGGACCTGACTTCCCTGAAGCAACCCCAGCGAGTTCCTGAGGTGAGGTCCCCGTCGCAACTCCAGAAGCACCCCCAGCTTCCCGCCGCAACACGAGAAACAGCCCAAAATTCTCCCCTCCATGCGAGATGAGGAAATTTGGCGATGAAGCATCTCACGAGAAATACCACATTCCCTCTGGAAAGGAAAAAAGGTACTTGACACCCTTTATTCGACTCAGAAAGTTCCCTCACACAGCCGTCCCCTTTGGAGACGAGAACACACTTTACGGACTCAATTCGATAGGAGCCCCTGTGCACATGAAGGGCTCGAGAGGAAACCGGAAGTTCCCCTTCCAACATCAAAGGGGACCTGACTTCCCTGAAGCAACCCCAGCGAGTTGCTGAGGTCCCCGTCTCAACTCGAGAAGCACCCCCAGCTTCCCGCCGCAACTCGAGAAACACCCCAAAATTCTCCCCTCCATGCGAGATGAGGAATTTTGGCGATGAAGCATCTCACGAGAAATACCACTTTCCCTCTGGAAAGGCAAAAAGTTACTTGACACCCATTATTCGACTCAGAAAGTTCCCTCACACATCCGTCCCCTTTGGAGTGGAGAACAAACTTTACGGACTCAATTCGAGAGGAGCCCCTGTGCACATTGAAGGGCTCGAGAGGAAACCGGAAGTTCTCCTTCCAACACCAAAGGGCCCTGACTTCCTTGAAGCAACCCCAGCGAGTTCCTGAGGTCCCCGTCGCAACTCGAGAAGCACTCCCAGCTTCGCGCCGCAATTCGAGAAACAGACCCAAATTATCCCCTCTATGCGAGATGAGGAAATTTGGCTATGCAGCATCTCAAGAGAAATACCACATTCCCTCTGGAAAGGCAAAAAGGTACTTGACACTCTTTATTCGACTCAGAAATTTCCCTCAAACAGCCGTCCCCTTTGGAGAGGAGAACACACTTTACGGACTCAATTTGAGAGGAGCCCCTGTGCACCCTGAAGGGCTCGAGAGGAAACCGGAAGTTCCCCTTCCAACACCAAAGGGGACCTGACTTCCCTGAAGCAACCCCAGCGAGTTCCTGAGGTCCCCGTCGCAACTCGAAAAGCACCTCCAGCTTCCCGCCGCAACTCGAGAAACACCCCAAAATTCTCCCCTCCATGCGAGATGAGGAAATTTGGCGATGCAGTATCTCACGAGAAATACCACATTCCCTCTGGAAAGGCAAAAAGGTACTTGACACCCTTTATTCGACTCAGAAAGTTCCCTCACACAGCCTTCCCCTTTGGAGAGGAGAACACACTTTACGGACTCAATTCGAGAGGAGCCCCTGTGCACATTGAAGGGCTCGAGAGGAAACCGGAAGTTCCCCTTCCAACACCAAAGGGGACCTGACTTCCCTGAAGCAACCACAGCGAGTTCCTGAGGTCCCCGTCGCAACTCGAGAAGCACCCCAGCTTCCCGCCGCAACTCGAGAAACACCCAAAATATTCCCCTCCATGCGAGATGAGGAAATTTGGCGATGCAGCATCTCACGAGAAATACCACATTCCCTCTGGAAAGGCAAAAAGGTACTTGACACCCTTTATACGACTCAGAAAGTTCCCTCACACAGCCGTCCCCTTTGGACAGGAGAACACACTTTACCGACTCAATTCGAGAGGAGCCCCTGTGCACATTGAAGGGCTCGAGAGGAAACCGGAAGTTCCCCTTCCAACACCAAAGGGGACCTGACTTCCCTGAAGCAACCACAGCGAGTTCCTCAGGTCCACGTCGCAACTCGAGAAGCACCCCGAGGTTCCCGCCGCAACTCGAGAAACACCCCAAAATTATCCCTTCATATCAGATGAGGAAATTTGGCGATGCAGCATCTCAAGAGAAATACCACATTCCCTCTGGAAAGGCAAAAAGGTACTTGACACCCTTTATTCGACTCAGAAAGTTCCCTCACACAGCCGTCCCCATTGGAGAGGAGAACACACTTTTTGGAATCAATTCGAGAGGAGTCCCTGTGCACATTGAAGGGCTCGAGAGGAAACCGGAAGTTCCCCTTCCAACACCAAAGGGGACCTGACGTCCCTGAATCAACCCCCGCGAGTCCCTGAGGTCCCCGTTGCAACTCGAGGAGCAACCCCAGCTTCCTGCTGCAACTTGAGAAACACCGCAAAATTATCACCTCCATGCGAGATGAGGAAATTTGGCGATGCAGCATCTCAAGAGACATACCACATTCCCTCTGGAAAGCCAAAAAGGTAGTTGACACCCTTTATTCGACACAAAAAGTTCCCTCACACAGCCGTCCCCTTTGGAGAGGAGAACACACTTTTCGGACTCAACTCGAGAGGAGACCCTGTGCACATTGATGGGCTCGAGAGGAAACCAGAAGTTTGCCTTCCAACACCAAAGGGGACCTGACTTCCCTGAAGCAACCCCAGCGAGTTCCTGAGGTCCCCGTCGCAACTCGAGAAGAACCCCCAGCTTCCCGCCGCAACTCGAGAAACACCCCAAAATTCTCCCCTCCTTGAGAGATGAGGAAATTTGGCGATGCAGCATCTCACGAGAAATACCACATTCCCTCTGGAAAGGCAAAAAGGTACTTGACCCCTTTATTCGACTCAGAAAGTTCCCTCACACAGCCATCCCCTTTGGAGAGTAGAACACACTAAAAGGACCAATTCGAGAGGAGCCCCTGTGCACATTGAAGGGCTCGAGAGGAATCCGGAAGTTCCCCTTTCAACACCAAAGGTGACCTGACTTCCCTGAAGCAACCCCAGCGAGTTCCTGAGGTGAGGTCCCCGTCGCAACTCGAGAAGCACCCCCAGCTTCCCGCCGCAACACGAGAAACAGCCCAAAAGTCTCCCCTCCATGCGAGATGAGGAAATTTGGCGATGCAGCATCTCACGAGAAATACCACATTCCCTCTGGAAAGGCAAAAATGTACTTGACACTCTTTATTCGACTCAGAAAGTTCCCTCACACAGCCGTCCCCTTTGGAGAGGAGAACACACTTTATGGACTCAATTCGAGCGGAGCCCCTGTGCACCCTGAAGGGCTCGAGAGGAAACCGGAAGTTCCCCTTCAAACACCAAAGGGGACCTGACTTCCCTGAAGCAACCCCAGCGAGTTCCTGAGGTGAGGTCCCCGTCGCAACTCCAGAAGCACCCCCAGCTTCCCGCCGCAACTCGAGAAACAGCCCAAAATTCTCCCCTCCATGCGAAATGAGGAAATTTGGCGATGCAGCATCTCACGAGAAATACCACATTCCCTCTGGAAAGGCAAAAAGGTACTTGACACCCTTTATTCGACTCAGAAAGTTCCCTCACACAGCCGTCCCCTTTGGAGAGGAAAATACTCTTTACGGACTCAATTCGAGAGGAGCCCCTGTGCACATTGAAGGGCTCGAGAGGAAACCGGAAGTTCCCCTTCCAACACCAAAGGGGACCTGACTTCCCTGAAGCAACCCCAGCGAGTTCCTGAGGTCCCCGTCGCAACTCGAGAAGCACCCCCAGCTTCCCGCCGCAACTCGAGAAACACCCCAAAATTCTCCCCTCCATGCGAGATGAGGAAATTTGGAGATGCAGCATCTCACGAGAAATACCACATTCCCTCTGGAAAGGCAAAAAGGTACTTGACACCCTTTATTCGACTCAGAAAGTTCCCTCACACAGCGGTCCCCTTTGGAGAAGAGAACACACTTTACGGACTCAATTCGAGAGGAGACCCTGTGCACATTGAAGGGCTCGAGAGGAAACCGGAAGTTCCCCTTCCAACACCAAAGGGGACCTGATTTCCCTGAAGCAACCCCAGCGAGTGACTGAGGTCGCCGTCGCAACTCGAGAAGCACCCCCAGCTTCCCGCCGCACCTCGAGAAACACACCAAAATTCACCCCTCCATGCGATATGAGGAAATTTGTCGATGCAGCATCCCTCGAGAAATACCACTTTCCCTCTGGAAAGGCAAAAAGGTACTTGACACCCTTTATTCGACTCAGAAAGTTCCCTCACACAGCCGTCCCCTTTGGAGAGGAGAACACACTTTACGGACTCAATTCGAGAGGGGCCCCTGTGCACATTGAAGGGCTCGAGAGGAAACCGGAAGTTCCCCTTCCAACACCAAAAGGGACCTGACTTCCCTGAAGCAACCCCAGCGAGTTCCTGAGGTCCCCGTCGGAACTCGAGAAGCACCCCCACCTTCCCGCCGCAACTCGAGAAACACCCCAAAATTCTCCCCTCCATCCGAGATGAGGAAATATGCCGATGTAGCATCTCACGATTGCACTCATCTCACAAGCTAGTAAAGTCATGCTCAAAATTCTCCAAGCCAGGCTTCAGCAGTATGTAATCCGTGAACTCCTAGATGTTCAAGCAGGTTTTAGAAAAGGCAGAGGCACCAGAGATCAAATTGCCAACATCCGCTGGATCATGGAGAAAGCAAGAGAGTTTCAGAAAAACATCTATTTCTGCTTCATTGACTATGCCAAAGCCTTTGACTGTGTGGATCACAATAAACTGTGGAACATTCTGAAAGAGATGGGAATCCCAGACCACCTGACCTGCCTCTTGAGAAACCTGTATGCAGGTCAGGAAGCAACAGTTAGAACCGGTCATGGAACAACAGACTGGTTCCAAATAGGAAAAGGTGTACGTCAAGGTTGTATATTGTCACCTTGCTTATTTAACTTATATGCAGAGTACATCATGAGGAACGCTGGGCTGGAAGAAGCACAAGCTGGAATCAAGATTGCCGGGAGAAATATCAATAACCTCAGATATGCAGATGACACTACCCTTATGGCAGAAAGTGAAGAGGAACTCAAAAGCCTCTTGATGAAAGTGAAAGAGGAGAGTGAAAAGGTTGGCTTGAAGCTCAACATTCAGAAAACAAAGATCATGACATCTGGTCCCATCACTTCATGGGAAATAGATGGAAAAACAGTGGAAACAGTGTCAGACTTTGTTTTTTTGGGCTCCAAAATCACTGCAGATGCTGATTGCAGCCATGAAATTAAAAGACGCTTGCTCCTTGGAAGGAAAGTTATGACCAACTTTGATAGTATATTAAAAAGCAGAGACATTACTTTGCCGACCCAGGTCCGTCTAGTCAAGGCAATGGTTTTTCCCGTGGTCATGTGTGGATGTGAGAGTTGTACTGTGAAGAAAGTTGATCGCCGAAGAATCGATGCTTTTGAAGTGTGGTGTTGGAGAAGACTCTTGAGAGTCCCTTATACTGCAGGGAGATCCAACCAGTCCATTCTAAAGGAGATCAATCCTGGATGTTCATTGGAGGGACTGATGCTAAAGCTGAAACTGCAATACTTTGGCCACCTCATGAGACGAGCTGACTCACTGGAAAATACTCTGATGCTGGGAAAGGTTGGGGGCGGGAGGAGAAGGGGACGACGGAGAATGAGATGGCTGGATGGCATCACCGACTCTGTGGACATGAGTTTGAGTGTACTCCGGGAGTTGGTGATGGACAGGGAGGCCTGGCGTGCTGTGATTCATGGGGTCGCGGAGAGTCGGACACGACTGAGCGACTGAACTGAACTGAACTGAGCATCTCACGAGAAATACCACATTCCCTCTGGAAAGGCAAAAAGGTACTTGACACCCTTTATTCGACTCAGAAAGTTCCCTCACACAGCCGTCCCCTTTGGAGAGGAGAACACACTTTACCTACTCAATTCGAGAGGAGCCTCTGTGCCCATTGAAGGGCTCGAGAGGAAACCGGAAGTTCCCCTTCCAACACCAAAGGGGACCTGACTTCCCTGAGGCAACCCCAGCGAGTTCCTGAGGTCCAGGTCGCAACTCGATAAGCACCCCCAGCTTCCCGCCGCAACTCGAGAAACACCCCAAAATTCTCCCCTCCATGCGAGATGAGGAAATTTGGCGATGTAGCATCTCAAGAGAAATACCACATTCCCTCTGGAAAGGTAAAAAGGTACTTGACACCCTTTATTCGACTCAGAAAGTTCCCTCACACAGCCGTCCCCTTTGGAGACGAGAACACACTTTACGGACTCAATTCGAAAGGAGGCCCTGTGCACATTGAAGGGCTCGAGAGGAAACCGGAAGTTCCCCTTCAAACACCAAAGGGGACCTGACTTCCCTGAAGCAACCCCAGCGAGTTACTGAGGTCCCAGTCGTAACTCGAGAAGCACCCCCAGCTTCCTGCCGCAACTCGAGAAACACCCCAAAATTATCCCCTCCATGCCAGATGAGGAAATTTGGCGATGCGGCTTCTCAAGAGAAATACCACATTCCCTCTGGAACGGCAAAAAGGTACTTGACACCCTTTATTGGAGTCAGAAAGTTCCCTCACACGGCCATCCCCTTTGGAGAGGAGAACACTCTTTACGGACTCAATTCTAGAGGAGCTCCTGTGCACATTGAAGGGCTCGAGAGGAACCCGGAAGTTCCCCTTCCAACACCAAAGGGGACCTGACTTCCCTGAAGCAACCCCAGCGAGTTCCTGAGGTCCCCGGCGCAACTCGAGAAGCACCCCCAGCTTCCGGCCGCAACTCGAGAAACACCCCAAAATTATCCCCTCCATGCGAGATGAGGAAATTTGGCGATGCAGCATCTCAAGAGAAACACCACATTCCCTCTGGAAAGGCAAGAAGGTACTTGACACCCTTTATTCGACTCAGAAAGTTCTCTCACGCAGCCGTCCCCTCTGGAGAAGAGAACACACTTTACGGACTCAATTCGAGAGCATCCCCTGTGCACATTGAAGCGCTCGAGAGGAAACCGGAAGTTCCCCTTCCAACACCAAAGGGGACCTGACTTCCCTGAAGCAACCCCAGCGAGTTCCTGAGGTCCCCGTCGCAACTCGAGAAGCACCCCCAGCTTCCCGCCGCAACTCGAGAAACACCCGAAAATTATCCCCTCAATGCGAGATGAGGAAATTTTGTGATGCAGCATCTCAAGAGAAATACCACATTCCCTCTTGAAAGGCAAAAAGCTATTTGACACCATTTATTCGACTCAGAAATTTCCCTCACACAGCCGTCCCGTTATAGAGGAGAACACACTTTACGGACTCAATTCGACATGAGCCCCTGTGCACATTTAAGGGCTCGAGAGGATCCCGGAAGTTCACTTCCAACAACAAAGGGGACCTGACTTCCCTGAAGCAACCCCAGCGAGTTCCTGAGGTCCCCGTCGCAACTATTGAAGCACCCCCACCTTCCAGTCGCAACTGAGAAATGCTCAAAATTATTTCCTGTATGCGAGATGAGGAAACTTTGCGATGCAGCATCTCAAGAGAAATATCACATTCCCTCTTAAAAGGCGAAAAGTTACTTGACACCCTTTTTTCGACTCACAAAGTTCCCTCACACAGCGTTCCCCTTTTAGAGGAGAACACACTTTATGGACTCAAATTGAGATGAGCCCCTGTGCAGGTTTAAGGGCTCGAGAGGAACCCGGAAGTTCCCTTTCAAACAATAAAGGGGACCTGATTTCCCTAAAGCAACCTCAGCGAGTTCCTGAGGTCCCAGACGCAACTCGAGGAGCACCCCCGGCTTCCAGCCGCAACTCTAAAAACACTCCATAATTATCCCCTCCATTCGAGATGAGGAAAGTTTGAGATACAGCATCTCAAGAGAAACACCACGTTCCCTCTTGAAAGGCAAAAAGGTACTTGACACCCTTTATTCGACTCAGAAAGTTCCCTCACACAGCGGTCCCCTTTTAGAGGAGAACACACTTTAAGGACTCAATTCGAAATGAGCCCCTGTGCACTTTTAATGGCTCGAGAGGATCCCGGAAGTTCCGCTTCCGACAGCATAAAGGACCTAACTTCTTTGAAGAAACCCCAGTGAGCTCCTGAGTTCCCCGTCGGAACTCGAGAAGCACACCCAGCTTCCCGCCGCAACTCGAGAAATACCCCAAAATTATCCCCTCAATGCGAGATGAGGAAATTTTACGATGCAGCATCTCAAGAGAAATATCACATTCCCTCTTGAAAGGCAAAAAGGTACTTGACACCCTTTATTCGACTCAGAAAGTTCCCTGACACAGCCGTTCCTTTTGGAGAGAACACACTTTATGGACTCAATTCGAGATGAGCCCCTGTGCACATTTAACGGCTCGAGAGGAACCCGGAAGTTCCCCTTCCAACAGCAAAGGGGAGCTGACTTCAATGAGGCAATGCCAGCGAGTTCCTGAGGTGCCCGTCGCAACTCGAGATACACCCCAAAATTATCCCCTCATTGCGAGATGAGGAAATTTTGCGATGCAGCATCTCAAGAGAAATACCACATTCCCTCTTGAA
Source organism: Moschus berezovskii (assembly GCF_049115385.1). Lineage (NCBI taxonomy): Eukaryota > Metazoa > Chordata > Mammalia > Artiodactyla > Moschidae > Moschus > Moschus berezovskii. The sequence continues at coordinate 2,059,650 of NC_142465.1, forward strand.
ATTCAAAAAGGTACTTGACCCCACTTATTTGACTCAGAAAGTTCCCTCACACAACCGTGCCATTTGAGAGGAGTATACACTTCATTGACTCAATTCGAAATGAGCCCCTGTGCACATTGAAGGGCTCGAGAGGAACCCGGAAGTTCCCCTTCCAACAGCAAAGGGGACCTGACTACCCTGATTCAACCCCAGCGAGTTCCTGAGGTCCCCTTCGCAGCTCGAGAAGCACCCCCAGCTTCCTGCTGCAACTCAAGAAACACCCCAAAATTTTCCCCTCAATGAGAGATGAGGAATTTTTGGATTGCAGCATCTCAAGAGAAATACCACATTCCCTCTTCAAAGGCAAAAAGGTACTTGACACCCTTTATTCGACTCAGAAAGTTCCCTCAAAACAGCGGTCCCCTTTTAGACGAGAAGACTCTTTATGGGCTCAATTCGAGAGAGACCCTGTGCACATTTAAGGGCTCGAGAGGACCCGGCAGTTCCCCTTCCAACAGCAAAAAGGATCTGACTTCCCTGAAGGAACCCCAGCGAGTTCCTGAGGTCCCCGTCGCAACTTGAGAAGCACCCCCAGCTTCCCGCCGCAACTCGAGAAACACCCCAAAATTTTCCCCTCAATGCGAGATGAGGAAATTTTGTGATGCAGCATCTCAAGAGAAATACCACATTCCCTCTTGAAAGGCAAAAAGGTACTTGACACCCTTTATTCCACTCAGAAAGTTCCCTCACACAGCGGTCCCCTTTTAGAGGAGAACACACTTTTTAGACTCAATTTGAGATGAGCCCCTGTGCACATTTAAGGGCTCGAGAAGAACCTAGAAGTTCGCCTTCCAACACCAAAGGGGACCTGACTTCCCTGAAGCAACCCCAGCGAGTTCCTGAGGTCCCCATCGCAACTCGAGAAGCACCCCCAGCTTTCCGCCAAAACTCGACAAACAACCAAAATTAACAAATCAAAGCGAGATGAGGATATTTTGCGATGCAGCATCTCAAGAGAAATACCACAATCCCTCTTGAAAGGCAAAAAGGTACTTGACACCCTTTATTCGACTCAGAAAGTTCCCTCACACAGCAGTCCCATTTTAGAGGAGAACACACTTTATGGACTCAATTAGAGATGAGCCCCTGTGCACATTTAAGGGTTCGAGAGGAACCCGGAAGTTCCCCTTCTAATACCAAAGGGGACCTGACTTCCCTGAAGCAACCCCAGCGCGTTCCTGAGGTCCCAGTCGAAACTCGAGTAGCACCCCCAGCTTCCCGCCGCACTCGAGAAACACCCCAAAATTATCCCCTCCATGCGAGATGAGGAAATTTTGCGATGCAGCATCTCAAGAGAAATACCACATTCACTCTTGAAAGGCAAAAAGGTACTTGACACCCTTTATTCGACTCAGAAAGTTCCCTCGCACAGCCGTCCCCTTTTAGAGGCGAACACACTTTATGGACTCAATTCGAGATGAGCACCTGTGCACATTTAAGGGCTCGAGAGGAACCCGGAAGTTCCCCTTCCAACACCAAAGGGGAACTGACTTCCCTGAAGCAACCCCAGCGAGTTCCTGAGGTCCCCGTCGCAACTATTGAAGCACCCCCACCTTCCAGTCGCAACTGAGAAATGCTCAAAATTATTTCCTGTATGCGAGATGAGGAAATTTTGCGATGCAGCATCTCAAGAGAAATATCACATTCCCTCTTAAAAGGCGAAAAGTTACTTGACACCCTTTTTTCGACTCACAAAGTTCCCTCACACAGCGTTCCCCTTTTAGAGGAGAACACACTTTATGGACTCAAATTGAGATGAGCCCCTGTGCAGGTTTAAGGGCTCGAGAGGAACCCGGAAGTTCCCCTTCAAACAATAAAGGGGACCTGATTTCCCTAAAGCAACCACAGCGAGTTCCTGAGGTCCCAGACGCAACTCGAGGAGCACCCCCGGCTTCCAGCCGCAACTCTAAAAACACCCCATAATTATCCCCTCCATTCGAGATGAGGAAAGTTTGAGATACAGCATCTCAAGAGAAACACCACGTTCCCTCTTGAAAGGCAAAAAGGTACTTGACACCCTTTATTCGACTCAGAAAGTTCCTTCACACAGCGGTCCCCTTTTAGAGGAGAACACACTTTAAGGACTCAATTCGAGATGAGCCCCTGTGCACTTTTAAGGGCTCGAGAGGATCCCGGAAGTTCCGCTTCCGACAGCATAAAGGACCTAACTTCTTTGAAGAAACCCCAGCGAGCTCCTGAGTTCCCCGTCGGAACTCGAGAAGCACACCCAGCTTCCCGCCGCAACTCGAGAAACACCCAAAAATTATCCCCTCAATGCGAGATGAGGAAATTTTACGATGCAGCATCTCAAGAGAAATATCACATTCCCTCTTGAAAGGCAAAAAGGTACTTGACACCCTTTATTCGACTCAGAAAGTTCCCTGACACAGCCGTCCCTTTTGGAGAGAACACACTTTATGGACTCAATTCGAGATGAGCCCCTGTGCACATTTAACGGCTCGAGAGGAACCCGGAAGTTCCCCTTCCAACAGCAAAGGGGAGCTGACTTCAATGAGGCAACGCCAGCGAGTTCCTGAGGTCCCCGTCGCAACTCGAGAAACACCCCAAAATTATCCCCTCATTGCGAGATGAGGAAATTTTGCGATGCAGCATCTCAAGAGAAATACCACATTCCCTCTTGAAAGGCAAAAAGGTACTTGACCCCACTTATTTGACTCAGAAAGTTCCCTCACACAACCGTGCCATTTGAGAGGAGTATACACTTAATTGACTCAATTCGAAATGAGCCCCTGTGCACATTGAAGGGCTCGAGAGGAACCCGGAAGTTCCCCTTCCAACAGCAAAGGGGACCTGACTACACTGATTCAACCGCAGCGAGTTCCTGAGGTCCCCTTCGCAGCTCGAGAAGCACCCCCAGCTTCCTGCCGCAACTCGAGAAACACCCGAAAATTTTCCCCACAATGAGAGATGAGGAATTTTTGGATTGCAGCATCTCAAGAGAAATACCACATTCCCTCTTGAAAGGCAAAAAGGTACTTGACACCCTTTATTCGACTCAGAAAGTTCCCTCAAAACAGCGGTCCCCTTTTAGACGAAAAAACACTTTATGGCCTCAATTCGAGAGAGACCCTGTGCACATTTAAGGGCTCGAGAGGACCCGGCAGTTCCCCTTCCAACAGCAAAAAGGATCTGACTTCCCTGAAGGAACCCCAGCGAGTTCCTGAGGTCCCCGTCGCAACTTGAGAAGCACCCCCAGCTTCCCGCCGCAACTCGAGAAACACCCCAAAATTTTCCCCTCAATGCGAGATGAGGAAATTTTGTGATGCAGCATCTCAAGAGAAATACCACATTCCCTCTTGAAAGGCAAAAACGTACTTGACACCCTTTATTCCACTCAGAAAGTTCCCTCACACAGCGGTCCCCTTTTAGAGGAGAACACACTTTTTAGACTCAATTCGAGATGAGCCCCTGTGCACATTTAAGGGCTAGAGAAGAACCTAGAAGTTCCCCTTCCAACACCAAAGGGGACCTGACTTCCCTGAAGCAACCCCAGCGAGTTCCTGAGGTCCCCATCGCAACTCGAGAAGCACCCCCAGCTTTCCGCCAAAACTCGACAAACACCCCAAAATTAACAAATCAAAGTGAGATGAGGATATTTTGCGATGCAGCATCTCAAGAGAAATACCACATTCCCTCTTGAAAGGCAAAAAGTACTTGACACCCTTTTTCGACACAGAATGTTCCCTCACACAGCCGTCCACTTTGCAGATAATACACTTTATGTACTCAATTCGAGATGAGACCCTGTGCACATTTAAGGGCTCGAGAGGAACCCGGAAGTTCCCCTTCCAACAGCAAAGGGGAACTGACTTCCCTGATGCAACCCCAGCGAGTTCCTGAGGTCCCCGTCGCAACTCGAGAAGCACACCAAGCTTCCCGCCGCAACTCGAGAATCACCCCAAAATTATACCCTCAATGCGAGATGAGGAAATTTTGCGATGCAGCATCTCAAGAGAAATGCCACATTCGTTCTTGAAAGGGAAAAAGTTACTTGACTCCGTTTATTTGACTCAGAAATTTCCCTCACACAGTAGTCCCCTTTTAGAGGCGAACACACTTTATAGACTCATTTCGAAATGAGACCCTGTGCACATTTAAGGGCTCGAGAGGAACCCGGAAGTTCCCCTTCCAACAGCAAAGGGAACCTGACTTCCTTGAAGCAACCCCAACGAGTTATTGAGGTCCCCGTCGCGACTCGATAAGCACCCCCATCTTCACGCCGCAACTCGAGCAACATCCCAAAATTATCCCCTCAATGCGAGATGAGGAAATTTGGCGATTCAGCATCTCAAGAGAAATACCACATTCCCTCTTGAAAGGCAGAAAGGTACTTGACACCCTTTATTCGACTCAGAAAGTTCCCTCACACAGCCGTCCACTTTGCAGAGAACACACTTTATGTACTCAATACGAGATGAGCCCCTGTGCACATTTAAGGGCTCGAGAGGAACCCGGAAGTTCCCCTTCCAACACCAAAGGGGAACTGAATTCCCTGAAGCAACCCCAGCGAGTTCCTGAGGTCCCCGTCGCAACTCGAGAAGCACACCCACCTTCCCGCTTCAACTCGAGAAACACCCCAAAATTATCCCCTCAATGCGAGATAAGGAAATTTTTCGATGCAGCATCTCAAGATAAATACCACATTCCCTCTTGAAAGGCAAAAAGGTACTTGACAACCTCTATTCGACACAGAATGTTCCCTTACACAGCCGTCCCCTTTGGAGAGGAGAACACACTTTATGGACACAATTCGAGATGAGCCCCTGTGCACATTAAGAGCTTGAGAGGAACCCGGAAGTTCCCCTTCCAACACCAAAGGGGAACTGAATTCCCTGAAGCAACCCCAGCGAGTTCCTGAGGTCCCCGTCGCAACTCGAGAAGCACCCCCAGCTTCCCGCCGCAACTCGAGAAACACCCCAAAATTATCCCCTCAATGCGAGATGAGGAAATTTTGTGATGCGGCATCTCAAGTGAAATAACTTTTTCCCTCTTGAAAGGCAAAAAGGTACTTGACAGCCTTTATTCTACTCAGAAAGTTCCCTCACACAGCCGTCCCATTTTAGAGGAGGACACACTTTATGGACTCAATTCGAGATTAGCCCCTGTGCATATTTAAGGGCTCGAGAGGAACCCGGAAGTTCCCCTTCCAACACCAAAGGGGACCTGACTTACCTTAAGTAACCACAGCGAGTTCCTGAGGTCCCCGTCGCAACTCGAGAAGCACCTCCAGCTTCCCGTCGCAACTTGAGAAACACCAAAAAACTATCCCCTCAAGCGAGATGAGGAAATTTTTCGATGCAGCATCTCAAGAGAAATACCACATTCCCTCTTGAAAGGCAAAAAGGTACTTGAAACCACTTATTCGACTCAGAAAGTTCCCTCACACAACCGTGCCATTTCAGAGGAGTATACACTTCATTGACTCAATTCGAAATGAGCACCTGTGCACATTTAAGGGCTCGAGAGGAACCCGGAAGTTCCCCTTCCAACAGCAAAGGGGACCTGGCTTTCCTGAAGCAAACCCAGCGAGTTCCTGAGGTCCCCGTCGCAACTCGAGAAGCACCCCCAGCTTGCCGCCGGAACTCGAGAAACATCCCAAAATTATCCCCTCAATGCGAGATGAGGAAATTTTGCGATGCAGCATCTCAAGAGAAATACCACATTCCCTCTTGAAAGGCAAAAAGGTACTTGACACCCTTTATTCCACTCAGGAAGTTCCCTTACACAGCCGTCCCCTTTTAGAGGAGAACACACTTTATGGACTCAATTTGTAATGAGCCCCTGTGCACATTTAAGGGCCCGAGAGTAACCCGGAAGTTCCCATTCCAACACCAAAGGGGACCTGACTTCCATGAAGCAACCCCAGCGAGTTCCTGAGGTCCCCGTCGCAACTCGAGAAGCACCGCCAGCTTCCCGCCGCAACTCGTGAAACACCCGAAAATTATCCTCTCAATGTGAGATTAGAAAATTTTGCGATGCAGCATCTAAAGAGAAATACCACATTCCCTCTTGAAAGGCAAAAAGGTACTTGACACCCTTTATTCGACTCAGAAAGTTCCCTCACACAGCCGTCCCCTTTGGAGTGAACACAGTTTATGGACTCAATTCGAAATGAGCCCCTGTGCACATTTAAGGGCTCGAGAGGAACCCAGAAGTTCCCATTCCAACAGGAAAAGGGACCTGACTTCCTGAAGCAACCACAGCGCGTTCCTGAGGTCCCAGTCGAAACTCGAGTAGCACCCCCAGCTTCCCGCCGCACTCGAGAAACACCCCAAAATTATCCCCTCAATGCGAGATGAGGAAATTTTGCGATGCAGCATCTCAAGAGAAATACCACATTCACTCTTGAAAGGCAAAAAGGTACTTGACACCCTTTATTCGACTCAGAAAGTTCCCTCGCACAGCCGTCCCCTTTTAGAGGCGAACACACTTTATGGACTCAATTCGAGATGAGCACCTGTGCACATTTAAGGGCTCGAGAGGAACCCGGAAGTTCCCCTTCCAACACCAAAGGGGAACTGACTTCCCTGAAGCAACCCCAGCGAGTTCCTGAGGTCCCCGTCGCAACTATTGAAGCACCCCCACCTTCCAGTCGCAACTGAGAAATGCTCAAAATTATTTCCTGTATGCGAGATGAGGAAATTTTGCGATGCAGCATCTCAAGAGAAATATCACATTCCCTCTTAAAAGGCGAAAAGTTACTTGACACAATTTTCTCGACTCACAAAGTTCCCTCACACAGCGTTCCCCTTTTAGAGGAGAACACACTTTATGGACTCAAATTGAGATGAGCCCCTGTGCAGGTTTAAGGGCTCGAGAGGAACCCGGAAGTTCCCCTTCAAACAATAAAGGGGACCTGATTTCCCTAAAGCAACCACAGCGAGTTCCTGAGGTCCCAGACGCAACTCGAGGAGCACCCCCGGCTTCCAGCCGCAACTCTAAAAACACCCCATAATTATCCCCTCCATTCGAGATGAGGAAAGTTTGAGATACAGCATCTCAAGAGAAACACCACGTTCCCTCTTGAAAGGCAAAAAGGTACTTGACACCCTTATTCGACTCAGAAAGTTCCCTCAAACAGCTGTCCCATTTGGAGAGGAGAACACACTTTATGGACTCAATTCGAGATGAACCCCTCTTCACATTTAAGGGCTCGAGAGTAAACAGGAAGTTCCCCTTCCAACACCAAAGGGGAGCTGACTTCCCTGAAGCAACCCCAGCGAGTTCCTGAGGTCCCCGTCGCAACTCGAGAAGCACCCCCAGCTTCCCGCCAAACTCTGGAAACACCAGAAAATTATCCCTTAAATGCGAGATGAGGAAATTTTGCGATGCAGAGTCTCAAGAGAAATACCCCATTCCCTCTTGAAAGTCAAAGGTTTCTTGACACCCTTTTTTGGGACGCAGAAATTTCACTATCATCCATCCACATTGGAGAGGGAAATAAACTTTACGAACTCAATTCGAGATGAGCCCCTATTCCCGATTAACGGCTCTAGAGTAAACCTAAATTTTCCCTTCCAACAAAAAGGGGACCTGACTTCCCTGAAGAAACCAGAGCAAGGTCCTGAGGTCCCCATCGCACCTCGAGAAGTACCCCCAGATTCCCCGCGCAACTCGAGAAACACCCCAAAATTATACCCTCAATGCGAGATGAAGAAATTTTGCACTGCAGACTTCCAAGAGAATACCACATTCCTTCTTGCAAGGCAAAAGGGTACAGGACAAACTTTTTGTGACTCAGAATGTTCCCTCACACAGCTGTCCCCTTTGGAGAGGAGAACACACTTTATGGACTCAATACGAGATGAGCCCCTATTCCCATTTAATGGCTCGAGAGTAAACCGGAAGTTCTGCTTCCAACTCCAATGGGGACCTGACTGCCCTGAAGCAACCAGAGCGACTTCCTGGCGTCCCCGTCGCAACTTGAGCAGTTAACCCAGGTTCCCGCCGCAACAAGAGAAAAACCACAAAAATTTCCCCGCAATGCGAGGTGAGGAAATTTTGTGCTGCATCTCAAGAGAAATATCACATTCTCTCTTGAAAGGCAAAAGGGTACTTGACACCCTTTATGCGACTCAAAAAGTTCCCTCACACAGCCGTCCCCATTGGAGAGGAGAACACACTTTAAGGACTCAATTCCAGAGGAGGCCCTATTCCCTTTTAATGGCTCCAGAGTAAACCGGACGTTCCTATTTCAAAACGAAAGGGGACCTGACTTCGCTGAATCAACCCGAGCGAGTTCCTGAGGTCTCCGACGCACTTCGAGAAGTACACCCAGCTTCTCCCCAAAACTATAGAAACACCACAATATTATAGACTCAATGGGAGATGAGGAAATTTTGTGCTGCAGAATCTCAAGTGAAATACCACATTCCCGCTTGAAAGGCAATGGGTACTTGACACCCTTTATTCGACTCAGAAATTTCACTAACATCAATCCCCATTGGAGAGGAGAACACATTTTATGGACTCAATTCAAAATGAGCCCCTATTCCCATTAACGGCTCGAGAGTAAACCGGAGGTTCCCCTTCAAACAAAAAAGGGGTCCTGACTTCCGTGAAGCAACCCGAGCGAGTTCCTGAAGTCCCCGTCTCAACCTGAGAAGCACCCCCAGCTTCCCGCCGCAAATCGAGAAACACCACAAAATTATCCCCTCAATGTGAGAGGAGGAAATTTTGCGATGCAGAATCTCAAGAGAAATTCCACATTCCCTCATGAAAGGCAAAAACGTACTTGACACCCTTTATTTGACTCAGAAAGTTCCCTCACACAGCCGACCCCTTTGGAGAGGAGAACACATTTTATGAACTCCATTCGAGATGAGCCCCTGTTCACATTTAAGGGCTCGAGAGGAAACCGGAAGTTCCCCTTCCAACACCAAAGGGGACCTGACTTCCCTGAAGCAAATCCAACGAGGTCCTGAGGTCCCCTTCGCAACTCGAAAGGCACCCCAGCTTCCCGCCGCAACTCGAGAAACACCCCAAAATTATCCCCTCAATGCGAGATGAGGAAATTTTGCGATGCAGAATCTCAAGAGAAATATCACATTGCCTCTTGAAAGGCAAAAAGGTACTTGACACCCTTTATTCGACTCAGAAAGTTCCCTCACACAGCCGTCCCCTTTGGAGAGGAGAACACACTTTATGGCCTCAATTCGAGATGAGCCCCTGTTCACATTGAAGGGCTCGAGAGGAAATGGAAGTTCCACTCCAAAACCAAAGGGGACCTGACTTACCTGAAGCAACCACAGCGAGTTCCTGTGGTCCCCGTCGCAACTCGAGTAGCACCCCCAGCTTCCCGCCGCAACTCGAGAAACATCCCAAAATTATCCCCTCAATGCGAGATGAGGAAATTTTGTGATTCAGAATCTCAAGAGAAATACCACATTCCCTCTTGAAAGGCAAAAGGATACTTGACACTCTTTATTCGACTCAGAAAGTTCCCTCACACAGCCGTCCCTTTGGAGAGGAGAAGACAATTTATGGACTCAATTCGAGATGAGCCCCTGTTCACATTTAAGGGCTCAAGAGGAAACCGGAAGTTCCCCTTCCAAAACCAAAGGGGAACTGACTTCCCTGAAGCGACCCGAGCGAGTTCCTGTGGTCCCCATAACAAATTGAGATGTACCCCCAGCTTCCTGCCACAACTCGGGAAACACCAAAAAATTATCCCCTCAATGCGAGATGAGGAAATTTTTCGCTGCAGAATCTCAAGAGAAATACCACCTTCCCTCTTGAAAGGCAAAGTTTTCTTGACACCCTTTTTTGGGACGCAGAAATTTCACTATCATCCATCCCCATTGGAGAGGAAAATAAACTTTACGAACTCAATTCTAGATGAGCCCCTATTCCCATTTAACGGCTCTAGAGTAAACCTAAATTTTCCCTTCCAACAAAAAGGGGACCTGACTTCCCTGAAGAAACCCGAGCAAGGTCCTGAGGTCCCCATCGTACCTTGAGAAGTACCCCCAGATTCCCCCCGCAACTCGAGAAACACCACAAAATTATACCCTCAATGCGAGATGAAGAAATTTTGCGCTGAGGAATTTCAAGAGAAATACTACATTCCTTCTTGTAATGCAAAAGGGTACAGGACACCCTTTTTGCGACTCAGAAAGTTCCCTCACACAGCCGTCCCCTTTGGAGAGGAGAACACACTTTATGGACTCAATACGAGATGAGGCCCTATTCCCATTTAATGGCTTGAGAGTAAACCGGAAGTTCCGCTTCCAACTCCAATGGGGACCTGACTGCCCTGAAGCAACCAGAGCGACTTCCTGGGGTCCCGGTCGCAACTCGAGCAGTTACCCCAGCTTCCCACCGCAACAAGTGAAAAACCACAAAATTTTCCCCACAATGCGAGGTGAGGAAATTTTGTGCTGCATCTCAAGAGAAATATCACATTCTCTCTTGAAAGGCAAAAGGGTACTTGACACCCTTTATGCGAATCAAAAAGTTCCCTCACACAGCCGTCCCCATTGGAGAGGAGAACACACTTTAAGGACTCAATTCCAGAGGAGGCCCTATTCCCTTTTAACGGCTCCAGAGTAAACCGAACGTTCCTATTCCAAAACGAAAGGGGACCTGACTTTTCTGAATTAACCCGAGCGAGTTCCTGAGGTCCCCGACATACTTCGAGAAGTAGCCCCAGCTTCTCTCCGTAACTATAGAAACACCACAATATTATAGACTCAATGCGAGATGAGGAAATTTTGCCCTGCAGAATCTCAAGTGAAATACCACATTTCCCCTTGAAAGGCAATGGGTACTTGACACCCTTTATTCGACTCAGAAATTTCACTATCATCAGTCACCATTGGAGAGGAGAACACATTTTATGGACTCAATTCAAGATGAGCCCCTATTCCCAATAACGGCTCGAGAGTAAACCGGAGGTTCCCCTTCCAACAAAAAGGGATCCTGACTTCCGTGAAGCAACCCAAGCGAGTTCCTGAAGTCCCCGTCTCAACCTGAGAAGCACCCCCAGCTTCCCGCCGCAAATCGAGAAACACCACACAAAATTATCCCCTCAATGTGAGAGGAGGAAATTTTGCGATGCAGAATCTCAAGAAAAATACCACATTCCCTCTTTAAGGCAAAAAGGTACTTGACACCCTTTATTCGACTCAGAAAGTTCTCTCACACAGCGTCCCCTTTAGAGAGGAGAACACACTTTATGGACTCATTTGGAGATGAGCCCCTGTTCACATTTAAGGGCTCGAGAGGAAACCGGAAGTTCCCCTTCCAACATCAAAGGGGACCTGACTTCCCTGAAGCAACCCCAGCGATTTCCTGAGGTCCCCGTCGCAACTCTAGAAGCACCCCCAGCTTCCCGCCGTAACTCGAGAAACACCCCAAAATTATTCCCTCAATGCGAGATGAGGAAATTTTGCGCTGCAGAATCTCAAGAGAATACCACATTTCCTCATAAAAGGCAAAAGGGTACTAAACTCCCTTTATGCAACTCAGAATGTTCCCTCACACAGCTGTCCCCATTGGGAGGAGAACACACTTTATGGACTCTATTCGAGAAGAGGCCCTATTCACATTAAAGGGTTCGAGAGTAATATGGAAGTTCCCCTTCCAGCAGAAAAAGGGACCAGACTTCCCTGAAGTAACTCGAGTGTGGTCCAGAGGTACTCGTTGGAACTGCAGAAGTACCCCCAGCTTCCCAACCCAATTCGTGAAACACCAAAAAATTATCCCTTCCATGTGAGATGAGGAAATTTTGCGCTGCAGAATCTCAAGAGAAATTCCACATTCCCGGTTGAAAGGCAATAGTGTACATGACTCCCTTTAGGCGACTCAGAATGTTCCCTAACATCTGTCCTCAGTGCAAAGGAGAACACACTCTCAGGACTCAAATCGAGAAGAGGCAATGTTCCCATTTAACGGCTCGAGAGTAATCCGGAAGTTCCCCTTCCAGCACAATCAGGGACCTGACTTCCCTGAAGTAACTCGAGTGAGTTCCTGAGGTCCCCTTCGCACCTCGAGGAATACCCCCAGCTTCCCGCCGCAATTCGAGAAACACCACAAAATTATCCCCTCAATGCGAGATGAAGAAATTTTGCGCTGCAGAAGTTCAAGAGAAATCCCACATACCCGCCTGAAAGGGAAAAGGGTATTTGACACACTTTATTCAGTTCAGTTCAGTTCAGTCGCTCAGTCGTGTCTGACTCTCCGCGACCCCATGAATCACTGTACGCTAGGCCTCCCTGTCCTATACCAACTCCCGGAGTTCACTCAAACTCATGGCCACAGAGCCGGTGATGCTATCCAGCCATCTCATTCTCTGTCGTCCCCTTCTCCTCCAGCCCCCAACTTCTCCTAGCATCAGAATCTTTTCCAGTGAGTCAACTCATCGCATGAGGTGGCCGAAGTATTGCAGTTTCAGCTTGAGCATCAGTCCTTCCAATGAACACGGACGATTGATCTCCCTTAGAATGGACTGGTTTTATCTTCTTGCAGTCCAAGGGACTCTCAAGAGTCTTCTCCAATACCACAGTTCGAAAGCATCAGTTCTTTGGCGATCAGCTTTCTTCACAGTCCAACTCTCACTTCCATACATGACCACGGGAAAAACCATAGCTTTGACTAGATGGAGCTTTTTTGGCAAAGTGATGTCTCTGCTTTTTAATAGACTATCAAGGTTGATCATAACTTTCCTTCCAAGGAGTAAGCGCCTTTTAATTTCATGGCTTCAATCAGCATCTGCAGTGATTTTGGAGCCCCCAAAAATAAAGTGTGACACTGTTTCCACTGTTTTTCCATCTGTTTCCCGTGAAGTGTTGGGACCAGATTCCATCACCTTTGTTTTCTGAATGTTGAGCTTCAAGCCAACCTTTTCACTCTCCTCTTTCACTTTCATCAAGAGGCTTTTGAGTTCCTCCTCACTTTCTGCCCTAAAGGTGGTGTCATCTGCATATCTGAGGTTATTGATATTTCTCCCAGCAATCTTGATTCCAGTTGTTCTTCTTCCAGCCCAGCATTTCTCATGATGCACTCTGCATATAAGTTAAATAAGCAAGATTACAATATACAGACTTGACGTACTCCTTTTCCTATTTGGAACCAGTCTGTTGTTCCATGCACAGTTCTGACTGCTGCTTCCTGACCTGCATACAGGTTTCTAAAGAGGCAGGTCTGGTGGTCTCGTATTCCCATCTCTTTCAGAATCTTCCACAGTTTATTGAGATCCACACAGTCAAAGGCTTTGGCATAGTCAATGAAGCAGAAATAGATGTTTTTCTGGAACTCTCTCGCTTTCTCCATGATCCAGCGGATGTTGGCAATTTGATCTCTGGTGCCTCTGCCTTTTCTAAAACCTGCTTGAACATCTGGGAGTTCACGGATCACATATTGCTGAAGCCTGGCTTGGAGAATTTTGAGCATGACCGTACTAGCGTGTGAGATGAGTGCAATTGTGCGGTAGCTTGAGCATTCTTTGGCATTGCCTTTCTTTGTGATTAGAATGAAGACTGACCTTTTCCAGTCCTGTGGCCACTGCTGAGTTTTCCAAATTTGTTGGCATATTGAGTGCAGAACTTTCACAGCATCATCTTTCAAGATTTGAAATAGCTCAACTGGAATTCCATCACTTCCACTAGCTTTGTTCGTAGTGTTGCTTTCTAAGGCACACTTGAATTCACATTCCATGATATCTGGCTCTAGGCCAGTGATCACATTTTCGTGACTATCTTGGTCGTGAAGATCTTTTTTGTACAGTTCTTCTGTGTATTCTTGCCACCTCTTCTTAATATCTTCTGCTTCCGTTAGGTCCATACCATTTCTGTCCTTCATCCAGCCCATCTTTGCATGAAATGTTCCCTTGGAATCTCTAATGTTCTTGAAGAGATCTCTTGTTTTTCCTATTCTGTTGTTTTCCTCTATTTCTTTGCATTGATCACTGAGGACGGCTTTCTTATCTCTCCTTGCTATTCTTTGGAACTCTGCATTCTAATGCTTATATCTTTCCCTTTCTCCTTTGCTTTTCGCTTCTCTTCTTTTCACAGCTATTTGTAAGGCCACCTCAGACAGCCATTTTGCTTTTTTTTGCATTTCTTTTCCATGGGGATGCTCTTGGTCCCTGTCTCCTGTACAATGTCACGAACCTCCATCCAGAGTTCATCAGGCACTCTATCTATCAGATCTAGTGCCTTAAATCTATTTCTCACTTCCACTGTATAATCCTAAGGGATTTGATTGAGGTCATATCTGAATGGTCTAGGGGTTTTCCCTACTTTCTTCAATTTAAGTCTGAATTTGGCAATAAGGAGTTCATGATCTGAGCCACAGTCAGCTCCTGGTCTTGTTTTTGCCGACTGTATACAGCTTCTCCATCTTTGGCTGCAAAGAATATAATCAATCTGATTTTGGTGTTGACCATCTGGTGATGTCCACGTTTAGAGTCTTCTCTTGTGTTGTTGGAAGAGGGAGTTTGCTATGACCAGTGCGTTCTCTTGACAAAACTCTATTAGACTTGGCCCTGCTTCATTCCGTGCTCCAAGGCCAAATTTGCCTGTTACTCCAGGTGTTTCTTGACTTCCTCCTTTTGCATACCAGTCCCCTATAATGAAAAGGACATCTTTTTGGGTGTTAGTTCTAAAAGGACTTGTAGGTCTTCATAGAACCGTTCAACTTCGGCTTCTTCAGCGTTAGTGGTTGGGGCATAGGCCTGGATTACTGTAATGTTGAATGGTTTGCCTTGGAAACGAACAGAAATCATTCTGTCGTTTTTAAGATTGCATCCAAGTACTGCATTTCGGAGTCTCTTGTTGACCATGATGGCTACTCCATTTCTTCTAAGGGATTTCTGCCCACAGTAGTATATATAGAATGGTCATCTGAGTTAAATTCACACATTCCAGTCCATTTTAATTCACTGAATCCTAGAATGTCTATGTTCACTCTTGCCATCTCCTGTTTGACCACTTCAAATTTGCCTTGATTCCTGGACCTTACATTCCAGGTTCCTATGCAATATTGCTCTTTACAGCACCAGACCTTGCTTCTATCACCGGTCACATCCACAACTGGGTACTGGTTTTGCTTTTGCTCCATCCCTTCATTCCTTCTAGAGTTATTTCTCCACTGATCTCCAGTAGCATACTGGGCACCTACCGACCTGGGGAATTCCTCATTCAGTATCCTGTCATTTTGCCCTTTGATACTGTTCATGGGGTTCTCAATGCAAATATACTGAAGTGGTTTGCCATTCCCTTCTCCAGTGGACCACATTCGGCTGTGGTCCATGTGAACAGATCGAGTAGATTCCTGTGATTATGATTTCAGTGTGTCTGCCATCTGAAGCCCCCTCGCAATACCTACCATCTGATTTGAGTTTCGCTTACCTTGGGTGTGGGATAACTCTTCACATCTGCTCCAAGAAATCACAGCTGCTGCACCTTACCTTGGATGAGGGGTATGTCCTCAAGGCCGCCCCTCCTGACCTTGAACGTGACTACACCCTCTCGGCCCTCCCCCGCACAGCCACTGCCTATTGGAGGTGGGGTACCTCCTCTCAGCCACCTGCCCTGGCCTCAGGCATGGGGTAGCTCCTCACCGCTGCGCATCTCTGCATGGTTGGTTGTGCCAGGGCCGGCTTCTCTGGAGTCTGTACGGGCGGGGCCTGCGTATCCTGCGTCTGGTGGGCGGGGCCGGGTTCTCTCCCGTCTGCACGGGTGGGGTAGGCCTCTCTCGCGTCTCTGCCGGCAAGGCCTGTTTATCTGGCGTCTTAGCCGCCTGGGCCTGCATCTCTCGTGTCTGCGCGGGTGGGGCTGGTATTTCTCCCGTTTGCACAGCAGGGTGAGACTCAAAAAATTCCCTCAAACAGTCGTCCCCATTGGAGAGGAGAACACACTTTACGGACTTAACTCGAGAAGAGGCCCTATTCCCATTTAAAGGCTCAACAGTAATCCCGAAATTCCCCTTCCAACACAAAAGGGTTCCTGACTTCCCTGAAGCAGCCAGAGAGAATTCCTGAGGTCCTGTTCGCTACCTGGGAAGTTCAACCAGGTTCCTGCTGCAACTCTAGAAACACCACAAAATTATCCCCTCAATGCGAGATCAGGAAAATATTCCGCTGCACAATTCAAGAGAAATCCCACGTCCCGCTGGAAAGGCAAAACTGTATTTGACACCCTTTATGCGACTCAGAAAATTCCCTCACACAGCCATCCGCATTGGAGAGGAGAACACAATTTATGGACTCAACTTGGGAAGAGGCCCTATTCCCATTTAAAGGCTTGAGAGTAATCCTGAAATTCCCGTTCCAGTAGAAAAGGGTGACTAAGTTCCCTGAAGCAACACAAGCGAGTTCCTGAGGTCCCCGTGGCAACTCGAGAAGTACTCCCAGCTTCCTGCCTCAAAAGGGGAAACACCCAAAAATTATCCGCTCAATGTGAGATGAGGAAATTTTGCACTGCACAATTAAATAGAAATCCCACATTCCCGCTTGAAAGGCAAAAGGGCACTTGACACACTTTATGCGATTCAGATAGTTTCCTAACACCCATACTTAATGGAGCGGAGAACACACTTCATGGACTCAAATCTAGAAGAGGACCTATTCCCATTTAAGGGCTCGAGAGTAATCTGGAAGTTCTACTTCCAAAAAAAAGGGGACCTGACTTCCCTGAAGCAACACGAACGAGTTCCTGAGGTCCACGCTGCAACTCGAGAAGTACCCCCAGATCCAAGCTGAAACTCGAGACACAACAAAATTATCCCCACAATGTGAGATGAGGAAATTTTGCGCTCCGAAATCTCAAGAGAAGTCCCACATACCCGCTTGAAAGGCAAAAGGTCACTTGACACACTTTATGTGACCCAGAAAGTTCGCTCACAGAGCCGTACCCATTGGAGAGGAAAAAACACCTTTTGGACTCAACTCCAGATGAATCCCTATTCCCAATGAACGGCTCGAAAGTAAACCGGAAGTTCCCGTTCCAACACAAAAGGGGACCTGACTTCCCTGAAGCAACCAGAGCCACTTCCTGAGGTCCCCGTTGCAACTCGAGAAGCGCCCCCAGCATCCCGCCGCAACTCGACAAACACCACAGAATTATCCCCTCAATGCGAGATGAGGAAATTGTGTGCTGCAGAATCTCAAGAGAAATACCACATTCCCGCTTGAAAGGCAAAAGGGTACTTGACACCCTTTATGCGACTCAGAAAGTACCCTCACACAGCCGTCCCCATTGGAGAGGAGAACACACTTTATGGACTCAATTCGAGATGAAGCCCTATTCCCATTTAATGGCTGGAGAGTAAACAGGAAGTGCCCTTTCCAACACAAAAGGGGACCTGCCTTACCTGAAGAAACCCGAGTGAGTTCCTGAGGTACGAATAGCAACTTGAGAAGTACCCCCAGCTTCCCGCCGCAACTCGAGAAAAAGCAGAAAATAATCCCTCAATGCAAGAATAAGAAATTTTGCGTTACAGAATCTCAAGAGAAATACCACATTCCCTCTTGAAAGGCAAAACGGTTCTTGAAACCCTTTATGCGACTCAGAAAGTTCCCTCACACAGCCGTCATCATTGGAAAGGAGAACACACTTTACGGATTCAAATCAAGATGAGGCCCTATTCCCAATAAATGGCTCGAGAGTGAACCGGAAGTTCCCCTTCCAACACCAAAGGGGACCTGACTTCCCTGAAGCAACCCAAGCGAGTTCCTGAGGTCCCCGTTGCAACTCAAGAAATACCCTAGCCTCCAGCCGCAACTCGAGAAACACCACAAAATTATCCCCTCAATGAGAGATGAGGAAATTTTGCGATGCAGAATCTCAAGAGAAATACCACATTCCCTCTTGAAAGGCAAAAGGACTATTAACACCCTTTATGCGATTCAGAAAGTTCCTTCAAAGAGCAGTGCCCATTGGAGAGGAGAACACACTTTATGGACTCAATTCGAGATGAGGACCGATTCCCACTTAACGGCTCGATAGTGAACCGGAAGTTCCCCTTCAAACACAAAACGGGACCTGCCTTACCTGAAGAAACCGGAGCGAGTTCCTGATGTCCCCATCGCAACTCGAGAAGTACCCCAGCTTCCCGCCGCAACTGGACATACACCACAAAATTATCACTTCATTGCTAGATGAAGAAATATTGCTCTGCAGAATCTCAAGAGAAATATCACATTCCGTCTTGAAAGGCAAAAGGGTTCTTGAATCCCTTTATGAGAATCAGAATGTTCCCGAACATCCATCCTCAGTGGAGAGGAGAACACTCTTCATGCAGTCAAATCGAGAAGAGGCAATATTCCCATTTAAAAGCTCAAGAGTAATCAAGAAGTTCCCCTTCCAACACAAAAGGGCACTTGACTTCCCTGGAGCAACCTGAGAGAGTTCCTGAGGTTCCCGTTTCAACTACAGAAGTATCCCCTACTTCCAACCACAACTCGAGAAACAACACAGTATTATCCCCGCAATGCGACATGAGGTAATTTTGCGCTGCAGAATCTCAAGGGAAATCCCATATTCCCGCTTGAAAGGCAAAACGGAACTTGGCATACTTTATGCTCCTCAGAAAGTTCCTTAAAATCCATCCCCATTGCAGAGGCATATACAATTTAAGGACTCAACTACAGAAGAGCCCCTATTCCCTTAAAGGCCTCGAGAGTAATCTGGAAGTTTCCCGTCCAGCACTAAACGGGACCTGACTTCCCTAAAGTAACTCCAGTGAGTTACTGAGGTCCCCGTTGAAACTCGAGAAGTACCCAAAGCTTCCCGCCGAAGTTCGGGAAACACCACAAAATTATCCCCTCAATGCGAGATGAGGAAACTTTGCGCTGCAGAATCTGAAGAGAAATCCCACATTCCCAATTGAAAGGCAGAAGCGTACTTGACTCCCTTTATGTCACTCAGAAAGATCCCTAACATCCTTCCCCATTGGAGAGGAGAACACACTTTATGGACTCAACTCCATAAGAGGCCCTATTCCCATTAAAGGGCTCGAGACTAATCCGGAAGTTCCCCTTCCAGCACAAAAGGGGACCTGACTTCCCTGAAGAAACTCGAGTGAGTTCCTGAGGTCGCCATCTAAACTCAAAAACTACCCCCAGCGTCCCGCTGCAATTCGAGAAACACCACAAAATATTCCCCTCACTGCGAGATGAGGAAATTTTGCGCTGAGAATCTCAAGAGAAATCCCACATTCCGACTTGAAAGGCAAAAGGGTACTGACTCCGTTTATGCGACTCTGAATGTTCCCTAACATCCTTCCTCAGTGGAGAGGAAAACACACTTTATGGACTCAAATCGAGAAGAGGCATTTTTCCCATTAAACAGCTCGAGAGTAATCCGGAAGTTCCCCTTCCAACACAAAAAAGGACTTGACTTCCCTGAAGCAACCCGAGCGAGTTCCTGAGGTCCCCGACGCACCTCGAAAAGTACCCCCAGCTTCCCGCCGCAACTCGAGAAACACCACAAAATTATCCCCTCAATGGAAGATGAGGAAATTTTGCACTGCAGAATCTCAAGAGAAATCCCACATTCCCGCTTGAAAGGCAGAAGGGTACTTGACTCCCTTTAGGCGACTCAGAATGTTCCCTAACATCCATCCTCAGTAGAGGAGAACATAATTTATGGACTCAAATGGAGAGGAGGCAATATTCCCTTTTAACGTCTTGACAGTAATCTGGAAGTTCCCCTTCCAACACAAAAGGCGACTTGACTTCCCTGAAGCAACCCGAGGGAGTTCCTGAGGTGCCCGCCATAGCTAGAGAAGTGCCCCCTGCTTCCCACCACAACTGGAGAAACACCACAAAATTATCACCTCAATGCGAGATGAGGAAATTTTGCGCTGCAGAATCTCAAAAGAAAATCCACATTACCATTGAAAGGCAAAAGCTTACTTGACACACTTTATGCCACTCAGAAAGTTCCCTAAGCTCCGTCTCCACTGGAGAGGAAATCACACTTTAGGGACTCAACTGGAGAAGAGGCCCTATTCCCATTACAGGGCTCAAAAGTATTCCAGAAGATCCCCTTCCAGCACAAATGGCACCTGATTCCCTGAAGTAACTCGGGTAAGTTTCTGAGGTATTCGCAACTCGAGAAACACCACAAAATTATCCCCACAATGTGAGATGAGGAAATTTTGCGCTGCAGAATCTCAAGTGAAATCCCACATTTCCGCTTGAAAGGCAAAAGGTTACTTGACTCCCTTTAGGCGACTCAGAATGGTCCCTCACATTTGTCCTCAGTGGAGAGGAAAACACACTTTATGGACTCAAATCCAGAAGAGTCCATATTCCCATTAAAGTGCTCAAGAGTAATCCGGAAGTTCTCCTTCCAGGAAAAAAGGGGCCTGATTTCCTGAAGTAACTCGGGTAAGTTTCTGAGGTCCCCTTCGCAACTCGAGAAACACAACAAAATTATTCCCTCAATGCGAGATGAGGAAATTTTGCGCTGCAGAATCTCAAGAGAAATCCCACATTCCCGCTTGAAGGGCAAAAGGGTACTTGACTCCCTTTAGGCGACTCAGAATGTTCCCTAACAACCTTCCTCAGTGGAGAGGAAAACACACGTTATGGACTCAAATCGAGAAGAGGCATTATTCACATTTAACAGCTCGAGAGTCATCCGGAAGTTCCCCTTCCAACACAAAAGGGGACTTGACTTCCCTGAAGCAACCCGAGCGAATTCCTGAGGTCCCCGCTGGAACTAGAGAAGTACTCCCTGCTTCCTGCCACAACTCGAGAAACACCACAAAATTATCCCCTCAATGTGAGATGAGGAAATCTTGCGCTGCAGAATCTCAAAAGAAATCCCACATTCCAGCTTGAAAGGCATAAGGGTACCTGACTCCCTTTAGGCGACTCAGAATGTTCCCTAACATCCTTCCTCATTGGAGAGGAAAACACACTTCATGGACTCAAATCGAAAAGAGGCTATATTCCCATTTAAAGGCTCGAGAGTAATCAAGAAGTTCCCCTTCCAACACAAAAAAGTACTTGACTTCCCTGAAGCAACCTGAGCGAGTTCCAGAGGGTCCCGTCTCAACTCCAGAAGTATCCCCAGCTTCCGGCCCCAACTCGAGAAACGACACATTATTATCCCCTCAGTGCGAGATGAGGTAATTTTCTGCTGCAGAATCTCAAGAGAAATCCCACCTTCCCGCTAGAAAGCAAAAGGGAACTTGACACACTTTATGCCACTCAGAATGTTCCCTAATATCCGCCCCCATTGGAGAGACATACACACTTTATGGACTCAACTACAGAAGAGGCCCTATTCCCATTAAAGGCCTCGAGACTAATCCGGAAGTTCCCCTTCCAGCACAAAAGGGGAACTGACATCCCTGAAGAAACTCGAGTGAGTTACTGAGGTCCACATCTAAACTCAAAAACTACCCCCAGCGTCCCGCCGCAATTCGAGAAACACCACAAAATATTCCCCTCACTGAGAGATGAGGAAATTTTGTGCTGCAGAATCTCAAGAGAAATCCTACATTCCGGCTTGAAAGGCAAAAGGGTACTGACTCCGTTTATGCGACTCTGAATGTTCCCTAACATCCTTCCTCAGTGGAGAGGAAAACACACCTCATGGACTCAAATCGAAAAGAGGCAATATTCCCATTTAAAGGCTCAAGAGTAATCAAGAAGTTCCCCTTCCGACACAAAAGTGGACTTGACTTCCCTGAAGCAACCCGAGCGAGTTCCTGAGGTCCCCGCCGCAACTCGAGATGTACCCCCAGCTTCCCGCCGCAATTCGAGAAACACCACAAAATTATCCCCTCAATAAGAGATGAGGTTTTTTGCGCTGCAGAATCTCAAGAGAAATCCCACATTCCCGCTTGAAAGGCAAAAGCGTACTTGACACACTTTATGCCACTCAGAAAGTTCAATAATATCTGTCCCATTGGAGAAGATAACACACTTTAGGGACTCAACTGGAGAAGAGACCCTATTCCCATTAAAGGGCTCAAAAGTATTCCGGAAGTTCCCCTTCCAGCACAAATGGTACCTGATTCCCTGAAGTAACTCGAGTAATTTTCTGAGGTCCCCATCGCAATTGGAGAAACACCACAAAATTTTCCCCACAATGTGAGATGAGGAAAATTTGCGCTGCAGAATCTCAAGTGAAATCCCAGATATCCGCTTGAAAGGCAAAAGGGTACTTGACTCCCTTTAGCCGACTCAGAATGGTCCCTAACATTCGTCCTCAGTGGAGAGGATGACACACTTTATGGACTCAACTCCAGAAGAGGCCCTATTCCCATTAAAGGGCTGAAGAGTAATCCGGAAGTTCTGCTTCCAGGAAAAAAAGGGCCTGATTCCCTGAAGTAACTCGAGAAAGTTCCTGAGGTCCCCTTCGCAACTCGAGAAGCACAGCAAAATTATCCCCTCAATGAGGAAATTTTGCGCTGCAGAGTCTCAAGTGATATCCCACATTCCTGCTTGAAAGGCATAATGGTACCTGACTCCCTTTAGGCGACTCAGAATGTTCCCTAACATCCGTCCTCAGTGGAGAGGAAAACACACTTCATGGACTCAAATCGAAAAGAGGCTATATTCCCATTTAAAGGCTCGAGAGTAATCAAGAAGTTCCCCTTCCAACACAAAAAAGTACTTGACTTCCCTGAAGCAACCTGAGCGAGTTCCTGAGGGTCCCGTCTCAACTCCAGAAGTACCCCTTGCTTCCCGCCCCAACTCGAGAAATGACACAAGTGCGAGATGGGGTAATTTTCTGCTGCAGAATCTCAAGAGAAATCCCGCCTTCCCGCTTGAAAGCAAAAGGGAACTTGACACACTTTATGCCACTCAGAATGTTCCCTAACATCCGTCCCCATTGGAGAGGTATATACACTTTATGGACTCAACTCCAGAAGAGGCCCTATTCCCATTAAAGGGCTCGAGACTAATCCGGAAGTTCCCCTTCCAGCACAAAAGGGGACCTGACTTCCCTGAAGAAACTCGAGTGAGTTCCTGAGGTCGCCATCTAAACTCAAGAAGTACCCCCAGCGTCCCGCCGCAATTCGAGAAACACCACAAAATATTCCCCTCAATGAGAGATGAGGTTTTTTGCGCTGCAGAATCTCAAGAGAAATCCTACATTCCGGCTTGAAAGGCAAAAGGGTACTGACTCCGTTTATGCGACTCAGAATGTTCCCTAACATCCTTCCTTAGTGGAGAGGAAAACACACTTTATGGACTCAAATCGAGAAGAGGCATTTTTCCCATTTAACAGCTCGAGAGTAATCCGGAAGTTCCCCTTCAAACACAAAAAAGGACTTGACTTCCCTGAAGCAACCCGAGCGAGTTCCTGAGGTCCCCGACGCACCTAGAGAAATACCCCCAGCTTCCCGCCGCAACTCGAGAAACACCAGAAAATCATCCCCTCAATGGGAGATGAGGAAATTTTGCGCTGCAGAATCTCAAGAGAAATCCCACATTCACGCTTGAAAGTCAAAAGAGTACTTGACTCCCTTTAGGCGACTCAGAATGTTCCCTAACATCCATCCTCAGTGGAGAGGAGAACATATTTTATGGACTCAAATGGAGAGGAGGCAATATTCCCTTTTAACATCTCGACAGTAATCCAGAAGTTCCCCTTCCAAAACAAAAGGCGACTTGACTTCCCTGAAGCAACCCGAACGAGTTCCTGAGGTCCCCGCCATAGCTAGAGAAGTCTCCCCTGCTTCCCACCACAACTGGAGAAACACCACAAATATCCCCTCAATGTGACATGAGGTTATTTTGCACTGCGGAATCTCAAGAGATAACATACATTCCCGCTTGAAAGGCAAAAGAGTACTTGACACACTTTATGCCACTCAGAAAGTTCAAAAATATCCATCCCCATTGGAGAGAATAACACACTTTATGGACTAAACTACAAAAGAGGCCCTATTCCCATTAAAGGGCTGGAGACGCAACGCGAGAGACGCAGGCCCCGGCGCAACGAACCACACAAAGAGGTGCGGCCGTGAGGAGCTACCCCACGCCTGAGGCCTGGGCCGGCGGCCGAGAGGAGCTACCCCACGTCCAACAGGCGGTGGCTGCGCTGGCGCTGGAGGGCCGAGAGGAGCTACTCCACGTTCAATGTCAGGAGGGGCGGCCTTGAGGAGATACCCCTCGTCCAAGGTAAGGTACAGCAGCTGCACTTTGCTGGGGCGGCTGTGAAGAGATTTTCCACGACCAAGGTAAGAGAAACCCAAATAAGACGGTAGGTATTGCTAGGGGGCACCAGAGGGCAGACAAACTGAAATCATAATCACAGGAAACTAGCCGATCTGATCACATGGACCACAGCCGAATGTGGTCCACTGGAGAAGGGAATGGCAAACCACTTCAGTATACTTGCCTTGAGAACCCCATGAACAGTGACAAAGGGCAAAATGATAGGATACTGAATGAGGAATTCCCCAGGTCGGTAGGTGCCCAATATGCTACTGGAGCTAAGTGGAGAAATAACTATAGAAGGAATAAAGGGATGGAGCAAAAGCAAAACCAATACCCAGTTGTGGATGTGACCAGTGATAGAAGCAAGGTCCGGTGCTGTAAAGAGCAATATTGCATAGGAACCTGGAATGTTAGGTCCATGAATCAAGGCAAATTGGAAGTGGTCAAACAGGAGATGGCAAGAGTGAACATAGACATTCTAGGAATCAGTGAACTAAAATGGACTGGAATGGGTGAATTTAACTCAGATGACCATTATATCTACTACTGTGGGCAGGAATCCCTTAGAAGAAATGGAGTAGCCATCATGGTGAACAAAAGAGTCCGAAATGCAGTACTTGGATGCAATCTTAAAAATGACAGGATGATTTCTGTTCGTTTCCAAGGCAAACCATTCAATATTACAGTAATCCAGGCCTATGCCCCAACCAGTAATGCTGAAGAAGCTGAAGTTAATCGGTTCTATGAAGACCTACAAGACCTTTTAGAACTAACACCCAAAAAAGATGTCCTTTTCATTCTAGGGGACTGGAATGCAAAAGTAGGAAGTCAAGAAACACCTGGAGTAACTGGCAAATTTGGCCTTGGAGCACGGAATGAAGCAGGGCAAAGGCTAATAGAGTTTTGTCAAGAGAATTCACTGGTCATAGCAAACACCCTCTTCCAACAACACAAGAGAAGACTCTACACATGGACATCACCAGATGGTCAACACCGAAATCAGATTGATTATATTCTTTGTAGCCAAAGATGGAGAAGCTGTATACAGTTAGCAAAAACAAGACCAGGAGCTGACTGCGGCTCAGATCATGAACTCCTTATTGCGAAGTTCAGACTGAAATTGAAGAAAGTAGGGAAAACCACTAGACCATTCAGATATGACCTCAATCAAATCCCTTATGATTATACAGTGGAAGTGAGAAATAGATTTAAGGGACTAGATCTGATAGATAGAGTGCCTGATGAACTCTGGATGGAGGTTCGTGACATTGTACAGGAGACAGGGAACAAGACCATCCCCATGGAAAAGAAATGCAAAAGAGCGAAATGGCTGTCTGAGGAGGCCTTACAAATAGCTGTGAAAAGAAGAGAAGCGAAAAGCAAAGGAGAAAAGGAAAGATATAAGCATCTGAATGCAGAGTTCCCAAGATAAGCAAGGAGAGATAAGAAAGACTTCCTCAGTGATCAATGCAAAGAAATAGAGGAAAACAACAGAATAGGAAAAACAAGAGACCTCTTCAAGAAAATTAGAGATTCCAAGGGAACATTTCATGCAAAGATGGGCTCGATAAAGGACAGAAATGGTATGGACCTAACAGAAGCAGAAGATATTAAGAAGAGGTGGCAAGAATACACAGAAGAACTGTACAAAAAAGATCTTCCCGACCAAGATAGTCACGATAAGGTGATCACTGACCTAGAGCCAGACATCTTGGAATGTGAAGTCAAGTGGGCCTTAGAAAGCATCACTACAAACAAAGCTAGTGGAGGTGATGGAATTCCAGTTGAGCTATTACAAGTCTTGAAAGATGATGCTGTGAAAGTGCTGCACTCAATATGCCAGCAGATTTGGAAAACTCAGCAGTGGCCACAGGACTGGAAAAGGTCAGTCTTCATTCCAATCCCAAAGAAAGGCAATGCCAAAGAATGCTCAAACTACCGGACAATTGCCCTCATCTCACACACTAGCAAAGTCATGCTCAAAATTCTCCAAGCCAGGCTTCAGCAATATGTGATCCGTGAACTCCCAGATGTTCAAGCAGGTTTTAGAAAAGGCAGAGGCACCAGAGATCAAATTGCCAACATCCGCTGGATCATGGAGAAAGCAAGAGAGTTTCAGAAAAACATCTATTTCTGCTTCATTGACTATGCCAAAGCCTTTGACTGTGTGGATCACAATAAGCTGTGGAACATTCTGAAAGAGATGGGAATCCCAGACCACCTGACCTGCCTCTTTAGAAACATGTATGCAGGTCAGGAAGCAACAGTTAGAACTGGACATGGAACAACAGACTGGTTCCAAATAGGAAAAGGTGTACGTCAAGGTTGTATATTGTCACCTTGCTTATTTAACTTATATGCAGAGTACATCATGAGGAACGCTGGGCTGGAAGAAGCACAAGCTGGAGTCAAGATTGCTGGGAGAAATATCAATAACCTCAGATATGCAGATGACACTACCCTTATGGCAGAAAGTGAAGAGGAACTCAAAAGCCTCTTGATGAAAGTGAAAGAGGAGAGTGAAAAAGTTGGTTTGAAGCTCAACATTCAGAAAACAAAGATCATGGCATCTGGTCCCATCACTTCATGGGAAATAGATGGAATAACAGTGGAAACAGTGTCAGACTTTGTTTTTTTGGGCTCCAAAATCACTGCAGATGCTGATTGCAGCCATGAAATTAAAAGACGCTTGCTCCTTGGAAGGAAAGTTATGACCAACCTTGATAGTATATTAAAAAGCAGAGACATTACTTTGCCAACCAAGGTCCGTCTAGTCAAGGCAATGGTTTTTCCCGTGGTCATGTATGGTTGTGAGAGTTGGACTGTGAAGAAGGCTGATCGCGGAAGAATCGATGCTTTTGAACTGTGGTGTTGGAGAAGACTCTTGAGAGTCCCTTATACTGCAAGGAGATCCAACCAGTCCATTCTAAAGGAGATCAATCCTGGATGTTCATTGGAGGGACTGATGCTAAAGCTGAAACTGCAATACTTTGGCCACCTCAGGCGACGAGTTGACTCACTGGAAAAGACTCTGATGCTGGGAAAGGTTGGGGGCGGGAGGAGAAGGGGACGACGGAGAATGAGATGGCTGGATGGCATCACCGACTCTGTGGACATGAGTTTGAGTGTACTCCGGGAGTTGGTGATGGACAGGTAGGCCTGGCGTGCTGTGATTCATGGGGTCGCGGAGAGTCGGACACGACTGAGCGACTGAACTGAACTGAACTGAGTAATCCGGAAGTTCCCCTTCCAGCACAAATGGGACCCGATTCCCTGAAGTAACTCGAGTAAGTTTCTGAGGTCCCCATCGCAACTCGAGAAACACCACATAATTTTCCCCACAATGTGAGATGAGGAAATTTTGCGCTGCAGAATCTCAATAGGAATCCCACATTTCCGCTTGAAAGGTAAAAGGGTATTTGACACCTTTTCGGCGACTAAGAATGGTCCCTAACATCCGTCTTCAGTGGAGACGAGAACACACTTTATGGACTGAAATCGAGAAGAGCTAATATTCACATTTAACGGCTCGAGAGTAATACGGAAGTTCTCCTTCCAAAACCAAAGGGGACTTGACTTCACTGAAGCTAGTGAGTGAGTTCCTGAGGTCCCCGTCGCAACTCGAGAAGTAATCACTGCTTCCGCTGGCAACATGACGAACACCAAAAAATTATCCCCTCAATGCGACATGAGGAAATTGTGCGATGCAGAATCTCAAGAGAAATACCACATTCCCTCTTGAAAGGCAAAAAGTACTTGACACCCATAATTCGACTCAGAAAGTTCCCTCACACAGCCGTCCTCTTTTAGAGGAGAACACACTTTATGGACTCAATTTGAGATGAGCCCCTGTGCATATTTTAGGGCTCGAGAGGAACCCGGAGTTCCGCTTCCAACAGCAAAGGGAAAGTGACTTCCCTGAAGCAAACTCAGCGAGCTCCTGAGGTCCCCGTCGCAACTCTTGTAGCACACCCAGCTTCCCGCCGCAACTCGAGAAACACCCCAAAATTATTCCCTCAATGCGAGATGAGGAAATTTTGCGATGCAGCATCTCGAGAGATATACCACATTCCCTCTTGAAAGGCAAAAAGGTACTTGACACCCTTTATTCCACTCAGAAAGTTCCCTCACGCACACGTCCCCAATTAGAGGAGAACACACTTTATGGATTCTTTTCGAGATGAGACCCTGTGAACATTAAAGGGCTCGAGAGGAACCCGGAAGAACCCCTTCCAACAATAAAGGGGACCTGACTTCCCAGAAGCAACCCCAGCGAGTTCCTGAGGTCCCCGTCGCAACTCGAGAAGCACCCCCAGCTTCTCGCCGCACCTCGAGAAACAAACCAAAATTATTCCCTCAATGCGAGATGAGGAAATTTTGCGGTGCAGCATGTCAAGAGAAATACCACATTCCCTCATGAAAGCAAAAAGGTACTTGAAACCCTTTATTCGACACAGAAAGATCCCTCACACAGCTGTCCACTTTGGAGAGAACACACTTTATGGACTCAATTCGAGATGAGCCCCTGTGCACATTTAAGGGCTCGAGAGGAACCCGTAAGTTCCCCTTCCAACAGTAAAGGGGACCTGAATTCCCTGAAGCAACCCCAGCAAGTTCCTGTGGTCCCCGTCGTAACTTGAGAAGCACACCCAGCTTCCCGCCGCAACTCGAGAAACACCCCAAAATTATCCCCTCAATGAGAGATGAGGAAATGTTGCGATGCAGCATCTCAAGAGAAATACCACATTCCCTCTTGAAAGGCAAAAAGGTACTTGACACCTTTATTCCACTGAGAAAGTTCCCTCACACAGCTGTCCCCTTTTAGAGGAGAATAGACTTTAAGGACTCAATATGAGATGAGCCCCTGTGCATATTTAAGAACTCCAGGGAACCCGGAAGTCCCCCTACCAACACCAAAGGGGACCTGACTTCCCTGTAGCAACACCAACGAGTTCCTGAGGTCCACATCGCAACTCGAGATGCACCCCCAGCTTCCCGCCGCAACTCAGGAAACACCCCAAAATTATCCTCTCAATGCGAGATGAGGAAATTATGCAATGCAGCATCTCAAGAAAAATACCACATTCCCTCTTGAAAGGCAAAAGGGTACTTGACACCCTTTTTTCTACTCAGAAATTTCCCTCACACAGTCGTCCCCTTTTAGAAGAAATCACACTTTATGGACTCAATTCGAGATGAGGCCCTGTGCAAATTGAAGGGCTCCAGAGGAAACCGGAAGTTCTACTTCCAACACCAAAGGGGACCTGACTTCCCTGAAGCATCCCCAGCGAGTTCTTGAGGTCCCCGTCGCAACTCGAGAAGCACCCCCAGCCTACCGCCGCAACTCGAGGAACACCCCAAATTATCCCCTCAATGCGATTTGAGTAAATTTTGCGATGCAGCATCTCAAAAGCAATACCACATTCCCTCTTTAAAGGCAAAAACGTACTTGACACCCTTTATTCGACTCAGAAAGTTCCCTCACACAGCCATCCCATTCGGAGAAGAGAACAGATTTATGGACTCAACTCTAGATGAGCACCTGTGAACATTTAAGGGCTTGTGAGGAAACCGGAAGTTCCACTTCCAACACCAAAGGGAACCTGACTTCCCTGAAGCAACCCCTCCGAGTTCCTGAGGTCCCCGTCGCAACTCAAGAAGCACCCCCAGCTTCCCGCCTCAACTCGAGAAACACCCCAAAATTATTCCCTCAATGCGAGATGAGAAAATTTTGCGATGCAGCATCTCAAGAGACATATCACATTCCCTCTTGACAGGCAAAAAGGTACTTGACACCCCTTATTGGACTCAGAAAGTTCCCTGACACAGCCGTCCCCTCTGGAGAGGAGAACACACTTTATGGACTCAATTCGACATGAGCCCCTGTGCACATTTAAGGGCTCGAGAGAAACCCGGAAGTTCCCCTTCCAACAGCAAAGGGGACCTGACTTCCCTGAAGCAACCCCAGCGAGTTCCTGAGGTCCCCGTCGCAACTCGAGAAACACCCCCAGGTTCCCGCCGCAACTCGAGAAGCACCCCAAAATTATCTCCTCAATGCGAGATGAGGAAATTTTGCGATGCAGCATCTCAAGAGAAATACGACATTCCCTCTTGAAAGGCAAAAAGGTTATTGACACCCTTTATTCGACTCAGAATGTTCCGTCAAACAGTCGTCCCCTTTTAGAGGAGAACACACTTTATGTACTCAATTCGAGATGAGCCCCTGTGCACATTTAAGGGCTGGAGACTAACCCGGATGTTCCCCTTCCAACAGCAAAGGGGAATTGACTTCCCTGAAGGAATCCCAGCGAGTTCCTTAGGTCCCCGTCGCAACTCGAGAAGAACCCCAGCTTTCCGGCGCAACTGGAGATACAACTCAAAAATATCCCCTCAATGCGAGATGAGGAAATTTTGCGATGCAGCATCTCAAGAGAAATACCACATTCCCCCTTGAAAGGGAAAAAGATACTTGACACCCTTTTTTCGACTCAGAAAGTTCCATCACACAGCCATCCCCTTTTAGAGGAGAACACACTTTATGGACTCAATTCAACATGAGCCGCAGTGCACATTTAAGGGCTCGAGAGGAACCCGGAAGTTCCCCTTCCAACAGCAAAGGGGACCTGACTTCCCTGAAGAAACCGCAGTGAGTTCCTGAGGTCCCCGTCGCAACTCGAGAAGCACCCCCAGCTTCCCGCCGCAACTCGAGAAACAGCCGAAAATTAATCCCTCAATGCGAGATGAGGAAATTTTGCGATGCAGCATCTCAAGAGAAATATCACATTCCCTCTTGAAAGGCAAAAAGGTACTTGACACCCTTTATTCGACTCAGAAAGTTCCATCAGACAGCCGTCCCCTTTTAGAGGAGAACAAACTTTATGGACTCAATTTGAGATGAGCCCCTGTGCACTTTTAAGGGCTCGAGAGGAACCCGGAAATTCCCCTTTCAACACATAAGTGTAGCTGTCTTCCCTGAAGCAACCCCAGCGAGTTCCTGAGGTCCCCGTAGCAACACTTAAAGCACCCCCAGCTTCCCGCCGCAACTCGAGAAACACCCCAAAATTATTCCCTCCATGCGAGATGAGGAAATTTTGAGATGTATCATCTCAAGAGAAATACCACATTCCCTCTTGAAACGCAAAAAGTACTTGCCACCCTTTATTCGACTCAGAAATTTCCCTCACACAGCCATCTCCTTTGGAGAGGAAAACACACTTAATGAACTCAATTCGAGATGAGCCCTTGTGCACATTTAAGGGCTCGAGAGGAACCCGGAAGTACCCCTTCCAACACCAAAGGGTAGCTGTCTTCCATGAAGCAACCCCAGCGAGTTCCTGAGGACCCCGTCGCAACTCGAGAAGCACCCCCAGCTTCCCGCCGCAACACGAGAAACACCCGAAAATTATCCCCTCAATGCGAGAAGAGGAAATTTTGCGATGCAGCATCTCAAGAGAAATACCACATTCCCTCTTGACAGGCAAAAAGGTACTTGACACCGTTTATTCGACTCAGAAATTTCCATTACACAGCCGTCGCCTTTGGAGAGAACACACTTTATGGACTCAATTCGAGATAAGCCCCTGTGCCCATTTAAGGTCTCGAGAGGAACTCGGAAGTTCTCCTTCCAACACCAAAGGGGACCTGACTTCCCTGAAGCAACCCCAGCGAATTCCGGAGGTCCCCGTTGCAACACTTAAAGCACCCCCAGCTTCCCGCCGCAACTCGAGAAACACACCAAAATTATTCCCTCAATGCGAGATGAGGAAATTTTGCGATGCAGCTTCTCAAGAGAAATACCACATTCCCTCTTGAAAGTCAAAAATATATTTGACACCCTTTATTCGACTCAGAAATTTCCCTCACACAGCCATCCCCTATGGAGAGGAGAACACACTTTATGAATTGAATTTGAGATGAGCTCCTGTGCACATTTAAGGGTTCGAGCGGAACCCGGAAGTTCCCCTTCCAACACCAAAGGGTACCTGACTTCCCTGAAGCAACCCCAGCGAGTTCCTGAGGTCCCCGTCGCAACTCGATAAGCACCCCGAGCTGCTCGCCGCAACTCGAGAAACACCCCAAAATTATCCCCTCCATGCGAGATGAGGAAATTTTGCAATGCAGCATCTCAAGTGAAATACCACATTCCCTCTTGAAATTCAAAAAGGTACTTGACACCCTTTATTTAACTCAAAAAGTTGCCTCACACAGCCGTCCCCTTTGGAGAGAACACACTTTGTGGACTCAATTCGGCATGAGACCCTGTGCACATTTAAGGGCTCGAGAGGAACCTGGATGTTCCCCTTCCAACACCAAAGGGGATCTGACTTCCCTGAAGCAACCAAAGCGAGTTCCTGAGTTCCCCGTCGCAACTCGAGAAGCACCCCCAGCTTCCCGCCGCAGCTCGAGAAACACCCCGAAATTATCCCCTCAATGCGAGATGAGGAAATTTTGAGATGTAGCATCTCAAGAGAAATAACACATTCCCTCTTGAAAGGCAAAAAGGTACTTGACATCATTTATTCGACTCAGAAAGTTCCCTCACACAGCCGTCCCCTTTTAGAGGAGAACACACTTTATGGACTCAATTCGAGATGAGCCCCTGTGCATATTTAAGGTCTCCAGAGGAACCCGGAGGTTCCCCTTCCAACACCAAAGGAGACCTGAGTTTCCTGAAGCAACCCCACCGAGTTCCTTAGGTCCCCGTCGCAACTCGTTAAGCACCCCGAGCTTCCCGCCGCAACTCAAGAAACACCCCAAAATTATCCCCTCCATGCGAGATGAGGAAATTTTGCAATGCAGCATCTCAAGTGAAATACCACATTCCCTCTTGAAATTCAAAAAGGTACTTGACACCCTTTATTTAACTCCAAAAGTTGCCTCACACAGCCGTCCCCTTTGGATGGAACACAGGTTATGGACTTAAATCGAGATGAGACCCTGTGCACATTTTAGGGCTCGAGAGGAACCCGGAAATTCCCCTTCCAACAGCAAAGGGGACCTGACTTCCCTGAAGCAACCGCAGTGAGTTCCTGAGGTCCCCGTCGCAACTCGAGAAGAACCCCCAGCTTCCCGCCGCAACTCGAGAAACAGCCCAAAATTATTCCCTCAATGCGAGATGAGGAAATTTTGCGATGAAGCATCTCAAGAGAAATACCACATTCCCTCTTGAAAGGCAAAAAGTTTTTTGACACCCTTTATTCGACTCAGAAAGTTCCATCACACAGCCGTCCCCTTTTAGAGGAGAACAAACTTTATGGACTCAATTTGAGATGAGCCCCTGTGCACATCTAAGGGCTCGAGAGGAACCCGGAAATTCCCCTTTCAACACCAAAGGGTAGCTGTCTTCCCTGAAGCAACCCCAGCGAGTTCCTGAGGACCCCGTCGCAACTCGAGAAGAACCCCCAGCTTCCCGCCGCAACACGAGAAACACCCGAAAATTATCCCCTCAATGCGAGATGAGGAAATTTTGCGATTCAGCATCTCAAGAGAAATACCACATTCCCTCTTGACAGGCAAAAAGGTACTTGACACCATTTATTCGACTCAGAAGGTTCCCTTACACAGCCGTCGCCTTTGGAGAGAACACATTTTATGGACTCAATTCCGAGATGAGCCCCTGTGCACATTTAAGGGCTCGAGAGGAACCCAGAAGTTCCCCTTCCAACAGTAAAGGGGACCTGACTTCCCTGAAGCAACGCCAGTGAGTTCCTGAGGTCCCCGTCGCAACTCGAGAAGCACCCCCAGCTTCCAACCGCAAATTGAGAAACAGCCCAAAATTATTCCCTCAATGCGAGATGAGGAAATTTTGCAATATAACATCTCAAGTGAAATACCACATTCCCTCTTGAAAGGCAAAAAGGTACTTGACACCCTTTATTCGACTCAGAAAGGTCCCTCACACAGCCGTCCCCTTTGGAGAAAACACACTTTATGGACTCAATTAGAGATGAGCCCCTGTGCATTTTAAGGGCTCGAGAGGAACCCAGAAGTTCCCCTTCCAACAGCAAAGGGGACCTGAATTCCCTGAAGCAACTCCAGCGAGTTCCTGAGGTCCCCGTTGCAACACGTGAAGCACCCCCATCTTCCCGCCGCAACTCGAGAAACACCACAAAATTATCCCCTCAATGCGAGATGAGGAAATTTTGCGATGAAGCATCTCAAGAGAAATACCACATTCCCTCTTGAAAGGCAAAAAGGTACTTGACACCCTTTATTCGACTCAGAAAGTTCCCTCACACAGCTGTCCCCTTTGAAGAGGAGAACTCACTTTATGGACTCAATTCGAGATGAGCCCTTGTGCACATTAAAGGGCTCGAGAGGAACCCGGAAGTTCCCCTTTTAACACCAAAAGGGACCTGACTTCCCTGAAGCAACCCCAGTCGAGTTCCTGAGGTCCCCGTCGCAACTATTGAAGCACACCCAGCTTATTGCTGCACTCGAGAAACACACCAAAATTATCCCCTCAATGCGATATGAGGAAATTTTGCAATGCAGCATCTTAAGAGAAATATCACATTCCCTCTTGAAAGGCCAAAAGGTACTTGACACCCTTTATTCGACTCAGAAAGTTCCCTCACACAGCTGTCCCCTTTGGAGAGAACAAACTTTATGGACTCAATTCGAGATGAGCCCCTGTGCACATTTAAGGGCTTGAGAGGAACACGGAAGTTCCCCTTCCAACAGCAAAGGGGCCGGACTTCCCTGAAGCAACCCCAGAGAGTTCCTGAGGTCCCCGTCACAACTCGAGAAGCACCCCCAGCCTCCAGCCGCAACCCGAGAAACACCCCAAAATTATCCCCTCAATGCGAGATGAGGAAATTTTGCGATGCAGCATCTCAATAGAAATACCACATTCCCTCTTGAAAGGCTAAAAGGTACTTGACACCCTTTATTCGACTCAGAAAGCTCCCTCACACAGCTGTCCCCTTTGGAGAGAACACACTTTATGGACTCAATTCGAGATGAGCCCCTGTGCACATTTAAGGGCTTGAGAGGAACCCTGAAGTTCCCCTTCCAACAGCAAAGGGGCCGGACTTCCCTGAAGCAACCCCAGCGAGTTCCTGTGGTCCCCGTCGTAACTCGAGAAGCACCCCCAGCCTCCAGCCGCAACTCGAGTAACACCCTAAAATTATCCCCGTAATGCGAGATGAGGAAATTTTGCGCTGCAGCATCTCAAGAGAAATACCACATTCCCTCTTGAAAGGCAAGAAGGTACTTGACACCCTTTATTACACTCAGAAAGTTCCCTCACACAGCCGTCCCATTTGGAGAGAACACATTTTATGGACTCAATTCGAGATGAGCCCCTGTGCACATTTAAGGGCTCGAGAGGAACCCGAAAGTTCCCCTTCCAACACCAAAGGTGACCTGACTACCCTGAAGCAACCACAACGAGTTCTTGAGGTCCCCGTCGCAACTCGAGAAGCACCCCCAGCTTCCCGCCGCAACTCATTAAACACCCCAAAATTATTCCCTCAATGCGAGATGAGGAAATTTTACGATGAAGCATCTCAAAAGAAATACCACATTCCCTCTTGAAAGGCAAAAAGGTACTGACACCCTTTATTCGACTCAGAAAGTTCCCTCACACAGCCGTCCACTTTTAGAGGAGAACACACTTTATGGACTCAATTCGAGATGAGCCCCTGTGCACATTTAAGGGCTCGAGAGGAACCCGGAAGTTCCCGTTCCAACAGCAAAGGGGAACTGACTTCCCTGAAGCAACCCCAGTGCGTTCCTGAGTTCCCCGTCGCAAGTCTTGAAGCACCCCCAGCTTCCCGCCTCAACTCGAGAAACAACCCATAATTATCCCCTCAATGGGAGATGAGGAAATTTTGTGATGCAGCATCTCAGGAGAAATAGCACATTACCTCTTGAAAGGCAAAAAGGTACTTGACACCCTTTATTCGACTCAGAAACTTCGTTCACACAGCCATCCCCTTTGGAGAGAACACACTTTATGGACTCAATTCTAGATGAGCCCCTGTGCCCATTTAAGGGCTCGAGAGGAACCCGGAAGTTCCCCTTCCAACACCAAAGGGGACCTGACTTCCCTGAGGCAACCCCAGTGAGTTCCTGAGGTCCACGTCGCAACACTTGAAGCACTCCCAGCTTCCCGCCGCAACACGAGAAACACCTCAAAATTATTCCCTCAATGAGAGATGTGGAAATTCTGCGAGGCAGCATCTCAAGAGAAATACCACATTCCCTCTTAAAAGGCAAAATGTACTTGACACCCTTTATTCGACTCAGAGATTTCCTTCACACAGCCGTCCCCTTTTAGAGGAGAACACACTTTATGGACTCAATTCGAGATCAGCCCCTGTGCACATTTAAGAGCTCGAGATGAACCCGAAAGTTCGACTTCCAACACCAAAGGGGACCTGACTTCCCTGAAGAAACCCCAGCGAGTTCCTGAGATCCCCGTCGCAACTCGAGAAGCACCCCCAGCTTCCACCTCAACTCAAAAAACACACCAAAATTATCCCCTCAAACAAGTGAGGAAATTTTGCGATGCAGCATCTCAAGAGAAATAACACATTCCCTCTTGAATGGCAAAAAGTTACCTGATACCCTTATTCGACTCAGAAAGTTCCCTCACACAGCCATCGCCTCTGGAGAGAACACACTTCATGGACTCAATTCGAGATGAACCCCTGTGCACATTAAGGGCTTGAGAGGAACCCGGAAGTTCCCCTTCCAACAGCAAAGGGGACGTAACTTCCCTGAAGCAACCACACCGAGTTCCTGATGTCCCCGTTGCAACTCGAGAAGCACACCCAGCTTCCCCCCGCCACTCGAGAAACACAAGAAAATTATTCTCTCAATGCGAGATGAGGAAATTTTGCGATGCAGCATTTCAGGAGAAATACCACATTCCCTCTTCAAAGGCAAAAAGGAACTTGACACCCTTTATTCGACTCAGAAAGTTCCCTCAGACAGCCGTCACCTTTTAGAGGAAAACACACTTTATGAACTCAATTCGAGATGAGCCCCTGTGCACATATAAGGGCTCAAGAGGAACCCGGAAGTTCCCCTTCCAACAGCAAAGGGGACCTGACTTCCCTGAAGCAACCTCAGAGAGTTTTTGAGGTCCCCGTCGCAACTTGAGAAGCACCCCCAGCTTCCCGCCGCAACTCGAGAAACACCCCAAAATTATCCCCTCAATTGGAGATGAGGAAATTTTGCGATGCAGCATCTCAAGAGAAATACCACATTCCCTCTTGAAAGGCAAAAAGTTACTTGACACCCTTTATTCGATTCAGAAAGTTCACTCACACAGCCGTCCCCTTTTAAAGGAGAACACACTTTATGGACTCAATTCGAGGTGAGAAACTGTGCACATTAAAGGGCTCGAGAGGAACCCGGAAGTTCCCCTTCCAACAGCAAAGGGGACCTGACTTCCCTGAGGCAACCCCAGCGAGTTCCTGAGGTCCCCGCCGCAACTCGAGAAGCACCCACAGCTTCCCGCCGCAACTCGAGAAACACCCCAAAATTATCCCCTCAATGCGAGATGAGGAAATTTTGCCATGCGGCATCTCAAGAGAAATACCACATTCTCTCTTCAGAGGCAAAATGTTACTTGACACACTTTATTCGACTCAGAAGTTCCCTCACACAGCCGTCCCCTTTTAGAGGAGAACACACTTTATGGACTCAATTCGAGATGAGCCCCTGTGCACATTTAAGGGCTCGAGAGGAACCCGGAATTTCCCCTTCCAAAACCAAAGTGGACCTGACTTCCCTGAAGCAACCCCAGCGAGTTCCTGAGGTCCCCGTCGCAACTCGAGAAGCACCCCCATCTTCCCGCCGCAACTCGAGAGTTCAGTTCAGTTCAGTTCAGTTCAGTCGCTCAGTCGTGTCCGACTCTCCGCGACCCCATGAATCACAGCACGCCAGGCCTCCCTGTCCATCACCAACTCCCGGAGTACACTCAAACTCATGTCCACAGAGTCGGTGATGCCATCCAGCCATCTCATTCTCCGTCGTCCCCTTCTCCTCCCGCCCCCAACCTTTCCCAGCATCAGAGTCTTTTCCAGTGAGTCAACTCGTCTCATGAGGTGGCCAAAGTATTGGAGTTTCAGCTTTAGCATCAGTCCCTCCA
This sequence comes from Moschus berezovskii, assembly GCF_049115385.1. Classification (NCBI taxonomy): domain Eukaryota; kingdom Metazoa; phylum Chordata; class Mammalia; order Artiodactyla; family Moschidae; genus Moschus; species Moschus berezovskii. The sequence goes on from NC_142465.1 coordinate 2,097,944, forward strand.
ATGAACATCCAGGATTGATCTCCTTTAGAATGGACTGGTTGGATCTCCTTGCAGTATAAGGGACTCTCAAGAGTCTTCTCCAACACCACAGTTCAAAAGCATCGATTCTTCGGCGATCAGCTTTCTTCACAGTCCAACTCTCACATCCATACATGACCACGGGAAAAACCATTGCCTTGACTAGACGGACCTTGGTCGGCAAAGTAATGTCTCTGCTTTTTAATATACTATCAAGGTTGGTCATAACTTTCCTTCCAAGGAGCAAGCGTCTTTTAATTTCATGGCTGCAATCAGCATCTGCAGTGATTTTGGAGCCCAAAAAAACAAAGTCTGACACTGTTTCCACTGTTTTCCCATCTATTTCCCATGAAGTGATGGGACCAGATGCCATGATCTTTGTTTTCTGAATGTTGAGCTTCAAGCCAACCTTTTCACTCTCCTCTTTGACTTTCATCAAGAGGCTTTTGAGTTCCTCTTCACTTTCTGCCATAAGGGTAGTGTCATCTGCATATCTGAGGTTATTGATATTTCTCCCAGCAATCTTGATTCCAGCTTGTGCTTCTTCCAGCCCAGCGTTCCTCATGATGTACTCTGCATATAAGTTAAATAAGCAGGGTGACAATATACAACCTTGACGCACTCCTTTTCCTATTTGGAACCAGTCTGTTGTTCCATGACCGGTTCTAACTGTTGCTTCCTGACCTGCATACAGGTTTCTCAAGAGGCAGGTCAGGTGGTCTGGGATTCCCATCTCTTTCAGAATGTTCCACAGTTTATTGTGATCCACACAGTCAAAGGCTTTGGCATAGTCAATGAAGCAGAAATAGATGTTTTTCTGAAACTCTCTTGCTTTCTCCATGATCCAGCGGATGTTGGCAATTTGATCTCTGGTGCCTCTGCCTTTTCTAAAACCTGCTTGAACATCTGGGAGTTCACGGTTTACATACTGCTGAAGCCTGGCTTGGAGAATTTTGAGCATGACTTTACTAGCGTGTGAGATGAGTGCACTCAATATGCCAGCAGATTTGGAAAACTCAGCAGTGGCCACAGGACTGGAAAAGGTCAGTCTTCATTCCAATCCCAAAGAAAGGCAATGCCAAAGAATGCTCAAACTACCGCAACTCGAGAAGCACCCCAAAATTATCCCCTCAATGCGAGATGAGGAAATTTTGCGATGCAGCATTTCAAGAGAAATACCACATTCCCTCTTGAAAGGCAAAAAGTTACTTGACACCCTTTATTCGACTAAGAAAGTTCCCTCAATAAGCCCTCCACTTTTAGAGAAGAACACACTTCATGGACTCAAATCGAGATGAGCTCCTGTGCACATTTAAGGGCTCGAGAGTAACCCGGAAGTTCCCCTTCCAACAACAATGGGCACCTGAATTCCCTGATGCAACCCTAGCTAGTTCCTGAGCTCCCCGTCACAACTCTTGAAGAACTCCCAGCTTCCCGCCGCAAATCGAGAAACACCCCAAAATTATTCCCTCAATGCGAGATGAGGAAATTTTGCGATGCAGCTTCTCCAGGGAAATACCACATTCCCTCTTGAAAGGCAAAATGTTAGTTGACACCCTTTATTCGACTCAAAAGGTCCCTCACACAACCGTCACCTTTAGAGGAGAACACACTATGGACTCAATTCGAGATGAGCCCCTGTGCACATTTAAGGGCTCAAGAGGAACCCGGAAGTTCCCCTTCCAACACGCAAGGGGACCTTACTTCCCTGAAGCAAGCCCAGCGATTTCCTGAGATCCCCGTCGCAACACTTGAAGCACCGCCATCTTACCGCCGCTAATCGAGAAACACCCCAAAATTATTCCCTCAATGCGAGAGGATGAAATTTTGCTATGCAGCATCTCAAGTGAAATACCACATTCCATCTTGAAAGGCAAAAAGTTACTTGACACCCTTTATTGGACTCAGAAAGTTCCCTCACACAGCAGTCCCATTTTAGAGGAGAACACACTTTATGGACTCAATTCGAGATGAGCCCCTGTACACATTTAAGGGCTCGAGAGGAACCCGGAAGTTCCCCTTCCAACAACAAAGGGGACCTGACTTACCTGAATCAACCCCAGCTAGTTCCTGAGGTCCACGTCGCAACTCGAGAAGCATCCCCAGCTTCCCGACGCAACTCGAGAAACACCCCAAAATTATCCCCTCAATGCCAGATGAGGAAATTTGGCGATGCAGCGTCTCAAGAGAAATACCACATTCCCTCTTGAAAGGCAAAAAGAAACTTGACACCCTTTATTCGACTCAGAAATTTCCTCACCCAGCAGTCCCCTTTGTAGAGAACACATTTTATGGACTCAATTGCAGATGAGCCCCTGTGCATATTTAAGGGCTCTAGAGGAAACCGGAAGTTCCACTTCCAACACCAAAGGGGACCTGACTTCCCTTAAGCAACCCCAGCGAGTTCCTGAGGTCCCCGTCGCAACTCGAGAAGCACACCCAGAGTTCCGCCGCAACTCGAAAAACACCCCAAAAGTATCCCCTCAATGCGAGATGAGGAAATTTTACGATGCAGCATCTCAAGAGAAATACCACATTCCCTCTTGAAAAGCAAAAAGGAACTTGACACCCTTTATTCGACTCAGAAAGTTTTCTCACACAGCCCCCTTTGGAAAGAACACACTTTATGGACTCAATTCGAGATGACCCCTGTGCACACTTAAGGGCTCGAGAGGAACCCGGAAGTTCCCCTTCGAATACCAAAGGGGACCTGACTTCCCTGAAGCAACCCCATCGAGTTCCTGAGGTCCTCGTCGCAACTCGAGAAGCACCCCCACCTTCCCGCCACAACTCGAGAAAAAACCCAAAATTTTCCCCTCAATGTGAGATGAGGAAATTTTGCGATGCAGCATCTCAAGAGAAATACCACATTCCCTCTTGAAACGCAAAAAGGTACTTGACTCCCTTTATTCGACTGAGAATGTTCCCTCACACAGCCGTAGCCTTTAGAGGAGAACACACTTTATTGACTCAATTCGAGAGGAGCCCCTGTGCACATTTAAGGGCTCGAGAGGAACCAGGAAGTTCCCCTTCCAAAAGCAAAGGGGACCTGACTTCCCTGAAGCAACCATAGCGAGTTCCTGAGTTTCCCTTCGCAACTATTGAAGCACCCAAGGCATCCCACCGCAACTAGTGAAACACACCGAAATTATTCCCTCCATGGGAGATGAGGAAATTTTGCGATGCCGCATCTCAAGAGAAATACCACATTCCGTCTTGAAAGGCAAAAAGGTACTTGACACCATTTATTCGACTCAGAAAGTTCCTCACACAGCCGTCCCCTTTTAGAGGAGAACACACTTTATGGAAACAATTCGAGATGAGCCCCTGTGAACATTTAAGGGCTAAAGAGGAACCCGGAAGTTCCCCTTCCAACACAAAAGGGGACCTGACTTCCCTGAAGCAACCCCAGCGAGATCCTGAGGTCCCCGTCACAACTCGAGAATCACCCCCAACTTCCCGCCGCAACTCGTAAAACACCCCAAAATTATCCCCTCAATGCAAGATGAGGAAATTTTGCGATGCAGCATCTCAAGAGAAATACCACCTTCCCTCTTGAAAGGCAAGGTTTTCTTAACACCCTTTTTTGGGACGCAGAAATTTCACTATCATCCATCCCCATTGGAGAGGAAAATAAATTTTACGAACTCAATTCGAGATGAGCCCCTATTCCCACTTAAGGGGTCTAGAGGAAACCTAAATTTTCCCTTCCAACAAAAAGGGGACCTGACTTCCCTGAAGATACCCGAGCAAGGTCCTGAGGTCCCCATCGTACCTCGAGAAGTACCCCCAGATTCCCGACGCAACTCGAGAAACACCACAAAATTATTCCCTCAATGCGAGATGAAGAAATTTTGCGCTGCAGAATTTCAAGAGAAATATCACATTCTCTCTTGAAAGGCAAAAGGGTACAGGACACCCTTTTTGCGACTCAGAAAGTTCCCTCACACAGCCGTCCCCTTGGAGAGGAGAACACACTTTATGGACTCAATACGAGATGAGCCCCTATTCCCATTTAATGGCTCGAGAGTAAACCGGAAGTTCCGCTTCCAAATCCAATGGGGACCTGACTGCCCTGAAGCAACCAGAGCGACTTCCTGGGGTCCACGTCACAACTCGAGCAGTTACCCCAGCTTCCCACCGCAACAAGAGAAAAACCACAAAATTTTCCCTGCAATGCGAGGTGATGAAATTTTGTACTGCATCTCAAGAGAAATATCACATTCTCTCTTGAAAGGCAAAAGGGTACTTGACACCCTTTATGCGACTCAAATAGTTCCCTCACACAGCCGTCCCCATTGGAGAGGAGAACACACTTTAAGGACTCAATTCCAGAGGAGGCCCTATTCCCTTTTAAGGGCTCCAGAGTAAACCGGACGTTCCTATTCCAAAACGAAACGGGACCTGACTTCCCTGAATCAACCCGAGCGAGTTCCTGAGGTCTCCGACGCACTTCGAGAAGTACCCCCAGCTTCTTTCCGCAACTATAGAAACACCACAATATTATAGACTCAATGCGAGATGAGGAAATTTTGCGCTGCAGAATCTCAAGTGAAATACCACATTCCCGCTTGAAAGGCAATAGGTACTTGACACCCTTTATTCGACTCAGAAATTTCACTAACATCAATCCCCAGTGGAGAGGAGAACACATTTTATGGACTCAATTCAAGATGAGCCCCTATTCCCATTAACGGCTCGAGAGTAAACCGGAGTTTCCCCTTCCAACAAAAAAGGGGTCCTGACTTCCGTGAAGCAACCCGAGCGAGTTCCTGAAGTCCCCATCTCAACCTGAGAAGCACCCCCAGCTTCCCGCCGCAAATCGAGAAACACCACACAAAATTATCCCCTCAATGTGAGAGGAGGAAATTTTGCCATGCAGAATCTCAAGAGAAATACCACATTCCCATTTGAAAAGGCAAACACGTACTTGACACCCTTTATTCGACTCAGAAAGTTCCCTCAAACAGCTGTCCCCTTTGGAGAGGAGAACACACTTTATGGACTCATTTGGAGATGAGCCCCTGTTCACATTTAAGGGCTCGAGAGTAAACCGGAAGTTCCCCTTCCAACATCAAAGGGGACCTGACTTCCCTGAAGCAACCCCAGCGATTTCCTGAGGTCCCCGTCGCAACTCTAGAAGCACCCCCAGCTTCCCGCCGCAACTCGAGAAACACCCCAAAATTATCCCCTCAATGCGAGATGAGGAAATTTTGCGCTGCAGAATCTCAAGAGAAATACCACATTTCCTCATAAAAGGCAAAAGGGTACTAAACTCCCTTTATGCAACTCAGAAAGTTCCCTCACACAGCCGTCCCCATTGGGAGGAGAACACACTTTATGGACTCTATTCGAGAAGAGGCCCTATTCACATTAAAGGGTTCGAGAGTAATACGGAAGTTCCCCTTCCAGCACAAAATGGGACCAGACTTCCCTGAAGTAACTCGAGTGTGGTCCAGAGGTACTCGCTGGAACTGCAGAAGTACCCCCAGCTTCCCAACCCAATTCGTGAAACACCAAAAAATTATCCCTCCCATGTGAGATGAGGAAATGTTGCGCTGCAGAATCTCAAGAGAAATCCCACCTTCCCGGTTGAAAGGCAATAGTGTACATGACTCCCTTTAGGCGACTCAGAATGTTCCCTAACATCCGTCCTCAGTGCAGAGGAGAACACACTCTCTGGACTCAAATCGAGAAGAGGCAATGTTCCCATTTAACCGCTCGAGAGTAATCTGGAAGTTCCCCTTCCAACACAAAAGGGGACTTGACTTCGCTGTAGCAACCCGAGCGAGTTCCTGAGGTCCCCGTTGCAAGTCGAGAAATATCCCCTGCCTCCCTCTGCAACTCGAGAAATACCACAAAATTATCCCCTCAATGCGAGATGAGGTAATTTTACGCTGCAGAATCCCAAGAGAAATCCCACATTCCCGCTTGAAAGGCAAAAGGGTACTTGACACACTTTATGCCACTCAGAAAGTTCCCTAACATCCGTCCCCATTGGAGAGGAGAACACAATTTATGGACTCAAATCGAGAGGAGGCCCTTTTCCCATTAAAGGGCTCGAGAACAATCCGGAAGTTCCCCTTCCAGCACAAAAGGGGACCTGACTTCCCTGAAGTAATCCGAGTGTGTTCCAGAGGTCCTCGTCGCAACTGGAGAATTACCTCCAGCTTCCCAGCCCAATTCGTGTAACAGCACATAATTATTCCCTCCATGTGAGATGAGGAAATTTTGCACTGCAGAATCTCAAGAGAAATCCCACATTCCCGCTTGAAAGGCAAAAGGGTACTTGACTCCCTTTAGGCGAATCAGAATGGTCCCTAAAATCTGTCCTCAGTGGAGAGGAGGACACACTTTAAGGACTCAAATCGAGAAAAGGCAATATTCCCATTTAACGGCTGGAGAGTAATCCAGAAGTTCCCCTTCCAGCACAATCGGGGACCTGACTTCCCTGAAGTAACTCGAGTGAGTTCCTGAGGTCCCCTTCGCACCTCGAGGAATACCCCCAGCTTCCCGCCGCAATTCGAGAAACACCACAAAATTATCCCCTCAATGCGAGATGAAGAAATTTTGCGCTGCAGAATTTCAAGAGAAATCCCACATTTCCGCCTGAAAGGGAAAAGGGTATTTGACACATTTTATTCAGTTCAGTTCAGTTCAGTCGCTCAGTCATGTCCGACTCTCCGCGACCCCATGAATCACTGTACGCTAGGCCTCCCTGTCCTATACCAACTCCCGGAGTTCACTGAAACTCATGGCCACAGAGCCGGTGATGCTATCCAGCCATCTCATTCTCTGTCGTCCCCTTCTCCTCCAGCCCCCAACCTCTCCTAGCATCAGAATCTTTTCCAGTGAGTCAACTCATCGCATGAGGTGGCCGAAGTATTGCAATTTCAGCTTTAGCATCAGTCCTTCCAATGAACACCGACGATTGATCTCCCTTAGAATGGACTGGTTGGATCTTCTTGCAGTCCAAGGGACTCTCAAGAGTCTTCTCCAATACCACAGTTCGAAAGCATCAGTTCTTCGGCGATCAGCTTTCTTCACAGTCCAACTCTCACATCCATACATGACCACGGGAAAAACCATAGCTTTGACTAGATGGAGCTTTTTTGGCAAAGTGATGTCTCTGCTTTTTAATAGACTATCAAGGTTGATCATAACTTTCCTTCCAAGGAGTAAGCGCCTTTTAATTTCATGGCTTCAATCAGCATCTGCAGTGATTTTGGAGCCCCCAAAAATAAAGTGTGACACTGTTTCCACTGTTTTTCCATCTATTTTCCGTGAAGTGTTGGGACCAGATTCCATCACCTTTGTTTTCTGAATGTTGAGCTTCAAGCCAACCTTTTCACTCTCCTCTTTCACTTTCATCAAGAGGCTTTTGAGTGCCTCCTCACTTTCTGCCCTAAAGGTGGTGTCATCTGCATATCTGAGGTTATTGATATTTCTCCCAGCAATCTTGATTCCAGTTGTTCTTCTTCCAGCCCAGCATTTCTCATGATGCACTCTCCATATAAGTTAAATAAGCAAGATTACAATATACAGCCTTGACGTACTCCTTTTCCTATTTGGAACCAGTCTGTTGTTCCATGCACAGTTCTGACTGCTGCTTCCTGACCTGCATACAGGTTTCTAAAGAGGCAGGTCAGGTGGTCTCGTATTCCCATCTCTTTCAGAATCTTCCACAGTTTATTGAGATCCACACAGTCAAAGGCTTTGGCATAGTCAATGAAGCAGAAATAGATGTTTTTCTGGAACTCTCTCGCTTTCTCCATGATCCAGCGGATGTTGGCAATTTGATCTCTGGTGCCTCTGCCTTTTCCAAAACCTGCTTGAACATCTGGGAGTTCACGGATCACATATTGCTGAAGCCTGGCTTGGAGAATTTTGAGCATGACTGTACTAGCGTGTGAGATGAGTGCAATTGTGCGGTAGCTTGAGCATTCTTTGGCATTGCCTTTCTTTGGGATTAGAATGAAGACTGACCTTTTCCAGTCCTGTGGCCACTGCTGAGTTTTCCAAATTTGTTGGCATATTGAGTGCAGCACTTTCACAGCATCATCTTTCAAGATTTGAAATAGCTCAACTGGAATTCCATCACTTCCACTAGCTTTGTTCATAGTGTTGCTTTCTAAGGCACACTTGAACTCACATTCCATGATATCTGGCTCTAGGCCAGTGATCACATTTTCGTGACTATCCTGGTCGTGAAGATCTTTTTTGTACAGTCCTTCTGTGTATTCTTGCCACCTCTTCTTAATATCTTCTGCTTCCGTTAGGTCCATACCATTTCAGTCCTTTATCGAGCCCATCTTTGCATGAAATGTTCCCTTGGAATCTCTAATGTTCTTGAAGAGATCTCTTGTTTTTCCTATTCTGTTGTTTTCCTCTATTTCTTTGCATTGATCACTGAGGAAGGCTTTCTTATCTCTCCTTGCTATTCTTTGTAACTCTGCATGTTAATGCTTATATCATTCCCTTTCTCCTTTGCTTTTCGCTTCTCTTCTTTTCACAGCTATTTGTAAGGCCTCCTCAGACAGCCATTTTGCTTTTTTTTGCATTTCTTTTCCATGGGGATGCTCTTGGTCCCTGTCTCCTGTACAATGTCACGAACCTCCATCCAGAGTTCATCAGGCACTCTGTCTATCAGATGTAGTGCCTTAAATCTATTTCTCACTTCCACTGTATAATCATAAGGGATTTGATTGAGGTCATATCTGAATGGTCTAGGGGTTTTCCCTACTTTCTTCAATTTAAGTCTGAATTTGGCAATAAGGAGTTCATGATCTGAGCCACAGTCAGCTCCTGGTCTTGTTTTTGCCAACTGTATACAGCTTCTCCATCTTTGGCTGCAAAGAATATAATCAATCTGATTTCGGTGTTGACCATCTGGTGATGTCCACGTGTAGAGTCTTCTCTTGTGTTGTTGGAAGAGGGAGTTTGCTATGACCAGTGCGTTCTCTTGACAAAACTCTATTAGACTTGGCCCTGCTTCATTCCGTGCTCCAAGGCCAAATTTGCCTGTTACTCCAGGTGTTTCTTGACTTCCTCCTTTTGCATTCCAGTCCCCTATAATGAAAAGGACATCTTTTTGGGTGTTAGTTCTAAAAGGTGTTGTAGGTCTTCATAGAACCGTTCAACTTCGGCTTCTTCAGCGTTAGTGGTTGGGGCATAGGCCTGGATTACTCTAATGTTGAATGGTTTGCCTTGGAAACGAACAGAAATCATTCTGTCGTTTTTAAGATTGCATCCAAGTACTGCATTTCGGAGTCTCTTGTTGACCATGATGGCTACTCCATTTCTTCTAAGGGATTTCTGCCCACAGTAGTATATATAGAATGGTCATCTGAGTTAAATTCACACATTCCAGTCCATTTTAATTCACTGATTCCTAGAATGTCTATGTTCACTCTTGCCATCTCCTGTTTGACCACTTCCAATTTGCCTTGATTCCTGGACCTTATATTTCAGGTTCCTATGCAATATTGCTCTTACAGCACCAGACCTTCCTTCTGTCACTGGTCACATCCACAACTGGGTACTGGTTATGCTTTTGCTCCATCCCTTCATTCTTTCTAGAGTTATTTCTCCACTGATCTCCAGTAGCATACTGGGCACGTACAGACCTGGGGAATTCCTCATTCAGTATCCTGTCATTTTGCCCTTTGATACTGTTCATGGGGTTCTCAATGCAAATATACTGAAGTGGTTTGCCATTCCCTTCTCCAGTGGACCACATTCGGCTGTGGTGCATGTGATCAGATCGAGTAGATTCCTGTGATTATGATTTCAGTGTGTCTGCCATCTGAAGCTCCCTCGCAATACCTACCATCTGATTTGAGTTTCTCTTACCTTGATTTTCTCTTACCTTGAGTTTCTCTTCACAGCTGCTCCAAGAAAGCACAGCTGCTGCACCTTACCTTGGATGAGGGGTATGTCCTCAAGGCCGCCCCTCCTGACCTTGAACGTGAGTACATCCTCTCGGCCCTCCCCCGCACAGCCACCGCCTATTGGAGGTGGGGTACCTCCTCTCGGCCACCTGCCCTGGCCTCAATCATGGGGTAGCTCCTCACCGCTGCGCATCTCTGCATGGGTTGTGCCAGGGCCGGCTTCTCTTGAGTCTGCGCGGGCGGGGCCTATGTATCCTGCATCTGGTGGGCGGGGCCGGGGTCTCTCCCATCTGGGCGGGCGGGGCCGGGGTCTCTCGCATCTGCCCGGGCGGGGCAAGGGTCTCTCGCATCTCCGCAGGCGGGGCCGGCTTCTCATGCATCTGCGCGGGTGGCGCCAGCAACAATAGCGTCTGAGCGGCTAGGGCCGAGGTCTCTCGCGTCTGAGCAGGCGGGGCCGGGGTCTCTTGAGTCTGCGTGGGCGGGGCCGGGTTCTCTCCCATCTGCGAGGTAGGTGAAGGCCTCTCTCGCGTCTGCGCCGGCAAGGCCCGTGTCTCTGGCGTCTTAGCCGCCTGGGCCGGCATCTCTCGTGTCTGTGCGGATGGGGCTGTTATTTCTCCCGTTTACACAGCCGGGTGAGACTCAAAAAATTCCCTCAAACAGTCGTCCGCATTGGAGAGGAGAACACACTTTACGGACTTAACTCGAGAAGAGGCCCTATTCCCATTTAAAGGTTCAACAGTAATCCCGAAATTCCCCTTGCAACACAAAAGGGTTCCTGACTTCCCTGAAGCAGCCAGAGAGAATTCCTAGGTCCTGTTCGCTACCTGAGAAGTTCAACCAGGTTCCCGCTGCCACTCTAGAAACACCACAAAATTATCCCCTCAATGCGAGATCAGGAAAATATTCCGCTGCACAATTCAAGAGAAATCCCACGTCCCGCTGGAAAGGCAAAACTGTATTTGACACCCTTTATGCGACTCAGAAAATTCCCTCACACAGCCATCCGCATTGGAGAGGAGAACACAATTTATGGACTCAACTTGGGAAGAGGCCCTATTCCCATTTAAAGGCTTGAGAGTAATCCTGAAATTCCCGTTCCTGTAGAAAAGGGTGACTAAGTTCCCTGAAGCAACACAAGCGAGTTCCTGAGGTCCCCGTGGCAACTCGAGAAGTACCCCCAGCTTCCCGCCTCAAAAGTGGAAACACCAAAAAATTATCCGCTCAATGTGAGATGAGGAAATTTTGCACTGCACAATTAAATAGAAATCCCACATTCCCGCTTGAAAGGCAAAAGGGCACTTGACATACTTTATGCGATTCAGAGAGTTTCCTAACACCCGTACTTATTGGAGCGGAGAACACACTTCATGGACTCAAATCTAGAAGAGGACCTATTCCCATTTAAGGGCTCGAGAGTAATCTGGAAGTTCCACTTCCAAAAAAAGGGGACCTGACTTCCCTGAAGCAACACGAACGCGTTCCTGAGGTCCACGCTGCAACAAGAGAAGTACCCCCAGATCCACGTCGAAACTCGAGACACAACAAAATTATCTCCACAATGCGAGATGAGGAAATTTTGCGCTCCGAAATCTCAAGAGAAGTCCCACATACCCGCTTGAAAGGCAAAAGGTCACTTGACACACTTTATGTGACCCAGAAAGTTCGCTCACAGAGCCGTACCCATTGGAGAGGAAAAAACACCTTTTGGACTCAACTGCAGATGAATCCGTATTCCCAATTAAAGGCTCGAAAGTAAACCGGAAGTTCCCGTTCCAACACAAAAGGGGACCTGACTTCCCTGAAGCAACCCGAGCCACTTCCTGAGGTCCCCGTTGCAACTCGAGAAGCACCCACAGCATCCCGCCACAACTCGACAAACACCACAGAATTATCCCCTCAATGCGAGATGAGGAAATTGTGCGCTGCAGAATCTCAAGAGAAATACCACATTCCCGCTTGAAAGGCAAAAGGGTACTTGACACCCTTTATGCGACTCAGAAAGTACCCTCACACAGCCGTCCCCATTGGAGAGGAGAACACACTTTATGGACTCAATTCGAGATGAAGCCCTATTCACATTTAATGGCTGGAGAGTAAACAGGAAGTGCCCTTTCCAACACAAAACGGGACCTGCCTTACCTGAAGAAACCCAAGCAAGTTCTTGAGGTCCACATGGCAACTCGAGAAGTACCCCAAGCTTCCTGCCTCAACTAGAGAAACACCACAAAATTATCCCATCAATGCGAGAAGAGGAAATTTTGGGCTGCAGAATCTCAAGAGAAATACCACTATGCCCTCTTGAAAGGCAAAAAGTACTTGATACCGTTTATGCGACTCAGAAATTTCACTAATATCATTCCCCATAGGAGAGGAGAACACACTTTATGGACTCAATTCGAGATGAGGCCCTATTCCCATTTAACAGCTCCAGACTAAACCGGAAGTTCCCCTTCCAACACAAAAGGGGACCTGACTTTCCAGAAGCAACTCGAGCAAATTCCTGAGGTCCCCGTCGCAACATGAGAAGTACTCCAAAATTCCCGCCACAACTTGACATACACCACAAAATTATCTCCTCAATGCGAGATGAGGATATTGTGCGCTGCAGAATCTCAAGAGAAATACCACATTCCCTCTTGAAATGCAAAAGGGTACTTGACATCCTTTGTGCGACTCAGAAAGTTCACTAACATCAGTCCCCATTGGAGAGGTGAACGAACTTTATGTACTCAATTGAAAATGAGGCACTATTGCCAATTAACTGCTCGAGGGTAAATCGGAAGTTCCCCTTCCAACAAAAAGGGGACCTGCCTTACCTGAAGAAACCCGAGTGAGTTCCTGAGGTACGAATAGCAACTTGAGAAGTACCCCCAATTCCCGCCGCAACTCGAGAAACACCACAAAATATCCCCTCAATGCAAGAAAAGGAAATTTTGCGTTTCAGACTCTCAAGAGAAATACCACATTCCCTCTTGAAAGGCAAAACGGTTCTTGAAAACCTTTATGCGACTCAGAAAGTTCCCTCACACAGCCGTCCTCATTGGAAAGCAGAACACACTTTACGGACTCAAAAAAGATGAGGCCTTATTCCCAATAAACAGCTCGAGAGTAAACCGGAAGTTCCCCTTCCAACACCAAAGGGGACCTGACTTCCCTTAAGCAACCCAAGCGAGTTCCTGAGGTCCCCGTCGCAACTCGAGAAATACCCTAGCACCAGCCGCAACTCGAGAAACACCACAAAATTATCCCCTCAATGCAAGATGAGGAAATTTTGCGATGCAGAATCTCAAGAGAAATACCACATTCCCTCTTGAAAGGCAAAAGGACGCTTAACACCCTTTATGCGATTCAGAAAGTTCCCTCAAAGAGCAGTGCCCATTGGAGAGGAGAACACACTTTATGGACTCAATTCGAGATGAGGACCGATTCTCACTTAACGGCTCGATAGTGAACCGGAAGTTCCCCTTCAAACCCAAAACGGGACCTGCCTTACCTGAAGAAACGCGAGCGAGTTCCTGATGTCCCCATCTCAACTCGAGAAGTACCCCCAGCTTTCCGCCGCAACTGGACATACACCAAAAAATTATCACTTCATTTCTAGATGAAGAAATATTGCTCTGCAGAATCTCAAGAGAAATATCACATTCCCTCTTGAAAGGCAAAACGGTTCTTGAATCCCTTTATGAGACTCAGAATGTTCCCTAACATCCATTCTCAGTGGAGAGGAGAACACTCTTCATGCAGTCAAATCGAGAAGAGGCAATATTCCCATTTAAAAGCTCAAGAGTAATCAAGAAGTTCCCCTTCCAACACAAAAGGGGACTTGACTTCCCTGGAGCAACCTGAGAGAGTTCCTGAGGTTCCCGTTTCAACTACAGAAGTATCCCCTACTTCAAACCACAACTGGAGAAACAACACAGTATTTTCCCCGCAATGCGACATGAGGTAATTTTGCGCTGAAGAATCTCAAGAGAAATCCCACATTCCCGCTTGAAAAGCAAAAGGGAACTTGGCATACTTTATGCTCCTCAGAAAGTTCCCTAAAATCCATCCCCATTGCAGAGTATACACAATTTATGGACTCAACTCCAGAAGAGCCCCTATTCCCTTAAAGGCCTCGAGAGTAATCTGGACGTTCCCCATCCAGCACTAAAGGGGAACTGACTTCCCTAAAGTAACTCCAGTGAGTTACTGAGGTCCCCGTTGAAACTCGAGAAGTACCCCCAGCTTCCCACCGAAATTCGGGAAACACCAGAATGTTCCCTAACATCCATCCTCAGTGGAGAGGAGAACATAATTTATGGACTTAAATGGAGAGGAGGCAATATTCCCTTTTAACGTCTTGACAGTAATCCGGAAGTTCCCCTTCCAACACAAAAGGCGACTTGACTTCCCTGAAGCAACCCGAGCGAGTTCCTGAGGTGCCCGCTATAGCTAGAGAAGTGCCCCCTGCTTCCCACCACAACTGGAGAAACACCACAAAATTATCCCCTAAATGCGAGATGAGGAAACTTTGCGCTGCAGAATCTGAAGAGAAATCCCACATTCCCAATTGAAAGGCAAAAGCGTACTTGACTCCCTTTATGTCACTCAGAAAGATCCCTAACATCCTTCCCCATTGGAGAGGAGAACACACTATATGGACTCAACTCCAGAAGAGGCCCTATTCCCATTAAGGGGCTCGAGACTAATCCGGAAGTTCCCCTTCCAGCACAAAAGGGGACCTGACTTCCCTGACGAAACTCGAGTGAGTTCCTGAGGTCCCCATCTAAACTCAAAAACTACCCCCAGCGTCCCGCCGCAATTCGAGAAACACCACAAAATATTCCCCTCAATGAGAGATGAGGTTTTTTGCGCTGAGAATCTCAAGAGAAATCACACATTCCGGCTTGAAAGGTAAAAGGGTACTGACTCCGTTTATGCGACTCAGAATGTTCCCTAGTATCCTTCCTCAGTGGAGAGGAAAACACACTTTATGGACTCAAATCGAGAAGAGGCATTTTTCCCATTTAACAGCTCGAGAGTAATCCGGAAGTTCCCCTTCCAACAAAAAAAGGACTTGACTTCCCTGAAGCAACCCGAGCGAGTTCCTGAGGTCCCCGACGCACCTCAAAAAGTACCCCCAGCTTCCCACCGCAACTCGAGAAACACCACAAAATTATCCCCTCAATGGAAGATGAGGAAATTTTGCGCTGCAGAATCTCAAGAGAAATCCCACATTCCCGCTTGAAAGGCAGAAGGGTACTTGACTCCCTTTAGGCGACTCAGAATGTTCCCTAACATCCATCCTCAGTGGAGAGGAGAACATAATTTATGGACTTAAATGGAGAGGAGGCAATATTCCCTTTTAACGTCTTGACAGTAATCCGGAAGTTCCCCTTCCAACACCAAAGGCGACTTGACTTCCCTGAAGCAACCCGAGCGAGTTCCTGAGGTGCCCGCCATAGCTAGAGAAGTGCCCCCTGCTTCCCACCACAACTGGAGAAACACCACAAAATTATCACCTCAATGCGAGATGAGGAAATTTTGCGCTGCAGAATCTCAAAAGAAAATCCACATTACCATTGAAAGGCAAAAGCTTACTTGACACACTTTATGCCACTCAGAAAGTTCCCTAAGCTCCGTCTCCACTGGAGAGGAAATCACACTTTAGGGACTCAACTGGAGAAGAGGCCCTATTCCCATTACAGGGCTCAAAAGTATTCCGGAAGATCCCCTTCCAGCACAAATGGCACCTGATTCCCTGAAGTAACTCGGGTAAGTTTCTGAGGTATTCGCAACTCGAGAAACACCACAAAATTATCCCCACAATGTGAGATGAGGAAATTTTGCGCTGCAGAATCTCAAGTGAAATCCCACATTTCCGCTTGAAAGCCAAAGGTTACTTGACTCCCTTTAGGCGACTCAGAATGGTCCCTAACTTTTGTCCTCAGTGGAGAGGAAAACACACGTTATGGACTCAACTCCAGAAGAGGCCATATTCCCATTAAAGGGCTCAAGAGTAATCCGGAAGTTCTCCTTCCAGGAAAAAAGGGGCCTGATTTCCTGAAGTAACTCGGGTAAGTTTCTGAGGTCCCCTTCGCAACTCGAGAAACACAACAAAATTATTCCCTCAATGCGAGATGAGGAAATTTTGCGCTGCAGAATCTCAAGAGAAATCCCACATTCCCGCTTGAAGGGCAAAAGAGTACTTGACTCCCTTTAGGCGACTCAGAATGTTCCCTAACAACCTTCCTCAGTGGAGAGGAAAACACAATTTATGGACTCAAATCGAGAAGAGTCATTATTCACATTTAACAGCTCGAGAGTCATCCGGAAGTTCCCCTTCCAACACAGAAAGGGACTTGACCTCCCTGAAGCAACCCGAGCGAATCCCTGAGGTCCCCGCTGGAACTAGAGAAGTACTCCCTGCTTCCTGCCACAACTCGAGAAACACCACAAAATTATCCCCTCAATGTGAGATGAGGAAATCTTGCGCTGCAGAATCTCAAAAGAAATCCCACATTCCAGCTTGAAAGGCATAAGGGTACCTGACTCCCTTTAGGCGACTCAGAATGTTCCCTAACATCCTTCCTCATGGGAGAGGAAAACACACTTCATGGACTCAAATCGAAAAGAGGCTATATTCCCATTTAAAGGCTCGAGAGTAATCAAGAAGTTCCCCTTCCAACACAAAAAAGTACTTGACTTCCGTGAAGCAACCTGAGAGAGTTCCAAAGGGTCCCGTCTCAACTCCAGAAGTATCCCCAGCTTCCGGCCCCAACTCGAGAAACGACACAATATTATCCCCTCAGTGCGAGATGAGGTAATTTTCTGCTTTAGAATCTCAAGAGAAAGCCCGCCTTCCCGCTTGAAAGCAAAAGGGAACTTGACACACTTTATGCCACTCAGAATGTTCCCTAATATCCGCCCCCATTGGAGAGACATACACACTTTATGGACTCAACTCCAGAAGAGGCCCTATTCCCATTAAGGGGCTCGAGACTAATCCGGAAGTTCCCCTTCCAGCACAAAAGGGGACCTGACTTCCCTGACGAAACTCGAGTGAGTTCCTGAAATCGCCATCTAAACTCAAGAAGTACCCCCAGCATCCCGCCGCAATTCGAGAAACACCACAAAATATTCCCCTCAATGAGAGATGAGGTTTTTTGCGCTGCAGAATCTCAAGAGAAATCCTACATTCCGGCTTGAAAGGCAAAAGGGTACTGACTCCGTTTATGCGACTCAGAATGTTCCCTAAAATCCTTCCTCAGTGGAGAGGAAAACACACTTTATGGACTCAAATCGAGAAGAGGCATTTTTCCCATTTAACAGCTCGAGAGTAATCCGGAAGTTCCCCTTCCAACAAAAAAAAAGGACTTGACTTCCCTGAAGCAACCCGAGCGAGTTCCTGAGGTCCCCGACGCACCTCGAGAAGTACCCCAAGCTTCCCGCCGCAACTCGAGAAACACCACAAAATTATCCCCTCAATGGGAGTTGAGGAAATTTTGCGCTGCAGCATCTCAAGAGAAATCCCACATTCCCTTTTGAAAGGCAAAAAGGTAATTGACACCGTTTATTCGACTCAGAAAGTTCCCTCACACAGCCTTCCCCTTTTAGAGGAGAACACACTTTATGGACTCAATGCCAGATGAGCCCCTATGCACATTTAAGTGCTGGAGAGGAAACCAGAAGTTCCTCTTCCAACAGCAAAGGGGACATGACTTCCCTGAAGCAACCCCAGCGAGTTCCTGAGGTCCCCGTCGGAACTTTTGAAGCACCCCCAGCTTCCCGCCGGATCTCTAGAAACACCCCAAAATTATCCTCTCAATGCGAGATAAGGAAATTTTGCGATGCAGCATCTCAAGAGGAATACCACATTCCCTCTTGAAAAGCAAAAAGGTAGTTGACACCATTTATTCGACTCAGAAAGTTCCCTCACAGAGCCGTCCCCTTTTAGAGGAGAACACACTTTATGGACTCATTCGAGATGAGCCCCTGTACACATTTAAGGGCTAGACAGGAACCCGGAAGTTCCCCTTCCAACAGCAAAGGGTACCTGACTTCCCTGAAGCAACCCCAGCGAGTTCCTGAGGTCCCCGTAGCAACTCGAGAAGCACCCCTGGCTTCTCGGCGCAACTCGAGAAACACGCCAAAATTATCCCCTGAATGCGAGGTGAGGAAATTTTGCAATCCAGCATCTCAAGAGAAATTCCACATTCCCTCTTGAAAGTCAAAAAGGTACTTGACACTCTTTATTCGACTCAGAAAGTTCCCTCACACAACCTTCCCATTTGAGAGGAGTATACACTTCATTGACTCAATTCGAGATGAGCCCCTGTGCACATTTAAGGGCTCGAGAGGAACCCGGAAGTTCCCCTTCCAACACCAAAGGGTACCTGACATCCCTGAAGCAACCCCAGCGAGTTCCTGAGGTCCTCGTCGCAACTCGAGAAGCAGCCCCAGCTTCGCGCCTTAACTCGAAAAACACCCCAAATGTATTCCCTCAATGCGAGATGAGGAAATTTTGCGATGCAGCATCTCAAGAGAAATACCACATTAACTCTTTAAAGGCAAAAAGTTCTTGACACCCTTCATTCGACTCAGAAAATTCCCTCACACAGCCCTCCCCTTTTAGAGGAGAACACACTTTATGGACTCAATTCGAGATAAGCCCTTGTGCACATTAAAGGGCTCGAGAGGAACGGGCAGTTCCCCTTCCAACAGCAAAGGGGACCTGACTTCCCTGAAACAACCCCAGCGAGTTCCTGAGGGCACATTCGCAACTGGAGAAGCACCACCAGTTTCCCGCCGCAACTCGAAAAAACCCCAAAATTATCCCCTCAATGCGAGATGAGGAAATTTTGCGATGCACCATCTCAAGAGAAATACCACATTCCCTCTTGAAAGGCAAAAAGGTAGTTGACACCCTTTATTCGACTCAGAAAGTTCCCTCACACAGCCTTCCCCTTTGGAGAGAACACACTGTATGGACTCAATTCCAGATGAGCCATTGTGGACATTTAAGGGCTCGAGAGGAACCCGGAAGTTCCCCTTCCAACAGCAAAGGGGACCTGACTTCCGTGAAGCAACCACAGAGAGTTCCTGCGGTCCCCGTCGCAACTCGAAAAGCACCCCCATCTTCCCGCCGCAAATCGGGAAACACCACAAAATTATTCCCTCAATCCGAGATGAGGATATTTTGCGATGCAGCATCTCAAGAGAAATACCACATTCCCTCTTGAAAGGCAAATAGTACTTGACACCCTTTATTCGACTCAGAAATTTCCCTCATACAATCGTGCCATTTGAGAGGAGTATACACTTCATTGACTCAATTCGAGATGAGACCCTGTGCACATTTAAGGGCTCGATAGGAACCAGGAAATTCACGTTCCAACAGCAAAGGGGACCTTACTTTCCTGAAGTAACCCCAGCGAGTTCCTGAGGTCCCTGTCGCAACTCGAGAAGCACCCCCAGCTTCCCACCGCAACTCGAGAAACACCCCAAAATTATCCCCTCAATGCGAGATGAGGAAATTATGCAATGCAGCATCTCAAGAGAAATACCACATTCCCTCTTGAAAGGCAAAAGGTACTGGACACCCTTTATTCGACTCAGAAAGTTCACTCACACAACCGTCCCCTTTGGAGAGAACACACTTTATGGACTCAATTCGAGATGAGCCCCTGTGCACATTTAAGGGCTCGAGAGGAACCCAGAAGTTCCCCTTCCAACACCAAAAGGGACCTGACTTCCCTGAAGCAACCCCAGCAAGTTCCTGAGATCCAGTCGCAACTCGAGACGCACCCCAGCTTCCCGCCGCAACTCGAGAAACACACAAAAATTATCCCCTCAGTGCGAGATGAGGAAATTTTGCGATGTAGCATCTCAAGAAAAATTCCACATTCCCTCTTGAAAGGCAAAAAAGTACTTGACACTATTTATTCGACTCAGAAATTTACCTCACACAGCCGTGCTATTTGAGAGGAGTATACACTTCATTGACTCAATTCGAGATGAGCCCCTGTGCACATTTAAGGGCTCGAGAGGAACCCGGAAGTTCCCCTTCCAATAGCGAAGGGGACCTGACTTCCCTGAAGCAACCCCAGCGAGTTCCTGAGGTCCCCGTCGCAACTCGAGAAGCACCCCCAGCTTCCCGCCGCAACTGAATAAACACCCCAAAATTATCCCCTCAATGCGAGATGAGGAAATTTTGCGATGCAGCATCTCAAGAGAAATACCACATTCCCTCTTGAAAGGCAAAAAGATACTTGACACCCTTTATTCGACTCAGAAAGTTCCCTCACAAAGCCGTCCCCTTTTAGAGGAGAACACAATTTACGACTCAATTCGAAATGAGCCCCTGTGCACATTTCAGGGCTCGAGAGGATCCCGGAAGGTCCCCTTCCAACAGCAAAGGGGACCTGACTTCCCTGAAGCAACCCCAGCAAATTCCTGAGGTCCCCGTCGCAATTCTAGAAGCACACCCAGCTTCCCGCCGCAACTCGAGCAACACCCTAAAATTATCCACTCAATGCGAGATGAGGAAATTTTGCTATGCAGCATCTCAAGACAAATACCACATTCCCTCTTGAAATGCAAAAAGGTTCTTGACACCCTTTATTCGGCTCAGAAAGTTCCCTCATACAACCGTGCCATTTGAAAGGAGCATGCTGCTGCTGCTGCTTAGTCACTTCAGTCGTGTCCGACTCTGTGTGACCCCATAGACGGAAGCCCACCAGGCTCCCCCGTCCCTGGGATTCTCCAGGCAACAACACTGGAGTGGGTTGCCATTTCCTTCTCCAATGTGTGAAAGTGAAAAGTGAAAGTAAAGTCGCTCAGTCGTGTCCTACCCTTAGCGACCCCACGGACTGCAGCCTTCAAGGCTGCTCCATCCACGGGATTTTCTAGGCAAGCGTACTGGAGTGGCTTGCCATTGCCTTCTCCTTGAGAGGAGCATACACTTCATTAACTCAACTCGAAATGAGCCCCTGTGCACATTTAAGGGCTCGAGAGGAACCTGGAAGTTCCCTTCCAACAGCAAAGGGACCTGACTTCCCTGAAGCAACCCCAGCGAGTTCCTGAGGTCCAGTCGCAACTCGAGAAGCACCCCAAGCTTCCCGCCGCAACTCGAGAAACACCCAAAAATTATCCCCTCAATGCGAGATGAGGAAATTTTGCGATGCAGCATCTCAAGAGAAATACCACATTCCCTCTTGAAAGGCAAAAAGGTACTTGACACCCTTTATTCGACTCAGAAAGTTCACTCACACAACCGTCCCCTTTGGAGAGAACACATTTTATGGACTCAATTCGAGATGAGCCCCTGTGCAATTTTAAGGGCTCGAGAGGAACCCTGAAGTTCCCCTTCCAACAGCAAAGGGGACCTGACTTCCCTGAAGCAACCCCAGCGAGTTCCTGAGGTCCCCGTCACAACTCAAGAAGCACCCCCATCTTCCAGCCGCAACTCGAGAAACACTCCAAAATTATCCCATCAATGCGAGATGAGGAAATTTTGTGATGCAGCATCTCAAGTGAAATACCACATTCCCTCTTGAAAGGCAAAAAGGTACTTGACACCCTTTATTCGACTCAGAAAGTTCCCTCAGACAGCCGTCCCCTTTTAGAGGAGAACACACTTTATGGACTCAATTCGAGATGAGGCCCTGTGCACATTTAAGGGCTCCAGAGGAACCCGGAAGTTCCCTTCCAACAGCAAAGGGGACCTGACTTCCTGAATCAACCACAGCGAGTTCCTGAGGTCCCAGTCGCAACTCGACAAGCATCCTGAGCTTCCCGCCGCAACTCGAGAAACACCCAAAAATTATCCCCTCAATGCGAGATGAGGAAATTTTGCGATGCAGCATCTCAAGAGAAATACCACATTCCCTCTTGAAAGGCAAAAAGGTACTTGACACCCTTTATTCGACTCAGAAAGTTCACTCACACAACCGTCCCCTTTGGAGAGAACACACTTTATGGACTCAATTCGAGATGAGCCCCTGTGCACATTTAAGGGCTCGAGAGGATCCCAGAAGTTCCCCTTCCAACAGAAAAGGGGACCCGACTTCCCTGAAGCAACCCCAGCGAGTTCCTGAGGTCCCCGTCGCAACTCGAGAAGAACCCCCAGCTTCACGCCCCAACTCGGGAAACAGCCCAAAATTATCCCCACAATGCGAGATGAGGAAATTTTGCGATGCAGAATCTCAAGAGAAAGACCACATTCCCTCTTGAAAGGCAAAAAGTTACTTGACACCCTTTATTCGACTCAGAAAGTTTCCTCATACAACCGTCCCTTTTGAGAGGAGTATACAGTTCATTGACTCATTTCGAGATGAGCCCTTGTGCACATTTAAGGGCTCGAAAGGAAACCGAAATTTCCCCTTCCAACAGTAATGGGGACCTGACTTCCTTGAACCAACCCCAGCGAGTTCCTGAGGTCCCCGTCGCAACTCGAGAAGCACCCCCAGCTTCCCGCCGCAACTCGAGAAACACCCCAAAATTATCCCCTCAATGCGAGATGAGGAAATTTTGCGATGCAGCATCTCAAGAGAAATAACACATTCCCTCTTGAAAGGCAGAAAGGTAATGACACCCTTTATTCGACTCAGAATGTTTCCTCACACAGCCGTCCCCATTTAGAGGAGAACACACTTTATGGACATCTTTTTGTGTGTTAGTTCTAAATATAGTCACGATAATGTGATCACCGACCTAGAGCCAGACATCTTGGAATGTGAAGTCAAGTGGGCCTTAGAAAGCATCACTACGAACACAGCTAGTGGAGGTGATGGAATTTCAGTGGAGCTATTTCAAGTCTTGAAAGATGATGCTGTGAAAGTGCTGCACTCAACATGCCAGCAGATTTGGAAAACTCAGCAGTGGCCACAGGACTGGAAGAGGTCAGTCTTCATTCCAATCCCAAAGAAAGACAATGCCAAAGAATGTTCAAACTACCGCACAATTGCACTCATCTCACACGCTAGTAAATTCATGCTCAAAATTCTCCAAGCCAGGCTTCAGCAGTATGTAAACCGTGAACTCCCAGATGTTCAAGCAGGTTTTAGAAAAGGCAGAAGCACCAGAGATCAAATTGCCAACATCCGCTGGATCATGGAGAAAGCAAGAGAGTTTCAGAAAAACATCTATTTCTGCTTCATTGACTATGCCAAAGCCTTTGACGGTGTGCATCACAATAAACTGTGGAATATTCTGAAAGAGATGGGAATCCCAGACCACCTGACCTGCCTCTTGAGAAACCTGTATGCAGGTCAGGAAGCAATAATCAGAACTGGACATGGAACAACCAACTGGTTCCAAATAGGAAAAGGTGTACGTCAAGGCTGTATATTGTCACCTTGCTTATTTAACTTATATGCAGAGTACATCATGAGGAACGCTGGGCTGGAAGAAGCACAAGCTGGAATCAAGATTGCCGGGAGAAATATCAATAACCTCAGATATGCAGATGACACCACCCTTATGGCAGAAAGTGAAGAAGAACTCAAAGGCCTCTTGATGAAAGTGAAAGAGGAGAGTGAAAAGGTTGGCTTGAAGCTCAACATTCAGAAAACAAAGATCATGGCATCTGGTCCCATCACTTCATGGGAAATAGATGGAAAAACAGTGGAAACAGTGTCAGACTTTGTTTTTTTGGGCTCCAAAATCACTGCAGATGCTGATTGCAGCCATGAAATTAAAAGACGCTTGCTCCTTGGAAGGAAAGTTATGACCAACCTTGATAGTATATTAAAAAGCAGAGACATTACTTTGCCAACCAAGGTCCGTCTATTCAAGGCAATGGTTTTTCAAGTGGTCATGTATGGATGTGAGAGTTGGACTGTGAAGAAAGCTGATCGCCGAAGAATCAACGCTTTTGAACTGTGGTGTTGGAGAAGACTCTTGAGAGACCCTTATACTGCAAGGAGATCCAACCAGTCCATTCTAAAGGAGATCAATCCTGGATGTTCATTGGAGGGACTGATGCTAAAGCTGAAACTGCAATACTTTGGCCACCTCATGCGACGAGTTGACTCACTGGAAAAGACTCTGATGGTGGGAAAGGTTGGGGACGGGAGGAGAAGGGGACGACGGAGAATGAGATGGCTGGATGGCATCACCGACTCTGTGGACATGAGTTTGAGTGTACTCCGGGTGTTGGTGATGGACAGGGAGGCCTGGCGTGCTGTGATTCATGGGGTCGCGGAGAGTCGGACACGACTGAGTGACTGAACTGAACTGAACTGAACTGACACTTTATGGACTCAATTCGAGATCAGCCCCTGTGCACATTTAAGGGCTCGAGAGGAACCCGGAAGTTCCCCTTCCAACACTAAAGGGGACCTGACTTCCCTGAAGCAACCCAAGCGATCTACTGAGGTCCCCGTCGGAACGCTCGAAAAACCCCCAGCTTCCCGCCGCAACTCGAGAAACACCCCAAAATTATTCCCTCAATTCGAGATGAGGAAATTTAGCGATGCAGCATCTCAAGAGAAATACCACATTCTCTCTTGAAACGCAAAAAGGTACTTGACACCCTATATTCGACTCAGAAAGTTCCCTCACACAGCTGTCCCCTTTGGAGAGGAGAACTCATTATGGATTCAATTCGAAATGAGCCCCTGTGCACATTTAAGGGAAGGAGAGGAACCCGGAAGTTCCCCTTCCAACACCAAAGGGGACCTGACTTCCCCGAAGCAAACCAAGCGAGTTCTTGAGTTCCCCGTCGCAACTCGATAAGCACCCCCAGCTTCCCGCCGCAACTCGAGAAACACCCCAAAATTATCCCCTCAATGAGAGATGAGGAAATTTTTCGATGCAGCATCTCAAGAGAAATACCACATTCCCACTTGACAGGCAAAAAGGTACTTGACACCCTTTCTTCGACTCAGAAAGTTCCCTCACACAGCCGTCCCCTTTGGAGAGAACACACTTTATGGACTCAATTCGAGATGAGCCCCTGTGCACATTTAAGGGCTCGAGAGGAACCAGGAAGTTCCCTTTCCAACAGCAAAGCGGACCTGACTTCCCTTAAGCAACGCCAGCGAGTTCCTGAGTTCCCCATCGCAACTCCAGAACCACACCCAGCTTCCCGCCTCCACTCGAGAAACACCTCAAAATTATCCTCTCAATGCGAGATTAGGAAATTTTGCGATGCAGCATCTCAAGAGAAATACCACATTCCCTCTTGAAAGGCAAAAAGGTACTTGACACCCTTTATTCGACTCAGAAAGTTCCCTCACACAGCCGTCCCGTTTGAAGAGAACACACTTTATGGACTCAATTCGAGATGAGCCCCTGGGCACATTTAAGGGCTCGAGAGGAACCCGGAAGTTCCCCTTCCAACAGCAAAGGGGACTTGACTTCCCTGAAGCAACCCCAGCTATTTCCTGAGATCCCCGTCGCAACTCGAGAAGTACCCCCAGCTTCCCGTCACAACTCGAGAAACGCCCCAAAATTATCCCCTCAATGTGAGATGAGGAAATTTTGCGATGCAGCATCTCAAGAGAAATAACACATTCCTTCTTGAAAGGGAAAAAGGTACTTGACACCCTTTATTCGACTCAGAAAGTTCCCTCACACAGCCGTCCCCTTTGGAGAGGAGAACACACTTAATGGACTCAATTCGAGATGAGCCCCTGTGCACTTTTCAGGCTCGAGAAGAAACCGGAAGTTCCCCTTCCAACACCAAAGGGGACCTGACTTCCCTGAAGCAACCACAGCGAGTTCGTGAGGTCCTCGTCGCAACTCGAGAAGCAATCCAAGCTTCCCGCAGCAATTCGAGATACACACCAAATTTATCCCCTCAATGCGAGATGAGGAAATTTTGAGATGCAGAATCTCAAGTGAAATACCACATTCCCGCTTGAAAGGCAATGGGTACTTGACACCCTTTATTCGACTCAGAAATTTCACTAACATCAGTCCCCAGTGGAGAGGAGAACACATTTTATGGACTCAATTCAAGATGAGCCCCTATTCCCATTAATGGCTCGAGAGTAAACCGGAGGTTCCCCTTCCAACAAAAAAGGGGTCCTGACTTCTGTGAAGCAACCCAAGCGAGTTCCTAAAGTCCCCGTCTCAACCTGAGAAGCACCCCCAGCTTCCCGCCGCAAATCGAGAAACACCACAAAATTATCCCCTCAATGTGAAAGGAGGAAATTTTGCGATGCAGAATCTCAAGAGAAATACCACATTCCCTTTTGAAAAGGCAAAAATTTATTTGACACCCTTTATTCGACTCAGAAAGTTCCCTCACACAGCCGTCCCCATTGGAGAGGAGAACACACTTTAAGGACTCAATTCCAGAGGAGGCCCCATTCCCTTTTAACGGCTCCAGAGTAAACCAGACGTTCCTATTCCAAAACAAAAGGGGACCTGACTTCCCTGAATCAACCCGAGCGAGTTCCTGAGGTCCCCGACGCACTTCAGTTAGTACCCCCAGCTTCTCCCCGCAACTATAGAAACACCACAATATTATAGACTCAATGCGAGATGAGGAAATTTTGCCCTGCAGAATCTCAAGTGAAATACCACATTCCCGCTTGAAAGGCATTGGGTACTTGACACCCTTTATTCGACTCAGAAATTTCACTAACATCAGTCCCCAGTGGAGAGGAGAACACATTTTATGGACTCAATTCAAGATGAGCCCCTATTCCCATTAACGGCTCGAGAGTAAACCGGAGGTTCCCCTTCCAACAAAAAAGGGGTCCTGACTTCTGTGAAGCAACCCGAGCGAGTTCCTGAAGTCCCCGTCTCAACCTGAGAAGCACACCCAGCTTCCCGCCGCAAATCGAGAAACACCACAAAATTATCCCCTCAATGTGAAAGGAGGAAATTTTGCGATGCAGAATCTCAAGAGAAATACCACATTCCCTTTTGAAAAGGCAAAAATTTATTTGACACCCTTTATTCGACTCAGAAAGTTCCCTCACACAGCCGTCCCCATTGGAGAGGAGAACACACTTTAAGGACTCAATTCCAGAGGAGGCCCCATTCCCTTTTAACGGCTCAAGAGTAAACCAGACGTTCCTATTCCAAAACAAAAGGGGACCTGACTTCCCTGAATCAACCCAAGCGAGTTCCTGAGGTCCCCGACGCACTTCAGTTAGTACCCCCAGCTTCTCCCCGCAACTATAGAAACACCACAATATTATAGACTCAATGCGAGATGAGGAAATTTTGCCCTGCAGAATCTCAAGTGAAATACCACATTCCCGCTTGAAAGGCATTGGGTACTTGACACCCTTTATTCGACTCAGAAATTTCACTAACATCAGTCCCCATTGGAGAGGAGAACACATTTTATGGACTCAATTCAAGATGAGCCCCCATTCCCATTAACGGCTCGAGAGTAAACCGGAGGTTCCCCTTCCAACAAAAAAGGGGTCCTGACTTCTGTGAAGCAACCCGAGCGAGTTCCTGAAGTCCCCGTCTCAACCTGAGAAGCACACCCAGCTTCCCGCCGCAAATCGAGAAACACCACAAAATTATCCCCTCAATGTGAGAGGAGGAAATTTTGCGATGCAGAATCTCAAGAGAAATACCACATTCCCTTTTGAAAAGGCAAAAATTTATTTGACACCCTTTATTCGACTCAGAAAGTTCCCTCAAACAGCTGTCCCCTTTGGAGAGGAGAACACACTTTATGGACTCAATTCGATATGAGCCCCTGTTCACATTTAAGGACTCGAGAGTAAACCGGAAGTTCCCCTTTCAACACCAAAGGGGACCTGACTTCCCTGAAGCAACCCCAGCGAGTTCCTGAGGTCCCCTTCGCAACTTGAGAAACACAACAAAATTATTCCCTCAATGCGAGATGAGGAAATTTTGCGCTGCAGAATCTCAAGAGAAATCCCACATTCCCGCTTGAAGGGCAAAAGGGTACTTGACTCCCTTTAGACGACTCAGAATGTTCCCTAACAACCTTCCTCAGTGGAGAGGAAAACACACTTTATGGGCTCAAATCGAGAAGAGGCATTATTCACATTTAACAGCTCGAGAGTCATCCTGAAGTTCCCCTTCCAACACAAAAGGGGACTTGACTTCCGTGAAGCAACCCGAGCGAATTCCTGAGATCCCCACTGGAACTAGAGAAGTACTCCCTGCTTCCTGCCACAACTCGAGAAACACCACAAAATTATCCCCTCAATGTGAGACGAGGAAATCTTGTGCTGCAGAATCTCAAAAGAAATCCCACATTCCAGCTTGAAAGGCATAAGGGTACCTGACTCCCTTTAGGCGACTCAGAATGTTCCCTAACATCCTTCCTCATGGGAGAGGAAAACACACTTCATGGACTCAAATCGAAAAGAGGCTATATTCCCATTTAAAGGCTCGAGAGTAATCAAGAAGTTCCCCTTCCAACACAAAAAAGTACTTGACTTCCCTGAAGCAACCTGAGCGAGTTCCAGAGGGTCCCGTCTCAACTCCAGAAATATGCCCTGCTTCCGGCCCCAACTCGAGAAACGACACAATATTATCCCCTCAGTGCGACATGAGGTAATTTTCTGCTGTAGAATCTCAAGAGAAATCGCGCCTTCCCGCTTGAAAGCAAAAGGGAACTTGACACACTTTATGCCACTCAGAATGTTCCCTAATATCCGCCCCCATTGGAGAGACATACACACTTTATGGACTCAACTCCAGAAGAGGCCCTATTCCCATTTAAGGGCTGGAGAGGAAACCAGAAGTTCCCCTTCCAACACCAAAGGGGACCTGACTTCCCTGAAGCAACCCCAGCGAGGTCCTGAAGTCCCCGTCGCAACTCGAGAAGCACCCCCAGCTTCCCGCCGCAACTCGAGAAACACCCCAAAATTATCCCGTCCATGCGAGATGAGGAAATTTTGCGATGCCGCATCTCAAGAGAAATACCACATTCCCTCTTGAAAGGCAAAAAGATACTTGACACCCTTTATTCGACTCAGAAATTTCCCTCACACAGCCGTCCCCTTTGGAGAGAACACACTTTATGGACTCAATTCGAGATGAGCCCCTGTGCACATTTAAGGGCTCCGAGGAACCCGGAATTTCCCCTTCCAACACCAAAGGGGACCTGACTTCCCTGAAGCAACCACAGCGAGTTCCTGAGATCCCCATCGCAACTCGAGAAGCACCCCCAGCTTCCCGCCGCAACTCGAGAAACACCCCAAAATTATCCCTTCCATGCGAGATGAGGAAATTTAGCGATGCAGCATCTCAAGAGAAATACCACTTTCCCTCTTGGAAAACCAAAAGGTACTCGACATCCTTTAATCGACTCAGAATGTTCCCTCACACAGCCGTCCCCTTTGGAGAGGAGAACACACTTTATGGACTCAATTCGAGATCAGCCCGTGTTCACTTTTAAGGGCTCGAGAGGTACCCGGAAGTTCCCCTTCCAACACCATAGGTGACCTGACTCCCCTGAAGCAACACCAAAGAGCTCCTGAGGTCCCCGTCGCAACTCGTGAAGCACTCCCAGCTTCCCGCCGCAGCTGGATAAACACGCAAAAGTTATCCCCTCAATGCGAGATGAGGAAATTTTGCGATGCACAATCTCAAGAGAAATACCTCATTCCCTCTTGAAAGTCAAAAAGGTACTTGACACCCTTTATTCGACTCAGGAAGTTCCCTCACACAGCCGTCCCCTTTGGAGCGGAGAACACACTTTATGGACTCAATTCGAGATGAGCCCCTATGCACATTTAAATCTCGAGAGGAACCCGGAGGTTCCCCTTCCAACATCAAAGGGGACCTGACTTCCCTGAAGCAACCCCAGCGAGTTCCTGAGGTCCTCGTCGCACCTCGAGTAGCACCCCCAGCTTCCCGCCGCAACTCGTGAAACACCCCAAAATTATCCCCTCAATGCGAGATGAGGAAATTTTGCAATGCAGAATCTGAAGAGAAATAACACATTCCCTCTTGAAGGCAAAAACGTACTTGAAACTCTTTATTGTACTGAGAAAGTTCACACAACAGCCGTCCCATTTTTTAGGAGAACACACTTTAAGGACTCAATTCCAGATGAGACCCTGTTCACAAGTAAGGGCTCGAGAGGAAACTGGAAGTTCCCCTTCCAACACTAAAGGGGAACTGCCTTACCTGAAGCAACCCCAGCGAGTTCCTGAGGTCCCTGTCGCAACTCGAGGTGCACCCCGAGATTCTCGTGGCAACTTGGGAAACACCCCAAAATTATCCCCTCAATGCGAGATGAAGAAATTTGGCGATGCAGCATCTCAATAGAAACCCCACATAAACTCTTGAAAGGCAAAAAGGTACTTGACACCCTTTATTCGACTCAGAAAATTCCCTCACACAGCCGTCCCCTTTGGAGAGGAGATCACACTTTATGGACTCAATTCGAGATGAGACCCTGTTCACATTTAAGGGCTCCCGAGGAAACCGGAATTTCTGCTTGCAACACCAAAGGGGACCTGACTTCGCTGAAACAACCACCGCATGTTCCTGAGTTCCCCGTCGTAACTCGAGAAGCACCCCAAAATTATCCCCTCAATGCGAGATGAGGAAATTTTGCCATGCAGAATCTCAAGAGATATACCACATTCCCTCTTGAACGGCAAAAAGGTACTTGACACCCTTTAATCGACTCAGAAAGTTCACTCACACAGCATTCCCCTTTGGAGAGGAGAACACACTTTATGGACTCAATTCGAGATGAGCCCCTGTTCACATTTAAGGGCTCAAGAGGAAACCGGAAGTTTAACTTCCAATACCAAAGGGGACCTGACTTCCCAGAAGCAACCCCAGCGAGTTCCTAAGGTCCCTGTCCCAACTCGAGAAGCACCCCCAGCTTCCCGCCGCAACACGAGAAACACCCCAAAATTATCCCCTCAATGCCAGATGAGGAAATTTTGCGATTCAGCATCTCAAGAAAATACCACATTATCTCTTGAAAGGCAAAAAGGTACTTGAATCCCTTTATTTGAATCAGAAAGTTCCCTCACACAGACGTCTCCTTTGGAGAGGAGAACACACGTTATGGACTCAATTCGAGATGAGCCCCTGTGCACATTTAAGGGCTCGAGAGGAAACCGGAAGTTCCCCTCCCAACATCAAAGGGGACCAGACTTCATTAAAGCAATTCCAGCGAGTTCCTGATGTCCCCGTCGCAAGTCGAGAAACACCCCCAGCTTGCCGCCGCAACTCGAAAATCACCCCAAAATTATCCCCTCAATGGGAGATGAGGAAATTTTGCGATGCAGCATCTCAAGAGAAATACCAAATTCACTCTTGAAAGGCAAAAAGGTACTTGACACCCTTTATTCGACTCAGAACATTCCCTCACACAGCCGTCCCCTTTGGAGAGGAGAACACACTTTATGGACTCAATTCGAGATGAGCCCCTGTTCACATTCAAGGGCTCAAGAGGAAAACGGAAGTTTAACTTCCAACACCAAAGGGGACCTGACTTCCCAGAAGCAACCCCAGCGAGTTCCTGAGGTCCCCCTCGCAACTCGAGAAGCACCCTCAGCTTCCTGCCGCAACTCGAGAAACACCTTAAAATTTACCCCTCAATGCGAGATGAGGAAATTGTGCGATGCAGCATCTCAAGAGGAATAACACATTCCCTCTTGAAAGGCAAAAAGGTACTTGACACCCTTTATTCGACTCAGAAAGTTCCCTCACACAGCCATCCCCTTTGGAGAGGAGAACACACTTTACGGACTAAATTTGCGATGAGCCCCTGTGCACAATTAAGGGCTCGAGAGGAAACCAGAAGGGTTAGTGGACCTGGTTCCCTGAAGCAACGCCAGCGAGTTCCTGAGGTCTTCGTCGCAACTTGAGAAGCATCCTCAGCTTCCCGCCGCAACTCGGGAAACACCCCAAAATTAGCCCCTCTATGCGAGATGAGGAAATTTTGCGATGCAGCATCTCAAGAGAAATAACACATTCCTTCTTGAAAGGAAAAAAGGTACTTGACACCCTTTATTCGACTCAGAAATTTCCCTCACACTGCCATCCCCTTTGGAGGGGAGAACACACTTTATGGACTCAATTCGAGATGAGCCGCTGTTCACATTTAAGGGCTCGAGAGGAAACCGGAAATTCCCCTTCCAACATCAAAGGGGACCTGACTTCCCTGAAGCAACCCCAGCGAGTTCCGTAGGTCCCCGTTTCAATTCGAGAAGCACCCCCAGGTTTCCGCTGAAACACGAGAAATATCCCAAAATTATCTCCTGCTTGCGAAATGAGGAAATTTTGCCATGCAGCATCTCAAGGGAAACACCACATTCCCTCTTGAAAGACAAAAAGTTACTTGACACCCTTTATTCGATCAGAAAGTTCCCTCACACAGCCTTCCCCTTTGTAGAGGAGAACACAGTTTATCGACTGAATTCAAGATGAGCCCCTGGGCACATTTAAGGGCTCCAGAGGAACACGGAAGTTCCCCTTCCAATACAAAAGGGGACCTACCTTCCTTGAAACAAGCCCAGCGAGTTCCTGAGGTCCCCGTCGCAACTCGAGAAGCACCCCCAGCTTCCCGCCGCAACTCGAGAAACACCCCAAAATTATCCCCTCAATGTGAGATGAGGAATTTTTGCGATGCAGTATCTCAAGAGAAATACCACATTCCCTCTTGAAAGACAAAAATGTACTTGACACCAATTATTCGACTCAGAAAGTTCCCTCACACAGCGGTCCCTTTTGGAGAGGAGAACACACTTTATGGACTCTAGTCGAGATGAGACCCCGTTCACATTTATGGGCTCGAGAGGAACCCGGAAGTTCCCCTTCCAACAGTAAGGGGACCTGACTTCCCTGAAGCAACCCCAGCGAGTTCCTGAGGTCCCCGTCCCAAGTCGAGAAGCATCCCCAGCTTCTCGCCGCAGCTCGAGAAACACCACAAAGTTATCCCCTCAACTCGAGAAGAGGAAATTTTGCGATGCAGCATCTCAAGGGAAATACCACATTCCCTCTTGAAATGTAAAAAGGTACTTGACACCGTTTATTCGACTAAGAAAGATCCCTCAAACAGCCATCCGATTTGGTGAGGAGAACACACTTTATGGACGCAATTCGAGATGAGCCCCTGTGCACAGTTAAGGGCTCGAGAGGAAACCGGATGTTCCCCTTCCAACACCAAAGGGGACCTGCCTTCTCTGAAGCAACCGCAGCGAGTTCTTGAGGTCCCTGTCGCAACTCGAAAAGCACCCCCAGCTTCCCGCCGCAACTCTAGAAACACCCCAAAATTATCCCCTCAATGTGAGATGAGGAAATTTTTCGAAGCAGCATCTGAAGAGAAATACCACTTTCCCTCTTGAAAAGCAAAAAGGTACTTGACACCGTTTATTCGACTCAGAAAGTTCCCTCACACAGCCGTCCCCTTTGGAGAAGAGAACACACTTTATGGACTCAATTCGACCAGAGGCCCTGTGCACATTTAAGGGCTCGAGAGGAAACCGGAATTTCCCCTTCCAACACCAAAGGGGATCTGACTTGCCTGAATCAACCCCAGCGAGTTCCTGAGGTCATTGTCGCAACTCGGGAAGGACCCCCAGCTTCCCGCCGCAACTCAAAAACACCCCAAAATTTTCCCTTCCATGCGACATGAGGAAATTTTGAGATGCAGCATCTCAAGAGTAATACCACATTCCCTTTTAAAAGGCAAAAATGTACTTGACACCCTTTATTCGACTCAGAAAGTTGCCTCACACAGCCGTCCCCTTTTAGAGGAGAACACATTTTATGGACTCAATTCGAGATGAGCCCCTGTGCACATTAAAGGGTTCGAGAGGAACAGGGAAGTTCCCCTTCCAAGAACAAAGGGGATATGTCTTCCCTGAAGCAACCACAGCGAGTTCCTGAGGTCCTCGTTGCAACTTTTGAAGCACCCCAGCTTCCCGCCGCAACTCGAGAAACACCCCAAAATTCTTCCCTCAATGCGAGATGAGGAAATTTTCCGATGCAGCATCTCAAGAGAAATACCACATTCCTTCTTGAAAGGCAAAAGGTTACTTGACACCCTTTATTCGACTCAGAAAGTTCCCTCACACAGCCGTCCCCTTTGGAGAGAATGCACTTCATGGACTCAATTGGAGATGAGACCCTGTGCACATTTAAGGGCTCGATAGGAAACTGGAATTTCCATTCCCAACACCAAAGACGACCTGACTTCCCTAAAGCAACCCCAGCGAGTTCCTGAGGTCCCCGTCTCAACTCGAGAAGAACCCCCAGCTTCCTGCCGCAACTCGAGAAAGACCCCAAAATTATCCCCTCAATGCGAGATGAGGAAATTTTCCGATGCAGCATCTCAAGAGAAATACCACATTCGCTCTTAATAGGCAAAACCTGATTGACACCCTTTATTCGAATCAGAAAGTTCCGTCACATATCCGTCCCCTTTGGAGAGGAGAACACACTTTATGGACTCAATTCCAGATGAGCCCCTGTTCACATTTAAGGGCTCGATAGGAAACTGGAATTTCCATTCCCAACACCAAAGACGACCTGACTTCCCTAAAGCAACCCCAGCGAGTTCCTGATGGCCCCGTTGCAACTCTAGAAGCACCCCCAGCTTCCCGCCGCAACTCGAGAAACACCCCAAAATTATCCCCTCAATGTTAGATGAGGAAATTTTATGAGGCAGCATCTCAAGAGAAATACCACATTCCCTCTTGAAATGTAAAAAGGAATTTGACACCGTGTATTCGACTCAGAAAGATTCCTGAAACAACCGTCCCCTTTGGTGAGGAGAACACACTTTATGGACGCATTAAGAGATGAGCCCCTGTGCACAGTTAAGGGCTCGAGAGGAAACCGGATGTTCCCCTTCTAACACCAAAGGGGACCTGCCTTCTCTGAAGCAACCGCAGCGAGTTCCTGAGGTCCCTGTCGCAACTCGAAATGCACCCCCAGCTTCACGCCGCAACTCGAGAAACACCCCAAAAGTATCCCCTCAATGCGAGATGAGGAAATTTTGTGATGCAGCATCTGAAGAGAAATACCACTTTCCCTCTTGAAAGGCAAAAAGGTACTTGACAACCATTATTCGACTCAGATAGTTTCGTCAACAGCCGTCCTATTTGGAGAGGAGAACACACTTTATGGACTCAATTTGAGATGAGCCCCTGTGCATATTTAAGGCTCGAGAGGAAAGCGGAAGTTCCCCTTCCAACACCAAAGTGGACTTGACTTCTCTGAAGCAACCCCAGCGAGTTCCTGAGGTCCCCGTCGGAACTCGAGAAGCACCCCAGGTTCCCGCTGCAGCTCGAGAAACACCCCAAAATTATCCCCTCAATGCGAGATGAGGAAATTTTGCGAGGCAGCATCTCAAGAGAAATACCACATTCACTCTTGAAAGGCAAAAAGGTATTTGACACCCTTTATTCGACTGAGAATGTTCCCTCACACAGCCGTCCCCTTTGGAGAGAACACACTTTATGGACTCTATTCGAGATGAGCCCCTGTGCACATAAGGCCTCAGAGGAACCCAGAACGTCCCCTTCCAACCGAAAAGAGACCTGACTTCCATGAAGCAACCCCATCGAGTTCCTCAGGTCCCCGTTGCAACTCGAGAAGCACCCCCAGCTTCCCGCCGCAACTCGAGAAACACCCCAAAATTATCCCATCAATGCGAGATGAGGAAATTTTGCGATGCAGCATCTCAAGAGAAATAACACATTCCCTCTTGAAAGGCAAAAAGGTACTTGATACCCTTTATTTTACTCAGAAAGTTTCCTCACACAGCCGTCCCCTTTGGAGAGAACACATTTTATGGACTCAATTCGAGACGAGCCCCTGTGCACATTTAAGGGCTCTAGAGGAACCCGGATGTTCCCCCTTCCAACAGCAAAGGGGACCTGACTTCCCTGAAGCAACCCCAGAGAGTTCCTGAGGTCCCCGTCGCAACTCGAGAAGCACCCCAGCTTCCCGCCGCAACTCGAGGTACACCCCCAAATTAACCCTTCAATGCGAGATGAGGAAATTTTGCGATGCAGCATCTCAAGAGAAATACCACATTCCCTCTTGAAAGGCAAAAAGGTACTTGACACCCTTTATTCGACTCAGAAAGTTCCCTCACACAGCCGTCCCCTTTGGAGAGAACACATTCTATGGACTCAATTTGAGATGAGCCCCTGTGCACATTTAAGGGCTCGAGAGGAACTCGGAAGTTCCCCTTCCAACAGCTAAGGGGACCTGACTTCCCTGAAGGAACCCCAGCAAGTTCCTGAGGTCCCCGTCACAACTCGAGAAGCACCCCCAGCTTCTCGCCGCAACTCAAGAAACACCCCAAAATTATCCCCTCAATGCGAGATGAGGAAATTTTGCAATGCAGCATCTCAAGAGAAATACCACATTCCCTCTTGAAAGGCAAAAAGGTACTTGACACCCTTTATTCGACTCAGAAAGTTCCCTCACACAGCCACCCCCTTTGGAGAGGAGAACAGACTTTATGAATTCAGTTCGACATGAGCCCCTGTTCACATTGAAGGGCTCGAGAGGAAACTGGAAGTTTTCATTCCAACACCAAAGGGGACCTGACTTCCCTGAAGCGACCCAAGCGAGTTCCTGACGTCCCCGTAGCAAATTGAGATGTACTCCCAGCTTCCTGCCGCACCTCGGGAAACACCAAAAAATTATCCCCTCAATGCGAGATGAGGAAATTTTGCAATGCCGAATCTCAAGAGA
The DNA here is from genome assembly GCF_049115385.1 of Moschus berezovskii. NCBI lineage: Eukaryota > Metazoa > Chordata > Mammalia > Artiodactyla > Moschidae > Moschus > Moschus berezovskii. The sequence goes on from NC_142465.1 coordinate 2,134,468, forward strand.
AATACCGCCTTCCCTCTTGAAAGGCAAAGTTTTCTTGACACCCTTTTTTGGGACGCAGAAATTTCACTATCATCCATCCCCATTGGAGAGGGAAATAAACTTTATTAACTCAATTCGAGATGAGCCCCTATTCCCATTTAACGGCTCTAGAGTAAACCTAAATTTTCCCTTCCAACAAAAAGGGGACCTGACTTCCCTGAAGAAACCCGAGCAAGGTCCTGAGGTCCCCATCGTACCTCGAGAAGTTCTCCGAGATTCCCGCCGCAACTCGAGAAACACCACAAAATTATTCCCTCAATGCGAGATGAAGAAATTTTGCGCTTCAGAATTTCAAGAGAAATACCACATTCCTTCTTGCAAGGCAAAAGTGTACAGGACACCCTTTTTGGGACTCAGAAAGTTCCCTCACACAGCTGTCCCCTTTGGAGAGGAGAACACACTTTATGGACTCAATAAGAGATGAGCCCCTATTCCCATTTAATGGCTCAAGAGTAAACCGATAGTTCCGCTTCGAACTCCAATGGGGACCTGACTGCCCTGAAGCAACCAGAGCGACTTCCTGGGGTCCCCGTCGCAACTCGAGCAGTTACCCCAGCTTCCCGCCGCAACCAGAGAAAAACCACAAAATTTTCCCCTCAATGCGAGGTGAGGAAATTTTGTTCTGCATCTCAAGGGAAATATCACATTCTCTCTTGAAAGGCAAAAGGGTACTTGACACCCTTTATGCGACTCAAAAAGTTCCCTTACACAGCCGTCCCCATTGGAGAGGAGAACACACTTTAAGGACTCAATTCCAGAGAAGGCCCTATTCCTTTTAACGGCTGCAGAGTAAACCGGACATTCCTATTCCAAAACGAAAGGGGACCTGACTTCCCTGAATCAACCCGAGCGAGTTCCTGAGGTCCCCGTCGCACTACGAGAAGTACCCCCAGCTTCTCTCCGCAACTATAGAAACACCACAATATTATAGACTCAATGCGAGATGAGGAAATTTTGCGCTGCAGAATCTCAAGTGAAATACCACATTCCCGCTTGAAAGGCCATGGGTAATTGACACCCTTTATTCGACTCAGAAATTTCACTAACATCAGTCCCCATTGGAGAGGAGAACACATTTTATGGACTCAATTCAAGATGAGCCCCTATTTCCATTAACGGCTCAAGAGTAAACCGGAGGTTCCCCTTCCAACAAAATAGGGGTCCTGACTGCTGTGAAGCAACCCGAGCGAGTTCCTGAAGTCCCCGTCGCAACTCAAGAAGTACTCCCAGCTTCCCGCCTCAAAAGGGGAAACACCAAAAAATTATCCGCTCAATGTGAGATGAGGAAATTTTGCACTGCACAATTAAATAGAAATCCCACATTCCCGCTTGAAAGGCAAAAAGTACTTGATACCGTTTATGCGACTCAGAAATTTCACTAATATCATTCCCCATAGGAGAGGATAACACACTTTATGGACTCAATTCGAGATGAGGCCCTATTCACATTTAACAGCTCCACACTAAGCCGGAAGTTCCCCTTCCAACACAAAAGGGGACCTGACTTTCCAGAAGCAACTCGAGCAAATTCTTGAGGTCCCCGTCGCAACATGAAAAGTAATCCAAAATTCCCACCACAACTTGACATAGACCACAAAATTATCTCCTCAATGCGAGATGAGGATATTGTGCGCTGCAGAATCTCAAGAGAAATACCACATTCCCTCTTGAAATGCAAAAGGGTACTTGACATCCTTTATGCGACTCAGAAATTTCACTAACATCAGTCCCCATTGGAGAGGTGAACGAACTTTATGTACTCAATTCAAAATGAGGCACTATTGCCAAATAACTGCTTGAGAGTAAATCGGAAGTTCCCCTTCCAACAAAAAGGGGACCTGCCTTACCTGAAGAAACCCGAGTGAGATCCTGAGGTACGAATAGCAACTTGAGAAGTACCCCCAGCTTCCCGCCGCAACTCGAGAAACACCACAAAATATCCCCTCAATGCAAGAATAGGAAATTTTGCGTTACAGACTCTCACGAGAAATACCACATTCCCTCTTGAAAGGCAAAACGGTTCTTGAAACCCTTTATGCGACTCAGAAAGTTCCCTCACACAGACATCCTCATTGGAAAGGAGAACACACTTTACGGACTCAAATCAAGATGAGGCCCTATTCCCAATAAACGGCTCGAGAGTAAACAGGAAGTTCCCCTTCCAACACCAAAGGGGACCTGACTTCCCTTAAGCAACCCAAGCGAGTTCCTGAGGTCCCCGTCGCAACTCGAGAAATACCCTAGCCTCCAGCCGCAACTCGAGAAACACCACAAAATTATCCCCTCAGTGCGAGATGAGGAAATTTTGCGATGCAGCATCTCAAGAGAAATACCACATTCCCTCTTGAAAGGCAAAAGGACTCTTAACACCCTTTATGCGATTCAGAAAGTTCCCTCACAGAGCAGTGCCCATTGGAGAGGAGAACACACTTTATGGACTCAATTCGAGATGAGGACCGATTCCCACTTAACGGCTCGATAGTGAACCGGAAGTTCCCCTTCAAACACAAAACGGGACCTGCCTTACCTGAAGAAACCCGAGCGAGTTCCTGATGTCCCCATCGCAACTCGAAAAGCACCCCCAGCTTCCCACTGAAATTCGGGAAACACCACAAAATTATCCCCTCAATGCGAGATGAGGAAACTTTGCGCTGCAGAATCTGAAGAGAAATCCCACATTCCCAATTGAAAGGCAAAAGCGTACTTGACTCCCTTTATGTCACTCAGAAAGATCCCTAACATCCTTCCCCATTGGAGAGGAGAACACACTTTATGGACTCAAATCCATAAGAGGCCATATTCCCATTAAAGGGCTCGAGACTAATCCGGAAGTTCCCCTTCCAGCACAAAAGGGGACCTGACTTCCCTGAAGAAACTCGAGTGAGTTCCCGAGGTCCCCATCTAAACTCAAAAAGTACTCCCAGCGTCCCGCCGCAATTCGAGAAACACCACAAAATATTCCCCTCACTGCGAGATGAGGAAATTTTGCGCTGAGAATCTCAAGAGAAATCCCACATTCTGGCTTGAAAGGCAAAAGGGTACTGACTCCGTTTATGCGATTCAGAATGTTCCCTAACATCCTTCCTCAGTGGAGAGGAAAACACACTTTATGGACTCAAATCGAGAAGAGGCATTTTTCCCATTTAACAGCTCGAGAGTAAACCGGAAGTTCCCCTTCCAACACAAAAAAGGACTTGACTTCCCTGAAGCAACCCGAGCGAGTTCCTGAGGTCCCCGCTGCAACTCGAGAAGTACCCCCAGCTTCCAGCCGCAACTCGAGAAACACCACAAAATTATGCCCTCAATGGGAGATGAGGAAATTTTGCGCTGCAGAATCTCAAGAGAAATCCCACATTCCCGCTTGAAAGGCAGAAGGGTACTTGACTCCCTTTAGGCGACTCAGAATGTTCCCTAACATCCATCCTCAGTAGAGGAGAACATAATTTATGGACTTAAATGGAGAGGAGGCAATATTCCCTTTTAACGTCTTGACAGTAATCCAGAAGTTCCCCTTCCAACACAAAAGGCGACTTGACTTCCCTGAAGCAACCCGAGCGAGTTCCTGAGGTGCCCGCCATAGCTAGAGAAGTGCCCCCTGCTTCCCACCACAACTGGAGAAACACCACAAAATTATCACCTCAATGCGAGATGAGGAAATTTTGCGCTGCAGAATCTCGAAAGAAAATCCACATTACCATTGAAAGGCAAAAGCTTACTTGACACACTTTATGCCACTCAGAAAGTTCCCTAAGCTCCGTCTCCACTGGAGAGGAAATCACACTTTAGGGACTCAACTGGAGAAGAGGCCCTATTCCCATTACAGGGCTCAAAAGTATTCCGGAAGATCCCCTTCCAGCACAAATGGCACCTGATTCCCTGAAGTAACTCGGGTAAGTTTCTGAGGTATTCGCAACTCGAGAAACACCACAAAATTATCCCCACAATGTGAGATGAGGAAATTTTGCGCTGCAGAATCTCAAGTGAAATCCCACATTTCCGCTTGAAAGGCAAAAGGTTACTTGACTCCCTTTAGGCGACTCAGAATGGTCCCTAACATTTGTCCTCAGTGGAGAGGAAAACACACTTTATGGACTCAACTCCAGAAGAGGCCATATTCCCATTAAAGGGCTCAAGAGTAATCCGGAAGTTCTCCTTCCAGGAAAAAAGGGGCCTGATTTCCTGAAGTAACTCGGGTAAGTTTCTGAGGTCCCCTTCGCAACTCGAGAAACACAACAAAATTATTCCCTCAATGCGAGATGAGGAAATTTTGCGCTGCAGAATCTCAAGAGAAATCCCACATTCCTGCTTGAAGGGCAAAAGGGTACTTGACTCCCTTTAGGGGACTCAGAATGTTCCCTAACAACCTTCCTCAGTGGAGAGGAAAACACACTTTATGGACTCAAATCGAGAAGAGGCATTATTCACATTTAACAGCTCGAAAGTCATCCGGAAGTTCCCCTTCCAACACAAAAGGGGACTTGACTTCCATGAAGCAACCCGAGCGAATTCCTGAGGTCCCAGCTGGAACTAGAGAAGTACTCCCTGCTTCCTTCCACAACTCGAGAAACACCACAAAATTATCCCCTCAATATGAGATGAGGAAATCTTGCGCTGCAGAATCTCAAAAGAAATTCCACATTCCAGCTTGAAAGGCATAAGGGTACCTGACTCCATTTAGGCGACTCAGAATGTTCCCTAACATCCTTCCTCATTGGAGAGGAAAACACACTTCATGGACTCAAATCGAAAAGAGGCTATATTCCCATTTAAAGGCTCGAGAGTAATCAAGAAGTTCCCCTTCCAACACAAAAAAGTACTTGACTTCCGTGAAGCAACCTGAGCGAGTTCCAAAGGGTCCCGTCTCAACTCCAGAAGTATCCCCAGCTTCCGGCCCCAACTCGAGAAACGACACAATATTATCCCCTCAGTGCGAGATGAGGTAATTTTCTGCTATAGAATCTCAAGAGAAATCCCGCCTTCTCGCTTGAAAGCAAAAGGGAACTTGACACACTTTATGCCACTCAGAATGTTCCCTAATATCCGCCCCCATTGGAGAGACATACACACTTTATGGACTCAAATCCAGAAGAGGCCCTATTCCCATTAAAGGGCTCGAGACTAATCCGGAAGTTCCCCTTCCAGCACAAAAAGGGACCTGACTTCCCTGAAGAAACTCGAGTGAGTTCCTGAGGTCGCCATCTAAACTCAAGAAGTACCCCCAGCGTCCCACCGCAATTCGAGAAACACCAAAAAATATTCCCCTCAATGAGAGATGAGGTTTTTTGCGCTGCAGAAGCTCAAGAGAAATCCTACATTCCGGCTTGAAAGGCAAAAGGGTACTGACTCCGTTTATGCGACTCTGAATGTTCCCTAACATCCTTCCTCAGTGGAGAGGAAAACACACTTTATGGACTCAAATCGAGAAGAGGCATTTTTCCCATTTAACAGCTCGAGAGTAATCCGGAAGTTCCCCTTCCAACACAAAAAAGGACTTGACTTCCCTGAAGCAACCCGAGCGAGTTCCTGAGGTCCCCGCTGCAACTCGAAAAGTACCCCCAGCTTCCCGCCGCAACTCGAGAAACACCACAAAATTATCCCCTCAATGGGAGATGAGGAAATTTTGCACTGCAGAATCTCAAGAGAAATCCCACATTCCCGCTTGAAAGTCAAAAGAGTACTTGACTCCCTTTAGGCGACTCAGAATGTTCCCTAACATCCATCCTCAGTGGAGAGGAGAACATATTTTACGGACTCAAATGGAGAGGAGGCAATATACCCTTTTAACATCTCGACAGTAATCTGGAAGTTCCCCTTCCAAAAGAAAAGGCTACTTGACTTCCCTGAAGCAACCAGAGCGAGTTCCTGAGGTCCCCGCCATAGCTAGAGAAGTGCCCCCTGCTTCCCACCACAACTGGAGAAACACCACAAAATTATCCCCTCAATGTGAGATGAGGTTATTTTGCGCTGCGGAATCTCAAGAGATAACTTACATTCCCGCTTGAAAGGCAAAAGTGTACTTGACACACTTTATGCCACACAGAAAGTTCAAAAATATCCGTCCCCATTGGAGAGAATAACACACTTTATGGACTAAACTAGAAAAGAGGCGCTATTCCCATTAAAGGGCTCGAGAGTAATCCGGAAGTTCCCATTCCAGCACAAATGGGACCCGATTCCCTGAAGTAACTCGAGAAAGTTTCTGAGGTCCCCGTCGCAACTCGAGAAGCACCCCTAGCTTCCCGCCGCAACTCCAGAAACCCCCCAAAATTATCCCCTCAATGCGAGATGAGGAAATTTTGCGATGCAGCATCTCATGAGAAATACCACATTTCCTCTTGAAAGGCAAAAAGGTACTTGACAACCTTTATTTGACTCAGAAAGTTCCCTCACACAGCCGTCCCCTTTGGAGAGAACACACTTTATGAACTCAATTCGAGATGAGTCCCTGTGCACATTTAAGGGCTCGAGTGGAACCCAGAAGTTCCCCTTCCAACAGCAAAGGGGACCTGACTTCCCTGAAGCAACCGCAGCGAATTTTGAGGTCGCCGTCGCAACTCTTGAGCACCCCCAGCTTCAATACGCAACTCGAAAAACACCCCAAAATTATCCCCTCAATGCGAGATGAGGAAATTTTGCGATGCAGCATCTCAAGAGAAATACAACATTCCCTCTCTAAAGGCAAAAAGGTAGTTGACACCCTTTATTCGACTCAGAAAGTTCCCTCACACAGCCACCCCTTTTAGAGGAGAACACACATTAGGGACTCAATTCGAGATGAGCCCCTGTGCACATTTAAGGGCTCGAGAGGAACCTGGAAGTTCCCTTTCCAACAGCAAAGGGGACCTGACTTCCCTGAAGCAACCCCAGCGAGTTCCTGAGGTCCCCGGCGCAACTCGAAAAGCACCCCCAGCTTCCCGCCGTAACTCGAAAAACACTCCAAAATTATCCCCTCAATATGAGATGAGGAAATTTTGCGTTGCACCGTCTCAAGAGAAATACCACATTCCCTCTTGAAGGGCAAAAACATACTTGACACTCCCTATTCGACTCAGAAAGTTCCCACACAGCCGTCCTCTTTTAGAGGAGAACACACTTTATGGACTCAATTCCAGATGAGCCCCTGTGCACATTTAAGGGCTCCAGAGGAACCCGGAAGTTGCCCTTCCAACACCAAAGGGGACCTGATTTCCCTGAAGCAACCGCAGTGAGCTCATGAGGTCCCCGTCACAACTCGAGAAGCTCCCCCAACTTACTTCTTCAACTCGAGAAACACCCCAAATTATCCCCTCAATGCAAGATGAGGAAATTTTGCGATGCAGCATCTCAAGAGAAATACCACATTCCCTCTTGAAAGGCAAAAAGGTACTTGAACCCTTTATTCGACTCAGAATGTTCCCTAACAGAGCCTTCCCCTTCCGAGATATCACACTTTATGGACTCAATTCGAGATGAGCCCCTGTGCACATTTAAGGGCTCGAGAGGAACCCGGAAGTTCCCCTTCCAACAGCAAAGAGGACCTGACTTCCCTGAAGCAACCGCAGCGAGTTCCTGAGGTCCCCGTCACATCTCGAGAAGCACCCCCAGCTTCCCGCCGCAACTCGAAAAACACTCCAAAATTATCCCCTCAATGCGAGATGAGGAAATTTTGCGATGCAGCATCTCAAGAGAAATACCACATTCCTACTTGAAAGGGAAAAAGGTACTTGAAACCCTTTTTTCGACTCAGAAAGTTCCCTCACACAGCCGTCCCCTTTGGAGAGAACACATTCTATGGACTCAATTTGAGATGAGCCCCTGTGCACATTTAAGGGCTCGAGAGGAACTCGGAAGTTCCCCTTCCAACAGCTAAGGGGACCTGACTTCCCTGAAGGAACCCCAGCAAGTTCCTGAGGTCCCCGTCACAACTCGAGAAGCACCCCCAGCTTCTCGCCGCAACTCAAGAAACACCCCAAAATTATCCCCTCAATGCGAGATGAGGAAATTTTGCAATGCAGCATCTCTAGAGAAATACCACATTCCCTCTTGAAAGGCAAAAAGGTACTTGACACCCTTTATTCGACTCAGAAAGTTCCCTCACACAGCCACCCCCTTTGGAGAGGAGAACAGACTTTATGAATTCAGTTCGACATGAGCCCCTGTTCACATTGAAGGGCTCGAGAGGAAACTGGAAGTTTTCATTCCAACACCAAAGGGGACCTGACTTCCCTGAAGCGACCCAAGCGAGTTCCTGACGTCCCCGTAGCAAATTGAGATGTACTCCCAGCTTCCTGCCGCACCTCGGGAAACACCAAAAAATTATCCCCTCAATGCGAGATGAGGAAATTTTGCAATGCCGAATCTCAAGAGAAATACCGCCTTCCCTCTTGAAAGGCAAAGTTTTCTTGACACCCTTTTTTGGGACGCAGAAATTTCACTATCATCCATCCCCATTGGAGAGGGAAATAAACTTTATTAACTCAATTCGAGATGAGCCCCTATTCCCATTTAACGGCTCTAGAGTAAACCTAAATTTTCCCTTCCAACAAAAAGGGGACCTGACTTCCCTGAAGAAACCCGAGCAAGGTCCTGAGGTCCCCATCGTACCTCGAGAAGTTCTCCGAGATTCCCGCCGCAACTCGAGAAACACCACAAAATTATTCCCTCAATGCGAGATGAAGAAATTTTGCGCTTCAGAATTTCAAGAGAAATACCACATTCCTTCTTGCAAGGCAAAAGTGTACAGGACACCCTTTTTGGGACTCAGAAAGTTCCCTCACACAGCTGTCCCCTTTGGAGAGGAGAACACACTTTATGGACTCAATAAGAGATGAGCCCCTATTCCCATTTAATGGCTCAAGAGTAAACCGATAGTTCCGCTTCGAACTCCAATGGGGACCTGACTGCCCTGAAGCAACCAGAGCGACTTCCTGGGGTCCCCGTCGCAACTCGAGCAGTTACCCCAGCTTCCCGCCGCAACCAGAGAAAAACCACAAAATTTTCCCCTCAATGCGAGGTGAGGAAATTTTGTTCTGCATCTCAAGGGAAATATCACATTCTCTCTTGAAAGGCAAAAGGGTACTTGACACCCTTTATGCGACTCAAAAAGTTCCCTTACACAGCCGTCCCCATTGGAGAGGAGAACACACTTTAAGGACTCAATTCCAGAGAAGGCCCTATTCCTTTTAACGGCTGCAGAGTAAACCGGACATTCCTATTCCAAAACGAAAGGGGACCTGACTTCCCTGAATCAACCCGAGCGAGTTCCTGAGGTCCCCGTCGCACTACGAGAAGTACCCCCAGCTTCTCTCCGCAACTATAGAAACACCACAATATTATAGACTCAATGCGAGATGAGGAAATTTTGCGCTGCAGAATCTCAAGTGAAATACCACATTCCCGCTTGAAAGGCCATGGGTAATTGACACCCTTTATTCGACTCAGAAATTTCACTAACATCAGTCCCCATTGGAGAGGAGAACACATTTTATGGACTCAATTCAAGATGAGCCCCTATTTCCATTAACGGCTCAAGAGTAAACCGGAGGTTCCCCTTCCAACAAAATAGGGGTCCTGACTGCTGTGAAGCAACCCGAGCGAGTTCCTGAAGTCCCCGTCGCAACTCAAGAAGTACTCCCAGCTTCCCGCCTCAAAAGGGGAAACACCAAAAAATTATCCGCTCAATGTGAGATGAGGAAATTTTGCACTGCACAATTAAATAGAAATCCCACATTCCCGCTTGAAAGGCAAAAAGTACTTGATACCGTTTATGCGACTCAGAAATTTCACTAATATCATTCCCCATAGGAGAGGATAACACACTTTATGGACTCAATTCGAGATGAGGCCCTATTCACATTTAACAGCTCCACACTAAGCCGGAAGTTCCCCTTCCAACACAAAAGGGGACCTGACTTTCCAGAAGCAACTCGAGCAAATTCTTGAGGTCCCCGTCGCAACATGAAAAGTAATCCAAAATTCCCACCACAACTTGACATAGACCACAAAATTATCTCCTCAATGCGAGATGAGGATATTGTGCGCTGCAGAATCTCAAGAGAAATACCACATTCCCTCTTGAAATGCAAAAGGGTACTTGACATCCTTTATGCGACTCAGAAATTTCACTAACATCAGTCCCCATTGGAGAGGTGAACGAACTTTATGTACTCAATTCAAAATGAGGCACTATTGCCAAATAACTGCTTGAGAGTAAATCGGAAGTTCCCCTTCCAACAAAAAGGGGACCTGCCTTACCTGAAGAAACCCGGGTGAGTTCCTTAGGTACGAATAGCAACTTGAGAAGTACCCCCAGCTTCCCGCCGCAACTCGAGAAACACCCCAAAATTATCCCCTCCATGCGAGATGAGGAAATTTTGCGATGAAGCATCTTAAGAAAAATACCACATTCCCTACTGAAAGGCAAAAAGCTACTTGACACCCTTTATTCGACTCAGAGAATTCCCGCACACCGCCGTCCCATTTGGAGAGGAGAACACACTTTCTGGACTCATTTCGAGATGAGCCCCTGTGCACATTTAAGGCCTCGAGAGGAAGCTGAAAGTTCCCCTTCCAACACCAAAGGGGACCTGACTTCACTGAAGCAACCCCAGCCAGTTCCTAAGGTCGCCCTCGCAAGTCGCGAAGCACCACCAGCTTCCCGCCGCAACTGGAGAAACACACCAAAATTATCCCCTCCATGGGAGATGAGGAAATTTTGCGATGCAGCATCTCAAGAGAAATACCACATTACCTCTTGAAAGGCAAAAAGGCACTTGACACCCTTTATTCGACTCAGAAAGTTCCCTCACACAGACGTCTCCTTTGGAGAGGAGAACACACTTTATGGACTCAATTCGAGATGAGCCCCTGTGCACATTTAAGGGCTTGAGAGGAAACCGGAAGATCCCCTTCAACACCAATGGGTACTGGACTTCACTGAAGCAACCCCAGCGAGTTACTCAGGTCCCCGTCGCAACTCGAGAAACACCCCAATCTTCCCGCCGTAACTCGAGAAACACCCCAAAATTTTACCCTCCATGCGAGATGAGGAAATTTTGCGATGCAGCATCTCAAGAGAAATACCACATTCCCTCTTGAAAGGCAAAAAGGTACTTGACACCCTTTATTCGACTCAGAAAGTTCCCTCACACAGCCGTCCCCTTTGGAGAGGAGAACACACTTTATGGACTCAATTCGAGATGAGACCCTGTGCACATTTAAGGGCTCGAGAGGAAACCGGAAGTTCCCGTTCCAACACCAAATGGGACCTGACTTCCCTGAAGCAACACCACCTAGTTCGTCACGTCCCCGTCGCAACTCGAGAAGCACCCCCAGCTTTTCGCCGCAACTCGAGAAACACACTAAAATTATCCCCTCAATGCGAGATGAGGAAATTTTGCGATGCAGCCTCTTCAGAGAAAAACCACATTTCCTCTTGAAAGACAAAAAAGGTACTTGACACCATTTATTCCACTCAGAAAGTTCCCTAACACAGCCATCCCCTTTGGAGAGAACACACTTTATGGACTCAATTCGAGATGAGCCCCTGTGCACATTTAAGGGCTCGAGAAGAACCCGGAAGTTCCCCTTCCAACAACAAAGAGGACCTGACTTCCCTGAATCAACTCCAGGGAGATCCTGAGGTCCCAGTCGCTACTCGAGAACCACACTCAGCTTTCCGCCGCAACTCGAAAAACACTCCAAAATTATCCCCTAAATGCGATATGAGGAAATTTTGTGATACAGCATCTCAAGAGAAATACCACATTCCCTCTTGAAAGGGAAAAAGGTACTTGACACCCTTTTTTCGACTCAGAAAGTTCCCTCACACAGTCGGCAACTTTTAGAGGGGAACAAACTTTATGGACTCAATTCGAGATGAGCCCCTGTGCACATTTAAGGGCTCGAGAGGAACCCGGAAGTTCCCCTTCCAACACCAAAGGGGACCTGACTTCCCTGAAGTAACCCCAGCGAGTTCCTGAGGTCCCTGTCACAACTCGAGAAGCACCCCCAGCTTCCCGCCGCAACTCGAGAAACACCCCAAAATTATCCCCTCAATGCGAGATGAGGAAATTTTGCGATGCAGTATTTCAAGAGAAATACCACATTCCCTCTTGAAGGGCAAAAAGGTACTTGACACCCTTTATTCGACTCAGAAAGTTCCCTCACACAGCCGTCCCCTTTTAGAGGCCAACACACTTTATAACTCAATTCGAGATGAGCCCCTGTGCACATTTAAGGGCTCGAGAGGAACCAGGAAATTCCCCTTCCAACAGCAAAGGAGACCTGACTTCCCTGAAGCAACCTCCGCGAGTTCCTGAGGTCCCCGTCGCAACTCGAGAAGCACACCCAGCTTCCCGCTGCAACTCGAGAAACACCCCAAAATTATTCCCTCAATGAAAGATGAGGAAATTTTGCGATGCAGCATCTCAAGAGAAATACCACATTACCCCTTGAAAGGCAAAATGGTACTTGACACCCTTTATTCAACTCAGAAAGTTCCCTGGCACAGCCGTCCCCTTTGGAGAGGACAACACAATTTATGGACTCAGTCGAGATGAGACCCCGTGCACAATTAAGGGCTCGAGAGGAAGCCCGAAGTTCCCATTCCAAAAGCAAAGGGGACCTGACTTCCATGAAGCAACCCCAGCGAGTTCCTGAGGTCCCCGTCGCAACTCGAGAAGCACCCCAGCTTCCCGCCGCAAGTCGAGAAACACCCCAATATTATCACCTCAATGCGAGATTAGGAAATTTTGCGATGCAGCATCTCAGGAGAAATACCACATTCCCTTTGAAAGGCAAAAACGTACTTGACACTCATTATTCGACTCAGAAAGTTCCCTCACTCAGCCGTCCCCTATTAGAGGAAAACACACTTTATGGACTCAATTCGAGATGAGCCCCTGTGCATATTTAAGGGCTCGAGATGAACCCGGAAGTTCCCCTTCCAACACCAAAGGGGACCTAACTTCCCTGAAGCAACCCAGGCGAGTTCCTGAGGTCCCCGTCACAACTCGAGAATCACCCCCAGCTTCTCGCCGCAACACGTGAAACACCCCCAAATTATCCCCTCATTGCGAGATGAGGAAATTTTGCGATGCAGCATCTCAAGATAAATACCACATTCCCTCTTGAAAGGCTAAAAGTACTTGACACAATTGATTCGACTCAGAAAGTTCTCTCACTCAACCTTCCCATTTGAGAGGAGTATACACTTCATTGACTCAATTCGAAATGAGCCCCTGTGCACATTTAAGGGCTCGAGAAGAACCCGGAAGTTCCCCTTCCAACACCAAAGGGGACCTGACTTCCCTGAAGCAAGTCCAGAGTTTCCTGAGTTCCCCGTCGCAACTGCAGAAGCACTCCAAGCTTCCCGCCGCAACTTGAGAAACAACCAAAATTATTCCCTCAATGCGAGATGAGGAAATTTTGCAATGTAGCAACTCAAGAGAAATACCACATTCCCTCTTGAGAGGCAGAAAGGTACTTAGGTACTTGACACCCTTTATTCGACTCAGAAAGTTCCCTCACACAGCCATCACATTGGGAGAGGAGAATACACTTTATGGATTCAATTCGAGATGAGCGCCTGTGCACTTTTAAGGGATAGAGAGGAACCCGGAAGTTCCCCTTCCAACCCAATGGGTACCTGACTTCCCTGAAGCAACCCCAGCGAGTTCCTGAGTTCCCCGTCACAACTCTTGAAGCACCCCCAGCTTCCCGCCGCAACTCAAGAAACACCCCAAAATTATCCACTCAATACGAGATGAGGAAATTTTGCGATGCAGCATCTCAAGAGAAACACCACATTCCCTCTTGAAAGGCAAAAAGGCACTTGTCACCCTTTATTCGACTCAGAAAGTTCCCTCACACAGCCGTCCCCTTTGTAGAGAACACACTTTATGGACTCAATTCAGGATGAACCCCTGTGCACATTTAATGGTTCTAGAGGAAACCGGAAGTTTCACTTCCAACACCAAAGGGGACCTGACTTCCCTGAAGCAACCCCAAGGAGTTCCTGAGGTCCCCTTCACAACTCGAGTAGCACACCCAGCTTCCCGCCGCAACTCGAGAAACACACCGAAACTATTCCCTCCACTCGAGATGAGGAAATTTTGCTATGCAGCATCTCAAGAGAAATACGACATTCCCTCTTGAAAGGTAAAAAGGTACTTGACACCCTTTATTCGACTCAGAAAGTTCCCTCACACAGCCGTCCCCTTTAGAGAAGAGAACAAACTTTATGGATCCAATTCGAGATGAGCGCCTGTGCACATTTAAGTGCTCAAGAGGAAACAGGAAGTTTCCCTTCCAACGCACAAGGGGACCTTACTTCCCTCAAGCAACCCCAGCGACTTCCTGAGGTCCCCGTCGTAACTCGAGAAGCACCCCCAGCTTCCCGCCGCAACTCTTGAAACACCCCAAAATTATCCCCTCCATGCAAGATGAGGAAATTTTTCGATGCAGCATATCAAGAGAAATACAACATTCCTTCTTGAAAGTCATAAAGGTACTTGACACCCTTTATTCGACTCAGAAAGTTCCTTCACACAGCCGTCCCATTTGGAGAAGGGAACACACTTTATGGACTCAATTCGAGATGAGCGCCTGTGCACGTTTAAGGGCAGGAGAGGAAACCGGAAGTTCCCTTTCCAACAACAAAGGGGAACTGACTTCCCTGAAGCAACCCCAGCGAGTTCCTGAGGTCCCCGTCGCAACTCGAGAAGCACCCCCAGCAACCCGCCGCAATTCGAGAAACACCCTAAAATTATCCCCTCCATGCAAGATGAGGAAATTGTGCAATGCAGCATCTCAAGAGAAATACCACATTCCCTATTGAAAGGCAAAAAGGTACTTGACACCCTTTATTCGACTCAGAAAGTTCCCTCACACAGCCGTCCCCTTTGTAAAGGAGAACACAATTTATGGACTCAAATCGAGATGAGCGCCTGTGCACATTTAAGGGCTCGAGAGGAAACCGGAAGTTTCCCTTCCAACGCCAAAGGGGAACTTACTTTCATCAAACAACCCCAGCGACTTCCTGAGGTCCCCGTCGCAACTCGAGAAGCACCCCCAGTATCCCGCCGCAACTCGAGAAACACCCCAAAATTTTCCCCTCCATGCAAGATGAGGAAATTTTGCGATGCAGCATCTCAAGAGAAATACCACATTACCTCTTGAAAGGCAAAAAGGTACTTGACACCCTTTATTCTACTCAGAAAGTTCCCTCACACAGCCGTCCCCTTTGGAGAAGAGAACACACTTTATGGACTCAATTCGAGATGAGCGCCTGTGCACATTTAAGGGCTCGAGAAGAAATAGGAAGTTTCCCTTCCAACGCCAAAGGGGAACTTACTACCCTCAAGCAACCCCAGCGACTTCCTGAGGTCCCCGACGCAACTCGAAAAGCACCCCCAGCTTCCCGCCGCAACTCGAGAAACAGCCCAAAATTATCCCCTCCATGCAAGATGAGGAAATTTTGCACTGCACAATCTCAAGAGAGATCCCACATTTTCGCTTGAAAGGCAACAGTTACTTGACTCCCTTTAGGCGACTCAGAATGGTCCCTAACATCCGTCCTCAGTGTAGAGGAGAACACACTCTCCGGACTCAAATCGAGAAGAGGCAATGTTCCCATTTAATGGCTCGAGAGTAATCTGGAAGTTCCCCTTCCAGCACAAAAGGGGACCTGACTTCCCTGAAGTAATCCGAGTGTGTTTCAGAGGTCCTCGTCGCAAATGGAGAATCACACCCAGCTTCCCAACCCAATTCGTGTAACAGCACATAATTATCTCCTCCATGCGAGATGAGGAAATTTTGCACTGCACAATCTCAAGAGAAATCCCACATTCACCCTTGAAAGGCAAAAGTGTTCTTGACTCCCTTTAGGCGAATCAGAATGGTCCCTAACATCCGTCCTCTGGGGAGAGGAGAACACACTTTACGGACTCAAATCGAGAAGAGGCAATATTGCCATTTAACGGCTCGAGAGTAATCCGGAAGTTTCCCTTCCAGCACAAACGGGGACCTGACTTCCCTGAAGTAACTCGAGTGAGTTCCTGAGGTCCCCTTCGCACCTCGAGGAATACCCCCAGCTTCCCGCTGCAATTCGAGAAACACCACAAAATTATCCCCTCAATGCGAGATGAAGAAATTTTGCGCTGCAGAATTTAAAGAGAAATCCCACATTCCCGCCTGAAAGGGAAAAGGGTATTTGACACATTTTATTCAGTTCAGATCAGTTCAGTCGCTCAGTCGTGTCCGAATCTCCACGACCCCACGAATCACTGTACGCTAGGCCTCCCTGTCCTACACCAACTCCCGGAGTTCACTCAAACTCATGGCCACAGAGTCGGTGATGCTATCCAGCCATCTCATTCTCTGTCGTCCCCTTCTCCTCCAGCCCCCAACCTCTCCTAGCATCAGAATCTTTTCCAGTGAGTCAACTCATCGCATGAGGTGGACCAAGTACTTCAGTTTCAGCTTTAGCATCAGTCCTTCCAATGAACACCGAAGATTCATCTCCCTTAGAATGGACTGGTTGAATCTTCTTGCAGTCCAAGGGACTCTCAAGAGTCTTCTCTAATACCACAGTTCAAAAGCATCAGTTCTTCGGCGATCAGCTTTCTTCACAGTCCAACTCTCACTTCCATACATGACCACGGGAAAAACCATAGCTTTGACTAGATGGAGCTTTTTTGGCAAAGTGATGTCTCTGCTTTTTAATAGACTATCAAGGTTGATCATAACTTTCCTTCCAAGGAGTAAGCGCCTTTTAATTTCATGGCTTCAATCAGCATCTGCAGTGATTTTGGAGCCCCCAAAAATAAATTGTGACACTGTTTCCACTGTTTTTCCATCATTTTCCCATGAAGTGTTGGGACCAGATTCCATCACCTTTGTTTTCTGAATGTTGAGCTTCAAGCCAACCTTTTCACTCTCCTCTTTCACTTTCATCAAGAGGCTTTTGAGTGCCTCCTCACTTTCTGCCCTAAAGGTGGTGTCATCTGCATATCTGAGGTTATTGATATTTCTCCCAGCAATCTTGATTCCAGTTGTTCTTCTTCCAGCCCAGCATTTCTCATGATGCACTCTGCATATAAGTTAAATAAGCAAGATTACAATATACAGCCTTGACGTACTCCTTTTCCTATTTGGAACCAGTCTGTTGTTCCATGCACAGTTCTGACTGTTGCTTCCTGACCTGCATACAGGGTTTCTAAAGAGGCAGGTCAGGTGGTCTGGTATTACCATCTCCTTCAGAATCTTCCACAGTTTATTGTGATCCACACAGTCAAAGGCTTTGGCATAGTCAATGAAGCAGAAATAGATGTTTTTCTGGAACTCTCTCGCTTTCTCCATGATCCAGCGGATGTTGGCAATTAGATCTCTGGTGCCTCTGCCTTTTCTAAAACCTGCTTGAACATCTGCGAGTTCACGGATCACATATTGCTGAAGCCTGGCTTGGAGAATTTTGAGCATGACTGTACTAGCGTGTGAGATGAGGGCAATTGTGCGGTAGTTTGAGCCTTCCAGTCCTGTGGCCACTGCAGAGTTTTCCAAATTTTTTGGCATATTGAGTGCAGCACTTTCACAGCATCATCTTTCAAGATTTTAAATAGCTCAACTGGAATTCCATCACTTCCACTAGCTTTGTTCGTAGTGTTGCTTTCTAAGGCACACTTGATTTCACATTCCAAGATGTCTGGCTCTAGGCCAGTGATCACATTTTCGTGACTATCCTGGTCGTGAAGATCTTTTTTGTACAGTTCTTCTGTGTATTCTTGCCACCTCTTCTTAATATCTTCTGCTTCTATTAGGTCCATACCATTTCTGTCCTTTATCGAGCCCATCTTTGCATGAAATATTCCCTTGGAATCTCTAATGTTCTTGAAGAGATCTCTTGTTTTTCCTATTCTGTTGTTTTCCTCTATTTCTTTGCATAGATCACTGAGGAAGGCTTTCTTATCTCTCCTTGCTATTCTTTGGAACTCTGCATTCTAATGTTTATATCTTTCCCTTTCTCCTTTGTTTTTCGCTTCTCTTCTTTTCACAGCTATTTGTAAGGCCACCTCAGACAGCCATTTTGCTTTTTTTTGCATTTCTTTTCCATGGGGATGGTCTTGTTCCCTGTCTCCTGTACAATGTCACGAACCTCCATCCAGAGTTCATCAGGCACTCTATCTATCAGATCTAGTCCCTTAAATCTATTTCTCACTTCCACTGTATAATCATAAGGGATTTGATTGAGGTCATATCTGAATGGTCGAGGGGTTTTCCCTACTTTCTTCAATTTAAGTCTGAATTTGGCAATAAGGAGTTCATGATCTTATCCACAGTCAGCTCCTGGTCTTGTTTTTACTAACTGTATACAGCTTCTCCATCTTTGGCTGCAAAGAATATAATCAATCTGATTTCGGTGTTGACCATCTGGTGATGTCCACGTTTAGAATCTTCTCTTGTGTTGTTGGAAGAGGGAGTTTGCTATGACCAGTGCGTTCTCTTGACAAAACTCTATTAGGCTTGACCCTGCTTCATTCCGTGCTCCAAGGCCAAATTTGCCTGTTACTCCAGGTGTTTCTTGATTTCCTCCTTTTGCATTCCAGTCCCCTAGAATGAAAAGGACATCTTTTTTGGGTGTTAGTGCTAAAAGGTCTTGTAGGTCTTCATGGAACCGTTCAACTTCGGCTTCTTCAGCGTTAGTGGTTGGGGCATAGGCCTGGATTACTGTAATGTTGAATGGTTTGCCTTGGAAACGAACAGAAATCATTCTGTCGTTTTTAAGATTGCATCCAAGTACTGCATTTCGGAGTCTCTTGTTGACCATGATGGCTACTCCATTTCTTCTAAGGGATTTCTGCCCACAGTAGTATATATATAATGGTCATCTGAGTTAAATTCACACATTCCAGTCCATTTTAATTCAGTGATTCCTAGAATGTCTATGTTCACTCTTGCCATCTCCTGTTTGACCACTTCCAATATGCCTTGATTCCTGGAACTTACATTCCAGATTCCTATGCAATATTGCTCTTTACAGCACCAGACCTTGCTTCTATCACCGGTCACATCCACAACTGGGTACTGGTTTTTCTTTTGCTCCATCCCTTCATTCCTTCTAGAGTTATTTCTCCACTGATCTCCAGTAGCATACTGGGCACCTACAGACCTGGGGAATTCCTCATTCAGTATCCTGTCATTTTGCCCTTTGATACTGTTCATGGGGTTCTCAATGCAAATATACTGAAGTGGTTTGCTATTCCCTTCTCCAGTGGACCACATTCGGCTGTGGTGCATGTGATCAGATGGAGTAGATTCCTGTGATTATGATTTCAGTGTGTCTGCCATCTGAAGCCCCCTCGCAATACCTACCATCTGATTTGAGTTTCTCTTACCTTGGGTGTGGGATATCTCTTCACAGCTGCTCCAAGAAAGCACAGCTGCTGCACCTTACCTTGGATGAGGGGTATGTCCTCAAGGCCGCCCCTCCTGACCTTGAACGTGAGTACCTCCTCTCGGCCCTCCCCCGCACAGCCACCGCCTATTGGACGTGGGGTACCTCCACTCCGCCAACTGCCCTGGCCTCAGGCATGGGGTAGCTCCACACCGCTGCGCATCTTTGCATGGTCCGTTGCGCCAGGGCCAGCTTCTCTCGAGTCTGCGCGGGATGGGACTGCATATCCCGCGTCTGGTGGGCGGGGCCGGGGTCTCTCCCTTCTGGGCGGGCGAGGCCGGGGTCTCTCGCGTTTGCGCGGGCGGGGCAAGTGTCTCTCGCATCTGCGCAGGCGGGGCCGGCTTCTCTTGCCTCTGTGCGGGCGGCGCCAGCAACAATAGCATCTGAGTGGGTGGGGCCGAGGTCTCTCGAGTCTGAGCGGGCGGGTCCGGGGTCTCTGGAGTCTTCGCGGGCGGGACGGGTTCTCTCCCGTCTGCGAGGGTGGGGAAGCCCTCTCTCCCGTCTGCGCCAGCAAGGCCCGTGTCTCTGGCATCTCAGCCGCCTGGGCCGTCATCTCTCGTGTCTGCGCGGGTGGGGCTGGTATTTCTACCGTTTGCACAGCCGGGTGAGACACAAAAAATTCCCTCAAACAGTCGTCCCCATTGGAGAGAAGAACACACTTTACGGACTTAACTCGAGAAGAGGCCCTATTCCCATTTAAATGCTATACAGTAATCCCGAAATTCCCCTTCCAACACAAAAGGGTTCCTGACTTCCCTGAAGCAGCCAGAGAGAATTCCTGAGGTCCTCTTCGCTACCTGAGAAGTTCAACCAGGTTCCTGCTGCAACTCTAGAAACACCACAAAATTATCCCCTCAATGCGAGATCAGGAAAATATTCCGCTGCACAATTCAAGAGAAATCCCACGTTCCGCTGGAAAGGCACAACTGTATTTGACACCCTTTATGCCACTCAGAAAATTCCCTCACACAGCCATCCCCATTGGAGAGGAGAACACAATTTATGGACTCAACTTGGGAAGAGGCCCTATTCCCATTTAACGGCTCGAGAGTAATCCCGAAATTCCCGTTCCAGTAGAAAAGGGTGACTAACTTCCCTGAAGCAACCCCAGCGAGTTCCTGAGGTCCCCGTGGCAACTCGAGAAGTACCCCCAGCTTCCCGCCTCAAAAGTGGAAACACCAAAAAATTATCCGCTCAATGTGAGATGAGGAAATTTTGCACTGCACAATTAAATAGAAATCCCACATTCCCGCTTGAAAGGCATAGGGCACTTGACACACTTTATGCGATTCAGATAGTTTCCTAACACCCGCACTTATTGGAGCGAACACACTTTATGAACTCAAATCTAGAAGAGGCCTTATTCCCATTTAAGGGCTCGAGAGTAATCCGGAAGTTCCACTTCCAAAATAGGGGACCTGTCTTCCCTGAAGCAACACGAAGGAGTTCCTGAGTTCCACCCTGCAACTCGAGAAGTACCCCCAGATCCAAGCCGAAACTCGAGACACAACAAAATTATCCCCTCAATGCGAGATGAGGAAATTTTGCACTCCGAAATCTCAAGAGAAGTCCCACATACCCGCTTGAAAGGCAAAAGGTCACTTGACACACTTTATGTGACCCAGAAAGTTTGCTCACAGAGCCGTAGCCATTGGAGAGGAAAAAACACCTTTTGGACTCAACTCCAGATGAATCCCTATTCCCAATTAACGGCTCGAAAGTAAACCGGAAGTTCCCGTTCGAACACAAAAGGGAACCTGACTTCCCTGAAGCAACCCGAGCCACTTCCTGAGGTCCCCGTTGCAACTCTAGAAGCATCCCCAGCATCCCGCCACAACTCAACAAACACCACAGAATTATCCCCTCAATGCGAGATGAGGAAATTGTGCGCTGCAGAATCTCAAGGGAAATACCACATTCCCTCTTGAAAGGCAAAAAGTACTTGATACACTTTATGCCACTCAGAAATTTCACTAATATCAGTCCCCATAGGAGAGGAGAACACACTTTATGGACTCAATTCGAGATGAGGCCCTATTCCCATTTAACGGCTCCAGACTAAACCGGAAGTTCCCCTTACAACACAAAAGGGGAACTGACTTTCCAGAAGCAACTCTAGCAAATTCCTGAGGTCCCCGTCGCAACACAAGAAGTATTCCAAAATTCCCGCCGCAACTTGACATACACCACAAAATTACCTTCTCAATGCGAGATGAGGAAATTTTGCACTGCAGAATCTCAAGAGAAATACCACATTCCCTGTTGAAATGCAAAAGGGTACTTGACATTCTTTATGCGACTCAGAAATTTCACTAACATCAGTCCCCATTTTAGAGGTGAGCGAACTTTATGTACTCAATTCTAAATGAGGCACTATTGTCAATTGACTGCTCGAGAGTAAATCGGAAGTTCCCCTTCCAACAACAAGGGGACCTGCCTTACCTGAAGACACCCGAGTGAGTTCCTGAGGTACCCATAGCAACTTGAGAAGTACCCCCAGCTTCCCGCCGCAACTCGAGAAACACCACAAAATTATCCCCTCAAGGCAAGAATAGGAAATTTTGTGTTACAGCATCTCAAGAGAAATACCACATTCCCTCTTGAAAGGCAAAACGGTTCTTGAAACCCTTTATGAGACTCAGAATTTTCCCTCACACAGCCGTCCCCATTGGACAGGAGAACACACTTTATGGAGTCAAATCAAGATGAGGCCCTATTCCCAATAAACGGCTCGAGAGTAAACAGGAAGTTCCCCTTCCAACACCAAAGGGGACCTGACTTCCCTGAAGCAACCCAAGCGAGTTCCTGTGGTCCCCATCGCAACTCGAGAAATATCCTAGCCTCCAGCCGCAACTCGAGAAACACCACAAAATTATCCCCTCAGTGCGAGATGAGGAAATTTTGCGCTGCAGAATCTCAAGATAAATACCACATTCCCTCTTGAAAGGCAAAAGGACTGTTAACACCCTTTATGCGATTCAGAAACTTCCCTCACACAGCAGTGCCCATTGGAGAGGAGAACACACTTTATGGACTCAATTCGAGATGAGGACCGATTCCCACTTAACGGCTCGATAGTGAACCGGAAGTTCCCCTTCAAACACAAAACGGGACCTGCCTTACCTGAAGAAACCCGAGCGAGTTCCTGATGTCCCCATCGCAACTCGAGAAGTACCCCCAGCTTACCGCCGCAACTGGACATACACCCCAAGATAATCCCCTCAATGCGAGATGAAGAAATATTGCTCTGCAGAATCTCAAGAGAAATATCACATTCCCTCTTGAAAGGCAAAAGGGTTCTTGACTCCCATTATGCGACTCATAATGTTCCCTAACATCCATCCTCAGTGGAGAGTAGATCATTCTTCATGCACTCAAATCGAGAAGAGGCAATATTCCCATTTAAAGGCTCAAGAGTAATCAAGAAGTTCCCCTTCCAACACAAAAGGGGACTTGACTTCCCTGGAGCAACCCGAGAGAGTTCCTGAGGTTCCCGTTTCAACTCCAGAAGTATCCCCTACTTCCAACCACAACTCGAGAAACAACACAATATTATCCCCTCAATGCGACATGAGGTAATTTTGCGTTGCAGAATCTCAAGAGAAATCCCATATTAACGCTTGAAAGGCAAAAGGGAACTTGGCATACTTTGTGCTCCTCAGAAAGTTCCCTAAAATCCGTCCCCATTGCAGAGGCATGCACAATTTATGGACTCAACTCCAGAAGAGCCCCTATTCCCTTAAAAGCCTCCAGAGTAATCCGGAATTTCCCCGTCAAGCACTAAAGGGGACCTGAATTCCCTAAAGTAACTCCAGTGAGTTCCTGAGGTCCCCTTTGAAACTCGAGAAGTACCCCCAGCTTCCCGCCGAAATTCGGGAAACACCACAAAATTATCCCCTCAATGCGAGAGGAGGAAAATTTGCACTGCAGAATCTGAAGAGAAATCCCACATTCCCAACTGAAAGGCAAAAGCATACTTGACTCCCTTTATGTCACTCAGAAAGTTCCCTAACATCCTTCCCCATTGGAGAGGAGAACACACTTTATGGACTCAACTCCAGAAGAGGCCCTATTCCCATTAAAGGGCTCGAGACTAATCCAGAAGTTCCCCTTCCAGCACAAAAGGGGACCTGACTTCCCTGAAGAAACTCGAGTGAGTTCCTGAGGTCCCCATCTAAACTCAAGAAGTACGCCAGCGTCCCACTGCAATTCGAGAAACACCACAAAATATTTCACTCACTGCGAGATGAGGAAATTTTGCGCTGCAGAATCTCAAGAGAAATCCCACATTCCGGCTTGAAAGTCAAAAGGGTACTTGACTCCCTTTAGGCGACTCAGAATGTTCCCTAACATCCATCCTCAGTGGAGAGGAGAACATATTTTATGGACTCAAATGGAGAGGAGGCAATATTCCCTTTTAACGTTTCCACAGTAATCCGGAAGTTCCCCTTCCAAAACAAAAGGCGACTTGACTACCCTGAAGCAACCCGAGCGAGTTCCTGAGGTCCCCGCCATAGCTAGAGAAGTGACCCCTGCTTCCCACCACAACTGGAGAAACACCACAAAATTATCCCCTCAATGTGAGATGAGGTTATTTTTCCCTGCGGAATCTCAAGAGATATCCCACATTCCCGCTTGAAAGGAAAAAGCTTACTTGACACAATTTATGCCACTCAGAAAGTTCAGTAATATCTGTCCCCATTGGAGAGCATAACACACTTTATGGACTCAACTACAAAAGAGGCCCTATTCCCATTAAAGAGCTCGAGAGTAATCCGGAAGTTCCCCTTCCAGCACAAATGGGACCCGATTCCCTGAAGTAACTCGAGTAAGTTTCTGAGGTCCCGATCGCAACTGGAGAAACACCACAAAATTTTCCCCACAATGTGAGATGAGGAAATTTTGCGCTGCAGAATCTCAAGAGAAATCCCACATTCCCGCTTGAAAGGTAAAATGGTATTTGACACCGTTTAGGCGACTCAGAATGTTCCCTAACATCCGTCCTCAGTGGAGAGGAGAACACACTTTATGGACTGAAATCGAGAAGAGCTAATATTCCCATTTAATGGCTTGAGAGTAATCCGGAAGTTCCCCTTCCAACACCAATGGGGACTTGACTTCACTGAAGCAAGTGAGTGAGTTCCTGAGGTCGCCGTTGCAACTCGAGAAGTAATCACTGCTTCCACCGGCAACTTGACCAACACCACAAAATTATCCCCTCAATTCGAGACGAGGTCATTTTGCGCTGCAGATCTGAAGAGAATTCCCACATTCCCGCTTGAAAGGCAAAAGGGTACTTGACAGTCTTTATGCGAATCAGAAAGTTCCCTCACACAGCCGTCCCCATTGGAGAGGAGAACACACTTTACGGACTCAATTCGAGAGGAGCCCCTGTGCACATTGAAGGGCTCGAGAGGAAACCGGAATTTCCCCTTCCAACACCAAAGGGGACCTGACTTCCCTGAAGAACACCCTGCGAGTTCCTGAGGTCCCCGTCACAACTCGAGAAACACCCCCAGCTTCTGGCCGCAACTGGAGAAACACCCTAAAATTATCCCCTCAATGCGAGTGGAGGACATTTTGTGATGCAGCATCTCAAGAGAAATACCACATTCCCTGTTGAAAGGCAAAAAGGTACTTGACACTCATTTTTCGACTCAGAAAGTTCCCTCACACAGGCGTCCCCATTGGAGAGGAGAACACACTTTATGGACTCAATTCGAGATGAGCCCCTGTGCATATTTATGGGCTCGAGAGGAAACCGGAAGTTTCCCTTCCAACACCAAAGGAAACCGGAATTCCATGAAGCAAACCCAGCGAGTTCCTGAGGTCCCCGTCGCAACTCGAGAAGCACCCCCAGCTTCCCGCCTCACTCTAGAAACCCCCCAAAATTATCCCCTCCATGCGAGATGAGGAAATTTTTCAATGCACCATCTCAAGAGAAATACCACATTCGCTCTTGAAAGGCAAAAAGGTACTTGACACCCTTTATTCGACTCAGAAAGTTCCCTCACACAGGCGTCTCCTTTGGAGAGGAGAACACACTTTATGGACTCAATTCGAGACGAGCACCAGTGCACATTTTAGGGATCGAGAGGAAACCGGAAGTTCCCCTTACAACACAAAAGGGGTCCTGACTTCCATGTAGCAACCCCAGCGAGTTCCTGAGGTCCCCGTAGCAACTCGAGAAGCACCCCCAGCTTCCCGCCGCAACTCGAGAAACACCCCAAAATTATCCCCTCCATGCGAGATGAGGAAATTTTTTGATGCAACATCTCAAGAGAAATACCACATTCCCTCCTGAAAGGCAAAAGAGTACTTAACACCCTTTATTCGGCTCAGAAAATTCCCTCACAGAGCCGTCCCCTTTGGAGGGGAGAACACACTGTATAGACTCAATTCGAGATGAGCCCCTGTGCACATTTAAGGGCTCGAGAGGAAACCGGAAGTTCCCCTTCCAACAACAAAGGGGACCTGACTTCCCTGAAGCAACCCCAGCGAGTTCCCAAGGTCCCACTCGCAACTGGAGAAGCACCCCCAGCTTCCCGCCGCAATCTGAGAAACACTCCAAAATTATCCCCTCCATGCGAGATAAGGAAATTTTGCGATGCAGCATCTCAAGAGAAATACCACATTCCCTCTTGAAAGGCAAAAAGGTACTTTACACCATTTATTCGACTCAGAAAGTTCCCTCACACAGCCGTCCCCTTTAGAGAGGAGAATGCAGTTTATAAACTCAATTCGAGATGAGCCCCTGTGCACATTTAAGGTCTCGCGTGGAAACCGGAAGTTCCCCTTCCAACACCAAATGGGACCTGATTTCCATGAAGCAACCCCAGCGAGTTCCTGAGGTCCCCGTTGCAACTCGAGAATCACCCCCAGCTTCCCGCCGCAACTCGAGAAACACACCAAAATTATCCCCTCCGTGCGAGATGAGAAAATTTTGCGATGCATCATCTCAAGAGAAATACCACATTCCCTACTGTAAGGAAAAAAGGTACTTGACACCCTTATTCGACTCAGAAAGTTCCCTCACACAGCCGTCTCCATTGGAGAGGAGATCACTTTATGGTCTCAATTCGAGATGAGCCCCTTTGCACATTTAAGGGCTCGAGAGGAACCCGGAAATTCTTCTTCCAACACCCAAGGGGACCTGACTTTCCTGAAGCAACCTCAGTGAGTTCTAGAGGTCGCCGTCGCAACTCGAGAAGCACCCCAGCTTCCCGCCGCAATTCGAGAAACACCCTAAAATTATCCCCTCAATGCGAGAAGAGGAAATTTTGCAATGCAGCCACTCAAGAGAAAAACCACATTCCCTCTTGAAAGACAAAATGGTACTTGACACCCTTTATTCGACTCAGAGGGTTCCCTCACACAGCCGTCCCCTTTGGAGAGGAGAAAACACTTCATGGACTCAATTAGAGATGAGCCCCTGTGCACATTTAAGGTCTCGAAAGGAAACCGGAAGTTCCCCTTCCAACACCAAAAGGGACCTGACTTCCCTGAAGCAACCCCAGCGAGTTCCTAAGTTCCCACTCGCAACTCGAGAAGCACCCCCAACTTCCCGCCGCAATCTGAGAAACACCCCAAAATTATCCCCTCCATGCGAGATGAGGAAATTTTGCGATGGACAATGTCAAGAGAAATACCACATTCCTTCTTGAAAGGCAAAAAGTTACTTGACACCCTTTATTCGACTCAGAAAGTTCCCTCACACAGCCATCCCCTTTAGAGAGGAGAACATTATTAATGAACTCAATTCGAGATGAGTCCCTGTGCACATTTAAAGGCTCGAGAGGAAAACGGAAGTTCACTTCCAACACCAAAAGGCACCTGACTTCCATGATGCAACCCCAGCGTGTTCCTGAGCTCCCCGTCGCAACTCGAGAAGCACCCCCAGCTTCCCGGCGCAACTCGAGATACACCCCAAAATTATCCCCTCCATGCGCGATGAGGAAATTTTGTAATGCAGCATCTCAAGAGAAAAACCACATTCCCTCTTGAAAGGCAAACAGCTACTTGACATCCTTTATTCGACTCACAAAGTTCCCTCACACAACCGACCTCTTTGGAGAGGAGAACACACTTTATGGACTCAATTCCAGATGAGTCCCTGTGCACATTTAAGGGCTCGAGAGGAAACCGGAAGTTCCCCTTCCAACACCAAAGGAGACCTTACTTCCCTGAAACAAACCCCAGCGAGTTCCTAAGGTCCCCCTCGCAACTCGAGAAGCACCCCCAGCTTAACGCCGCAACTCGAGAAACACCCCAAAATTATCCCCTCATGCGAGTTGAGGAAATTTTGCGATGCAGCATCTCAAGAAAAATACCACATTTCCTCTTGAAAGGCAAAAAGGTACTTGACACCCTTTATTCGCTCAGAAAGTTCCTCACACAGCCGTCCCCTTTGGAGAAGAGAACACACTTTTCGGACTCAATTCGAGATGAGCCCCTGTGCACATTTAAAGGCTCGAGAGGAGACCGGAAGTTCCCATTCCAACACCAAAAGGGACCTGACTTCCCTAAAGCAACCCCAGCGAGTTCCTGAGTTTCCTATTGCAACACGAGAAGCACCCCCAGCTTCCCGCCGCAACTCGAGATACACGCCAAAATTGTCCCCTCCATGCGATATGAGGGAATTTTGCGATGTAGCATCTCAAGAGAAATACCATATTCCCTCCTGAAAGGCAAAAAGGTACTTGACACCCATTATTCGACACAGAAAGTTCCCTCACACAGCCGTCCCCATTGGAGAGGAGAACAAACTTTATGGACTCAATTCGAGATGAGCCCCTGTGCACATTTAAGGGCTCGAGAGGAAACCGGAAGTTCCCCTTCCAACACCAAAGGGCCCTGAATTCCTGAAGCAACCGCAGCGAGTTCCTGAGGTCCCTGTCGCAACTCGAGAAGCACCCCCAGCTTCCCGCCGCAACTCGAGAAACACCCCAAAATTATCCCCTCCATGCGAGATGAGGAAATTTTGCGATGAAGCATCTTAAGAAAAATACCACATTCCCTACTGAAAGGCAAAAAGCTACTTGACACCCTTTATTCGACTCAGAGAATTCCCGCACACCGCCGTCCCATTTGGAGAGGAGAACACACTTTCTGGACTCATTTCGAGATGAGCCCCTGTGCACATTTAAGGCCTCGAGAGGAAGCCGAAATTTCCCCTTCCAACACCAAAGGGGACCTGACTTCACTGAAGCAACCCCAGCCAGTTCCTAAGGTCGCCCTCGCAAGTCGCGAAGCACCACCAGCTTCCCGCCGCAACTGGAGAAACACACCAAAATTATCCCCTCCATGGGAGATGAGGAAATTTTGCGATGCAGCATCTCAAGAGAAATACCACATTACCTCTTGAAAGGCAAAAAGGCACTTGACACCCTTTATTCGACTCAGAAAGTTCCCTCACACAGACGTCTCCTTTGGAGAGGAGAACACACTTTATGGACTCAATTCGAGATGAGCCCCTGTGCACATTTAAGGGCTTGAGAGGAAACCGGAAGATCCCCTTCAACACCAATGGGGACTGGACTTCACTGAAGCAACCCCAGCGAGTTACTCAGGTCCCCGTCGCAACTCGAGAAACACCCCAATCTTCCCGCCGTAACTCGAGAAACACCCCAAAATTTTACCCTCCATGCGAGATGAGGAAATTTTGCGATGCAGCATCTCAAGAGAAATACCACATTCCCTCTTGAAAGGCAAAAAGTTACTTGACACCCTTTATTCGACACAGAAAGTTCCCTCACACAGCCGTACCCTTTGGAGAGGAGAACACACTTTATGGACTCAATTCGAGATGAGACCCTGTGCAAATTTAAGGGCTCGAGAGGAAACCGGAAGTTCCCGTTCCAACACCAAATGGGACCTGACTTCCCTGAAGCAACAACACCTAGTTCCTCACGTCCTCGTCGCAACTCGAGAAACACCCCCAGCTTTTCGCCGCAACTCGAGAAACACCCTAAAATTATCCCCTCAATGCGAGATAAGGAAATTTTGCGATGCAGCCTCTTCAGAGAAAAACCACATTCCCTCTTGAAAGACAAAAAAGTACTTGAAACTCTTTATTCGACTCAGAGGGTTCCCTCACACAGACGTCCCCTTTGAAGAGGAGAACATACTTTCAGGACTCAATTCGAGATGAGCCCCTGTGCACATTTAAGGGCTCGAGAGGAAACTGGAAGTTCCCCTTCGAACACCAAAGGGGACCTGATTTCCCTGAAGCAACCCCAGCGAGTTCCTAAGGTCCCAATCGCAACTTGAGAAGCACCCCCAGCTTCCCGCCACAATCTGAGAAACACCCCAAAATTAACGCCTCCATGCGAGATGAGGAAATTTTGCGATGCAGCATCTCAAGAGAAATACCACATTCCCTCTTGAAAGGTAAAAAGGTACTTGACACCCTTTATTCGACTCAGAAAGTTCCCTCACACAACCGTCCCCTTTGGAGAGGAGAACACACTTAATGGACTCAATTCGTGATGAGCCCCTGTGCACATTTAAGGGCACGAGAGGAAACAGGAATTTCCCCTTCCAACACCATAGGGGACCTGACTTCCCTGAAGAACACCCTGCGAGTTCCTGAGGTCCCGGTCGCAACTCGAGAAACACCCCTAGCTTCTCGCCGCAACTGGAGAAACACCCTAAAATTATCCCCTCAATGCGAGTGGAGGACATTTTTTGATGCAGCATCTCAAGAGAAATACCACATTCCCTGTTGAAAGGCAAAAAGGTACTTGACACTCTTTATTCGACTCAGAAAGTTCCCTCACACAGCCGTCCCCGTTGGAGAGGAGAACACACTTTATGGACTCAATCGAGATGAGCCCCTGTGCACATTTAAGGGCTCGGGAGGAACCCGGAAGTTCCCCTTCCAACACCAAAGGGGACCTGACTTTCCTGAAGCAACCCCAGCGAGTACCTGAGGTCCCCGTCCCAACTCGTGAAACACCCCAATCTTCCCGCCGTAACTCGAGAAACACCCCAAAATTTTACCCTCCATGCGAAATGAGGAAATTTTGCGATGCAGCATCTGAAGAGAAATACCACATTCCCTCTTGAATGGCAAAAAGGTACTTGACACCCTTTATTCGACTCAGAAAGTTCCCTCAAACAGCCGTCCCCTTTGGAGAGGAGAACACACTTAATGGACTCAATTTGAGATGAGCCCCTGTGCACATTTAAGGGCTCGAGAGGAAACCGAAGTTCCCCTTCCAACACCAAAGGGGACCTGACTTCCCTGAAGCAACCCCAGCGAGTTCCCTAGGTCCCAATCGCAACTCGAGAGGCACCCCCAGCTTCCCGCCGCAATCTGAGAAACACCGCAAAATTATCGCCTCCATGCGAGATGAGGAAATTTTGCGATGCAGCATCTCAAGAGAAATACCACATTCCCTCTTGAAAGGCAAAAAAGTACTTGACACCCTTTATTCGACTCAGAAAGTTCCCTCACACAGGCGTCTCCTTTGGAGAGGAGAACACACTTTATGGACTCAAATCGAGAAGAGCCCCTGTGCACATTTAAGGGCTCGAGAGGAACCCGGAAGTTCCCCTTCCAACACCAAAGGGGACCTGATTTTCGTGAAGCAACCCCAGCGAGTTCCTGGGGTCCGCGTCGCAACTCGAGAAACACCCCAATCTTCCCGCCGTAACTCGAGAAACACACCAAAATTATCCCCTCCATGCGAGATGAGGAAATTTTGAGATGCAGCATCTCAAGAGAAATACCACATTCCCTCTTGAATGGCAAAAAGGTACTTGACACCCTTTATTCGACTCAGAAAGTTCCCTCAAACAGCCGTCCCCTTTGGAGAGGAGAACACTCTTTATGGACTCAATTCGAGATGAGCCCCTGTGCACATTTAAGGGCTCGAGAGGAAACCGGAAGTTCCCCTTCCAACACCAAAGGGTACCTGACTTCCCTGAAGCAACCCCAGCGAATTCCCTAGGTCCCAATCGCAACTCGAGAGGCACCCCCAGCTTCCCGCCGCAATCTGAGAAACACCCCAAAATTATCGCCTCCATGCGAGATGAACAAATTTTGCGATGCAGCATCTCAAGAGAAATACCACATTCCCTCTTGAAAGGCAAAAAAGTACTTGACACCCTTTATTCGACTCAGAAAGTTCCCTCACACAGGCGTCTCCTTTGGAGAGGAGAACACACTTTATGGACTCAATTTGAGATGAGCCCCTGTGCACATTTAAGGGCTCGAGCGGAAACCGGAAGTTCCCCTTCCAACACCAAAGGGGACCTGACTTCCCTGAAGCAACCCCAGCGAGTTCCTGAGGTCCCCGTCGCAACTCGAGAAGCACCCCCAACTTCCCCCCGCAACTCGAGAAACACCCCAAAATTATCCCCTCATTGCGAAATGAGGATATTTTGGATTCAGACTCTCAAGAGAAATACCACATTCACTCTTGAAAGGCAAAAAGGTACTTGACACCCTTTATTCGACTCAGAAAGTTCCGTCACACAGCCGTCCACTTGGAGAGGAGAACACACTTTATGGACTCAATTCGAGATGAGCCCCTGTTCACATGTAAGGGCTGGAGAGCAAAGCGGAAGTTCCTCTTCCAACACCCAATGGGATCTGACTACCTTGAAGCCACCCGAGCCAGTTCCTGAGGCCCCCGTCCCAACTCGAGAAGTACTCCCAGCTTCCCGCTGCAACTCGTGAAACACCACAAAATTATCCCCTCAGTGCGAGAGGAGGAAATATTTCGATGTAGAAGCTCTAGAGAAATTCCACATTCCCTCTTAAAAGGCAAAAAGGTACTTGACACCCTTTATTCGTCTCAGAAAATTCCTCACACAGCCCTACCCATTGGAGAGGAGAACACAATTTATGGACTCAATTCGAGATGAGCCCCTGTTCACATTTAAGGGCTGGAGAGCAAAGTGGAAGTTTCCCTTCCAACAGCAAAGGGGACCTGACTTCCCTGAAGGAACCCGAGTGAGTTCCTGAGGTTCCGGTCGCAACTAGAGTAGTATACCCATCTTCCCGCCGCAACACGAGAAACACCACAAAATTATCCCTCAATGCGAGAGGAGGAAATTATTCTATGCAGAAGCTCAAAAGAAATACCACATTCCCTCTTGAAAGGCAAAAAGTACTTCGCACCTTTTATTCGACTCAGAAAGTTCCCTCACCCAGCCGTCGACTTGGAGAGGAGAACACACTTTATGGACTCAATTCGAGATGAGCCCCTGTTCATAGTGAAGGGCTCGAGAGGAAACCGGAAGTTCCGCTTCCCAAACCAAAGGGGACGTAACTTCCCTAAAGCAATCCGAGCGAGTTCCTGAGGTCCCCGTTGCAAGTCGAGTTGTACCCCCAACTTCCTGTCGCAACTCGAGAAAAACCACAAAATTATCCCCTCAATGCGAGAGGAGGAAATTTTGCGATGCAGAACCTCAAGAGAAATACCACATTCCCTCTTGAAAGGCAAAAGGGATCTTGACACCCTTTATTCGACTCAGAAAGTTCCCTCACTCAGCTGTCCCCATTGGACAGGACAACACACTTTATGGACTCAATTCGAGATGAGGCCTTATTCCCATTTAATGGCTTGAGATTAAACAGGAATATCCCCTTTCAACGCAATAGGGGACCTGACTTCCCTGAAACCAGCTGATCGAGTTCCTAAGGTTCATGTGGCAACTCGAGGAGTACCCTCATCTTACTGCCTCAACTCAATATACACCACAAAATTATACTCTCAATGAGAGATGAGGAAATTTTGCACTGCAGATTATCAAGAGAAATACCACATTCCCTTTTGAATGGCAAAAGGGTGTTGGGACCAGATTCCATGACCTTTGTTTTCTGAATGTTGAGCTTCAAGCCAACCTTTTCACTCTTCTCTTTCAATTTCATCAAGAGGCTTTTGAGTTCCTCCTCACTTTCTGCCCTAAAGGTGGTGTCATCTGCATATCTGAGGTTGTTGATATTTCTCCCAGCAATCTTGATTCCAGTTGTTCTTCTTCCAGCCCAGCATTTATCACGATTCACTCTGCATAGAAGTTAAATAAGCAAGATTACAATATACAGCCTCGACGTACTCCTTTGCCTATTTGGAACCAGTCTGTTGTTCCATGCACAGTTCTGACTGTTGCTTCCTGACCTGCATACAGGTTTCTAAAGAGGCAGGTCAGGTGGTCTCGTATTCCCATCTCTTTCAGAATCTTCCACAGTTTACTGTGATCCACAGAGTCAAGGGTTTTGGCATAGTCAATGAAGCAGAAATAGATGTTTTTCTGGAACTCTCTCGCTTTCTCCATGATCCAGCGGTTGTTGGCAATTTGATCTCTGGTGCCTCTGCCTTTTCTAAAACCTGCTTGAACATCCGGGAGTTCACGGATCACATATTGCTGAAGCCTGGCTTGGAGAATTTTGAGCATGATTGTACTAGCGTGTGAGATGAGTGCAATTGTGCGGTAGCTTGAGCATTCTTTGGCATTGCCTTTCTTTGGGATTAGAATGAAGACTGACCTTTTCCAGTCCTGTGGCCACTGCTGAGTTTTCCAAATTTGTTGGCATATTGAGTGCAGAACTTTCACAGCATCATCTTTCAAGATTTGAAATAGCTCAACTGGAATTCCATCACTTCCACTAGCTTTGTTCATAGTGTTGCTTTCTAAGGCACACTTGAATTCACATTCCAAGATGTCTGGCTCTAGGCCAGTGATCACATTTTCGTGACTATCTTGGTCGTGAAGATCTTTTTTGTACAGTTCTTCTGTGTATTCTTGCCACCTCTTCTTAATATCTTCTGCTTCCGTTAGGTCCATATCATTTCTGTCCTTTATCGAGCCCATCTTTGCATGAAATGTTCCCTTGGAATCTCTAATGTTCTTGAAGAGATCTCTTGTTTTTCCTATTCTGTTGTTTTCCTCTATTTCTTTGCATTGATCACTGAGGAAGGCTTTCTTATCTCTCCTTGCTATTCTTTGGAACTCTGCATTCTAATGCTTATGTCATTCCTTTTCTCCTTTGCTTTTCGCTTCTCTTCTTTTCACAGCTATTTGTAAGGCCACCTCAGACAGCCATTTTGCTTTTTTTGCATTTCTTTTCCATGGGGATGGTCTTGGTCCCTGTCTCCTGTACAATGTCACGAACCTCCGTCCAGAGTTCATCAGGCACTCTATCTATCAGATCTAGTGCCTTAAATCTATTTCTCACTTCCACTGTATAATCATAAGGGGTTTGATTTACGTCATATCTGAATGGTCTAGGGGTTTTCCCTACTTTCTTCAATTTAAGTCTGAATTTGGCAATAAGGAGTTCATGATCTGAGCCACAGTCAGCTCCTGGTCATGTTTTTGCTAACTGTATACAGCTTCTCCATCTTTGGCTGGAAAGAATATAATCAATCTGATTTCGGTGTTGACCATCTCGTGATGTCCACGTGTAGAGTCTTCTCTTGTGTTGTTGGAAGAGGGAGTTTGCTATGACCAGTGCGTTCTCTTGACAAAACTCTATTAGACTTGGCCCTGCTTCATTCCGTGCTCCAAGGCCAAATTTGCCTGTTACTCCAGGTGTTTCTTGACTTCCTCCTCCTTTTGCATTCCAGTCCCCTAGAATGAAAAGGACATCTTTTTTGGGTGTTAGTTCTAAAAGGTCTTGTAGGTCTTCATAGAACCATTCAACTTCGGCTTCTTCAGCATTAGTGGTTGGGGCATAGGCCTGGATTACTCTAATGTTGAATGGTTTGCCTTGGAAACGAACAGAAATCATTCTGTTGTTTTTAAGATTGCATCCAAGTACTGCATTTCGGAGTCTCTTGTTGACCATGATGGCTACTCCATTTCTTCTAAGGGATTTCTGCTCACAGTAGTATATATATAATGGTCATCTGAGTTAAATTCACACATTCCAGTCCATTTTAATTCACTGATTCCTAGAATGTCTATGTTCACTCTTGCCATCTCCTGTTTGACCACTTCCAATTTGCCTTGAATCATGGACCTTACATTCCAGGTTCTTATGCAATATTGCTCTTTACAGCACCAGACCTTGCTTCTATCACCGGTCACATCCACAATTGTGTACTGGTTTTTCTTTTGCTCCATCCCTTCATTCCTTCTAGAGTTATTTCTCCACTGATCTCCAGTAGCATACTGGGCACCTACAGACCTGGGGAATTCCTCATTCAGTATCCTGTCATTTTGCCCTTTGATACTGTTCATGGGGTTCTCAAGGCAAGTATACTGAAGTGGTTTGCCATTCCCTTCTCCAGTGGACCACATTCGGCTGTGGTCCATGTGATCAAATCGAATAGATTCTTGTGATTATGATTTCAATATGTCTGCCATCTGATGCCCCCTCGCAATACCTACCATCTGATTTGAGTTTCTCTTACCTTGGGTGTGGGATATCTCTTCACAGCTGCTCCAAGAAAGCACAGCTGCTGCACCTTACCTTGGATGAGGGGCATGTCCTCAAGGCCGCCCCTCCTGACCTTGAATGTGAGTACCTCCTCTAGGCCCACCCCCGCACAGCCACTGCCTATTAGAGGTGGGGTACCTCCTCTTGGCCGCCTGCCCTGGCCTCAGGCGTGGGGTAGCTCCTCACCGCCGCGCATCTTTGCATGGTCGGTTGTGCCAGGGCCGGCTTCTGAGTCTGCGCTGGCGGGGACTGCTTATCCCGTGTCTGGTGGGCGGGGCCGGGGTCTCTTGCATCTGGGCGGGCGGGGCCGGGGTCTCTCGCGTCTGGGCGGGCGGGGCAAGTGTCTCTCGCATC
Organism: Moschus berezovskii; assembly: GCF_049115385.1. Classification (NCBI taxonomy): domain Eukaryota; kingdom Metazoa; phylum Chordata; class Mammalia; order Artiodactyla; family Moschidae; genus Moschus; species Moschus berezovskii. The sequence goes on from NC_142465.1 coordinate 2,170,686, forward strand.
TGCGCAGGCAGGGCAGGCTTCTCTTGCATCTGCAAAGGCGCCAGCGACAATAGTATCTGAGCGGGCGGGGCCGGGATCTCTCGAGTCTGCGCGGGCGGGGCCGGGTTCTCTCGCGTCTGCGCGGGCGGGGCCTGTGTCTCTCGCGTCTGCGCGGGCGGGGAAGGACTCTCTCGCGTCTGTGCCGGCAAGGCCTGGTCTCTGGCTTCTCAGCCGCCTGGGCCGGCATCTCTCGTGTCTGCGCGGGTGGGGCTGGTATTTCTCCTTTTTGCACAGCCGGGTGAGACTCAGAAAATTCCCTCAAACAGTCGTCCCCATTGGAGAGGGGAACACACTTTACGGACTTAACTCGAGAAGAGGCCCTATTCCCATTTAAATGCTATACAGTAATCCCGAAATTCCCCTTCCAAAACAAAAGGGTTCCTGACTTCCCTGAAGCAGCCAGAGTGAATTCCTGAGGTCCTCTTTGCTACCTGAGAAGTTCAACCAGCTTCCCACCGCAACTCTAGAAACACCACAAAATTATCCCCTCAATGCGAGATCAGGAATATATTCCGCTGCACAATTTAAGAGAAATCCCACGTTCCGCTGGAAAGGCAAAACTGTGTTTGACACCCTTTATGCGACTCAGAAATTTTCCTCACACAGCCGTCCCCATTGGAGAGGAGAACACAATTTATGGACTCAACGTGGGAAGAGGCCCTATTCCCATTTAACGGCTCGAGAGTAATCCCGAAATTCCTGTTCCAGCAGAAAAGGGTAACTAACTTCCCTGAAGCAACACAAGAGAGTTCCTGAGGTCCCTGTCGCAACTCGAGAAGTACCCCCAGCTTCCCGCCTCAAAGGGGAAACACCAAAAAATTATCCGCTCAATGTGAGATGAGGAAATTTTGCACTGCACAATTAAATAGAAATCCCACATTCCCGCTTGAAAGGCAAAAGGGCACTAGACACACTTTATGCGATTCAGATAGTTTCCTAACACCCGTCCTTATTGGAGCGGAGAACACACTTTATGGACTCAAATCTAAAAGAGGCCCTACCTATACCCATTTAATGGCTCGAGAGTAATCCTGAAGTTCCACTTCCAAAAAAAAGGGGACCTGACTTCCCTGAAGCAACCCGAATGAGTTCCTGAGGTCCACTTTGCAACCCGAGAAGTACCCCCAGATCCAAGCTGAAACTCGAGACACAACAAAATTATCCCCTCAATCCGAGATGAGGAAATTTTGCGCTCCTAAATCTCAAAAGAAGTCCCAGATACCTGCTTGAAAGGCAAAAGGTTACTTGACACACTTTATGCGACTCAGAAATTTCACTAACATCAGTCCCCATAAGAGAGGAGAACACACTTTATGGACTCAATTCGAGATGAGGCCCTATTCCGATTTAACGGCTCCAGACTAAACTGGAAGTTCCCCTTCCAATACAATAGGGGACCTGACTTTCCAGAAGCAACTCGAGCAAATTCCTGAGGTCCCTGTCGCAACACGAGAAGTAATCCCAAATCCCGCTGCAACTCGACATACACCACAAAATTATCTCCTCAATGAGAGATGAGGATATTTTGCACTGCAGAATCTTAAGAGAAATACCACATTAACTCTTGAAAGGGAAAAGGGTACTTGACACCCTTTATGCAATTCAGAAATTTCACTAACATCAGTCCCCATTCGAGAGGTGAACAAACTTTATGTACTCAATTCGAAATGAGGCACTATTGCCAATTAACTGCTCGAGAGTAAATCAGAAGTTCCCCTTCCAACAAAAACAAGACCTGCCTTACCTGAGGAAACCTGACTGAGTTCCTGAGGTACCCATCGCAACTAGAGAAGTACCCCCAGCTTCCCGCCGCAACTCAAAAACACCACAAAATTATCCCCTCAATGCGAGAATAGGAAATTTTGTGTTACAGATTCTCAAGAGAAATACCACATTCCCTCTTGAAAGGCAAAGCAGTACTTGAAACGCTTTATGCGACTCAGAAAGTTCCCTCACACAGCCGCCCCCATTGTAGAGGAGAACACACTTTATGGACTCAATTCAAGATAAGGCCCTATTCTCAATTAACGGCTCGAGAGTAAACCGGAAGTTCCCCTTTCAACACAAAAGGGGACCTGACTTCTCTGAAGCAACCCACGCGAGTTCCTGAGGTCTCCGTCGCAACTCGAGAAATACCCGAAGCTTCCACCCGCAACTCGAGAAACAACACAAAATTATCCCCTCAACGCGAGATAAGGAAATTTTGCGCTGCAGAATCTCAAGAGAAATCCCACATTCCCTCTTGAAAGACAAAAGGGTACTTGACTCACTTTATGCGATTCAGAATATTCCCTAACATCCATCCACAGTGGAGAGAAGAACATATTTTATGGACTCAAATGGAGAAGAGGCAATTTTCCCTTTTAATGGTTCGAGAGTATTCCGGAAGTTCCCCTTCCAACACAAAAGGGGACTTGACTTCCCTGAAGCAACCCAAGCGAGTACCTGAGGTCCCCGCCGCAACTCGGGAAGTACCCACAGCTTCCCGCCGTATTTCGAGAAACACCACAAAATTATCCCTTCAATGCGAGATGAGGTTATTTTGCGCTCTCAATCTCAAGAGAAATCCCACTTTCCCGCTTGAAAGGCAAAAGTGTACTTGACAAACTTTATGCCACTCAGAAATTTCCCTAATATCCGTCCCCTTGGGAGAGGAGAACACACTTTATGGACTCAAATCGAGAAGAGGCCCTATTCCAATTAAAGGGCTGCAGAGTAACCCGGAAATTCCCCTTCCAGCACAAAATGGGACCTGACTTCCCTGAAGTAACTCGAGTGAGTTCCTGAGGTCCCTGTCGCAACTCGAGATGTAACCCCTGATTCCCGCCGCAGTTCGAGAAACACCACTAAATTATCCACTCAATGCGAGAGGAGGAAATTTTGCGCTGCAGAATCTCAAGAGAAATCCCACATTCCCGCTTGAAAGGCAAAAGGGTACTTGACTCCCTTTATACGACTCAGAATGTTCCCTAACATCTGTCCTCAGTGGAGAGGAGAACACACTCTATGGACTGAAATCGAGAAGAGGCAATATTCCTATTTAACGGCTCGAGAGTAATCTGGAAGTTCCCTTTTCAACACAAAAGGGGACTTGACTTCCCTGAAGCAACCCGAGCGAGTTCCTGAGTTCCCCGCCGCAACTGGAGAAGTACCCCAGCTTCCTGCCGCAATTCGAGAAACACCACAAAATTATCCCTCAATGCGAGATGAGGAAATTTTGCGCTGCAGAATCTCAAGAGATATACCACATTCACTCTTGAAAGGCAAATGGTACTTGACACCCTTTATGCCACTCATAACGTTCCCTCACACATTCTTCCCCATTGGAGAGGAGAACACACTTATTAGACTCAATTCGAGATGAGGCCCTATTCCCATTTAACAGCTCGAGAGTAAACTGCAAGTTCCCCTTCCAACACAAAAAAGGACTTGACTTCCCTGAAGCAACCTGAGCCAGTTCCAGAGGGTCCCGTCTCAACTCCAAAAGTAACCCCTCCTTCATGACCCAACTCGAGAAACGATGCAATATTATCCCCTCAGTGCGAGATGAGGTAATTTTGCGCTACAGAATCTCAAGAGAAATCCCACATTCCCGCTTGAAAGCAAAAGGGAACTTGACACACTTTATGCCACTCAGAAAGTTCCCTAACATCCGTCCCCATTGGAGAGGAATACACACTTTATGTACTCAACTCCAGAAGAGGCCCTATTCCCATTAAAGGGCTCGAGAGTAATCCGGAAGTTCCCCTTCCAGCACAAATGGGACCTGATTCCCTGAAGTAACTCGAGAAAGTTTCTGAGGTCCCCATCGCAACTCGGGAAACACCACAAAATTATCCCCACAATGTGAGATGAGGAAATTTTACGCTGCAAAATCTCAAGAGAAATCCCACATTTCCGCTTGAAAGGCAAAAGGGTACTTGATTCACTTTAGGCGACTCAGAATGGTCACTAACATTCGTCCTCAGGGGAGAGGATAACACACTTTATGGACTCAACTTCAGAAGAGGTCCTATTCCCATTAAAGTGCTCCAGAGTAATCCGGAAGTTCTCCTTCCAGCACAAAAGGGGCCTGATTCCCTGATGTAACTCGAGTGAGTTCCTGAGGTTCCGTTGCAACTGGAGAAGTACACCCAGGTTCCCGCCGCAATTCCAGAAACACCACAAAATTATCCCCTCAATGCGAGATGAGGAAATTTTGTCCTGCAGAATCCCAAGAGAAATCCCACATTCCCGCTTGAAAGGCAAAAGGATACTTGACTCTCTTTAGGCGACTAAGAATGGCCCCTAAAACCGTCCTCGTTTGAGAGAGGAACACACTTTATGGACTCAAATCGAGAAGAGGCAATATTCCTAATTAACGGCTCAAGAGAAATCCGGAAGTTCCCCTTTCATCTAAAAAGGGGATGTGATTTCCCTGAAGAAACCGGAGCAAGTTCCTGAGGTCCCCGTCGCAACTCGAAATGTACTCCCTGCTTCCACCGCAACTCAAGAAACACCGCAAAGTTATCCCCTCAATGAGATATGAGGTAATTTTGCGCTGCAGTCTCAAGACAAACCGCTCATTCCCACTTGAAAGGCAAAAGTGGACTTGACAAATTTTATGCCACTCAGAAATTTCCATAATATCTGTCCGCATTATGAGAGGAACACACTTTATTGACTCAACTCCAGAAGAGGCCCTATTCCCATTAAAGGGCTCGAGACTAATCCGGAATTTCCCCTTCCAGCACAAAAGGGGACCTGACATCCCTGAAGTAAATCGAGTGAGTTCCTGAAGTCCCCATCTAAACTCAAGAAGTAACCCCAGCGTCCCGCTGCAATTCGAGAAACAACACGAAATTATCCCCTCAATGCGAGAGGAGGAAATTTTGCGCTGCAGAATCTCAAGAGAAATCCCACATTCCCGCTTGAAAAGCAAAAGGGTACTTGATTCCCTTTAGGCGACTCAGAATGTTCCCTAACATCTGTCCTCAGTGGAGAGGAGAACACACTTTATGGACTCAAATCGAGAAGAGGCAATATTCCCATTTAACGGCTCAAGAGTAAACCGGAAATTCCCCTTCCAACCCAAAAGGGGACGTGACTTCCCTGAAGCAACCCGAGCGAGTAACTGAGTTCCCCGTCACAACTCGAGATGTACACCATGCTTCCTGCCTCAACTCGAGAAACACCACAAAATTATGCTCTCAATGTGAGATGAGGTAATTTTGCGCTGCAGAATCTCAAGTGAAATCCCACATTCCCGCTTGAAAGACAAAAGGGTACTTGACACACTTAATACCACTCAGAAAGTTCCATAACATCCGTTCCCATTGGAGAGAACAACAGATATTATGGACTCAACTCGAGAAGAGGCCCTATTCCGATTAAAGGGCTCCAAAGTAATCCGGAAGTTCCCCTTCCAGCAGAAAAGGGGACCGAAATTCCCTGAAGTAACTCGAGTGAGTTCCTGAGGTCCCAGTCGCAACTCCAGAAGTAACTGCAACTTCCCGCTGCAATTCGAGAAACACCACAAAATTATCCCCTCAATGCGAGATGAGGAAATTTTGCGCTGCAGAATCTCAAGAGAAATCCCACATTCCCAATTGAAAGGCAAAAGGGAACTTGACACACTTTATGCCCCTCAGAGAGTTCCCTAACATCCGTCCCCATTGGAGAGGCATACAAAGTTTATGGACTCAACTCCAGAAGAGGCCCTATTCCCATTAAAGGCTCGAGACTAATCCGGAAGTTCCCCTTCCAGCACAAAAGGGGACCAGACTTCCCTGAAGTAACTCAAGTGAGTTCCTGAGGTCCCCATTTAAACTCAAGAAGTATCGCCAGCGTCCCGCCGCAATTCGAGAAACACCACAAAATATTCCCCTCAATGCGAGATGAGGAAATTTTGCGCAGCAGAATCTCAAGAGAAATCCCACATTCTGGCTTGAAAGGCAAAAGGGTACGGGCTCCGTTTATGCGACTCAGAATGTTCCCTAACATCCTTCCTCAGTGGAGAGGAAAACACACTTTATGGACTCAAATCCAGAAGAGGCATTTTTCCCATTTAACAGCACGAGAGTAATCCGGACGTTCCCCTTCCAACACAAAGGTGGATTGACTTCCCTGAAGCAACGTGAGCGAGTTCCTGAGGTCCCCGCCGCAACACGAGAAGTACCCCCAGCTTCCCGCCGCAACTCGAGAAACACCAGAAAATCATCCCCTCAATGTGAGATGAGGAAATTTTGCGCTGCAGAATCTGAAGAGAAATCCCACATTCTCGCTTGAAAGGCAAAAGGGTACTTGACTCCCTTTTATCGATTCAGAATGTTCCCTAACATCCATCCTCAATGGAGAGGAGAACATATTTTATGGACTCAAATGGAGAGGAGGCAATATTCCCTTTTAAAGACTCGACAGTAATCCGGAAGTTCCCCTTCCAAAAAAAAAAAAAACGGTGACTTGACTTCCCTGAAGCAACCCGAGCGAGTTCCTGAGGTCCCCTCATAGCTAGAAAAGTGCCCTTGCTGCCCACCACAACCGGAGAAACACCACAAAATCATCCACTCAATGCGAGATGAGGAAATTTTGCGCTGCAGAATCTCAAAAGAAAATCCACATTAACACTGAAAGGCAAAAGCGTACTTGACACACTTTATGCCACTCAGAAAGTTCCCTACAATCCGTCCCCAGTAGAGAGAACAACAGATTTTATGGACTCAATTCGAGAAGAGGCCCTATTCCCATTCAAGGGCTTGAGAGTAATCCGTATGTTTCCCTCCCAGCACAAAAGGGGACCTGACTTCCCTGATGTAACTCGAGTGAGATTCTGAGGTCCCCGTCGCAACTCCAGAAGTAACCGCAGCTTCCCGCCGCAATTTGAGAAACACCACAAAATTATCCCCTCAATGCGAGATGAGGAAATATTGTGCTGCAGAATCTTAAGAGATATCCCACAATCCCGCTTGAAAGGCAGAAGGGTACTTGATCCCTTTAGGCGACTCAGAATGTTCCCTAACATCCTTCCTCAGTGGAGAGGAAAACACACTTTATGGACTCAAATTGAGAAGATGTATTATTCCCATTTAACAGCACGAGAGTAATCCGGAAGTTCCCCTTCGCACATAAAAGGGGACTTGACATTCCTGAAGCAACCCGAGCGAGTTCCTGAGGTTCCCCTGCTCAACTCGAGAATTAACCCATGCTTCCCGCCGCAACTCGAGAAACAACACAATATTATCCCCTCAATGCGAGATGAGGAAATTTTACGCTGCAGAATCACAAGAGAAAACCCACAATCCCGCTTGAAAGGCAAAAGGGTTCTTGAATCCCTTTAGGCGACACAGAATATTCCCTAACATCCTTCCTCAGTGGAGAGGAAAACACACATTATGGACTCAAATCGAGAAGATGTATTTTTCCCATTTAACAGCACGAGAGTAATCCGGAAGTTCCCCTTCAAACACAAAAGGGGACTTGACTTCCCTGAAGCAACCCGAGCGAGTCCTGAGTTCCCTGTCGAAACTCCAGAAGTAAACCCTGCTTCCCGCAGCAACTCGAGAAACACCACAGAATTATGCTCTCAATGAGAGATGAGGTAAATTTTTGCTGCAGAATCTCAAGAGAAATCCCACATTCCCGTTTGAAAGGCAGAAGAGTACTTGACTCCCTTTAGGCGACTCAGAATGGCCCCTAAAACCGTCCTCATTGGAGAGGAGAACACACTTTATGGACTCAAGTCGAGAAGCGGCAATATTCCTATTTAATGGCTCCAGAGTAATCCGGAAGTTCCCCTTTCAACACAAAAGGGGACTTGACTTCCCTGAAGCAACCCGAGCAAGTTCCTGAGTACCTCGCCGCAACTGGAGGAGTACCCCCAGCTTCCCGCCAAAATTCGAGAAACACCACAAAATTATCCCCTCAAAGCGAGATGAGGAAATTTTGCGCTGCAGAATCTCAAGAGAAATCCCACATTCCCAATTGAAAGGCAAAAGGGAACTTGACACACTTTATGCCCCTCAGAGAGTTCCCTAACATCCGTCCCCATTGGAGAGGCATACAAAGTTTATGGACTCAACTCCAGAAGAGGCCCTATTCCCATTAAATGGCTGGAGACTAATCCGGAAGTTCCCCTTCCAGCACAAAAGGGGACCAGACTTCCCTGAAGTAACTCGAGTGAGTTCCTGAGGTCCCCATTTAAGCTCAAGAAGTACCGCCAGCGTCCCGCCGCAATTCGAGAAACACCACAAAATATTCCCCTCAATGCGAGATGAGGAAATTTTGCGCAGCAGAATCTCAAGAGAAATCCCACATTCCGGCTTGAAAGGCAAAAGGGAACTTGACACACTTATTCCCCTCAGAGAGTTCCCTAACATCCGTCCCCATTGGAGAGGCATACAAAGTTTATGGACTCAACTCCAGAAGAGGCCCTATTCCCGTTAAAGGGCTCGAGACTAATCCAGAAGTTCCCCTTCCAGCACAAAAGGGGACCAGACTTCCCTGAAGTAACTCCAGTGAGTTCCTGATGTCCCCATTTAAACTCAAGAAGTACCGCCAGTGTCCCGCCGCAATTCGAGAAACACCACAAAATATTCCCCTCACTGCGAGATGAGGAAATTTTGCGCAGCAGAATCTCAAGAGAAATCCCACATTCTGGCTTGAAAGGCAAAAGGGTACGGGCTCCGTTTATGCGACTCAGAATGTTCCCTAACATCCTTCCTCAGTGGAGAGGAAAACACACTTTATGGACTCAAATCCAGAAGAGGCATTTTTCCCATTTAACAGCTCGAGAGTAATCCGGACGTTCCCCTTCCAACACAAAGGTGGACTTGACTTCCCTGAAGCAACGCGAGCGAGTTCCTGAGGTCCCCGCCGCAACACGAGAAGTACCCCCAGCTTCCCGCCGCAACTCGAGAAACACCACAAAATTATCCCCTCAATGCGAGATGAGGAAATTTTGCGCTGTAGAATTTCAAGAGAAAACCCACATTCCCACTTGAAAGGCAAAAGTGTACTTGGCTCCCTTGAGGCGACTCCGAATGGTCCCTAACATCCCTCCTCAGTGGAGAGGAGAACATACTTTATGGACTCAAATCGAGAAGAGGCAATATTCCCATTTAACAGCTCGAGAGTAATCCGGAAGTTCTCCTTCCAACACAAAAAGGGACCTGACTTCCCTGGAGCAACACGAGCGAGTCCTGAGTTCCCCGTCGAAACTCCAGAAGTAAACCCTGCTTCCCGCAGCAACTCGAGAAACACCACAGAATTATGCTCTCAATGCGAGATGAGGTAAATTTTTGCTGCAGAATCTCAAGAGAAATCCCACATTCCCGTTTGAAAGGCACAAGGGTACTTGACTCCCTTTTGGCGACTCAGAATGTCCCCTAAAACCGTCCTCATTGGAGAGGAGAACACACTTTATGGACTCAAGTCGAGAAGAGGCAATATTCCTATTTAATGGCTCCAGAGTAATCCGGAAGTTCCCCTTTCAACACAAACGGGGACTTGACTTCCCTGAAGCAACATGAGCGAGGTCCTGAGGACCCCACCGCAACTGGAGGAGTACCCCCAGCTTCCCGCCAAAATTCGAGAAACACCACAAAATTATCCCCTCCATGCGAGATGAGGAAATTTTGCCCTGCAGATCTCAAGATAAATCCCACATTCCCGCTTGAATGGCAAAAAGGTACTTGACTACATTTATACGAATAAGAATGTTCCCTAACATCTGTCCTCAGTGGAGAGGAGAACACACTTTATGGACTCGAATCGAGAAGAGGATATATTGCCATTTAATGGCTCCAGAGTAACCCGGAAATTGCCTTCCAGCACAAAAGCGGACCTGACATCCCTTAAGTAACTCGAGTGAATTCCTGAGGTCCCAGTCGTATCTCAAGAAGCACCCCCAGCTTTCCACTGCAACTCGAGAAACACAAAATTATCCCCTCAATGCGAGATGAGGAAATTTTGCGATGCAGAATCTCAAGAGATATACCACATTCCCTCTTGAAAGGCAAAAAGGTACTTGACACCCTTTATTCAACTCAGAAAGTTCCCTCACACAGCCGTCCCCATTGGAGAGGAGAACACACTTTATGGACTCAATTCGAGATGAACCCCGGTTCACATTGAAGGGCTCGAGAGGAATCCGGTAGTTCCCATTCCAACACAAAAGGGGACCTGAAACGCCTGAAGCAACATGAGCGAGTACCTGAGGTCCCCATCGCAACTCGAGAAAAACACCCAGCTTTCGGCCGCAACTCGAGAAACACCCCAAAATTATCCCCTGAATGTGAGATGAGGAAATATTGCGATGCAGAATCTCAAGAGAAATACCACATTCCCTCTTGAAAGGCAAAAAGGTACTTGACACCCTTTATTCGACTCAGAAAGTTCCCTCACAGAGCCGTCCTCTTTGGAGAGGAGTACACACATTACGGACTCAATTCGAGATGAGCCCCTGTTCACATTTAAGGGCTCGAGAGGAAACCGGAAGTTCCCCTTCCAACACCAAAGGGGACCTGACTTCCCTGATGCAACCCCAGCAAGTTCCTGAGGTCCACGTCGCAACTCGAAAAGCACCCCCAGCTTCCCGCCTCAACTCGTCAAACACCACAAAATTATCCCCTCTATGCGAGAGCAGGAAATTTTGCAATGCAGAATCTCAAGAGAATTAACACATTCCCTCATGAAAGGCAAAAAGTTACTTCACACCCTTTATTCGACTCAAAAACTTCCCTCACACAACCGTCCCCAATGGGAGGAGAACACAATTTATGGACTCTATTCGAGTAGAGGCCCTATTCACATTAAAGGGTTCGAGAGTAATACGGAAGTTCCCCTTCCAGCAGAAAATGGGACCAGACTTCCCTGAAGTAATTCGAGTGTGTTCCAGAGGTACTCGTCCGAACTGCAGAAGTACCCCCAGCTTCCCAACCCAATTCGTGAAACACCAATAAATTATCCCCTCCATGCGAGATGAGGAAATTTTGTTCTGCATTATCTCAAGAGAAATCAACATTCCCGCTTGAAAGGCAACAGTGTACTTGACTCCCTTTAGGCGACTCAGAATGGGCCCTAATATCCGTCCTCAGTGCAGAGGAGAACACACTCTCCGGATTCAAATCGAGAAGAGGCAATGTTCCCATTTAATGGCTTGAGAGTAATCTGGAAGTTCCCCTTCCAACACAAAAGGGGACTTGGCTTCGCTGAAGCAACCCGAGCGAGTTCCTGAGGTCCCAGTTGCAACTCAAGAAGTATCCTCTGCTTCCCTCTGCAACTGGAGAAATACCACAAAATTATCCCCTCAATGCGAGATGAGGTAATTTTGCGCTGCAGAATCTCAAGAGAAATCCCACATTCCCGCTTGAAAGGCAAAAGTGTACTTGACTCCCTTTAGGCGAATCAGAATGGTCCCTAACATCCGTCCTCAGTGGAAAGGAGAACACACTTTACAGACTCAAATCGAGAAGAGGCAATATTCCCATTTAACGGCTCGAGAGTAATCCGGAATTTCCCCTTCCAGCACAAAAGGGGACCTGACTTCCCTGAAGTAACTCGAGTGAGTCCCTGAGGTCCCCTTCGCACCTCGAGGAATACACCCACCTTCCCGACGCAATTCGAGAAACACCACAAAATTATCCCCTCAATGGGAGATGAAGAAATTTTGCGCTGCAGAATTTCAAGAGAAATCCCACATTCCCGCCTGAAAGGGAAAAGGGTATTTGACACACTTTATTCAGTTCAGTTCAGTTCAGTCGCTCAGTCGTGTCCGACTCTCCGCGACCCCATGAATCACTGTACACTAGGCCTCCCTGTCCTACACCAACTCCCGGAGTTCACTCAAGCTCATGGCCACAGAGTCGGTGATGCTATCCAGCCATCTCATTCTCTGTCGTCCCCTTCTCCTCCAGCCCCCAACCTCTCCTAGCATCAGAATCTTTTCCAGTGAGTCAACTCATCGCATGAGGTGGCCGAAGTATTGAAGTTTCAGCTTTAGCATCAGTCCTTCCAATGAACACCGACGATTGATCTCCCTTAGAATGAACTGGTTGGATCTTCTTGCAGTCCAAGGGACTCTCAAGAGTCTTCTCCAATACCACAGTTCAAAAGCATCTGTTTTTCGGCCGTCAGCTTTCTTCACAGTCCAACTCTCACATCCATACATGACCACGGGAAAAACCATAGCTTTGACTAGATGGAGCTTTTTTGGCAAAGTGATGTCTCTGCTTTTTAATAGACTATCAAGGTTGATCATAACTTTCCTTCCAAGGAGTAAGCGCCTTTTAATTTCATGGCTTCAATCAGCATCTGCAGTGATTTTGGAGCCCCCAAAAATAAATTGTGCCACTGTTTCCACTGTTTTTCCATCATTTTCCCCGTGGCAACTCGAGAAGTACCCCCAGCTTCCCGCCTCAAAAGGGGAAACACCAAAAAATTATCCGCTCAATATGAGATGAGGAAATTTTGCACTGCACAATTAAATAGAAATCCCACATTCCCGCTTGAAAGGCAAAAGGGCACTTGACACACTTTATGCGATTCAGATAGTTTCCTAACACCCGTACTTATTGGAGCGGAGAACACACTTCATGGACTCAAATCTAGAAGAGGACCTATTCCCATTCAAAGGCTCGAGAGTAATCTGGAATTTCCACTTCCAAAAAAAGGGGACCTGACTTCCCTGAAGCAACACGAACAAGTTCCTGAGGTCCACGCTGCAACCCGAGAAGCACTCCCAGATCCAAGCCGAAACTCGAGACACAACAAAATTATCCCCACAATGCGAGATGAGGAAATTTTGCGCTCCGAAATCTCAAGAGAAGTCCCACATACCCGCTTGAAAGGCAAAAGGTCACTTGACACACTTTATGTGACCCAGAAAGTTCGCTCACAGAGCCGTACCCATTGGAGAGGAAAAAACACCTTTTGGACTCCACTCCAGATGAATCCCTATTCCCAATTAACGGCTTGAAAGTAAACCGGAAGTTCCCATTCCAAAACAAAAGGGGACCTGACTTCCTTGAAGCAACCCGAGCCACTTCCTGAGGTCCCCGTTGCAACTCGAGAAGCACCCCCAGCATCCCGCCGCAACTCGACAAACACCACAGAATTATCCCCTCACTGCGAGATGAGGAAATTGTGCGCTGCAGAATCTCAAGAGAAATACCACATTCCCGCTTGAAAGGCAAAAGGGTACTTGACACCCTTTATGCGACTCTGAAAGTACCCTCACACAGCCGTCCCCATTGGAGAGGAGAACACACTTTATGGACTCAATTCGAGATGAAGCCCTATTCCCATTTAATGGCTGGAGAGTAAACAGGAAGTGCTCTTTCCAACAGAAAAGGGGACCTGCCTTACCTGAAGAAACCCAAGCAAGTTCTTGAGGTCCACATGGCAACTCGAGAAGTACCCCAACCTTCCTGCCACAACTAGAGAAACACCACAAAATTATCCCCTCAATGCGAGAAGAGGAAATTTTGCACTGCAGAATCTCAAGAGAAATACCACTATTCCCTCTTGAAAGGCAAAAAGTACTTGATACCATTTATGCGACTCAGAAATTTCACTAATATCATTCCCCATAGGAGAGGAGAACACACTTTATGGACTCAGTTCGAGATGAGGCCCTATTCCCATTTAACGGCTCCAGACTAAACAGGAAGTTCCCCTTCCAACAAAAAGTGGACCTGCCTTACCTGAAGAAACCCGAGTGAGGTCCTGAGGTACGCATAGCAACTTGAGAAGTACCCCCAGCTTCCCGCCGCAAGTCGAGAAACACCACAAAATATACCCTCAATGCAAGAATAGGAAATTTTGTGTTACAGAATCTCAAGAGAAATACCACATTCCCTCTTGAAAGGCAAAACGGTTCTTGAAACCCTTTATGCGACTCACAAAGTTCCCTCACACAGCCATCCTCATTGGACAGGAGAACACACTTAACGGACTCAAATCAAGATGAGGCCCTTTTCCCAATAAACGGCTAGAGAGTAAACAGGAAGTTCCCCTTCCAACACCAAAGGGGACCTGACTTCCCTGAAGCAACCCAAGCGAGTTCCTGAGGTCCCCATCGCAACTCGAGAAATACCCTAGCCTCCAGCCGCAACTCGAGAAACACAACAAAATTATCCCCTCAGTGCTAGATGAGGAAATTTTGTGCTGCAGAATCTCAAGAGAAATACCACATTCCCTCTTGAAAGGCAAAAGGACTCTTAACACCCTTTATGCGATTCAGAAAGTTCCCGCACACAGCAGTGCCCATTGGAGAGGAGAACACACTTTATGGAATCAATTCGAGATGAGGACCGATTCCCACTTAACGGCTAGATAGTGAACCGGAAGTTCCCCTTCAAACTCAAAACGGGACCTGCCTTACCTGAAGAACCCCGAGCGAGTTCCTGATGTCCCCATCTCAACTCGAGAAGTAACCGCAGCTTCCCGCCGCAACTGGACATACACCACAAAATTATCACCTCAATGGGAGATGAAGAAATATTGCTCTGCAGAATCTCAAGAGAAATATCACATTCCCTCTTGAAAGGCAAAAGGGTTCTTGACTCCCTTTAAGCCACTCAGAATGTTCCCTAACATCCATCCTCAGTGGAGAGGAGAACACTCTTCATGCAGTCAAATCGAGAAGAGGCAATATTCCCATTTTAAAGCTCAAGAGTAATCAAGAAGTTCCCCTTCCAACACAATAGGGGACTTGACTTCCCTGGAGCAACCTGAGAGAGTTCCTGAGGTTCCCGTTTCAACTCCAGAAGTATCCCCTACTTCCAACCACAACTCGAGAAACAACACAGTATTATCCCCGCAATGCGACATGAGGTAATTTTGCGCTGCAGAATCTCAAGAGAAATCCCACATTCCCGCTTGAAAGGCAAAAGGGAACTTGGTATACTTTATGCTCCTCAGAAAGTTCCCTAAAATCCATCCCGATTGCAGAGGCATACACAATTTATGGACTCAACTCCAGAAGAGCCCCTATTCCCTTAAAGGCCTCGAGAGTATTCAGGAAGTTCCTCGTCCAGCACTAAAGGGGACCTGACTTCCCTAAAGTAACTCCAGTGAGTTCCTGAGGTCCCCGTTGAAATTCGAGAAGTACCCCCAGCTTCCCGCCGAAATTCGGGAAACACCACAAAATTATCCCCTCAATGCGAGATGAGGAAACTTTGCGCTGCAGAATCTGAAGAGAAATCCCACATTCCCAATTGAAAGGCAAAAGCGTACTTGACTCCCTTTATGTCACTCAGAAAGATCCCTAACATCCTTCCCCATTGGAGAGGAGAACACACTTTATGTACTCAACTCCAGAAGAGGCCCTATTCCCATTAAAGGGCTCGAGACTAATCCGGAAGTTCCCCTTCCAGCACAAAAGGGGACCTGACTTCCCTGAAGAAACTCGAGTGAGTTCCTGAGGTCGCCATCTAAACTCAAGAAGTACCCCCAGCGTCCGCCGCAATTCGAGAAACAACACAAAATATTCCCCTCACTGCGAGATGAGGAAATTTTGCACTGCAGAATCTCAAGAGAAATCCCACATTACGGCTTGAAAGGCAAAAGGGTACTGACTCCGTTTATGCGACTCAGAATGTTCCCTTACATCCTTCCTCAGTGGAGAGGAAAACACAGTTTATGTACTCAAATTGAGAAGAGGCATTTTTCCCATTTAACAGCTCGAGAGGAATCCGGAAGTTCCCCTTCCAACACAAAAAAGGACTTGACTTCCCTGAAGCAACCCGAGCGAGTTCCTGAGGTCCCCACTGCAACTCGAGATGTACCCCCAGCTTCCCGCCGCAACTCGAGAAACACCACAAAATTATCCCCTCAATGGGAGATGAGGAAATTTTGTGCTGCAGAATCTCAAGAGAAATCCCACATTCCCGCTTGAAAGGCAGAAGGGTACTTGACTCCCTTTAGGCGACTCAGAATGTTCCCTAACATCCATCCTCAGTGGAGAGGAGGTCATAATTTATGGACTTAAATGGAGAGGAGGCAATATTCCCTTTTAACATCTTGACAGTAATCCGGAAGTTCCCCTTCCAACACATAAGGCGACTTGACTTCCCTGAAGCAACCGAGAGAGTTCCTGAGGTGCCCGCCATAGCTAGAGAAGTGCCGCCTGCTTCCCACCACAACTGGAGATACACCACAAAATTATCACCTCAATGCGAGATGAGGAAATTTTGCGCTGCAGAATCTCAAAAGAAAATCCACATTACCATTGAAAGGCAAAAGCTTACTTGACACACTTTATGCCACTCAGAAAGTTCCCTAAGCTCCGTCTCCACTGGAGAGGAAATCACACTTTAGGGACTCAACTGGAGAAGAGGCCCTATTCCCATTACATGGCTCAAAAGTATTCCGGAAGATCCCCTTCCAGCACAAATGGCACCTGATTCCCTGAAGTAACTCGGGTAAGTTTCTGAGGTATTCGCAACTCGAGAAACACCACAAAATTATCCCCACAATGTGAGATGAGGAAATTTTGCGCTGCAGAATCTCAAGTGAAATCCCACATTTCCGCTTGAAAGGCAAAAGGTTACTTGACTCCCTTTAGGCGACTCAGAATGGTCCCTAACATTTGTCCTCAGTGGAGAGGAAAACACACTTTATGGACTCAACTCCAGAAGAGGCCATATTCCCATTAAAGGGCTCAAGAGTAATCCGGAAGTTCTCCTTCCAGGAAAAAAGGGGCCTGATTTCCTGAAGTAACTCGGGTAAGTTTCTGAGGTCCCCTTCGCAACTCGAGAAACACAACAAAATTATTCCCTCAATGCGAGATGAGGAAATTTTGCGCTGCAGAATCTCCAGAGAAATCCCACATTCCCGCTTGAAGGGCAAAAGGTACTTGACTCCCTTTAGGCGACTCAGAATGTTCCCTAACAACCTTCCTCAGTGGAGAGGAAAACACACTTTATGGACTCAAATGGAGAAGAGGCATTATTCACATTTAACAGCTCGAGAGTCATCCGGAAGTTCCCCTTCCAACACAAAAGGGGACTTGACTTCCCTGAAGCAACCCGAGCGAATTCCTGAGGTCCCCGCTGGAACTAGAGAAGTACTCCCTGCTTCCTGCCACAACTCGAGAAACACCACAAAATTATCCCCTCAATGTGAGATGAGGAAATCTTGCGCTGCAGAATCTGAAGGGAAATCCCACATTCCAGCTTGAAAGGCATAAGGGTACCTGACTCCCTTTAGGCGACTCAGAATGTTCCCTAACATCCTTCCTCATTGGAGAGGAAAACACACTTCATGGACTCAAATCGAAAAGAGGCTATATTCCCATTTAAAGGCTCGAGAGTAATCAAGAAGTTCCCCTTCCAACACAAAAAAGTACTTGACTTCCCTGAAGCAACCTGAGCGAGTTCCTGAGGGTCCCGTCTCAACTCCAGAAGTATCCCCTGCTTCTGGCCCCAACTCGAGAAACGACACAATATTATCCCCTCAGTGCGAGATGAGGTAATTTTCTGCTGCAGAATCTCAAGAGAAATCCCTCATTCCCGCTTGAAATCAAAAGGGAACTTGACACACTTTATGCCACTCAGAATGTTCCCTAATATCCGTCCCCATTGGAGAGACATACACACTATATGGACTCAACTCCAGAAGAGGCCCTATTCCCATTAAAGGGCTCGAGACTAATCCGGAAGTTCCCCTTCCAGCACAAAAGGGGACCTGACTTCCCTGAAGAAACTCGAGTGAGTTCCTGAGGTCGCCATCTAAACTCAAGAAGTACCCCCAGCGTCCCACCGCAATTCGAGAAACACCACAAAATATTCCCCTCACTGCGAGATGAGGAAATTTTGCGCTGCAGAATCTCAAGAGAAATCCCACATTCCCGCTTGAAAGGCAAAAGGGAACTTGGCATACTTTATGCCCCTCAGAAAGTTCCGAAAAATCCGTCCCCATTGCAGAGGCATACTCAATTTATGGACTCAACTGCAGAAGAGCCCCTATTCCCATTAAAGGGCTCGAGAGTAATACGGAAGTTCCCCGTCCTGCACAATGGGGGAACTGACTTCCCTGAAGCAACCCAAGCGAGTTCCTGAGGTCCCCGCCGAACCTTGAGAAGTACCCCCAGCTTCCCACCGCAACTCCAGAAAAACCACAAAATTATCCCCTCAATGGGAGATGAGGAAATTTTTCGCTGCAGAATCTAAAGATAAATCCCAAATTCCCGCTTGGAAGTCAAAAGAGTACTTGACTCCCTTTAGGCGACTCAGAATGTTCCCTAACATCCATCCTCAGTGGAGAGAAGAACATATTTTATGGACTCAAATGGAGAGGAGGCGATAATCCCTTTTAACATCTCGACAGTAATCCGGAAGTTCCCCTTCCAAAACCAAAGGGGCCCTGACTTCCCTGAAGCACCCGAGCGAGTTCTTGAGGTCCCTGTCTCAACTCGAGAAGCACCCCAGCTTCCCGCCGCAACTCGAGAAACACCACAAAATTATCCCTTCAATGAGAGATGAGGACATTTTGCGATGCAGAATTTCAAGAGAAATACCACATTCCCTCTTGAAAGACAAAAAGGTACTTGACACCCTTTATTGGACTCAGAAAGTTTCCTCAC
This sequence comes from Moschus berezovskii, assembly GCF_049115385.1. NCBI lineage: Eukaryota > Metazoa > Chordata > Mammalia > Artiodactyla > Moschidae > Moschus > Moschus berezovskii. The sequence goes on from NC_142465.1 coordinate 2,189,287, forward strand.
ACAGACGTCCCCTTTGGAGAGGAGAACACACTTTATGGACTCAATTCGAGATGAGCCCCTGTTCACATTTAAGGGCTCGAGCGGAAACCGGAAGTTCCCCTTCCAAAAGCAAAGGGGCCCTGACTTCCCTGAAGCAACCAGAGCGAGTTCTTGAGGTCCCCGTCGCAACTCGAGAAGCACCCCGAGCTTCCCGCCGCAACTCGAGAAATTCCACAAAATTATCCCCTCCATGCAAGAGGAGGAAATTTTGTGATGCAGAATCTCAAGAGAAATACCACATTTCCTCTTGAAAGGCAAAAAGGTACTTGACACCCTTTATTCGACTCAGAAAGTTCCCTCTCACAGCCGTCCCTTTGGGAGAGGAGAACACACTTTATGGGCTCAATTCGAGATGAGCCCCTGTTCACATTTAAGGGCTCGAGAGGAATCCAGAAGTTCCCCTTCCAGCAACAAAGGGGACCTAACTTCCCTGAAGCGACCCGAACGAGTTCCTGAGGTCCCCGTAGCAAATCGAGATGTGCTCCCAGCTTCCTGCCGCAACTCGGGAAACACCAAATAATTATCCCCTCAATGCGAGATGAGGAAATTTTGCGATGCAGAATCTCAAGAGAAATACCATCTTCCCTCTTGAAAGGCAAAGGTTTCTTGACACCCTTTTTTGGGACTCAGAAATTTCACTATCATCAGTCCCCATTTTAGAGGAAAATAAACTTTATGGACTCAAATCGAGATGAGCCCCAATTCCCATTTAACGGCTCTAGATTAAACCTAAATTTTCCCTTCCAACAAAAAGGGGACCTGACTTCCCTGAAGCAACCCGAGCAAGGTCCTGAGGTCCCCATCGTACCTCGAGATTCCCGCCGCAACTCGAGAAACACCACAAAATTTTTCCCTCAATGCGAGATGAACAAATTTTGCCCTGCAGAATTTCAAGAGAAATACCACATTCCTTCTTGCAAGGCAAAAGGGTACAGGACACCCTTTTTGCGACTCAGAAAGTTCCCTCACACAGCCATCCCCGTTGCTTAGGAGAACAGACTTTATGGACTCAAAAGGAGATGAGCCCCTATTCCCATTTAACGGCTCGAGAGTAAACCGGAAGTTCACCTTCCAACTCCAATGGGGACCTGACTGCCCTGAAGCAACCAGAGCGACTTCCTGGGTTCCCCGTCGCAACTCGAGCAGTTACCCCAGTTTCCCGCCGCAACAAGAGAAAAACCACTAAATTATCCCCGCAATGCGAGGTGAGGAAATTTTGTGCTGCATCTCAAGAGAAATACCACATTCCCTCTTGAAAGGCAAACGGGTACTTGACACCCTTTATGCGATTCAAAAAGTTCCCTCACACAGCCGTCCCCATTGGAGAGGAGAACACACTTTATGGACTCAATTCCAGAGGAGGCCCTATTCCCATTTGATGGCTCCAGAGCAAACCGGATGTTCCTATTCCAAAACGAAAGGGGACCTGACTTCCCTGAATCAACCAGAGCGAGTTCCTGAGTTCCCCGACGCACTTCGAGAAGTACCCCCAGCTTCTCCCCACAACTATAGAAACACCACAATATTATAGACTCATTGCGAGATGAGGAAATTTTGCGCTGCAGAATCTCAACTGAAATACCACATTCCCGCTTGAAAGGCAATGGGTACTTGACACCCTTTATTCGACTCAGAAATTTCACTAACATCAGTCCCTATTGGAGAGGAGAACACATTTTATTGGCTCAATTCAAGATGAGCCCCTATTCCCATTAACGGCTCGAGAGTAAACCGGAGGTTCCCCTTCCAACAAAAAAGGGGTCCTGACTTCCGTGAAGCAACCCGAGCGAGTTCCTGAAGTCCCCGTCGCAACCTGAGAAGCACCACCAGCTTCCCGCGGCAACTCGAGAAACACCCCAAAATTATCCCCTCAATGCGAGATGAGGAAATTTTGTGCTGCAGAATCTCAAGAGAAATACCACATTTCCTCATAAAAGGCAAAAGGGTACTAAACACCCTTTATGCAACTCAGAAAGTTCCCTCACACAGCCGTCCCCATTGGGAGGAGAACACACTTTATGGACTCTATTCGAGATGAGGCCCTATTCCCATTTAACGGCTCCAGACTAAACCGGAAGTTCCCCTTCCAACACAAAAGGGGACCTGACTTTCCAGAAGCAACTTGAGCAAATTCCTGAGGTCCCCGTCGCAACCCGAGAAGTAATCCAAAATTCCCTCCACAACTTGACATACACCACAAAATTATCTCCTCAATGCGAGATGAGGATATTTTGCGCTGCAGAATCTCAAGAGAAATACCACATTCCCTCATGAAATGCAAAAGGGTATTTGACATCCTTTATGCGACTCAGAAATTTCACTAACATCAGTCCCCATTGGAGAGGTGAACGAACTTTATGTACTCAATTCCAAATGAGGCACTATTGCCAATTAACTGCTCTAGAGTAAATCGGAAGTTCCCCTTCCAACAAAAAGGGGACCTGCCTTACCTGAGAAACCCGAGTGAGGTCCTGAGGTACGCATAGCAACTTGAGAAGTACCCCCAGCTTCCCGCCGCAACTCGAGAAACACCACAAAATATCCCCTCAATGCAAAAATAGGAAATTTTGCGTTACAGAATCTCAAGAGAAATACCACATTCCCTCTTGAAAGGCAAAACGGTTCTTGCAAACCTTTATGCGACTCAGAAAGTTCCCTCACACAGCTGTCCTCATTGGACAGGAGAACACACTTTACGGACTCAAAACAAGATGAGGCCCTATTACCAATAAACGGCTAGAGAGTAAACCGGAAGTTCCCCTTCCAACACCAAAGGGGACCTGACTTCCCTGAAGCAACCCAAGCGAGTTCCTGAGGTCCCCGTCGCAACTCGAGAAATACCCTAGCCTCCAGCCGCAACTCGAGAAACACAACAAAATTATCCCCTCAGTGCGAGATGAGGAAATTTTGCGCTGCAGAATCTCAAGACAAATACCACATTCCCTCTTGAAAGGCAAAAGGACTCTTAACGCCATTTATGCGATTCAGAAAGTTCCCTCAAAAGCAGTGCCCATTGGAGAGGAGAACACACTTTATGGAATTAATTCGAGATGAGGACCGATTCCCACTTAACGGCTAGACAGTGAACCGGAAGGTCCCCTTTAAACACAAAACGGGACCTGCCTTACCTGAAGAACCCCGAGCGAGTTCCTGATGTCCCCAACGCAACTCGAGAAGTACCCCCAGCTTCCCGCCGCAACTGGACATACACCACAAAATTATCACCTCAATGCGAGATGAAGAAATATTGCTCTGCAGAATCTCAAGAGAAATATCACATTCCCTCTTGAAAGGCAAAAGGGTTCTTGACTCCCTTTATGCGACTCAGAATGTTCCCTAACATCCATCCTCAGTGGAGAGGAGAACACTCTTCATGCAGTCAAATCGAGAAGAGGCAATATTCCCATTTAAAAGCTCAAGAGTAATCAAGAAGTTCCCCTTCCAACACAAAAGGGGACTTGACTTCCCTGGAGCAACCTGAGAGAGTTCCTGAGGTTCCCGTTTCAACTCCAGAAGTATCCCCTACTTCCAACCACAACTCGAGAAACAACACAGTATTATCCATGCAATGCGACATGAGGTAATTTTGCGCTGCAGAATCTGAAGAGAAATCCCACATTCCCGCTTGAAAGGCAAAAGGGAACTTGGCATACTTTATGCTCCTCAGAAAGTTCCCTTAAATCCGTCCCCATTGCAGAGGCATACACAATTTATGGACTCAACTCCAGAAGAGCCCCTATTTCCTTAAAGGCCTCGAGAGTAATCCGGAAGTTCCCCATCCAGCACTAAAGGGGACCTGACTTCCCTAAAGAAACTCCAGTGAGTTCCTGAGGTCGCCATCTAACTCAAGAAGTACCCCCAGCGTCCCGCCGCAAGTCGAGAAACACCACAATATATTCCCCTCACTGCGAGATGAGGAAATTTTGCGCTGAGAATCTCAAGAGAAATCCTACATTCCGGCTTGAAAGGCAAAAGGGTACTGACTCCGTTTATGCGACTCTGAATATTCCCTAACATCCTTCCTCAGTGGAGAGGAAAACACACTTTATGGACTCAAATCGAGAAGAGGCATTTTTCCCATTTAACAGCTCGTGAGTAATCCGGAAGTTCCCCTTCCAACACAAAAAGGACTTGACTTCCCTGAAGCAACACAAGCGAGTTCCTGAGGTCCCCGCCGCACCTCGAGAAGTACCCCCAGCTTCCCGCCGCAACTGGAGAAACACCACAAAATTATCCCCTCAATGGGAGATGAGGAAATTTTGCGCTGCAGAATCTCAAGAGAAATCCCACATTCCCACTTGAAAGTCAAAAGAGTACTTGACTCCCTTTAGCCGACTCAGAATGTTCCCTAACATCCATACTCAGTGGAGAGAAGAACATATTTTATGGACTCAAATGGAGAGGAGGCAATATTCCCTTTTAACATCTCAACAGTAATCCGGAAGTTCCCCTTCCAACAAAAAAGGCGACTTGACTTCCCTGAAGGAACCCGAACGAGTTCCTGAGGTCCCCGCCATAGTTAAAGAAGTGCCCCCTGCTTCCCACCACAACTGGAGAAACACCACAAAATTATCCCCTCAATTTGAGATGAGGTCATTTTGCGCTGTATATCAGAAGAGAATTCCCACATTTCCTCTTGAAAGGCAAAAGGGTACCTGACTTCTTTGTGCCACTCAGGAAGTTCCCTAACATCCATCCCCTTTGGAGAGGAGAACACATTTTATGGACTCAAATCGAGATGAGTCCCTGTTCACATTTAAGGGCTCGAGAGGAAACCGGAAGTTCTCCTTCCAAAACCAAAGGGGACCTGACTTCCCTGAAGCAATCCCAGCGACATGCTGAGGTTCCCATTCAACTAGAGAAGCACCCCCAGCTTCCCGCCGCAACTCGAGAAACACCCCAAAATTATCCCCTCAATGCGAGATGAGGAAATTTTGCGATGCAGAATGTCAAGAGAAATATCACATTCCCTCTTGAAAGCCAAAAAGTTACTAGACACCCTTTATTCGGCTCAGAACATTCCCTCACACAGCCGAACACTTTGGAGAGGAGAACAACTTTATGGACTCAATTCGAGATGAGCCCCTGTGCACATTTAAGCGCTCGAGAGGAAACCGGAAATTCCCCTTCCAACAAAAAAGGGGACCTGACTTCCGTGAAGCAACACCAGCTAGTTCCTGAGGTCCCCGTCGCAACTCGAGAAGCACCCCCAGCTTCCCGCCGCAACTCGAGAAACACCCCAAAATTATCCCCTCAGTGAAAGATGAGGAAATTTTGCGATGCAGAATCTCAAGAGAAATACCATATTCCCTATTGAAAGGAAAAAAGGTACTTGACACCCTTTATTCGACTCAGAATGTTCCCTCACACAGCCTTCCCCTTTGGAGAAGAGAACACATTTTATGGACTCAATTCGAGATGAGCCCCTGTGCACATTGAAGTTCTCGAGACGAAACCGGAAGTTACCCTTCCAACACGAAAGGGGACCTGACTTCCCTGAAGCAACCCCAGCGATTCCTGAGGTTCCTGTCGCAACTCGAGAAGCACCCCCAACTTTCCGCCGCAACTGGAGAAACACCCATAATTATCCCCTCAATGCAAGATGAGCAAATTTTCGATGCAGAATCTCAAGAGAAATACCACATTCCCCCTTGAAAGGAAAAACTGTACTTGACACCCTTTATTGGACTCAGAAAGTTCCCTCACACAGCCGTAGAGGAGAACACACTTTATGGACTCAATTCAAGATGAGCACCTGTGCACATTTAAGACCTCGAGAGGAAACTGGAAGTTCCCCTTCCAACACCAAAGGGGACCTGACTTCCCTGAAGCAACCACAGCGAGTTCCTCAGGTTCCTGTCGCAACTCGAGAAGCACCCCCAGCTTCCCTCCGCAACTCGAGAAACACCCCAAAATTATCCCCTCCATGCGAGATGAGGAAAATTTGCGATGCAGCATCACAAGAGAAATCCCACATTCCCACTTGAAAGTCAAAAGAGTACTTGACTCCCTTTAGCCGACTCAGAATGTTCCCTAACATCCATACTCAGTGGAGAGAAGAACATATTTTATGGACTCAAATGGAGAGGAGGCAATATTCCCTTTTAACATCTCAACAGTAATCCGGAAGTTCCCCTTCCAACAAAAAAGGCGACTTGACTTCCCTGAAGGAACCCGAACGAGTTCCTGAGGTCCCCGCCATAGTTAAAGAAGTGCCCCCTGCTTCCCACCACAACTGGAGAAACACCACAAAATTATCCCCTCAATTTGAGATGAGGTCATTTTGCGCTGTATATCAGAAGAGAATTCCCACATTTCCTCTTGAAAGGCAAAAGGGTACCTGACTTCTTTGTGCCACTCAGGAAGTTCCCTAACATCCATCCCCTTTGGAGAGGAGAACACATTTTATGGACTCAAATCGAGATGAGTCCCTGTTCACATTTAAGGGCTCGAGAGGAAACCGGAAGTTCTCCTTCCAAAACCAAAGGGGACCTGACTTCCCTGAAGCAATCCCAGCGACATGCTGAGGTTCCCATTCAACTAGAGAAGCACCCCCAGCTTCCCGCCGCAACTCGAGAAACACCCCAAAATTATCCCCTCAATGCGAGATGAGGAAATTTTGCGATGCAGAATGTCAAGAGAAATATCACATTCCCTCTTGAAAGCCAAAAAGTTACTAGACACCCTTTATTCGGCTCAGAACATTCCCTCACACAGCCGAACACTTTGGAGAGGAGAACAACTTTATGGACTCAATTCGAGATGAGCCCCTGTGCACATTTAAGCGCTCGAGAGGAAACCGGAAATTCCCCTTCCAACAAAAAAGGGGACCTGACTTCCGTGAAGCAACACCAGCTAGTTCCTGAGGTCCCCGTCGCAACTCGAGAAGCACCCCCAGCATCCCGCCGCAACTCGAGAAACACCCCAAAATTATCCCCTCAATGCCAGATGAGGAAATTTTGCGATGCAGCATCTCAAGAGAAATACCACATTCCCTCTTGAAAGGCAAAAAGGTACTTGACACCCTTTATTCGACTCAGAAAGTTCCCTCACACAGCAGTCCCCTTTGGAGAGGAGAACACACTTTATGGACTCAATTCGAGATGAGCCCTTGTGCACATTTAAGGGTTTGAAAGGAACCCGGAAGTCCCCCTTCCAACAACAAAGGGGACCTGACTTCCCTGAAGCAACCCCAGCGAGTTCCTGAGGTCCCCGTCGCAACTCGAGAAGCACCCCCAGCTTCCCGCCGCAACTCGAGAAACACCCCAAAATTATCCCCTCAGTGAAAGATGAGGAAATTTTGCGATGCAGAATCTCAAGAGAAATACCATATTCCCTATTGAAAGGAAAAAAGGTACTTGACACCCTTTATTCGACTCAGAATGTTCCCTCACACAGCCTTCCCCTTTGGAGAAGAGAACACATTTTATGGACTCAATTCGAGATGAGCCCCTGTGCACATTGAAGTTCTCGAGACGAAACCGGAAGTTACCCTTCCAACACGAAAGGGGACCTGACTTCCCTGAAGCAACCCCAGCGATTCCTGAGGTTCCTGTCGCAACTCGAGAAGCACCCCCAACTTTCCGCCGCAACTGGAGAAACACCCATAATTATCCCCTCAATGCAAGATGAGCAAATTTTCGATGCAGAATCTCAAGAGAAATACCACATTCCCCCTTGAAAGGAAAAACTGTACTTGACACCCTTTATTGGACTCAGAAAGTTCCCTCACACAGCCGTAGAGGAGAACACACTTTATGGACTCAATTCAAGATGAGCACCTGTGCACATTTAAGACCTCGAGAGGAAACTGGAAGTTCCCCTTCCAACACCAAAGGGGACCTGACTTCCCTGAAGCAACCACAGCGAGTTCCTCAGGTTCCTGTCGCAACTCGAGAAGCACCCCCAGCTTCCCTCCGCAACTCGAGAAACACCCCAAAATTATCCCCTCCATGCGAGATGAGGAAAATTTGCGATGCAGCATCACAAGAGAAATACCTCATTAGTTCTAAAAGGTCTTGTAGGTCTTCATAGAAGCATTCAACTTCGGCTTCTTCAGCGTTAGTTGTTGGGGCATAGGCCTGGATTACTGTAATGTTGAATGGTTTGCCTTGGAAACGAACAGAAATCATTCTGTCATTTTTAAGATTGCATCCAAGTACTGCATTTCGGAATCTCTTGTTGACCATGATGGCTATTCCATTTCTTCTAAGGGATCTGTCCTCAGTAGTATATATATAATGGTCATCTGAGTTAAATTCACACATTCCAGTCCATTTTAATTCACTGATTCCTAGAATGTCTATGTTCACTCTTGCCATCTCCTGTTTGACCGCTTCCAATTTGCCTTGATTCCTGGACCTTACATTCCAGGTTCCTATGCAATATTGCTCTTTACGGCACCAGACATTCTTCTATCACTGGTCACATCCACAACTGGGTACTGGTTTTGCTTTTGCTCCATCCCTTCATTCCTCTAGAATTATTTCTCCACTGGTCTCCAGTAGCATACTGGGCACCTACAGACCTGGGGAATTCCTCATTCAGTATCCTGTCATTTTGCCCTTTGATACTGTTCATGGTGTTCTCAATGCAAATATATTGAAGTGGTTTGCCATTCCCTTCTCCAGTGGACCACATTCGGCTGTGGTCCATGTGATCAGATGGAGTAGATTCCTGTGATTATGATTTCAGTGTGTCTGCCATCTGAAGCCCCCTCGCAATACCTACCATCTGATTTGAGTTTCTCTTACCTTGGGTGTGGGATATCTCTTCACAGCTGCTCCATGAAAGCACAGCTGCTGCACCTTACCTTGGATGAGGGTTATGTCCTCAAGGCCGCCCCTCCTGACCTTGAACGTGAGTACATCCTCTCGGCCCTCCTCCGCACAGCCACCGCCTATTGGAGGTGGGGTACCTCCTCTTGGGCACCTGCCCTGGCCTCAGGCATGGGGTAGCTCCTCACTGCTGCGCATCTCTGCATGGTCGGTTGTGCCAGGGCCGGCTTCTCTCGAGTCTGCGCGGGCGGGGCCTGCGTATCCTGCGTCTGGTGGTCGGGGCAGTAGTCTCTCTCATCTGGGCAAGCGGGGCAGGGGTCTCTGGTGTCTATGCGGGCGGGGCAAGTGTCTCTCGCATCTGCGCAGGCGGGGCAGGCTTCTCTTGGGTCTGCGCGGGTGGCGCCAGCAACAGTAGCGTCTGAGCGGGCGGGCCGAGGTCTCTCGAGTCTGCGCGGGCGGGGCCGGGTTCTCTCCTGTCTGCGCCGGTGGGGAAGGCCTCTCTCGCGTCTGCGCTGGCAAGGCCGTGTCTCTGGTGTCTCAGCCACCTGGGCCGGCATCTCTCCTGTCTGCGTGGGTGGGGCTGGTATTTCTCCCGTTTGCACAGCCGGGTGAGACTCAAAAAATTCCCTCAAACAGACGTCCGCATTGGAGAGGAGAACACACTTTACGGACTTAACTCCAGAAGAGGCCGTATTCCCATTTAAAGTCTCAACAGTAATCCCGAAATTCCTCTTCCAACACAAAAGGGTTCCTGACTTCCCTGAAGCAGCCAGAGAGAATTCCTGAGGTCCTCTTCGCTACCTGAGAAGTTCAACCAGGTTCCCGCCACAACTCTAGAAACACCACAAATTTATCCCCTCAATGCGAGATCAGGAAAATATTCCGCTGCACAATTCAAGAGAAATCCCACGTCCCGCTGGAAAGGCACAACTGTATTTGACACCCTTTATGCGACTCAGAAAATTCCCTCACACAGCCATCCCCATTGGAGAGGAGAACACAATTTATGGACTCAACTTGGGAAGAGGCCCTATTCCCATTTAACGGCTCGAGAGTAATCCCGAAATTCCTGTTCCAGTAGAAAAGGGTGACTAACTTCCCTGAAGCAACACAAGCGAGTTCCTGAGGTCCCCGTCGCAACTCGAGAAGTACCCCCAGCTTCCCGCCTCAAAAGGGGAAACACCAAAAAATTATCCGCTCAATGTGAGATGAGGAAATTTTGCACTACACAGTTAAATAGAAATCCCACATTCCCGCTTGAAAGGCAAAAGGGCACTTGACACACTTTATGCAATTCAGATAGTTTCCTAATACCCGTACTTATTGGAGCGGAGAACACACTTCATGGACTCAAATCTAGAAGAGGACCTATTCCCATTTAAGGGCTCGAGAGTAATCCGGAAGATCCACTTCCAAAAAAGGGGACCTGAGTTCCCTGAAGCAACACGAACGAGTTCCTGAGGTCCACGCTGCAAATCCAGAAGTACCCCCAGATGCAAGCCGAAACTCGAGACACAACATAATTATCCCCACAATGGGAGATGAGGAAATTTTGCGCTCCGAAATCTCAAGAGAAGTCCCACATACCCGCTTGAAAGGCAAAAGGTCACTTGACACACTTTATGTGACCCAGAAAGTTCGCTCACAGAGCCGTATCTATTGGAGAGGAAAAAACACCTTTTGGACTCAAGTCCAGATGAATCCCTATTCCCAATTAATGGCTCGAAAGTAAACCAGAAGTTCCCGTTCCAACCCAAAAGGGGACCTGACTTCCCTGAAGCAACCCGAGCCATTTCCTGACGTCCCCGTTGCAACTCGAGAAGCACCCCCAGCATCACGCCGCAACTCGACAAACACAATAGAATTATCCCCTCAATGCGAGGTGAGGAAATTGTGCGCTGCAGAATCTCAAGAGAAATATCACATTCCCGCTTGAAAGGCAAAAGGGTACTTGACACCCTTTATGCGACTCAGAAAGTACCCTCACACAGCAGTCCCCATTGGAGAGGAGAACACACTTTATGCACTCAATTCGGGATGAAGCCCTATTCCCATTTAATGGCTGGAGAGTAAACCGGAAGTGCCCTTTCCAACACAAAAGGGGACCTGCCTTACCTCAAGAAACCCAAGCAACTTCTTGAGGTCCACATGGCAACTCGAGAAGTACCCCCAGCTTCCTACCGCAACGAGAGAAACACCACAAAATTATCCCCTCAATGCGAGAAGAGGAAATTTTGCGCTGCAGAATCTCAAGAGAAATCCCACATTAACGCTTGAAAGGCAAAAGGTCACTTGACACACTTTATGTGACCCAGAAAGTTCATTCACAGAGCCGTATCTATTGGAGAGGAAAAAACACCTTTTGTACTCAAATCCAGATGAATCCCTATTCCCAATTAATGGCTGGAAAGTAAACCGGAAGTTCCCGTTCCAACCCAAAAGGGGACCTGACTTCCCTGAAGCAACCCGAGCCACTTCCTGACGTCCCCGTAGCAACTCGAGAAGCACCCCCAGCATCACGCCGCAACTCGACAAACACAACAGAATTATCCCCTCAATGCGAGATGAGGAAATTGTGCGCTGCAGAATCTCAAGAGAAATATCACATTCCCGCTTGAAAGGCAAAAGGATACTTGACACCCTTTATGCGACTCAGAAAGTACCCTCACACAGCAGTCCCCATTGGAGAGGAGAACACACTTTATGCACTCAATTCGGGATGAAGCCCTATTCCCATTTAATGGCTGGAGAGTAAACCGGAAGTGCACTTTCCAACACAAAACGGGACCTGCCTTACCTCAAGAAACCCAAGCAACTCCTTGAGGTCCACATGGCAACTCGAGAAGTACCCCCAGCTTCCTACCGCAACGACAGAAACACCACAGAATTATCCCCTCAATGCGAGAAGAGGAAATTTTGCGCTGCAGAATCTCAAGAGAAATACCACTGTTCCCTCTTGAAAGGCAAAAAGTATTTGATACCCTTTATGCGACTCAGAAATTTCACTAATATCATTCCCCATAGGAGAGGAGAACACACTTTATGGACTCAATTCGAGATGAGACCCTATTCCCATTTAACGGCTCCAGTCTAAACCGGAAGTTCCCCTTCCAACACAAAAGGGGACCTGACTTTCCAGAAGCAAATCGAGCAAATTCCTGAGGTCCCCGAAACAACACGAGAAGTACTCCAAAATTCCGGCCACAACTTGACATACACAACAAAATTATCTCTTCAATGCGAGATGAGGATATTTTGCGCTGCAGAATCTCAAGAGAAATACCACATTCCCTCTTGAAATGCAAAAGGGTACTTGACATCCTTTATGCGACTCAGAAATTTCACTAAAATCAGTCCCCATTGGAGAGGTGAACGAACTTTATGTACTCAATTCAAAATGAGGCACTATTGCCAATTAACTGCTCGAGAGTAAATCGGAAGTTCCCCTTCCAACAAAAAGGGGACCTGCCTTACCTGAAGAAACCCGAGTGAGTTCCTGAGGTACCGATAGCAACTTGAGAAGTACCCCCAGGTTCCCGCCGCAACTCGAGAAACACCACAAAATATCCCCTCAATGCAAGAATAGGAAATTTTGTGTTACAGCATCTCAAGAGAAATAGCACATTACCTCATGAAAGGCAAAACTGTTCTTGAAACCCTTAATGCAACTCAGAAAGTTCCCTCACACAGCCATCCCCATTGGACAGGAGAACACACTTTATGGACTGAAATCAAGATGAGGCCCTATTCCCAATAAACGGATCGAGAGTAAACCGGAAGTTCCCCTTCCAACACCAAAGGGGACCGGACTTCCCTAAAGCAACCCAAACGAGTTCCTGAGGTTCCCGTCGTAACTCGAGAAGCACCCCCAGCTTCCCGCCGCAACTCGAGAAACACCCCAAAATTATCCCCTCAATGCGACATGAGGAAATTTTGCGATGCAGAATCTCAAGAGAAATACCACATTCCCTCTTGAAAGGCAAAAGGACTCTTAACACCCTTTATGCGATTCAGAAATTTCCCTCAAACAGCAGTGCCCATTGGAGAGGAGAACACACTTTATGGAATCAATTCGAGATGAGGACCGATTCCCACTTAACGGCTAGATAGTGAACTGGAAGTTCCCCTTCAAACACAAAATGGGACCTGCCTTACCTTAAGAAACCCGAGCGAGTTCCTGATGTCCCCATCGCAGGTCGAGAAGTACCCCCAGCTTCCCGCCGCAACTGGACATACACCACAAAATTATCACCTCAATGCGAGATGAAGAAATATTGCTCTGCAGAATCTCAAGAGAAATATCACATTCCCTCTTGAAAGGCAAAAGGGTTCTTGACTCCCTTTAAGCCACTCAGAATGTTCCCTAACATCCATCCTCAGTGGAGAGGAGAACACTCTTCATGCAGTCAAATCGAGAAGAGGCAATATTCCCATTTAAAAGCTCAAGAGTAATCAAGAAGTTCCCCTTCCAACACAAAAGGGGACTTGATTCCCTGGAGCAACCCGAGAGAGTTCCTGAGGTTCCTGTTTCAACTCCAGAAGTATCCCCTACTTCCAACCACAACTCGAGAAACAACTCAGTATTATCCGTGCAATGCGACATGAGGTAATTTTGCGCTGCAGATCTGAAGAGAAATCCCACATTCCCAATTGAAAGGCAAAAGCGTACTTGACTCCCTTTATGTCACTCAGAAAGTTCCCTAACATCCTTCCCCATTGGAGAGGAGAACACACTTTATGGACTCAACTCCAGAAGAGGCCATATTCCCATTAAAGGGCTCGAGACTAATCCGGAAGTTCCCCTTCCAGCACAAAAGGGGACCTGACTTCCCTGAAGAAACTCGAGTGAGTTCCTGAGGTCCCATCTAAACTCAAGAAGTACCCCCATCGTCCCGCCGCAAGTCGAGAAACACCACAAAATATTCCCCTCACTGCGAGATGAGGAAATTTTGCGCTGCAGAGTCTCAAGAGAAATCCCACATTCCGGCTTGAAAGGCAAAAGGGTACTGACTCCGTTTATGCGACTCAGAACGTTCCCTAACATCCTTCCTCAGTGGAGAGGAAAGCACACTTTATGGACTCAAATCGAGAAGAGGCATTTTTCACATTTAACAGCTCGAGAGAAATCCGGAAGTTCCCCTTCCAACACAAAAAAGAACTTGACTTCCCTGAAGCAACCCAAGTGAGTTCCTGAGGTCCCCGCTGCAACTCGAGAAGTACCCCCAGCTTCCCGCCGCAACTCGAGAAACACCACAAAATTATCCCCTCAATGGGAGATGAGGAAATTTTGCGCTGCAGAATCTCAAGAGAAATCCCACATTCCCGCTTGAAAGGCAGAAGGGTACTTGACTCCCTTTAGGCCACTCAGAATGTTCCCTAACATCCATCCTCAGTGGAGAGGAGAACATAATTTATGGACTTAAATATAGAGGAGGCAATATTCCCTTTTAACGTCTGGACAGTAATCCGGAAGTTCTCCTTCCAACACAAAAGGCGACTTGACTTCCCTGAAACAACCCGAGCGAGTTCCTGAGGTCCCCGCCATAGCTAGAGAAGTGCCCCCTGCTTCCCACCACAACTGGAGAAACACCACAAAATTATCACCTCACTGCGAGATGAGGAAATTTTGTGCTGCAGAATCTCAAAAGAAAATCCACATTGCCATTGAAAGGTAAAAGCTTACTTGACACACTTTATGCCACTCAGAAAGTTCCCTTAGCTCCGTCTCCATTGGAGAGGAAATCACACTTTAGGGACTCACCTGGAGAAGAGGCCCTATTCCCATTACAGGGCTCAAAATTATTCCGGAAGTTCCCCTTCCCGCACATGGCACCTGATTCCCTGAAGTAACTCGGGTAAGTTTCTGAGGTATTCGCAACTCGAGAAACACCACAAACTTATCCCCAATATGTGAGATGAGGAAATTTTGCGCTGCAGAATCTCAATGAAATCCCACATTTCCGCTTGAAAGGCAAAAGGTTACTTGACTCCCTTTAGGCGACTCAGAATGTCCCTAACATTTGTCCTCAGTGGAGAGGAAAACACACTTTATGGACTCAACTCCAGAAGAGGCCATATTCCCATTAAAGGGCTCAAGAGTAATCCTGAAGTTCTGCTTCCAGGAAAAAAGGGGCCTGATTCCCTGACGTAACTTGAGAAAGTTCCTGAGGTCCCCTTCACAACTCGAGAAACACAACAAAATAATCCCCTCAATGCGAGATGAGGAAATTTTGCGCTGCAGAATCTCCAGAGAAATCCCACATTCCCGCTTGAAGGGCAAAAGGGTACTTGACTCCCTTTAGGCGACTCAGAATGTTCCCTAACATCCTTCCTCAGTTTAGAGGAAAACACACTTTATGGACTCAAATCGAAAAGAGGCATTATTCACACTTAACAGCTCGAGAGTCATCCAGAAGTTCCCCTTCCAACACAAAAGGGGACTTGACTTCCCTGAAGCAACCCAAGAGAATTCCTGAGGTCCCCGGTAGAACTAGAGAAGTACTCCCTGCTTCCTGCCACAACTCGAGAAACACCACAAAATTATCCCCTCAATGTGAGATGAGGAAATCTTGCGCTGCAGAATCTCAAGAGAAATACCACATTCCAGCTTGAAAGGCATAAGGGTACCTGACTCCCTTTAGGCGACTCAGAATGTTCCCTAACATCCTTCCTCATTGGAGAGGAAAACACACTTCATGGACTCAAATCGAAAAGAGGCTATATTCCCATTTAAAGGCTCGAGAGTAATCAAGAAGTTCTGCTTCCACACAAAAAAGTACTTGACTTCCCTGAAGCAACCTGAGCGACTTCCTGAGGGTCCCGTCTCAACTCCAGAAGTAGCCCCTGCTTCCCGCCCCAACTCGAGAAACGACACAATATTATCCCCTCAGTGCGAGATGAGGTAATTTTCTGCTGTAGAATCTCAAGAGAAATCCCGCATTTCCGCTTGAAAGCAAAAGGGAACTTGACACACTTTATGCCACTCAGAATGTTCCCTAACATCCGTTCCCATTGGAGAGGCATACACACTTTATGGACTCAAATCCAGAAGAGACCCTATTCCCATTAAAGGGCTCAAGACTAATCCGGAAGTTCCCCTTCCATCACAAAAGGGGACCTGACTTCCCTGAAGAAACTCGAGTGAGTTCCTGAGGTCGCCATCTAAACTCAAGAAGTACCCCCAGCGTCCCGCCACAATTCGAGAAACACCACAAAATATTTCACTCACTGCGAGATGAGGAAATTTTGCGCTGCAGAATCTCAAGAGAAATCCCACATTCAGGCTTGAAAGGCAAAAGGGTACTGACTCCATTTATACGACTCAGAATGTTCCCTAACATTCTTCCTCAGTGGAGAGGAAAACACACCTCATGGACTCAAATCGAAAAGAGGCAATATTCCCATTTAAAGGCTAGAGAGTAATCAAGAAGTTCCCCTTCCAACACAAGAAAGGACTTGACTTCCCTGAAGCAACCCGAGCGAGTTCCTGAGGTTCCCATCTCAGCTCGAGAAGTACCCCATGCTTCCAGCCGCAACTCGAGAAACAACACAATATTATCCCCTCAATGCGAGATGAGGAAATTTAACACTGCAGAATCTCAAGAGAAATCACACATTCCCGCTTGAAAGTCAAAAGGGTACTTGATTCCCTTTAGGCGACTCAGAATGTTCCCTAACAACCATCCTCAGGGGAGAGGAGAACATAATTTATGGACTTAAATGGAGAGGAGGCAATATTCCCTTTTAACATCTCGACAGTAATCCGGAAGTTCCCCTTCCAAAACAAATGGCGACTTGACTTCCCTGAAGCAACCCGAGCGAGTTCCTGAGGTCCCCGCCATAGCTAGAGAAGTGCCCCCTGCTTCCCACCACAACTGGAGAAACACCACAAAATTATCCCCTCAATGTGAAATGAGGTTATTTTGCGCTGCGGAATCTCAAGAGATATCCCACATTCCCACTTGAAAGGAAAAAGGGTACTTGACACACTTTATGCCACTCAGAAAGTTCAAAAATATCCGTCCCCATTGGAGAGAATAACACACTTTATGGACTCAACTACAAAAGAGGCCCTATTCCCATTAAAGTCCTCGAGAGTAATCCGAAAGTTCCCCTTCCAGCACAAATGGGACCCGATTCCCTGAAGTAACTCGAGTAAGTTTCTGAGGTCCCCATCGCAACTCGAGAAACACCACCAAATTATCTCCACAATGTGAGATGAGTAAATTTTGCACTGCAGAATCTCAAGAGAAATCCCACATTCCTGCTTGAAAGGTAAAAGGGTATTTGACACCGTTTAGGCGACTCAGAATGGTCCCTAACATCCGTCCTCAGTGGAGAGGAGAACACACTTTATGGACTGAAATCGAGAAGAGCTAATATTCCCATTTAACGGCTTGAGAGTAATCCAGAAGTTCCCCTTCCAACACCAAAGGGGACTTGACTTCACTGAAGCAAGTGAGTGACTTCCTGAGGTCCCCGTCGCAACTTGAGAAGTAATCACTGCTTCCGCCGGCAACTTGACCAACACCACAAAATTATTCCCTCAATTCGAGATGAGGTCATTTTGCGCTGCAGATCTGAAGAGAATTCCCACATTCCCGCTTGAAAGGCAAAAGGGTACTTGAAACTCTTTATGCGACTCAGAAAGTTTCCTCACACAGCCGTCCCCATTGGAGAGGAGAACACACTTTATTGACTCAATTCGAGTTGATGCCCTATTCCCATTTAACGGCTCGAGAGTAAACCGGGAGTTCCGTTCCAACAACAAAGGGGACCTGCCTTCCCTGAACAAACCCGAGAGATTTCCTGAGGTCCCAGTCGCAACTCGAGAAACATCACAAAATTATCCCCTCAATGCGAGATGAGGAAATTTTACGTTGCAGAATCTCAAGAGAAATACCACATTACCTCTTGAAAGGCAAAAGGGTACTTGACACCCTTTATACGACTCAGAAATTTCACTAACATCAGTCCCCATTGGAGAGGAGAACACACTTTCTGGACTCAGTTCGAGATGAGACCCTATTCCCATTTAACGGCTTGACAGTAAACCGGAAGTTCCCATTCCAACACCAAAGGGGACCTGACTTCCCTGATGAAACCCAAGCGAGTTCCTGAGGTCCCCATCAAAACTTGAGAAGTACCCACATCTTCACTTCGCAACTGAGAAACACTAAAAATTATTCCCTAATGCGAGATGAGGAAAATATACGCTGCAGAATCTCAAGAGAAATACCACATTCACTCTTGAAAGGCAAAAGGGTACTTGACTCCCTTTATGTGACTCAGAAATTTCACTAATGTCAGTTCCAATTGGAGAGGAGAACACACCTTATGGACTCAATTTGAGATGAAGTCCTATCCCCAGTTAACGGCTCAAGAGTAAACCGGAAGTTCCCCTTCCAACTCAAAAGGGGACCTGCCCTCCCTGAATCATCCTGAACGAGTTTCTGAGGTCCCCGTCACAACTCGAGAAGTACCCCCTGCTTCCCGCCAAAACTCGAGAAACACCACAAAATTATCCCCTCAATGCGAGATGAGGTAATTTTGCGCTACAGAATCTTAAGTCAATTCCCGCATTCCCGCTTGAAAGGCAAAAGGGTACTTGACACACTTTATGCCCCTCAGAAAGTTCCCTAACAACTGTCCCCATTGGAGAGGAGAACACACCTTATGGACTCAAATAGGGAATAGGCCCTATTGCCGTTAAAGGGCTCGAGAGTAATGCGGAAGTTCCCCTTCAAGCACAAAAGGGGACCTGACTTCCCTGAAGCAACTCGAGTGAGTTCCTGAGGTCCCCTCGCAACTGGAGAAGTACCCCCAGCTTCCCGCCGCAATTCGAGATACAGCATAAAATTATCCACTCAATGCGAGATGAAATTTTGTGCTACAGAATCTAAAGAGAAATCCCACATTCCCGCTTGAAAGGCAAAAGGGTACTTGACTCCCCTTAGGCGACTCAGGATGGTCCATAAAAACCGTCCTTATTGGAGAGGAGAACACATTTTATGGACTCGAGAAGAGGCCCTATTCCCACTAAAGTGCTCGAGAGTAATCCAGAAGTTCCCTTACAGCAAAAAAGGGGACCTGACTTCCCTGAAGTAACTCGAGTGAGTTCCTGAGGTTCCGACGCAACTGGAGAAGTACCCCCAGGTTCCCGCTGCAATTCCAGAAACAACACAAAATTATCCCCTCAATGCGAGTTGAGGAAATTTTGTCCTGCAGAATCCCACGAGAAATCCCACATTCCCGCTTGAAAGGCAAAATGGTACTTGACTCTCTTTAGACGACTAAGAATGGCCCCTAAAACCGTCCTCATTTAAGAGGAGAACACACTTTATGGACTCAAATCGAGAAGAGGCAATATTCCTATTTAACGGCTCGAGAGATATTCGGAAGTTCCCCTATCAACACAAAAGGGGACTTGACTTCCCTGAAGAAACCGGAGCGAGTTCCTGAGGTCCCCGTCGCAACTCGAAATGTACCCCTACTTCCCACCACAACTCAAGAAACACCACAAAATTATCCCGTCAATGAGAGATGAGGTAATTTTGCGCTGCAGAATCTCAAGACAAATCGCCCATTCCTGCTTGAAAGGCAAAAGTGTACTTGACAAACTTTATGCCACTCAGAAATTTCCCTAATACCCGTCCCCAATGGAGAGGAGAACACAATTTATGGACTCAATTCGAGAAGAGGCCCTATTCCCATTAAAGCGTTCGAGAGTAATCCAGAAGTTCCCCTTCCAGCACAAAAGGGGACCTGGCTTCCCTGCAGTAACTCGAATGATTTCCTGAGGTCCCCTTCGCAACTTGAGAAGTACCCCTAGCTTCCCTCCGCAATACGAGAAACACCACATTATTATCCCCTCAATGAGACATGAGGAAATTTTGCGCTGCATAATCTAAAGAGAAATCTCACATTCCCGCTTGAAAAGCAAAAGGGGACTTGACTCCCTTTACGCGACTCAGAATGATCCCTAACATCCATCCTAAGTGGAGAGGATAACAAAATTTATGGACTTAAATCGAGAAGAGGCAATATTCCCATTTAACAGCTCCTGAGTAATCCGGAAATTCCCCTTCCAACATAAAGGGGACTTGACTTCCCTGAAGCAACCCGAGGGAGTTCCTGAATTACCCATCGCAATTCGCGACGTACAACCTGCTTCCTGCTTCAACTCGAGAAACACCACAAAATTATGCTCTCAATGTGAGATGAGGTAATTTTGCCCTGCAGAATCTCAGGAGAAATCCCACATTCCCGCTTGAGGCAAAAGGGTACTTGACACACTTTAGGCGACTCAGAATGGTCCCTAACATCCGTCCTCAGTGGAGAGGGGAACACACTTTATGAACTGAAATCGAGAAGAGCTAATATGCCCATTTAACGGCTCGAGAGTAATCCGAAAGTTCCCCTTCCAACACGAAACGGGACTTGACATCACTGAAGCAAATGAGTGAGTTTCTGAGGTCCCCGTCACAACTCGAGAAGTAATCACTGCTTCCGCCGGAAACTTGACCAACACCACAAAATTATCGCCTCAATTCGAGATGAGGTCATTTTGCGCAGCAGATCTGAAGAGAATTCCCACATTCCCGATTGAAAGGCAAAAAGGTACTTGACTTCGTTTGTGCCACTCAGAAAGTTCCCTAACATCCATCCCCATTGGAAGGAGAACACATTTTATGGACTCAATTCGAGATGAGCCCCTGTTCACATTTCAGGGCTCACGAGAAAACCGGAAGTTCCCCTTCCAACAACAAAGGGGACCTGACTTCCCTGAAGCAACCTGAGCGAGGTCTGAGGTCCCTTCGCAACTCGAGAAGCACACACAGCTTCCCGCCGCAACTCGAGAAACACCCCAAAATTGTCCCCTCAATGAAAGATAAGGAAATTTTGCAATGCAGAATATAAGAGAAATACCACATTCCCTCTTCAAAGGCAAAAATGTACTCGACAACCTTTATTCGACTTAGAAAGTTCCCTCACAGAGCCGTCCCCATTGGAGAGGAGAACACACTTTATGGACTCAATTCGAGATAAGCCCTGTTCATATTGAACGGCTCGAGAATAAACCGGAAGTGCCCCTTCCAAAACCAAAGGGGATCTGACTTCACGGAAGCAACCGAGCGAGGTCCTGAGGTCCCCGTGGCAACTCGAGAAGCACCCCCAGGTATCCGCTTCAACTCGAGAAACACCCCAAAATTATCCACTCAATGCGAGATGAGGAAATTTTGCGATGCAGCATCTCAAGAGAAATACCACATTCCCTCTTGAAAGGCAAAAAGGTACTTGAAACCCTTTATTCGGCTCAGAAAGTTGCCTCACACAGCCGTCCCCTTTGGAGAAGAGAACACACTTTATGGACTCAATTCGAGATGAGCCCCTGTTCACATGTAAGGGCTCGAAAGGAAACTGGAAGTTCCCCTTCCAACACCAAAGGCAACCTGACTTCCCTGAAACAACCTCAGGGAGGTCCTGAGGTCTCCGTTGCAACTCGAGAAGCAATCCCAGCTTCCCGCCGCAACTCGAGAAACATCCCAAAATTATCCCCTCAATGCGAGATGAGAAAATTTTGCGATGCAGAATCTCATGAGAAATAGCACATTCCCTCTTGAAAGGCAAAAAGATATTTGACACCCTTTATTCGACTCAGAAAGTTCCCTCACACAGCCGTCCCCTTTGGAGAGGAGAACACATTTTATGGACTCAATTAGAGATGAGCTCCTGTGCACATTTAAGGGCTGGAGAGAAAACCAGAAGTACCCCTTCCGACACAAAAGGGGACGTGACTTCCCTGAAGCAACCCCAGCGAGTTCATGAGGTCCCCGTCGCAAATCAGAAGCACCCCCAGCTTACCGCCTCAACTCGAGCAACACCCCAAAATTATCCCGTCAATGTGACGTGAGGAAATTTTGCGATGCAGCATCTCAAGAGAAATACCACATTCCCTCTTTAAAGGCAAAAATGTACTTGACACCCTTGATTCGACTCAGAAAGTTCCCTCACACAGCCGTCTCCGTTGGAGAGGAGATCACACTTTATAGACTCAATTCGAGATGAGGTCCTGTGCACATTTAAGGGCTCGAGAGAAAACCAGAAGTTCCCATTCCAACAACAAAGTGGACGTGACTTCCCTGAAGCAACCACAGAGAGTTCCTGAGGTCCCCGTCTCAACTCGAGAAGCACCCCCAGCTTCCCGCCGCAACTCTTGAAACACTCTAAAATTATCCCCTCAATGTGAGGTGAGGAAATTTTGCGATGCAGCATCTCAAGAGAAATACCACATTCCCTATTGAAAGGCAAAAAGGTGCCTGACACCCTTTATTCGACTCAGAAAGTTGCCTCACACAGCCGTCCCCTTTGCAGAGGAGAACACACTTTATGGACTCAATTTGAGATGAGCCCCTGTGCACGTTTAAGGGATCAAGAGGAAACCGGAAGTTCCCCTTCCAACACCAAAGGGGAACTAACTTGCCTGAAATAACCACACCGAATTCCTGAGGTCCCCGTCGCAACTCGAGAAGCATTCCCAGCTTCCCGCCGCAACTCGAGAAACACCCCAAATTTATCCCCTCAATGCGAGATGAGGAAATTTTGCGATGCAGCATCTCAAGAGAAATACCACATTCCCACCTGAAAGGCAAAAAGGTACTTGACACCCTTTATTCGACTCAGAAAGTTCCCTCACACAGCCGTCCCCTTTGGGGTGGAGAACACCCTTTATGGACTCAATTCGAGATGAGCCCCTGTGCACATTTAAGGGCTCGAGAGGAACCCGGAAGTTCACCTTCCAACAACAAAGGGGACCTGACTTCCCTGAAGCAACCCCAGTGAGTTCCTGAGGTCCCCGTCGCAACTCGAGAAGCACACACAGCTTCCTGCCGCAACTCGAGAAACACCCCAAAATTATCCGCTCCATGCGAGATGAGGAATTTTGCGATGCAGCATCTCAAGAGAAATACCACATTCCCTCTTGAAAGACAAAACGGTCCTTGACACCCTTTATTAGACTCAGAATGTTTCCTCACACAGCCGTCCCCTTTGGAGAGGAGAACACACTTTATGGACTCAATTATAAATGCGCTCCTGTGCACATTTAATTGCTCGAGTGGAAACCAGAAGTTCCCCTTCCAACACCAAAGGGGACCTGACTTCCCTGAAGCAAACCCAGAGAGGTCGTGAGGTCCCCGTCGCAACTCGAGAGGCACCCCCAGCTTCCCGCCGCAACTCGAGAAACCCCTGAAAAATTAACACAGAAGAACTGTACAAAAAAGATCTTCCTGACCAAGATAGTCACTATAACGTGATCACTGACCTAGAGCCAGACATCTTGGAATGTGAAGTCAAGTGGGCCTTAGAAAGCATCACTACTAACAAAGCTAGTGGAGGTGATGGAATTCCAGTTGAGCTATTACAAGTCTTGAAAGATGATGCTGTGAAAGTGCTGCACTCAATATGCCAGCAGATTTGGAAAACTCAGCAGTGGCCACAGGACTGGAAGAGGTCAGTCTTCATTCCAATCCCAAAGAAAGGCAATGCCAAAGAATGCTCAAACTACCGGACAATTGCCCTCATCTCACACGCTAGCAAAGTCATGCTCAAAATTCTCCAAGCCAGGCTTCAGCAATATGTAAACCGTGAACTCCCAGATGTTCAAGCAGGTTTTAGAAAAGGCAGAGGCACCAGAGATCAAATTGCCAACATCCGCTGGATCATGGAGAAAGCAAGAGAGTTTCAGAAAAACATCTATTTCTGCTTCATTGACTATGACAAAGCCTTTGACTGTGTGGATCACAATAAGCTGTGGAACATTCTGAAAGAGATGGGAATCCCAGACCACCAGACCTGCCTCTTGAGAAACCTGTATGCAGGTCAGGAAGCAACAGTTAGAACTGGACATGGAACAACAGACTGGTTCCAAATAGGAAAAGGTGTACGTCAAGGTTGTATATTGTCACCTTGCTTATTTAACTTATATGCAGAGTACATCATGAGGAACGCTGGGCTGGAAGAAGCAGAAGCTGGAGTCAAGATTGCTGGGAGAAATATCAATAACCTCAGATATGCAGATGACACTACCCTTATGGCAGAAAGTGAAGAGGAACTCAAAAGCCTCTTGATGAAAGTGAAAGAGGAGAGTGAAAAGGTTGGTTTGAAGCTCAACATTCAGAAAACAAAGATCATGGCATCTGGTCCCATCACTTCATGGGAAATAGATGGAAAAACAGTGGAAACAGTGTCAGACTTTGTTTTTTTGGGCTCCAAAATCACTGCAGATGCTGATTGCAGCCATGAAATTAAAAGACGCTTGCTCCTTGGAAGGAAAGTTATGACCAACCTTGATAGTATATTAAAAAGCAGAGACATTACTTTGCCAACCAAGGTCCGTCTAGTCAAGGCAATGGTTTTTCCCGTGGTCATCTATGGTTGTGAGAGTTGGATGTGAAGAAGGCTGATCGCCGAAGAATCGATGCTTTTGAAGTGTGGTGTTGGAGAAGACTCTTGAGAGTCCCTTATACTGCAAGGAGATCCAACCAGTCCATTCTAAAGGAGATCAATCCTGGATGTTCATTGGAGGGACTGATGCTAAAGCTGAAACTGCAATACTTTGGCCACCTCATGCGACGAGTTGACTCACTGGAAAAGACTCTGATGCTGGGAAAGCTTGGGGGCGGGAGGAGAAGGGGACGACGGAGAATGAGATGGCTGGATGGCATCACCGATTCTGTGGACATGAGTTTGAGTGTACTCCGGGAGTTGGTGATGGACAGGGAGGCCTGGCGTGCTGTGATTCATGGGGTCGCGGAGAGTCGGACACGACTGAGCGACTGAACTGAACTGAACTGAACTGAAATGCGAGATGAGGAAATTTTGCGATGTACAATCTCAAGAGAAATACCACATTCCCTCTTGAAAGGCAAAAAGGTACTTGACACCCTTTATTCGACTCAGAAAGTTCCCTCACACAGCCGTCCCCGTTGGAGATGAGAACACACTTTATGGACTCAATTCGAGATGAGCCCCTGTGCACATTTAAGGGCTGGAGAGTAAACCGGAAGTTCCCCTTCCAACACCAAAGACGACCTGACTTTCCTGAAGCAACCCGAGCGAATTCCTGAGGTCCCCGTCGCAACTCAGTAAGCATCCTCAGCTTCCCGCCACAAGTCGAGAAACACCCCAAAATTTTGCCCTTAAAATGAGATGAGGAAATTTTGCGATGCAGCATCTCAAGATAAATAACACATTCCCTCTTGAAAGGCAAAATGGTACTTGACACCCTTTATTCGACTCAGAAAGTTTCCTCACACAGGCATCCCCGTTGGAGATGAGATCACACGTTATGGACTCAATTGGAGATGAGTCCCTGTGCACATTTAAGGGCTCGAGAAGAAACCGGAAGTTGCCCATCCAACAGCAAAGGAGACCTGACTTCCCTGCAGCAACCCCTGCGAGTTCCTGAGGTCCCGTCGCAACTCGAGAATCACCCCCAGCTTCCCGCCTCAACTCGTGAAACACCTCAAAATTATCACCTCAATGCGAGATGAGGAAATTTTGCGATCTAGCATCTCAAGAGAAATACCACATTCCCTCTTGAAAGGCAAAATAGTATTTGACACCCTTTATTCGACTCAGAAAGTTCCCTCACACAGCCGTCCCCTTTGGAGAGGAGAACACACTTTATGGACTCAATTCGAGATGAGCCCCTGTGCACTTTCAAGGGCTTGAGAGGAAACCGGAAGTTTCCCTTCCTACACCAAAGGGGACCTGACTTCCCTGAAGCAACGCCAGCGTCTTCCTGAGGTCCCCGTTGCAACACGATAAACACCCCAAAATTATCCCCTCAATGCCAGATGAGGAAATTTTGCGATGCAGCATCTCAAGAGAAATACCACATTCATTCTTGAAAGGCAAAAAGGTACTTGACACCCTTTATTCGACTCAGAAAGTTCCCTCACGCAGCCGTCCCCTTTGGAGAGGAGAACACACTTTATGGACTCAATTCGAGATGAGCCCCTGTGCATATTTAAGGGCTCGAGAGGAAACCGGAAGTTCCCCTTCCAACACCAAAGGGGACCTGACTTCCCTGAAGCAACCCCAGCGAGTTCCTGAGCTCCGTGTCGCAACTCGAGAAGCACCCCCAGCGTCCTGCCGCAACTCGAGATACACCCCAAAATTTTCCCCTGCATGCAAGATGAGGAAATTTTGCGATGCAGCATCTCAAGAGAAATACCACATTTGCTCTTGAAAGGCAAAAAGGTACTTGAGACCTTTATTTGACACAGAATGTTCCCTCACACAGCTGTCTCCTTTGGAGAGGAGAACACACTTTATGGACTCAATTCGAGATTAGCCCCTGTGCACATTTAAGGGCTCGAGGGGATACCGGAAGTTCCCCTTCCGACACCAAAGGGGACCTGACTTCCCTGAAGCAACCCCAGCGAGTTCCTGAGGTCCCCGTCGCAACTCGAGAAGTACCCCCAGATTCCCGCTGCAACTCGAGAAACACCCCAAAATTTTCCCCTCAATGCGAGATGAGGAAATTTTGCGATGCAGCATCTCAAAAGAAATACCACATTCCCTCTTAAAAGGCAAAAAGGTACTTGACACCCTTTATTCGAATCAGAAAGTTCCCTCACACAGCCCTCCGGTTTGGAGAGGAGAACACACTTTATGGACTCAAATCGAGATGAGCCCCTGTGCACATTTAAGCGCTCGAGAGGAAACCGGAAGTTCCCCTTCCAACACCAAAGGGGACCTTACTTCCCTGAAGCAACCCCAGCGAGTTCCTGATGTCCCCGTCCCAACTCGAGAAGCGTACCCAGCTTCCCGCCGCAACTCGAGAAACAACCAAAAATTATCCCCTCAATTCGAGCTGAGGAAATTTTGCCATTCAGAATCTGAAGAGAAATACCACATTCCCTCATGAAATGCAAAACGGTACTTGACACCCTTTATTCGACTCAGAAAGTTCCCTCACACTGCAGTCCCCATGGGGAGGAGAACACACTTTATGGACTCAATTCGAGATGAGCCCCTGTTCACATTAAACGTTTCGATAGTAATACCCAAATTCCCCTTCCAACACCAAAGGGAACCAGACTTCCCTGAAGTAACTCGAGTGTGTTCCAGAGGTACTCGTCGGAACTGCAGAAGTACCCCCAGCTTCCCAATTCAATTCGTGAAACACCAAAAAATTATCCCCTCCATGCGATATGAGGAAATTTTGCGCTGCAAAATCTCAAGAGAAATCCCACATTCCCGCTTGAAAGGCAACAGTGTCCTTGACTCCCTTTAGGCGACTCAGAATGTTCCCTAACATCCATCCTCAGTGCAGAGGAGAACACACTCTCCGGACTCAAATCGAGAAGAGTCAATGTTCCCATTTAATGGCTCAAGAGTAATCTGGATGTTCCCCTTCCAACACAATAGGGGATTAAACTTCGCTGAAGCAACCCGAGCGAGTTGCTGAGGTCCCCGCTGCAACTCGAGAAGTACCCCCTGCTTCCCTCTGCAACTCGAGAAATACCACAAAATTATCCCCTCAATACGAGATGAGGTAATTTTGCGCTGCAGAATCTCAAGAGAAATCCCACATTCCCGCTTGAAATGCAAAAGGGTACTTTACACACTTTATGCCACTCAGAAAGTTCCCTAACATCCGTCCCCAATGGAGAGGAGAACACAATTTATGTACTCAAATCGAGAGGAGGCCCTATTCCCATTAAAGGGCTCGAGAACAATCCGGAAGTTCCCCTTCCAGCACAAAAGGGGACCTGACTTCCCTGAAGTAATCCGAGTGGGTTCCAGAGGTCCTCGTCGCAACTGGAGAATCACCCCCAGCTTCCCAACCCAATTCGTGTAACAGCACATAATTATCCCCTCCATGCGAGATGAGGAAATTTTGCACTGCAGAATCTCAAGAGAGATCCCACATTTTCGCTTGAAAGGCAACAGTTACTTGACTCCCTTTAGGCGACTCAGAATGGTCCCTAACATCCGTCCTCAGTGTAGAGGAGAACACACTCTCCGGACTCAAATCGAGAAGAGGCAATGTTCCCATTTAACGGCTTGAGAGTAATCTGGAAGTTCCCCTTCCAGCACAAAAGGGGACCTGACTTCCCTGAAGTAATCCGAGTGTGTTTCAGAGGTCCTCGTCGCAAATGGAGAATCACCCCCAGCTTCCCAACCCAATTCGTGTTACAGCACATAATTATCTCCTCCATGCGAGATGAGGAAATTTTGCACTGCACAATCTCAAGAGAAATCCCACATTCCCGCTTGAAAGGCAAAAAGGTACTTGACTCCCTTTAGGCGAATCAGAATGGTCCCTAACATCCGTTCTCAGTGGAGAGGAGAACACACTTTACGGACTCAAATCGAGAAGAGGCAATGTTCCCATTTAACTGCTCGAGAGTAATCCGGAAGTTTCCCTTCCAGCACAAACGGGGACCTGACTTCCCTGAAGTAACTCGAGTGAGTTCCTGAGGTCCCCTTCGCACCTCGAGGAATACCCCCAGCTTCCCGCTGCAATTCGAGAAACACCACAAAATTATCCCCTCAATGCGAGATGAAGAAATTTTGCGCTGTAGAATTTCAAGAGAAAGTCCCACATTCCCGCCTGAAAGGGATAAGGGTATTTGACACACTTTATTCAGTTTAGATCAGTTCAGTCGCTCAGTAGTGTCCAACTCTCCGCGACCTCATGAATCACTGTATGCTAGGCCTCCCTGTCCTACACCAACTCCCGGAGTTCATTCAAACTCATGGCCACAGAGTCGGTGATGCTATCCAGCCATCTCATTCTCTGTCGTCCCCTTCTCCTCCAGCCCCCAACCTCTCCTAGCATCAGAATCTTTTCCAGTGAGTCAACTCATCGCAGGAGGTGGCCGAAGTACTGCAGTTTCAGCTTTAGCATCAGTCCTTCCAATGAACACCTACGATTGATCTCCCTTAGAATGGACTGGTTGAATCTTCTTGCAGTCCAAGGGACTCACAAGAGTCTTCTCCAATACCACAGTTCAAAAGCATCAGTTCTTCAGTGATCAGCTTTCTTCACAGTCCAACTCTCACATCCATACATGACCACGGGAAAAACCATAGCTTTAACTAGATGGAGCTTTTTTGGCAAAGTGATGTCTCTGCTTTTTAATAGACTATCAAGGTTGATCATAACTTTCCTTCCAAGGAGTAAGCGCCTTTTAATTTCATGGCTTCAATCAGCATCTGCAGTGATTTTGGAGCCCCCAAAAATAAAGTGTGACACTGTTTCCACTGTTTTTCCATCTATTTCCGTCAAGTGTTGGGACCAGATTCCATCACCTTTGTTTTCTGAATGTTGAGCTTCAAGCCAACCTTTTCACTCTCCTCTTTCACTTTCATCAAGAGGTTTTGAGTTCCTCCTCACTTTCTGCCCTAAAGGTGGTGTCATCTGCATATCAGAGGTTATTGATATTTCTCCCAGCAATCTTGATTCCAGTTGTTCTTCTTCCAGCCCAGCATTTCTCATGATGCACTCTGCATATAAGTTAAATAGGCAAGATTACAATATACAGCCTTGACGTACTCCTTTTCCTATTTGGAACCAGTCTGTTGTTTCATGCACAGTTCTGACTGTTGCTTCCTGACCTGCATACAGGTTTCCAAAGAGGCAGGTCAGGTGGTCTGGTATTCCCATCTCCTTCAGAATCTTCCACAGTTTATTGTGATCCACACAGTCAAAAGCTTTGGCATAGTCAATGAAGCAGAAATAGATGTTTTTCTGGAACTCTCTCGCTTTCACCATGATCCAGCGGATGTTGGCAATTTGATCTCTGGTTCTCTGCCTTTTCTAAAACCTGCTTGAACATCTGGGAATTCACGGATCACATATTGCTGAAGCCTGGCTTGGAGAATTTTGAGCATGACTGTACTAGCCTGTGAGATGAGTGCAATTGTGCGGTAGTTTGGGCCTTCTTTGGCATTGCCTTTCTTTGGGATTGGAATGAAGACTGACCTTTTCCAGTCCTGTGGCCACTGCTGAGTTTTCCAAATTTGTTGGCATATTGAGTACAGCACTTTCACAGCATCATCTTTCAAGATTTGAAATAGCTCAACTGGAATTCCATCACTTCCACTAGCTTTGTGTTGCTTTCTAAGGCACACTTGAATTCACATTCCAAGATGTCTGGCTCTAGGCCAGTGATCACATTTTCGTGACTATCCTGGTCGTGAAGATCTTTTTTGTACACTTCTTCTGTGTATTCTTGCCACCTCTTCTTAACATCTTCTGCTTCTGTTAGGTCCATACCATTTCTGTCCTTCATCGAGCCCATCTTTGCATGAAATGTTCCCTTGGAATCTCTAATGTTCTTGAAGAGATCTCTTGTTTTACCTATTCTGTTGTTTTCCTCTATTTCTTTGCATTGATCACTGAGGAAGGCTTTCTTATCTCTCCTTGCTATTCTTTGGAATTCTGCATTCTAATGCTTATATCTTTCGCTTTCTCCTTTGCTTTTCGCTTCTCTTCTTTTCATAGCTATTTGTAAGGCCACCTCAGACAGCCATTTTGCTTTTTTTTTGCATTTCTTTTCCATGGGGATGCTCTTGGTCCCTGTCTCCTGTACAATGTCACGAACATCCGTCCAGAGTTCATCAGGCACTCTATCTATCAGATCTAGTCCCTTAAATCTATTTCTCACTTCCACTGTATAATCATAAGGGATTTGATTGAGGTCATATCTGAATGGTCTAGGGGTTTTCCCTACTTTCTTCAATTTAAGTCTGAATTTGTCAAAAAGGAGTTCATGATCTGAGCCACAGTCAGCTCCTGGTCTTGTTTTTGCTAACTGTATACAGTTTCTCCATCTTTGGCTGCAAAGAATATAATCAGTCTGATTTCGGTGTTGACCATCTGGTGATGTCCACGTTTAGAGTCTTCTCTTGTGTTGTTGGAAGAGGGAGTTTGCTATGACCAGTGCGTTCTCTTGACAAAACTCTATTAGACTTGGCCCTGCTTCATTCCGTGCTCCAAGGCCTAATTTGCCTGTTAATCCTGGTGTTTTTTTGATTTCCTCCTTTTGCATTCCAGTCCCCTAGAATGAAAAGAACATCTTTTTTGGGTGTTAGCTCTAAAAGGTCTTGTAGGTCTTCATAGAACCGTTCAACTTCGGCTTCTTCAGCGTTAGTGGTTGGGGCATAGGCCTGGATTACTGTAATGTTGAATGGTTTGCCTTGGAAACGAACAGAATTCATTCTGTCGTTTTTAAGATTGCATCCAAGTACTGTATTTCGGAGTCTCTTGTTGACCATGATGGCTACTCCATTTCTTCTAAGGGATTTCTGCCCACAGTAGTAGATATATATATATATATAATGGTCATCTGAGTTAAATTCACACATTCCAGTCCATTTTAATTCAGTGATTCCTAGAATGTCTATGTTCACTCTTGCCATCTCCTGTTTGACCACTTCCAATTTGCCTTGATTCCTGGACCTTACATTCCAGGTTCCTATGCAATATTGCTCTTTACAGCACCAGACCTTGCTTCTATCACCGGTCACATCCACAACTGGGTACTGGTTTTGCTTTTGCTCCATCCCTTCATTCCTTCTAGAGTTATTTCTCCACTGATCTCCAGTAACATACTGGGCACCTACAGACCTGGGGAATTCCTCATTCAGTATCCTGTCATTTTGCCCTTTGATACTGTTCATGGGGTTCTCAATGCAAATATACTGAAGTGGTTTGCCATTCCCTTCTCCAGTGGACCACATTCGGCTGTGGTGCATGTGATCAGATGGAGTAGATTCCTGTGATTATGATTTCAGTGTGTCTGCCATCTGAAGCCCCCTCGCAATACCTACCATCTGATTTGAGTTTCTCTTACCTTGGGTGTGGGATATCTCTTCACAGCTGCTCCAAGAAAGCACAACTGCTGCACCTTACCTTGGATGAGGGGTATGTCCTCAAGGCCGCCCCTCCTGACCTTGAACGTGAGTACCTCCTCTCGGCCCTCCCTCGCACAGCCACCGCCTATTGGAGGTGGGGTACCTCCACTCGGCCGCCTGCCCTGGCCTCAGGCACGGGGTAGCTTCTCACCGCTGCGCATCTTTGCATGATCGGTTGCGCCTGGGCCAGCTTCTCTCGAGTCTGCGTGGGAGGGGACTGCGTATCCCGCGTCTTGTGGGCGGT
Organism: Moschus berezovskii; assembly: GCF_049115385.1. Classification (NCBI taxonomy): domain Eukaryota; kingdom Metazoa; phylum Chordata; class Mammalia; order Artiodactyla; family Moschidae; genus Moschus; species Moschus berezovskii. The sequence goes on from NC_142465.1 coordinate 2,221,282, forward strand.
GCCGGGGTCTCTCCCATCTGGGCGGGCGGGGCCGGGGTCTCTCGCGTTTGCGCGGGCGGGGCAAGTGTCTCTCGTATCTGCACAGGCAGGGCCGGCTTCTCTTGCGTCTGTGAGGACGGCGCCAGCAAGAATAGCGTCTGAGCGGGCGGGGCCCAGGTCTCTCGAGTCTGAGCGGGCGGGGCCGGGACCTCTGGAGTCTGCGCGGGCGGGGCCGGGTTCTCTCCCGTCTGCGAGGGTGGGGAAGCCCTCTCTCGCGTCTGCGCCTGCAAGGCCCGTGTCTCTGGCGTCTCAGCCGCCTGGGCCGGCACCTCTCGTGTCTGCGCGGGTGGGGCTGGTATTTCTCCTGTTTGCACAGCCGGGTGAGACTCAAAAAATTCTCTCAAACAGTCGTCCCCATTGGAGAGAAGAACACACTTTACGGACTTAACTCGAGAAGAGGCCCTATTCCCATTTAAAGGCTCAACAGTAATCCCGAAATTCCCCTTCCAACACAAAAGGGTTCCTGACTTCCCTGAAGCAGCCAGAGATAATTCCTGAGGTCCTCTTCACTACCTGAGAACTTCAACCAGGTTCCCGCTGCAACTCTAGAAACACCACAAAATTATCCCCTCAATGTGAGATCAGGAAAATATTCCGCTGCACAATTCAAGAGAAATCCCACGTTCCGCTGGAAAGGCACAACTGTATTTGACACCCTTTATGCGACTCAGAAAATTCCCTCACACAGCCATCCCCATTGGAGAGGAGAACACAATTTATGGACTCAACTTGGGAAGAGGCCCTATTCCCATTTAACGGCTCGAGAGTAATCCCGAAATTCCCGTTCCAGTAGAAAAGGGTGACTAACTTCCCTGAAGCAACCCCAGCGAGTTCCTGAGGTCCCCGTGGCAACCCGAGAAGTACCCCCAGCTTCCCGCCTCAAAAGTGGAAACACCAAAAAATTATCCGCTCAATGTGAGATGAGGAAATTTTGCACTGCACAATTAAATAGAAATCCCACATTCCCGCTTGAAAGGCAAAAGGGCACTTGACACACTTTATGCGATTCAGATAGTTTCCTAACACCCGTACTTATTGGAGCGGAGAACACACTTTATGGACTCAAATCTAGAAGAGGGCTTATTCCCGTTTAAGGGCTCGAGAGTAATCCGGAAGTTCCACTTCCAAAATAGGGGACCTGACTTCCCTGAATCAACACGAAGGAGTTCCTCAGTTCCACCCTGCAACTCGAGAAGTACCCCCAGATCCAAGCCGAAACTCGAGACACAAGAAAATTATCCCCTCAATGCAAGATGAGGAAATTTTGCACGCCGAAATCTCAAGAGAAGTCCCACATACCTGTTTGAAAGGCAAAAGGTCACTTGACACACTTTATGTGACCCAGAAAGTTTGCTCACAGAGCCGTAGCCATTGGAGAGGAAAAAACACCTTTTGGACTCAACTCCAGATGAATCCCTATTCCCAATTAACGGCTCGAAAGTAAACCGGAAGTTCCCGTTCGAACACAAAAGGGAACCTGACTTCCCTGAAGCAACCCGAGCCACTTCCTGAGGTCCCCGTTGCAACTCGAGAAGCACCCCCAGCATCCCGCCGCAACTCGACAAACACCACAGAAGTATCCCCTCACTGCGAGATGAGGAAATTGTGCGCTGCAGAATCTCAAGAGAAATCCCACATTCCCGCTTGAAAAGCAAAAGGGTACTTGACACCCTTCATGCGACTCAGAAAGTACCCTCACACAGTCGTCCCCATTGGAGAGGAGAACACATTTTATGGACTCAATTCGAGATGAGGCCCTATTCCCATTGAATGGCTGGAGAGTAAACCGGAAGTGCCCTTTCCAACACAAAAGGGGACCTGCCTTACCTGAAGAAACCCAAGCAAGTTCTTGAGGTCCCCATGGCAACTCGAGAAGTACCCCAAGCTTCCCTCCGCAACTAGAGAAACACCACAAAATTATCCCCTCAATGCGAGAAGAGGAAATTTTGCGCTGCAGAATCTCAAGAGAAATACCACTATTCCCTCTTGAAAGGCAAAAAGTACCTGATACCCTTTATGCGACTCAGAAATTTCACTCATATCAGTCCCCATAGGAGAGGAGAACACACTTTATGAACTCAATTCGAGATGAAGCCCTATTCCCATTAAACGGCTCCAGACTAAACCGGAAGTTCCCCTTCCAACACAAAAGGGGAACTGACTTTCCAGAAGCAACTCTAGCAAATTCCTGAGGTCCCCGTCGCAACACGAGAAGTAATCCAAAATTCCCGCCGTAACTTGACATACACCACAAAATTATCTCCTCAATGCAAGATGAGGAAATTTTGCGCTGCAGATTCTCAAGAGAAATACCACATTCCCTCTTGAAATGCAAAAGGGTACTTGACATTCTTTATGCGACTCAGAAAGTTCCTTCACACAGCCGTCCCCATTGGACAGGAGAACACACTTTATGGACTCAAATCAAGATGAGGCCCTATTCCCAATAAACGGCTCGAGGGTAAACCGGAAGTTCCCCTTCCAACACCAAGGGGGACCTGACTTCCCTGAAGCAACCCAAGCGAGTTCCTGTGGTCCCCATCGCAACTCGAGAAATATCCTAGCCTCCAGCCGCAACTAGAGGAACACCACAAAATTATCCCCTCAGTGCGAGATGAGGAAATTTTGCGCTGCAGAATCTCAAGAGAAATACCACATTCCCTCTTGAAAGGCAAAAGGACTCTTAACACCCTTTATGCGATTCAGAAAGTTCCCTCACACAGCAGTGCCCATTGGAGAGGAGAACACACATTATGGACTCAATTCGAGATGAGGACCGATTCTCACTTAACGGCTCGATCGTGAACCGGAAGTTCCCCTTCAAACACAAAACGGGACCTGCCTTACCTGAGGAAACCCGAGCGACTTCCTGATGTCCCCATCGCAACTCGAGAAGTACCCCCAGCTTACCGCCGCAACTGGACATACACCCCAAGATAATCCCCTCAATGCAAGATGAAGAAATATTGCTCTGCAGAATCTCAAGAGAAATATCACATTCCCTCTTGAAAGGCAAAAGGGTTCTTGACTCCCATTATACGACTCAGAATGTTCCCTAACATCCATCCTCAGTGGAGAGGAGATCATCCTTCATGCACTCAAATCGAGAAGAGGCAATATTCCCATTTAAAGGCTCAAGAGTAATCAAGAAGTTCCCCTTCCAACACAAAAGGGGACTTGACTTCCCTGGAGCAACCCGAGCAAATTCCTGAGGTTCCCGTCGCAACTCGAGAAGTACCCCCATCTTCCCGCCGCAACTCCAGAAACACCACAAAATTATCCCCTCAATGAGAGAGGAGGAAATTTTACGGTGCAGAAACTCAAGAGAAATACCACATTTTCTCTTACAAGGCAAAAAGTTACTTGACACACTTTATTCGACTAAGAATGTACCCTCACACAGCCGTCCCCATTGGAGAGGAGAACACACTTTATGGACTCAATTCGACATGAGCCCTGTTCACATTTAAGGGCTTGAGAGGAAACCGGAAGTTCCCCCTTCCAACCCAAAGTAGACCTCACTTCTTTGAAGCAACCCGAGCGAGTTCCAGAGGACACGGTCGCAACTTGAGAAGTACCCCCAGATTCCTGCTGCAACTCGAGAAACACAACGCAATTATACCTTCAATGCCAAATGAAGAAATTGTGCGATGGAAAATCTCAAGAGAAATACCACATTCCCTGTTGAAAAGCAAAAAGGTCCTTGACACCCTTTATTCAACTCAGAAAGTTCCCTCACACAGCCGTCCCCATTGGAGAAGAGAACACACTTTATGGACTGAATCCGAGATGAGCCCCTGTTCACATTTAAGGGCTCGAGAGGAAATAGGAAGTTCCCTTGCAACAACAAAGGGGACCTGACATCCCTGAAGGAACCCGAGCGAGTGCCTGAGGTCCACGTCGCAACTCGAGAAGCACTCCCAGCTTCCCGCCGCAACTCGAGAAACACCACAAAATTATCCCCTCAATGGGAGAGGAGGAAATTGTGCGATGCAGAATCTCAAGAGAAATACCACATTCCCTCCTGAAAGGCAAAAAGTTCCTTGACACCCTTTATTCGACTCAGAAAGATCACTCACACTGCCATCCCCATTGGAGAGGAGAACACACTTTATGGACTCAATTCGAGATGAGCCCCTGTTCACATTTAAGGGCTCGAGAGCAAACTGGATTTTCTCCTTTCAACACTTAAGGGGATCTGACTTAACTTAAGCGACCCGAGCGAGTTCCTGAGGTCCAAGTCGCAACTCGAGACGTAACCCCAGCTTCTGCTGCAACTCGAGAACACCACAAAATTGTCCCCTCAATGCGAGATGAGGAAATTTTGCGATGCAGAGTCTCAAGAGAAATACCACATTCCCTCTTGAAAGGCAAAAAGTTACTTGACACCCTTTATTCGAATCAGAAAGTTCCCTCAAACTACCGTCCCCATTGGAGAAGAGAACACCCTTTATGGACTCAATTCAACATGAGCCCCTGTTCACATTTAAGGGCCCGAGAGCAAACCGGAAGTTTCCCTTCCAAAAACAAAGGGGACCTGACTTCCCTGAAGCAACCTGAGCGAGTTCCTGAGGTCCCCGTCGCAACTCGGGAAGTACCCCCAGCTTCCCGCCGCAACTCGAGAAACACCCCCAAATTATCCCCTCAATGCGAGATGAGGGAGTTTTGCCATACAGAATCTCAAGAGAAATACCACATTCCCTCTTGAAAGGCAAAAGGGTACTTGACACCCTTTATACGATTCAGAAATTTCACTAACATCACTCCCCATTGGAGAGGAGTACACACTTTCTGGACTCAGTTCGAGATGAGACCCTATTCCCATTTAATGGTTGGAGAGTAAACCGGAAGTTCCCATTCCAACACCAAAGGGGACCTGACTTCCCTGATGAAACCCAAGCGACTTCCTGAGGTCCCCTTCGAAACTTGAGAAGTACCCACATCTTCACTTCGCAAGTGAGAAACACTAAAAATTATCCCCTAATGCGAGATGAGGAAAATATACGCTGCAGAATCGCAAGAGAAATACCATTATCACTCTTGAAAGGCAAAAGGGTACTTGACTCCCTTTATGTGACTCAGAAATTTCACTAATGTCAGTTCCCATTGGAGAGGAGAACACACGTTATGGACTCAATTTGAGATGAGGTCCTATCCCCAATTAACGAATCGAGAGTAAACCGGAAGTTCCCCTTCCAACTCAAAAGGGGACCTGCCCTCCCTGAATCATCCTGAACGGGTTTCTGAGGTCCCCGTCGCAACTCGAGAAGTACCCCCTGCTTCCCGCCGAAACACGAGAAACACCACAAAATTATCCCCTCAATGCAAGATGAGGTAATTTTGCGATACAGAATCTTAGGACAATTCCTGCATTCCCGCTTGAAAGGCAAAAGGGTACTTGACACACTTTATGCCACTCAGAAAGTTCCCTAACATCTGTCCCCATTGGAGAGGAGAACACACCTTATGGACTCAAATAGAGAATAGGCCCTATTCCCGTTAAAGGGCTCGAGAGTAATCCAGAAGTTTCCCTTCCAGCAAAAAAGGGGACCTGGCTTCCCTGCAGTAACTCGAATGATTTCCTGAGGTCCCCTTCGCAACTCAAGAAGTACCCCTAGCTTCCCTCCGCAAGACGAGAAACACCACAATATTATCCCCTCAATGAGACAATAGGAAATTTTGTGCTGCATAATTTCAAGAGAAATCCCACATTCCCGCTTGAAAGGCAAAAGGGTTTTGATTCCCTTTAGGCGACTCAGAATGATCCCTAATATCCATCCTCAGTGGAGAGGATAACACAATTTATGGACTTAAATCGAGAAGAGGCAATATTCCAATTTAACAGCTCGTGAGTAATCCGGAAATTCCCCTTCCAACAAAAAGGGGACTTGACTTCCCTGAAGCCACCCGAGGGAGTTCCTGAGTTCCCCGTCGCAACTCGAGACATACAACCTGCTTCCTGCCTCAACTCGAGAAACTCCACAAAATTATGCTCTCAATGTGACATGAGGTAATTTTGCCCTGAAGAATCTCAAGAGAAATCCCACATTCTCGCTTGAGGCAAAACGGCACGTGACACCCTTTAGGCGACTCAGAATGGTCCCTAACATCCGTCCTCGTGGAGATGGGAACACACTTCATAGACTGAAATCGAGAAGAGCTAATATTCCCATTTAACGGCTCGAGAGTAAACCGGAAGTTCCCCTTCCAACACCAAAGGGGACCTGACTTCCCTGAAGCAACCCCAGTGAGTTCCTGAGGTCCCCGTCGCAATTCGAGAAGCACCCCCAGCTTCCCGCTGCAACTTGAGAAACACCCCAAAAATTATCCGCTCAATGCGAGATGAGGAAATTTTGCGATGCAGAATCTCAAGAGAAATACCATATACCCTCTTCAAAGGGAAAAATGTACTTGACACCCTTTATTCGACTCAGAAAGTTCCCTCACACAGCCGTCCCTTTGGAGAGGAGAACACACTTTACAGACTCAATTCGAGATGAGACCCTGTTCACATTCAAGGGCTCGAGAGGGAACCGGTAGTTCCCCTTCCAACAACAAAGGGGACCTGACTTCCCTGAAGCAACTCCCGCGAGTTCCTAAGGTCCTCGTCGCAACACGAGAAGCACCCCAAGCTTCCCGCCACAACTCGAGAAACACCAAAAATTATCCCCTCAATGAGAGATGAGGAAACTTTGCGATGCAGAATCTCAAGAGATATACCACCTTCCCTTTTGAAAAGAAAATTATACTTGACACCCTTTATTCGACTCAGAAAGTTCCCTCACACAGCCGTCCCCATTGGAAAGGAGAACACACATTATGGATTCAATTTGAGATGAGCCCCTGATCACATTTAAGGGCTCGAGAGTTAACCGAAAGTGCCCCTTCAAACACCAAAGGGGACCTAAATTACGGGAAGCAACCCGAGCGAGATCCTGAGGTACCCGTAGTAACTCGAGAAGCACCCCTAGTTTCCCGCCACAACTCGAGAAACAACAAAATTATCCCCTCAATGCGAGATGAGGAAATTTTGCGATGCAGAATCTCAAGAGAAATACCACATTCCCTCTTGAAAGGCAAAAAGGTACTTGACACCCTTTATTCGACTCAGAAAGTTCCCTCACACAGCCGGCCCCATTGGGAGGAGAACACACTTTATGGACTCTATTCGAGAAGAGGCCTTATTCACATTAAAGGGTTCGAGAGTAATACGGAAGTTCCCCTTCCAGCACAAAATGGGACCAGACTTCCCTGAAGTAACTCGAGTGTGTTCCAGAGGTACTCGTCGGAACTGCAGAAGTAACCTCAGCTTCCCAACCCAATGCGTGATACACCAAAAAATAATCCCCTCCATGCGAGATGAGGAAATTTTGCCCTGCAGAATCTCAAGAGAAATCCCACATTCCTGCTTGAAAGACAACAGTGTACTTGATTCCTTTTAGGCGACTCAGAATGGTCCCTAACATCCGTCCTCAGTGCAGAGGAGAACACACACTCCGGACTCAAATCGAGAAGAGGCAATGTTCCCATTTAACGGCTCGAGAGTAATCTGGAAGTTCCCCTTCCAAAACAAAAGGGGACTTGACTTTGCTGAAGCAACCCGAGCGAGTTCCTGAGGTCCCCGTTGCAACTCGAGAAGTACCCCCTGCTTCCCTCTGCAACTCGAGAAACACCCCAAAATTATCCCCTCAATGCGAGATGAGGTAATTTTGCGCTGCAGAATCTCAAGAGAAATCCCACATTCCCGCTTGAAAGGCAAAAGGGTACTTGACACACTTTGTGCCACTCAGAAAGTTCCCTTACATCCGTCCCCATTGGAGAGGAGAACACAATTTTTAGACTCAAATCGAGAGGAGGCCTTATTCCCATTAAAGGGCTCGAGAACAATCCGGAAGTTCCCCTTCCAGCACAAAAGGGGAACTGACTTCCCTGAAGTAATCCGAGTGTGTTCCAGAGGTCCTCGTCGCAACTGGAGAATCACCCCCAGCTTCCCAACCCAATTCGTGTAACAGCACATAATTATCCCTTCCATGCGAGATGAGGAAATTTTGCACTGCAGAATCTCAAGAGAAATCCCACATTCCCACTTGAAAGGCAAAAGGGTACTTGACTCCCTTTAGGCGAATCAGAATGGTCCCTAACATCCGTCCTCAGTGGAGAGGAGAACACACTTTACGGACTCAAATCGAGAAGAGGCAATATTCCCATTTAATGGCTCGAGAATAATCCGGAAGTTCCCCTTCCAGCACAAACGGGGACCTGACTTCCCTGAAGTAACTCGAGTGAGTTCCTGAGGTCCCATTCGCCCCAGCTTCCCGCCGCAATACGAGAAACTCCACAAAATTATCCCCTCAATGCGAGATGAAGAAATTTTACGCTGCAGAACTTCAAGAGAAATCCCACATTCCCGCCTGAAATGGAAAAGGGTATTTGACACACTTTATTCAGTTCAGTTCAGTTCAGTCGCTCAGTCGTGTCCGACTCTCCGCGACCCCATGAATCACTGTACGCTAGGCCTCCCTGTCCTACACCAACTCCCGGAGTTCACTCAAACTCATGGCCACAGAGTCGGTGATGCTATCCAGCCATCTCATTCTCTGTCGTCCCCTTTTCCTCCAGCCCCCAACCTCTCCTAGCATCAGAATCTTTTCCAGTGAGTCAACTCATCGCATGAGGTGGCCGAAGTATTGCAGTTTCAGCTTGAGCATCAGTCCTTCCAATGAACACCGACGATTGATCTCCCTTAGAATGGACTGGTTGGATCTTCTTGCAGTCCAAGGGACTCTCAAGAGTCTTCTCCAATACCACAGTTCAAAAGCATCAGTTCTTCGGCGATCAGCTTTCTTCACAGTCCAACTCTCACATCCATACATGACCACGGGAAAAACCATAGCTTTGACTAGATGGAGCTTTTTTGGCAAAGTGATGTCTCTGCTTTTTAATATACTATCAAGGTTGATCATAACTTTCCTTCCAAGGAGTAAGCGCCTTTTAATTTCATGGCTTCAATCAGCATCTGCAGTGATTTTGGAGCCAGCAAAAATAAAGTGTGACACTGTTTCCACTGTTTTTCCATCTATTTCCCGTGAAGTGTTGGGACCAGATTCCATCACCTTTGTTTTCTGAATGTTGAGCTTCAAGCCTACCTTTTCACTCTCCTCTTTCACTTTCATCAAGAGGCTTTTGAGTTCCTCCTCACTTTCTGCCCTAAAGGTGGTGTCATCTGCATATCTGAGGTTATTGATATTTCTCCCAGCAATCTTGATTCCAGTTGTTCTTCTTCCAGCCCAGCATTTCTCATGATGCACTCTGCATATAAGTTAAATAAGCAAGATTACAATATACAGCCTTGACGTACTCCTTTTCCTATTTGGAACCAGTCTGTTGTTCCATGCACAGTTCTGACTGTTGCTTCCTGACCTGCATACAGGTTTCTAAAGAGGCAGGTCAGGTGGTCTCGCATTCCCATCTCTTTCAGAATCTTCCACAGTTTATTGTGATCCACACAGTCAAAGGCTTTGGCATAGTCAATGAAGCAGAAATAGATGTTTTTCTGGAACTCTCTCGCTTTCTCCATGATCCAGCGGATGTTGGCTATTTGATCTCTGGTGCCTCTGCCTTTTCTAAAACCTGCTTGAACATCTGGGAGTTCACGGATCACATATTGCTGAAGCCTGGCTTGGAGAATTTTGAGCATGACTGTACTAGCGTGTGAGATGAGTGCAATTGTGCGGTAGTTTGGGCCTTCTTTGGCATTGCCTTTCTTTGGGATTGGTATGAAGACTGACCTTTTTCCAGTCCTGTGGCCACTGCTGAGTTTTCCAAATTTGTTGGCATATTGAGTGCAGCACTTTCACAGCATCATCTTTCAAGATTTGAAATAGCTCAACTGGAATTCCATCACTTCCACTAGCTTTGTTCGTGGTGTTGCTTTCTAAGGCATACTTGACTTCAAATTCCAAGATGTCTGGCTCTAGGCCAGTGATCACATTTTCGTGACTATCCTGGTCGTGAAGATCTTTTTTGTGCAGTTCGTCTGTGTATTCTTGCCACCTCTTCTTAATATCTTCTGCTTCTGTTAGGTCCATACCATTTTTGTCCTTTATCGAGCCCATCTTTGCATGAAATGTTCCCTTGGAATCTCTCATGTTCTTGAAGAGATCTCTTGTTTTTCCTATTCTGTTGTTTTCCTCTATTTCTTTGCATTGATCACTGAGGAAGGCTTTCTTATCTCTCCTTGCTATTCTTTGGTACTCTGCATTCTAATGCTTATATCTTTCCCTTTCTCTTTGCTTTTCGATTCTCTTCTTTTCACATCTATTTGTAAGGCCACCTCAGACAGCCATTGTGCTTTTTTTGCATTTCTTTTCCATGGGGATGCTCTTGGTCCCTGTCTCCTGTACAATGTCATGAACCTCCATCCAGAGTTCATCAGGCACTCTATCTATCAGATCTAGTCCCTTAAATCTATTTCTCACTTCCACTGTATAATCATAAGGGATTTGATTGAGGTCATATCTGAATGGTCTAGGGGTTTTCCCTACTTTCTTCAATTTAAGTCTGAATTTGGCAATAAGGAGTTCATGATCTGAGCCACAGTCAGCTCCTGGTCTTGTTTTTGCTAACTGTATACAGCTTCTCCATCTTTGGCTGCAAAGAATATAATCAATCTAATTTTGGTGTTGACCATCTGGTGATGTCCACGTGTAGAGTCTTCTCTTGTGTTGTTGGAAGAGGGAGTTTGCTATGACCAGTGCGTTCTCTTGACAAAACTCTATTAGACTTGGCCCTGCTTCATTCCGTGCTCCAAGGCCAAATTTGCCTGTTACTCCAGGTGTTTCTTGACTTCCTACTTTTGCATTCCAGTCCCCTATAATGAAAAGGACATCTTTTTTCTGGGTGTTAGTTCTAAAAGGTCTTGTAGGTCTCCATAGAACCGTTCAACTTCGGCTTCTTCAGCGTTAGTGGTTGGGGCATAGGCCTGGATTACTGTAATGTTGAATGGTTTGCCTTGGAAACGAACAGAAATCATTCTGTTGTTTTTAAGATTGCATCCAAGTACTGCATTTCAGAGTCTCTTGTTGACCATGATGGCTACTCCATTTCTTCTAAGGGATTTCTGCCCACAGTAGTATATATATAATGGTCATCTGAGTTAAATTCACACATTCCAGTCCATTTTAATTCACTGATTCCTAGAATGTCTATGTTCACTCTTGCCATCTCCTGTTTGACCACTTCCAATTTGCCTTGATTCCTGGACCTTACATTCCAGGTTCCTATGCAATATTGCTCTTTACAGCACCAGACCTTGCTTCTATCACCGGTCACATCCACAACTGGGTACTGGTTTTGCTTTTGCTCCATCCCTTCATTCCTTCTAGAGTTATTTCTCCACTGATCTCCAGTAGCATACTGGGCACCTACAGACCTGGGGAATTCCTCATTCAGTATCCTGTCATTTTGCCCTTTGATACTGTTCATGGGGTTCTCAATGCAAATATATTGAAGTGGTTTGCCATTCCCTTCTCCAGTGGACCACATTCGGCTGTGGTCCAAGTGATCAGATGGAGTAGATTCCTGTGATTATGATTTCAGTGTGTCTGCCATCTGAAGCCCCCTCGCAATACCTACCATCTGATTTGAGTTTCTCTTACCGTGGGTGTGGGATATCTCTTCACAGCTGCTCCAAGAAAGCACAGCTGCTGCACCTTACCTTGGATGAGGGGTATGTCCTCAAGGCCGCCCCTCCTGACCTTGAACGTGAGTACCTCCTCTCGGCCCTCCCCCGCACAGCCACCGCCTATTGGAGGTGGGGTACCTCCTCTCGGCCACCTGCCCTAGCCTCAGGCATGGGGTTGCTCCTCACCGCTGAGCATCTCTACATGGTCGGTTGCGCCAGGGCCGGCTTCTCTCGAGTCTGCGGGGGGGGGCCTGCGTATCCCGCCTCTGGTGGGCGGGGCCGGGATCTCTCGCGTCTACGCAGGCGGGGCAAGGGTCTCTCGTATCTGCGCAGGCGGGGCCGGGTTCTCTTGCATCTGCGCCGGCGGCTCCAGCAAGAATAGCTTCTGAGCGGGCGGGGCCCAGGTCTCTGCCTCTGAGCGGGCGGTGCCAGGATCTCTTGAGTCTGCGCATGCGGGGCCGGGTTCTTTCCCGTCTGCGCGGGTGGGGAAGGGCTCTCTCGCTTCTGCCCCGGCAAGGCCCATGTCTCTGGCATCTCAGACGCCTGGGCCGGCATCTCTCGTGTCTGCACGGGTGGGGCTGGTATTTCTCCCATTTGCACAGCCGGGTGAGACTCAAAAAATTCCCTCAAACAGTCGTCCCCATTGAAGAGGAGAACACACTTTATCGACTTAACTCGAGAAGAGGCCCTATTCCCATTTAAAGGCTCAAGAGTAATCCCGAAATTCCCCTTCCAACACCAAAGGGTTCCTGACTTCCCTGAAGCAGCCAGAGAGAATTTCTGAGGTCCTCTTCGCTACCTGAGAAGTTCAACCAGCTTCCCGCCGCAACTCTAGAAACACCACAAAATTATCCCCTCAATGCAAGATCAGGAAAATATTCCGCTACACAATTCAAGAGAAATCCCATGTTCCACTGGAAAGGCAAAACTGTATTTGACACCCTTTATACGACTCAGAAAATTCCCTCACACAGCCATCCCCATTGGAGAGGAGAACACAATTTATGGACTCAACTTGGGAAGTGGCCCTATTCCCATTTAACGGCTCGAGAGTAATCCCGAAATTCCCGTTCCAGTAAAAAAGGGTGACTAACTTCCCTGAAGCAACACAAGCGAGTCCTGAGGTCCCCGTCGCAACTCGAGAAGTACCCCCAGCTTCCCGCCTCAAAAGGGGAAACACCAAAAAATTATCCCTCAATGTTAGATGAGGAAATTTTGCACTGCACAATTAAATAGAATTCCCACATTCCCGCTTGAAAGGCAAAAGGGCACTTGACACACTTTATGCGATTCAGAGTGTTTCCTAACACCCGAACTTATTGGAGCGGAGAACACACTTTATGGACTCAAATCTAGAAGAGGACCTATTCCATTTAAGGGCTCGAGAGTAATCCGGAAGTTCCACTTCCAAAAAAAGGGGACCTGACTTCCCTGAAGCAACACGAAAGAGTTCTTGAGGTCCACGCTGCAACTCGAGAAGTACCCCCAGATCCAAGCCGAAACTTGAGACACAACAAAATTATGCCCTGAATGCGAAATGAGGAAATTTTGCGATGCAGAATCTCAAGAGAAATACCACATTCCCTCTTGAAAGGCAAAAATGTACCTGACACCCTTTATTCTACTCAGAAATTACACTCACAAAGCCCTACCCATTGGAGAGAACACACTTTATGGACTCAATTCGAGATGAGACCCTGTTCACATTTAAGGGCTCGAGAGCAAACCAAATTCCCCTTCCAACACCAAAGGGGAACTAACTTCCCTGAAGCAACCCGAGCGAGTCCTGAGGTCCCCGTCGCAAGTCGATAAGTACCCCCAGCTCCCGCCGCAACTCGAGAAACACCTCAAAATTATCCCCTCAATGCGAGAGAACTATATTTTTCGAGGCAGAAGCTCAAGAGAAATACCACATTCCCTCTTGAAAGGCAAAAAGGTACTTGACACCCTTTATTCGACTCAGAAAGTTCCCTCACACAGCCGTCCACTTGGAGAGGAGAACACACTTTATGGACTCAAATCCTGATGACCTCCTGTTCACATCTAAGGGCTCGAGAGCAAAGCAGAATTTCCCCTTACAACACCAAAAAGGAACTGACTTCTCTGAAGCAACCCGAGCGAGTTCCTGAGGTCCCCGTCGCATCTCGGGAAGTACCCACAGCTTCCCGCCGCAATTCGAGAAACACCACAAAATTATTACCTCAATGCGAGAGGAGGAAATTTTTCGATGCAGAATCTCAATAGAAATACCACAGTACCTCTTGAAAGGGAGAAAGATACTTGATACCCTTTATTCGACTCAGAAAGTTCCCTCACACAGCCGTCTATTGGCGAGAAAAACACACTTTATGTACTCAATTCAGATGAGCCGCTGTTCACACTTAAGGGCTCGAGAGCAAAGCGGAAGTTCCCCTTCCAACATCAAAGGGAACCTGACTTCCCTGAAGCAGCCCCAGCGAGTTCCTGAGGTCCCCGTCCCAACTCGAGAAGTACCCCCAGCTTCCCGCCGCAACTCGAGAAACACCAAAAAATTATCCCCTCAATGCAAGAGGAGGAAATTTTGCAATGCAGAATATCAAGAGAAATACCACATTCCATCTTGAAAGGCAAAAAGGTACTTGACACCCTTTATTTTACTCAGAAAGTTCCCTCACAAAGCCCTACCCATTGGAGAGGAGAGCACAGTTTATTGACTCAATTCGAGATGAGCCCATGTTCACATTTAAGGGCTCGAGAACAAAGCGGAAATTCCCCTTCCAACACCAAAGGGGACCTGACTTCCCTGAAGCAACCCTAGCGAGTTCCTGAGGTCCCCATCGCAACTCGAGAAGTACCCCCAGCTTCCCGCTGCAACTCGAGAAACACCACAAAATTATCCCCTCAATGCGAGAGAACTATATTTTTCAATGGAGAAGCTCAAGAGAAATACCACATTCCCTCTTGAAAGGCAAAAAGTACTTGACACCATTTATTCGACTCAGAAAGTTCCCTGACACAGCCGAACACTTTGAGTGGAGAACACCCTTTATGGACTCAAATCCAGATGAGCCCCTGTTCAAATCTAAGGGCTGGAGAGCAAAGCAGAATTTCCCCTTACAACACCAAATGGGAACTGACGTCCCTGAAGCAACCCAAGCGAGTTCCTGACCTTCCCGTCCCAACTCGAGAAGTACCGCCAGCTTCTCGCCGCAACTCAAGAAACACCACAAAACTATCCCCTCAATGCGAGAGGAGAAAATTTTTCGATGCAGAGGCTCAAGAGAAATACCACATTTCCTCTTGAAAGGCAAAAAGGTACTTGACACCCTTCATTCGACTCTGAAAGTTCCCTCACACAGCCCCACCCATGGGGAGGAGAACACACAATATGGACTCAATTCGAGATGAGCCCCTGTTCACATTTAAGGGCTCGAGAGCAAAGCAGAAGTTCCGCTTCGAACACCAAAGGGGACCTGACTTCCCTGAAGCAACCCAAGCGAGTTCCTGTGGTCCCCGTCTCAACTCGAGAAGTACCCCCAGCTTCCCGCCGCAACTCGAGAAACACCACAAAATTATCCCCTCAATGCGAGAGGAGGAAATTTTGCGATGCAGAATCTCAAGAGAAATACCACATTCCCTCTTGAAAGGCAAAAAGGTACTTGACACCCTTTATTCGATTCAGAAAGTTCCCTCACACAGCCGTCCCCTTTGGAGAGGAGAACACACTTTATGGACTCAATTCGAGATGAGCCCCTGTGCACATTTAAGGGCTCGAGGAGAAACCGGAAATTCCCCTTCCAACACCAAAGGGGACCTTATTTCCAATAAGCAACCCCAGCGAGTTCCTTGAGGTCCCCGTCGCAACTCGAAAAGCACCCCCAGCTTCCCGCCGCAACTCGAGAAACACCCCAAAATTATCCACTCAATGCGAGAGAACTATATTTTTCTATGGAGAAGCTCAAGAGAAATACACCATTCCCTCTTGAAAGGCAAAAAGGTACTTGACACCCTTTATTCGAATCAGAAAGTTCCCTCACACAGCCGTCCACTTGGAGTGGAGAACACACTTTATGGACTCAAATCCAGATGAGCCCTGTTCACAACTAAGGGCTCGAGAGCTAAGCAGAAGTTCCCCTTACAACACCAAATGGGAACTGATTTCCCTGAAGCAACACAAGCGAGTTCCTGAGGTCCCCGTCCCTACTCGAGAAGTACTCCCAGCTTCCAGCCTCAACTCGAGAAACACCACAAAACTATCTCCTCAATGCGAGAGGAGGAAATTTGAGATGCAGAATCTCAATAGAAATATAACATTCCCTCTTGAAAGGCAAAAAGATACTTGACACCCTTTATTCGACTCAGAAAGTTCCCTCACAAAGTCCTACCCATTGGAGAGGAGAACACACTTTGTGGACTCAATTCGAGATGAGCCCATGTTCACATTTAAGGGCTCGAGAGCAAAGCAGAAATTCCCCTTCCAACACCAAAGGGGAACTTACTTCCCTGAAGCAACCCGAGAGAGTTCCTGAGGTCCCCGTCGCAACTCGAGAAGTACCCTCAGTTTTCTGCCGCAACTCGAGAAACACAACAAAATTATCCCCTCAATGGGAGAGAACTATATTTTTCAATGAAGAAGTTCAAGAGAAATACCACATACCCTCTTGAAAGGAAAAAAGGTACTTGAAAACCTTTATTCGACTCAGAAAGTTCCCTCACACAGCCCTACCCATTGGAGAGGAGAACACAATTTATGGACTCATTTCGAGATGAGCCCCTGTTCACATCAAAGGGCTCGGGAGCAAAGCAGAAGTTCCCCTTACAACACCAAATGAGAACTGACATCCCTGAAGCAACCTGAGCGAGTTCCTGAGGTCCCCGTCGAAACTCGAGAATTACTCCCAGCTTTCCGCCGCAACTCGAGAAACACCGCAAAATAATACACTCAATGAGAGAGGAGGAAATTTTACGATGCAGAAGCTCAAGAATAATTCCACATTCCCTCTTGAAAGGCAAAAAGGTACTTGACAACTTTATTCCACTCAGAAAGTTCCCTCACACAGCCCTACCCATTGGAGAGGAAAAAACAGTTTAAGGACTCCATTCTATATGAGCCCCTGTTCACATTTAAGGGCTCGAGAGCAAAGCGAAAATTCCTCTTCCAACACCAAAGGGGACCTGACTTCCCTGAAGCAACCCCAGCGAGTTCCTGAGGTCCCCGTCGCAACTCGAGAAGTACCCCCAGCTTCCCGCCGCAACTCGAGAAACACCACAAAATTATCCCCTCAATGCGAGAAGAGGAAATTTTGCGATGCAGAATCTCAAGAGATATACTACATTCCCTCTTGAAAGGCTAAAAGGTACTTGACACCCTTTATTCGACTCAGAAAGTTCCCTCACAAAGCCGTCCACTTGGAGAGGCGAACACACTTTATGGACACAAATCCAGATGAGCCCCTGTTCACATTTAAGAGCTCGAGATTTAAAAGGAAGTAACCTTTCTAACACCAAAGGTGACCTGACTTCTCTGAAGCAACCCCAGAGAGTTCCTGAGGTCCCAGACGCAATTCGAGAAGTACCCCCAGCTTCCCGCCGCAACTCGAAAAACACCACAAAATTATTCCCTCAATGCCAGAGAAAGAAATTTTTCAATGCAGAAGCTCAAGAGAAATACCACATTCCCTGTTGAAAGGCAAAAAGGTACTTGACGCCCTTTATTCGACTCAGAAAGTTTCCTCACACAGCCCTAACCTTTGGCGAGGAGAACACTGTTTATTGACTTAGTTCAAGATGAGGACTTGTTCACATTTAAGAGTTCGAGAGAAAAGCGGAAATTTCCCTTCCAACACCAAAGGTGACCTGAGTTCCCTGTAGCAACCCGAGTGACTTCCTGAGGTCTCCGTCGCAACTCGAGAAGTACCCACAGCTTTCCGCCGCAACTCGAGAAACACCCCAAAATTATCCCCTCAATGCGAGAGGAGGATATTTTGCAATGCAGAATCTCAAGATAATTACCACATTCCCTTTTAAAAGGTAAAAATATACTTGACACCCTTTATTCGACTCACAAAGTTCCCTCACACAGCCCTATCCATTGGAGAGGAGAACACATTTTTGGGACTCAATTCGAGATGAGCCACTCTTCACATTTAAGGGATCGACAGCAAGCGGAAGTTCCCCTTCCAACACCAAAGGGGACCTGACTTGCCTGAAGCACCCCGAGTGAGTTCCTGAGGTCCCCGTCGCAACTCGAGAAGTATCCCAGCTTCCACAGCAACTCGAGAAACACCATAAAATTATCCCCTCAATGTGAGAGGAGGAAATTTTGCGATGCAGAATTTCAAGAGAAATATCACATTCCTCTTGAAAGGCAAAAAGGTACTTGACACACTTTATTCGACTCAGAAAGGTCCCTCACACAGCCGTCCACTTGGAGAGGAGAACACACTTTATGGACTGAATTCGAGATGAGCCCCTGTTCACATTTAAGGGCTCGAGAGCAAAGCGGAAGTTCCCCTTCCAACACCAAAGGGTACCTGACTTCCCTGAAGCAACCCTACTGAGTTCCTGAGGTCCCCGTCGCAACTCATGAAGTACCCCCAGCTTCCCGCCGCAACTCGAGAAACACCACAAAATGATCCACTCAATGCGAGAGGAGGAGATTTTTCGATGCAGAAGTTCAAGAGAAATATCACATTCCCTCTTGAAAAGCAAAAAGTTACTTAACACCCATTATTCGACTCAGAAAGTTCCCTTACACAGCCCTACCCATTGGAGAGGAGAACACACTTTATGGACTCAATTCGAGATGAGCCACTGTTCACATTTAGGGGCTCGAGAGCAAACAGGAAGTTCCCCTTCCAACACCAAAGGGGACCTGACTTCCCTGAAGCAACCCGAGAGAGTTCCTGAGGGCCCCGTCGCAACTCGAGAAGTACCCCCAGCTACCGCTGCAACTCGAGAAACAACATAAAATTATCCCCTCAATGAGAGAAGAGGAAATTTTGCGATGCAGATTATCAAGAGAAATACCACATTCCTCTTGAAAGGCAAAAAGGTACTTGACACCCTTTATTCGACCCAGAAAGTTCCCTCAGACAGCCCTACCCATTGAAGAGGAGAACACACTTTATGGACTCAATTCGTGATGAGCCCCTGTTCACATTTAAAGGCAAGAGAGCAAACCGGATGTTCCCCTTCCAACACCAAAGGGGACCTGACTTCCCTGAAGCAACCCGAGCGAGTTCCGGAGGTCCCCCTCGCAACTCGAGAAATACCACCAGCTTCCCCCCGAAACTCGAGAAACACAACAAAATTATCCACTCAATGCGAGAGGAGCAAATTTTTCCATGCAGAAGCTCAAGAGAAATACCACATTCCCTTTTGAATGGTCAAAAGTTACTTGACATCCTTTATTTGAGTCATAAATTTCCCTCACAGAGCCCTCCCCATTGGAGAGGAGAACTCACTTTATGGACTCAATTCGAGATGAGCCCCTGTTCACATTTAGGGGCTCGAGAGGAAACAGGAAGTTCCCTTTCCAACACCAAAGGGGACCTGACTTACCTGAAGCAACCCGAGAGAGTTCCTGAGGGCCCCGTCGCAACTCGAGAATTACCCCCAGCTACCGCCGCAACTCGAGAAACAACATAAAATTATCCCCTCAATGACAGAAGAGGAAATTTTGCGATGCAGCATCTCAAGAGAATTACCACATTTTCTCTCAAAGGCAAAAAGGTAGTTGACACCCTTTATTCGACTCAGAAAGTTCCCTCACACAGCCGTCCCCTTGGAGAGGAGAACACACTTCATGGACTCAATTCGAGATGAGACCCTGTTAAAATTTAAGGGCTCGAGAGCAATGCAGAAGTTCCCCTTCCAACTCCAAAGGGGACCTGACTTCATTGAAGCAACCCGAGCGAGTTCCTGAGCTCTCTGTCGCAAACGAGAAGTACCCCCAGCTTCCCGCCACAATTCGAGAAACAACATAAAATTATCCCCTCAATGTGAGAAGAGGAAATTTTGGGAAGCAGCATCTCAAGAGAATTACCACATTCCCTCTCAAAGGCAAAAAGGTACTTGACACCCTTTATTCGACTCAGAAAGTTCCCTCACACAGCCGTCAGCCGTCCCCTTGGAGAGGAGAACACACTTTATGGACTCAATTCGAGATGAGCCCCTGTTCACATTTAAGGGCTCGACAGCAAAGCGGAAGTTCCCCTTCCAACACCAAAGGGGACCTGATTTCCCTGAAGCAACCCGAGCGAGTTCCTGAAGTCCCCGTCGCAACTCGAGAAGTACCCCCAGCTTCCCGCCGCAACTCGAGAAACACCCCAAAATGATCCCCTCAATTCGAGAGGAGGAGATATTTCAATGCAGATGCTCAAGAGAAATAACACATGCCCTCTTGAAAGGCTAAAAGGTACTTGACACCCTTTATTCGACTCAGAAATTTCCCTCACACAGCCCTAAACATTGGACAGGAGAACACACTTTATGGACTCTATTCGAAATGAGCCCCTGTTCACATTTAACGGCTCGAGAGCAATGCGGAAGTTCCCCTTCCAACACCAAAGGGGACCTGACTTCATTGAAGCAACCCAAGCGAGTTCCTGAGGTCTCTGTCGCAACCGAGAAGTACCCCAAGCTTCCCGCCGCAATTCGAGAAACAGCATAAAATTATCCCCTCAATGTGAGAGGAGGAAATTTTGCGATGCAGAATCTCAAGAGAAATACCACATTCCTCTTGAAAGCCAAAAATGTACTTAAAACCCTTTATTCGACTCAGAAAGTTCCCTCACACAGCTGTCTACTTGGAGAGGAGAACACACTTTATGGACTCATTTCGAGATGAGCCTCTGTTCACATTTAAGGGCTCGACAGCAAAGCAGAAGTTCCCCTTCCAACACAAAAGGGGACCTGATTTCGCTGAAGCAACCCGAGCGAGTTCCTGAGGTCCCCGTCGCAACTCGAGAAGTACCCCCAGCTTCCAGCCCCAACTCGAGAAACACCACAAAATGATCCCTTCAATGCGAGAGGAGGAGATTTTAAGAAGCAGATGCTCAAGAGAAATAACACATGCCCTCTTGAAAGGCAAAGAGGTACTTGACACCCTTTATTCGACTCAGAAAGTTCCCTCACACATACCTATCCATTGGAGAGAAGAACACAATTTATGGACTGAATTCGAGATGAGCCCCTGTTCACATTTAAGGACTCGAGAGCAATCCGGAAGTTCCCCTTCCAACACCGAAGGGGACCTGACTTACCTGAAGCAACCGAGCGAGTTCCTGAGGTCCCCGTCTGAACTCGAGAAGTACCCACAGCTTCCCGCCGCAACTCGAGAAACACCATAAATTTATCCCCTAAAGTATGAAGAGCAAATTTTGCGATGCAGATTCTCAAGAGAAATATCACATTCCCTCTTGAAAGGCAAAAAGTTACTTGACACCCTTTATTCGACTCAGAAAGTTCCCTCACACAGCCGTCCACTTGGAGTGGAGAACACACTTTACGGACTCAATTCGAGATGAGCCCCTGTTCAAATTTAAGGGCTCGAGGGAAAAGCGGAATTTCCCCTTCCAACACCAAAGGGGACCTCACTTCTCTGAAGCAACCCAAACGAGTTCCTAAGGTCTCAGTCGCAACTCGAGAAGTACCCCCAGCTTCCCGCCGCAAATTGAGAAACACCATAAAATTATCCCTTCAATGTGAGAAGACGAAATTTTGCGATGCAGAACATCAAGAGAAATACCACATTCCTCTTGAAAGGCAAAAAGGTACTTGACACCCTTTATTCAACTCAGAAATTTCGATCACACAGCCCTACCCATTGGAGAGGAGAACACAATTTATGGACTCAGTTCGAGATGAGCCCCAGTTCACATTTAAGGGCTTGAGAATAAAGCGGAAGTTCCCCTTCCAACACCAAAGGGGACCTGACTTCCCTGAAGCAACCAAAGCGAGTTCCTGAGGTCCCCGTCGCAACTCGAGAAGTACCCCCAACTTCCCGCCGCAACTCGAGAAACACCACAAAATTATCCCGTCAATGCGAGAGGAGGAAATTTTTCCATGCAGAATCTCAATAGAAATACCACATTCCCTCTTGAAAGGCAATAAGGTACTTGACACCCTTTATTCGACTCAGAAAGTTCCCTCACACAGCCGTCCATTGGAGAGGAGAACACACTTTCTGGGCTCAATTCGAGATGAGCCACTGTTCACATTTAAGGGCTCGAGAGTAAAGTGGAAGTTCCCCTTCCAAAACAAAAGGGGACCTGACTTTTCTGAAGCAACCCCAGCGAATTCCTGAGGTCCCCATCGCAACTCGAGAAGTACCCCAACCTTCCCGCCTCAACTCGTGTAACCCCACAAAATTATCCCCTCAATGCGAGAGGAGGAAATTTGAGATGCAGAATCTCAAGAGAAATATAACATTGCCTCTTGAAAGGCAAAAAGGTACTTGACACCCTTTATTCGACTCAGAAAGTTCCCTCACAAAACCCTACCGATTGGAGAGGAGAACACACTATATGGACTCAATTCGAGATGAGCCCATGTTCACATTTAAGGGTTCGAGAGCAAAGCGGAAATTTCCCTTCCAACACCAAAGGGGAACTTACTTCCCTGAAGCAATCCGAGAGAGTTCCTGAGGTCCCCGTCGCAACTCGAGAAGTACCCCCAGCTTTCTGCCGCAACTCAAGAAACAGCAAAATTATCCCCTCAAAGGGAGAGAACTATATTTTTCAATGAAGAAGCTCAAGAGAAATACCACATACCCTCTTGAAAGGAAAAAAGGTACTTGACACCCTTTATTCCACTCAGAAAGTTCCCTCACACAGCCCTACCCATTGGTGAGGAGAACACACTTTATGGACACAATTCGAGATGAGCCCCTGTTCACATCTAAGGGCTGGAGAGCAAAGCAGAAGTTCCCCTTACAACACCAAATGGGAACTGACTTCCCTGAAGCAACCTGAGCGAGTTCCTGAGGTCCCCGTCGCAACTCGAGAAGTAACCCCAGCTTCCGGCCGCAACTCGAGAAACACCACAAAATTATACAATCAATGCGAGAGGAGGAAATTTTTCGATGCAGAAGCTCAAGAATAATTCCACACTCCATCTTGAACGGCAAAAAGGTACTTGACAACTTTATTCGACTCAGAAAGTTCCCTCACACAGCCCTACCCATTGGAGAGGAGAAAACAGTTTAAGGACTCAATTCGATATGAACCCCTGTTCACATTTAAGGGCTCGAGAGCAAAGCGAAAATTCCCCTTCCAACACCAAAGGGGACCTGACTTCCCTGAAGCAACCCCAGAGAGTTCCTGAGGTCCCCGTCGCAACTCGAGAAGTACCCCCATCTTCCCGCCGCAACACAAGAAACACAACAAAATTATCCCCTCAATGCGAGAAGAGGAAATTTTGTGATTCAGAATCTCAAGAGATATACTACATTCCCTCTTGAAAGGCTAAAAGGTACTTGACACCCTTTATTCGACTCAGAAGGTTCCCTCACACAGCCGTCCACTTGGAGAGGGGAACACACTTTATGGACACAAATCTAGATGAGACCCTGTTCACATCTAAGAGCTCGAGATTTAAAAGGAAGTAACCTTTCTAACACCAAAGGTGACCTGACTTCCCTGAAGCAACCCCAGAGAGTTCCTGAGGTCCCAGACGTAATTCGAGAAGTACCCCCAGCTTCCTGCAGCAACTCTAAAACACCACAAAATGATTCCCTCAATGCGAGAGAAGGAAATTTTTCAATGCAGAAGCTCAAGAGAAATACCACATTCCCTCTTGAAAGGCAAAAAGGTACTTGACACCCTTTATTCGACTCAGAAAGTTCCCTTACACAGCCCTAACCATTGGCGAGGAGAACACTGTTTATTGACTTAGTTCAAGATGAGGCCCTATCTTATTTAAGAGCTCGAGAGAAAACCGGAAGTTTCCCTTCCAACACCAAAGGTGACCTGAGTTCCCTGTAGCAACCCGAGTGACTACCTGAGGTCCCCGTCGAAACTCGAGAAGTACCCACAGCTTTCTGCCGCAACTCGAGAAACAACCCAACATTATCCCCTCAATGCGAGAGGAGGAAATTTTGCGATGCAGAATCTCAAGAAAATTACCACATTCCCTTATAAAAGGTAAAAATATACTTGACACCCTTTATTCGACTCACAAAGTTCCCTCACACAGCCCTATCCATTGGAGAGGAGAACACATTTTTGGGACTCAATTCGAGATGAGCCCCTCTTCACATTTAAGTGTTGGAGAGCAATCCGGAAGTTCCCCTTCCAACACCAGAGGGGACCTGACTACCCTAAAGCAACACGACTGAGTTTCTGAGGTGCCCGTCGCACCTCGAGAAGTACCCCCAGCTTGCCGCCGCAACTCGAGAAACACCTCAAAATTATCCCCTCAATGCGAGAAGAGGAAATTTTCGATGCAGAATCTAAAGAGAAATACCACATTCCCTCTTGAAAGGCAAAAAGGTACTTAACACCCGATATTTGACTCAGAAAGTTCCCTCACACAGCCGTCCACTTGGAGAGGAGATCAGACTTTATGGACTCAATTCCAGATGAGACCCTGTTCACATTTAAGGGATCGACAGCAAAGCGGAAGTTCCCCTTCCAACACCAAAGGGGACCTGACTTGCCTGAAGCACCCCGAGTGAGTTCCTGAGGTCCCCGTCGCTACTCGAGTAGTACCCCCAGCTTCCGCCGCAACTCGAGAAACACCATAAAGTTATCCCCTCAATGTGAGAGGAGGAAATTTTGCGATGCAGAATTTCAAGAGAAATATCACATTCCTCTTGAAAGGCAAAAAGGTACTTGACACACTTTATTCGACTCAGAAAGGTCCCTCACACAGACGTCCACTTGGAGAGGAGAACACACTTTATGGACTGAATTCGAGATGAGCCCCTGTTCACATTTAAGGGCTCGAGAGCAAAGCGGAAGTTCCCCTTCCAACATCAAAGGGGACCTGACTTCCCTGAAGCAACCCTACTGAGTTCCTGAGGTCCCCGTCGCAACTCGAGAAGTATCCCCAGCTTCCCGCCGCAACACGAGAAACACCACAAAATGATCCCCTCAATGCGAGAGGAGGAGATTTTTCGATGCAGTAGTTCAAGAGAAATATCACATTCCCTCTTGAAAAACAAAAAGGTACTTGACATCCTTTGTTCGACTCAGAAAGTTCCCTCACACAGCCCTACCCATTGGAGAGGAGAACACAATTTATGGACTCAAATCGAAATGAGCCCCTGTTCACATTTACGGGCTCAAGAGCAATCCGGAAGTTCCCCTTCCAACACCAAAGGGGACCTGAATTCCCTGAAGCAACCCTACTGAGTTCCTGAGGTCCCGGTCGCAACTCGAGAAGTAAACCCAGCTTCCCACCGCAACTCGAGAAACACGACAAAATGATCACCTCAATGCGAGAGGAGGAGATTTTTCGACGCAGAAGCTCAAGAGAAATACCACATTCTCTCTTGAAAAGCAAAAAGGTACTTGACACCCTTTACTCGACTCAGAAAGTTACCTCACACAGCCCTACCCATTGGAGAGGAGAACACACTTTAAGGACTAAATTTGAGAAGAGCCCCTGTTCACATTTAAAGGCAAGAGAGCAAACCGGAAATTCCCCTTAAAACAGCAAAGGGACCTGACTTCCCTGAAGCAACCCTACTGAGTTCCTGAGGTCCCAGTCGCAACGCGAGAAGTACCCCCAGCTTCCTGCCGCACAACGAGAAACATCACAAAATGATCCCCTCAATGCGAGAGGAGGTAATTTTGCGATGCAGAATCTCAAGAGAAATACCACATTCCCTCTTGAAAGGCAAAAAGGTACTTGACACCCTTTATTCGACTCAGAAAGTTCCCTCACACAGCCGTCCACTTGGAGTGGACAACACACTTTATGGACTCAATGCGAGATGAGCCCCTGTTCACATTTAACGGCTCGAGAACAAACCGGAAGTTCCCCTTCCAACACCAAAGAGGACCTGACTTCCCTTAAGCAACCCGAGCGAGTTCCTGAGGTACCCGCGGCGACTCGAGAATTACCCCCATTTTCCCGCCGCAACTCGACAAACACCACAAAATAATCACTTCAATGCGAGAGGAGGAAATTGTGCGATGCAGAATCTCAAGAGAAATATCACATTCCTCTTGAAAGGCAAAAAGGTAGTTGACACCCTTTATTCTACTAAGAAAGTTCCCTCACACAGTCGTCCACTTGGATAGGAGAACTCACTTTATGGTCTCAATTCGAGATGAGCCCCTGTTCAAAATTAAGGGCTCGAGAGCAGGGCGAAAGTTCCCCTTCCAACAGCAAAGGGGACCTGATTTCCCTGAAGCAACCAGAGCGAGTTCCTGAGGTCCCCGTCGCAACTCGAGAAGTACCCCCAGCTTCCCGCCGCAACTCGATAAACACCACAGAATTATCCCCTCAATGCGAGAGCAGGAAATTTTGCCATGCAGAAGCTCAAGAGAAATACCACATTCCCTCTTGAAAGGAAAAAAGGTACTTGACACCCTTTATTCGACTCAGAAATTTACCTCACACAGCCGTCCACTTGGAGAGGAGAACACACTTTATGGACTCAATTCGAGATGAGCCCCTGTTCACATTTAACTGCTCGAGAGCAAACCGGAAGTTCCCCTTCCAACACCAAAGGGGACCTGACTTCCCTGAAGCAACCCCAGAGAGTTCCTGAGGTTCCCGTCGCAACTCGAGAAATACCACCAGCTTCCCGCCGAAACTCGAGAAACACCACAAAATTATCCCCTCAATGCAGGAGGAGCAAATTTTTCGATGCAGAAGCTCAAGAGAAATACCACATTCCCTTTTGAATGGTCAAAAGTTAATTGACATCCTTTATTTGAGTCAGAAAGTTCCCTCACAGAGCTCTCCCCATTGGAGAGGAGAACACACTTAATGGACTCAATTCGAGATGAGCCCCTGTTCACATTTAGGGACTCGAGAGCAAACAGGAAGTTCCCCTTCCAACACCAAAGGGGACCTGACTTCCCTGAAGCAACCCGAGAGAGTTCCTGAGGTCCCCGTCGCAACTCGAGAAGTACCCCCAGCTACCGCCGCAACTCGAGAAACAACATAAAATTATCCCCTCAATGCGAGAGGAGGAGATTTTTCGATGCAGAAGCTCAAGAGAAATACCACATTCCCTCTTGAAAAGCAAAAAGGTACTTGACACCCTTGATTCGAATCAGAAAGTTCCCTCACACAGCCCTACCCATTGGAGAGGAGAACACAATTTATGGACTCAAATCGAAATGAGCCCCTGTTCACATTTACGGGCTCAAGAGCAATCCGGAAGTTCCCCTTCCAACACTAAAGGGGACCTGAATTCCCTGAAGCAACCCTACTGAGTTCCTGAGGTCCCGGTCGCAACTCGAGAAGTAAACCCAGCTTCCCACCGCAACTCGAGAAACACGACAAAATGATCACCTCAATGCGAGAGGAGGAGATTTTTCGACGCAGAAGCTCAAGAGAAATACCACATTCTCTCTTGAAAAGCAAAAAGGTACTTGACACTCTTTACTCGACTCAGAAAGTTACCTCACACAGCCCTACCCATTGGAGAGGAGAACACACTTTAAGGACTAAATTTGAGAAGAGCCCCTGTTCACATTTAAAGGCAAGAGAGCAAACCGGAAATTCCCCTTAAAACACCAAAGGGGACCTGACTTCCCTGAAGCAACCCGAGCGAGTTCCTGAGGTCCCAGTCGCAATGCGAGAAGTACCCCCAGCTTCCTGCCGCACAACGAGAAACATCACAAAATGATCCCCTCAATGCGAGAGGAGGTAATTTTGCGATGCAGAATCTCAAGAGAAATACCACATTCCCTCTTGAAAGGCAAAAAGGTACTTGACACCCTTTATTCGACTCAGAAAGTTCCCTCACACAGCCGTCCACTTGGAGTGGACAACACACTTTATGGACTCAATGCGAGATGAGCCCCTGTTCACATTTAACGGCTCGAGAACAAACCGGAAGTTCCCCTTCCAACACCAAAGGGGACCTGACTTCCCTTAAGCAACCCGAGCGAGTTCCTGAGGTCCCCGTCGCAACTCGAGAAGTACCCCCAGCTTCCCGCCGCAACGATAAACACCACAGAATTATCCCCTCAATGCGAGAGCAGGAAATTTTGCAATGCAGAAGCTCAAGAGAAATACCACATTCCCTCTTGAAAGGCAAAAAGGTACTTGACACCCTTTATTCGACTCAGAAATTTACCTCACACAGCCATCCACTTGGAGAGGAGAACACACTTTATGGACTCAATTCGAGATGAGCCCCTGTTCACATTTAACTGCTCGAGAGCAAACCGGAAGTTCCCCTTCCAACACCAAAGGGGACCTGACTTCCCTGAAGCAACCCCAGAGAGTTCCTGAGGTTCCCGTCGCAACTCGAGAAATACCACCAGCTTCCCGCCGAAACTCGATAAACACCACAGAATTATCCCCTCAATGCGAAAGGAGCAACTTTTTCGATGCAGAAGCTCAAGAGAAATATCACATTCCCTCTTTAATGGTCAAAAGTTACTTGACACCCTTTATTCGACTCAGAAAGTTCCCTCACAGAGCCCTCCCATTGGAGAGGAGAACACACTTTATGGACTCAATTCGAGATGAGCCACTGTTCACATTTAAGGGCTCGAGAGCAAACAGGAAGTTCCCCTTTCAACACCAAAGGAGACCTGACTTCCCTGAAGCAACCCGAGCGAGCTCCTGATGTCCCCGTTGCAACTCGAGAAGTACCCCCAGCTTCCGACGCAACTCGAGAAACACCATAAAATTATCCCCTCAATGCGAGAGGAGGAGATTTTTCGATGCAGAAGCTCAAGAGAAATACCACATTCCTTCTTGAAAGAGAAATAGGTACTTGACACCCTTTATTCGACTCAGAAGTTCCCTCACACAGCCGTCCACTTGGAGAGGAAAACACACTTTATGGCCTCAATTCGAGATGAGCCCCTGTTCACATTTAAGGGCTCGAGAGCACAGCGGAAGTTCCCCTTCCAACACCAAAGGGGCCCTGACTTCCCTGAAGTACAACGAGCGAGTTCCTGATGTCCCCGTCCCAACTCGAGAATTACCCCCAGCTTCCCGCCGAAACACGAGAAACACCACAAAATTATCCCCTCAATGCGAGAGGACGAAATTTTTTTTTGGTAATTAATTTATTTTTTACAGGAAGCAAATTATTTTACAATATTATATTAGTAGGTTTTGCCATACATTGACATGAATTCGCCCCGGGTTTACATAAGTTGCCCCTCCTGAACCCCCTTCCCACCTCCCTCCTCCCTTTATCCTCCCTCAGGGTCATCCCCGCATACAACCTCGAGCATCCCATAACATTCATTGACCCTGAACTAGGGATTCGTTTCACATATGACAACATACGTGTTTCAATGCCATTCTCCCAAATCCTCCCACCCTCACCCTCTCCCATAGAGTCCCAAAAACTGTTCTATATATCTGTGTCTCTTTTGTTGTATCATATACAGGGTTATCATTTCCATCTTTCTAAATACATAATATATGCGTTAGTATACTGTATTGGAGTATTTCTTTCTGGCTTACTTAACTCTGTATAATGGAAATTTTGCGATGCATAATCCCAAGAGAAATACCACATTCCCTCTTGAAAGGCAAAAAGGTACTTGACACCCTTTATTCGACTCAGAAATTTCCGTCACACAGCCGTCCACTTGGAGAGGAGAACACACTTTATGGACTGAATTAGAGATGAGCCCCTGTTCACATTTAAGGGCTCGAGAGCAAAGCGAAAGTTCCCCTTCCAACACCAAAGGGGACCTGACTTCCCTGAAGCAACCCCAGCGAGTTCCTGAGGTCCCCGTTGCAACTCGAAAAGTACCCCCAGCTTCCCGCCCCAACTCGAAAACACCACAAAATGATCCCCTCAATGCGAGAGGAGGAATTTTTGCGATGCAGAATCTCAAGAGAAATACCACATTCCCTCTTGAAAGGCAAAAAGGTACTTGACACCCTTTATTCGACTCACAAAGTTCCCTCACACAGCCATCCCCATTGGAGAGGAGAACACACTTTATGGACTCAATTCGAGATGAGACCCTGTTCACATTTAAGGGCTCGAAATCAAGGCGGATGTTCCCCTTCCAACAACAAAGGGGACCTGACTTCCTTGAAGCAATCCGAGTGAGTTCCTGAGGTCCCCGTCACAACTCGAGAAGTACCCTCAGCTTCCGCCTCAACTCAGGAAACACCACAAAATTATCACCTCAATGCGAGAGGAGGAAATTTTGCGATGCAGAATCTCAAGAGAAATACCACATTCCCTCTTGAAAGGCAAAAAGGTACTTGACACCCTTTATTCGACTCACAAAGTTCCCTCACACAGCCGTCCCCATTGGAGAGGAGAACACACTTTATGGACTCAATTCGAGATGAGACCCTGTTCACATTTAAGGACTCGAAAGCAAAGCGGATGTTCCCCTTCCAACAACAAAGGGGACCTGACTTCCCTGAAGCAATCCGAGTGAGTTCCTGAGGTCGCCGTCACAACTCGAGAAGTACCCCCAGCTTCCGCCTCAACTTGAGAAAAACCACAAAATTATCACCTCAATGCGAGAGGAGGAAATTTTTCGATGCAGAAGCTCAAGAGAAATACCACATTCCCTCTTGAAAGGCAAAAAGGTACCTGACACCCTTTATTCTACTCAGAAATTTCCCTCACACAGCCGTCCACTTGGAGAGGAGAACAAACTTTTTGGACTCAATTCGAGATGAACACCTGTTCACATTTAAGGGCTCGAGAGCAAACCGGAAGTTCCCTTTCCAACACCAAAGGGACCTGACTTCCCTGAAGCAACCCGAGCGAGTTCCTTAAGTCCCCGTCGCAACTCGAGAAGTAAACCAAGCTTCCCGCCGCAACTCGAGAAATACCACAAAATTGTCCCTTCAATGCGAGAGGACAAAATATTGCAATGAAGAATCTCAAGAGAAATACCATATTCCCTCTTGAAAGGCAAAAAGGTACTTGACACCCTTTATTCGACACAGAAAGTTCTCTCACACAGTCCTACCAATTGGAGAGGAGAACACACTTTATGGACTCAATTCGAGATAGCCCCTGTTCACAATTAAGGGCTCCAGAGCAAAGTGGATGTTCCCCTTCCAACACCAAAGGGGACCTGACTTCCCTGAAGCAACCTGAGGGAGTTCCTGAGGATCCCGTCGCAACTCGAGTTGTACCCCCAGCTTCCCGCCGAAACACGAGAAACACCACAAAATTATCCCCTCAATGCGAGAGGACGAAATTAGTTTTTTGGTAATTAATTTATTTTTTATAGGAAGCAAATTATTTTACAATATTATATTGGTTGGTTTTGTCATACATTGACATGAATTCGCCCCGGGTTTACATAAGTTCCCCCTCCTGAACCCCCCTCCCACCTCCCTCTTCCCTTTTTCCTCCCTCAGGGTCATCCCCGCATACCAGCCTCGAGCATCCTATAACATTCATTGACCCTGAACTAGGGATTCGTTTCACATATGACAACATACGTGTTTCAATGCCATTCTCCCAAATCCTCCCACCCTCACCCTCTCCCATAGAGTCCCAACGACTGTTCTATACATCTGTGTCTCTTTTGTTGTATCATATACAGGGTTATCATTTCCCTCTTTCTAAAATCATTATATATGCGTTAGTATACTGTATTGAGGTATTTCTTTCTGGCTTACTTAACTCTGTATAATGGAAATTTTGCGATGCATAATCCCAAGAGAAATACCACATTCCCTCTTGAAAGGCAAAAAGGTACTTGACACCCTTTATTCGACTCAGAAAGTTCCCTCACACAGCTGTCCACTTGGAGAGGAGAACACACTTTATGGACTCAATTAGAGATGAGCCCCTGTTCACATTTAAGGGCTCGAGAGCAAAGCGAAAGTTCCCCTTCCAACAACACAGGGGACCTGACTTCCTGAAGTAACCCCAGCGAGTTCCTGAGGTCCCCGTTGCAACTCGAAAAGTACCCCCAGCTTCCCGCCCCAACTCGAGAAACACCACAAAATGATCCCCTCAATGCGAGAGGAGGAATTTTTGCGATGCAGAATCTCAAGAGAAATACCACATTCCCTCTTGAAAGGCAAAAAGGTACTTGACACCCTTTATTCGACTCACAAAGTTCCCTCACACAGCCGTCCCCATTGGAGAGGAGAACCCACTTTATGGACTCAATTCGAGATGAGCCCCTGTTCACATTTAAGGGCTCGAAAGCAAGGCGGATGTTCCCCTTCCAACAACAAAGGGGATCTGACTTCCCTGAAGCAATCCGAGTGAGTTCCTGAGGTCGCCGTCACAACTCGAGAACTACCCCCAGCTTCCGCCTCAACTTGAGAAACACCACAAAATAATCCATTCAATGCGAGAGGAGGAGATTTTTCGATGCAGAAGCTCAAGAGAAAAACCACATTCCTTCTTGCAAGGCAAAAAGGTACTTGACACCCTTTATTCGACTCAGAAGTTCCCTCACACTGCCGTCCACTTGGAGAGGAAAACACACTTTATGGCCTCAATTCGAGATGAGCCCCTGTTCACATTTAAGGGCTCGAGAGGACAGCGGAAGTTCCCCTTCCAACACCAAAGGGGCCCTGACTTCCCTGAAGCAACCCGAGCGAGTTCCTGATGTCCCCGTCCCAACTCGAGAAGTACCCTCAGCTTCACGCCGAAACTCGAGAAACACCACAAAATTATCCCCTCAATGCGAGAGGAGGAAATTTTTCGATGCAATATCTCAAGAGAAATACCACATTCCCTCTTGAAAGGCAAAAAGTTACTTGACACCCTTTATTCGACTCAGAAAGTTCCCTCACACAGCCCTACCCATTGGAGAGGAGAACACACTTTATGGACTCAATTCGAGATAGACCCTGTTCACAATTAAGGGCTGGAAAGCAAAGTGGAAGTTCCCCTTACAACACCAAAGGTGACCTGACTTCCCTGAAGCAACCTGAGGGAGTACCTGAGGATCCCGTCACAACTCGAGTTGTACCCCCAGCTTCCCGCAGAAACACGAGAAACACCACAAAATTATCCTCTCAATGAGAGAGGACGAAATTTTTTTTTTTGGTAATTAATTTATTTTTTATAGGAAGCAAATTATTTTACAATATTATATTGGTTGGTTTTCCCATACATTGACATGAATTCGCCCCGTGTTTACATAAGTTCCCCCTCCTGAAACCCCCTCCCACCTCCCTCCTCCCTTTATCCTCCCTCAGGGTCAATCCCGCATACCAGCCTCGAGCATCCTATAATATTCATTGACCCTGAACTAGGGATTCGTTTCACATATGACAACATACGTGTTTCAATGCCAGTCTCCCAAATCCTCCCACCCTCACCCTCTCCCATAGAGACCCAACGACTATTCTATACATCTGTGTCTCTTTTGTGGTATCATATACAGTGTTATCATTTGCATCTTTCTAAATACATTATATATGCGTTAGTATACTGTATTGCAGTTTTTCTTTCGGGCCTACTTAACTCTGTATAATGGAAATTTTGCGATGTAGAATCTCAAGAGAAATACCACATTCCCTCTTGAAAGGCAAAAAGTTACTTGACACCCTTTATTCGACTCAGAAAGTTCCCTCACACACCCGTCCCCTTTGGAGAGGAGAAAACACTTTATGGACTCAATTCGAGATGAGCCGCTGTTCACTTTTCAGTGCTCGAGAGGAAATCGGAAGTACCCCTTCCAACACCAAAGGGGACCTGACTTCCCTGAAGCAACCCCAGCGAGATCCTGAGATCCCCGTCGCAACTCGAGAAGCACCCCCTGCTTCCCGCCGCACCTCCAGAAACACCCCAAAATTATCCCCTCAATGCGAGAGGAGGAAATTTTGCGATGCAGAATCTAAAGAGAAATACCACATTCCCTCTTGAAAGGCAAAATATACTTGACACCCTTTATTCGACTCAGAGAGTTCCCTCACACAGCCGTCCCCTTTGGAGAGGAGAACACACTTTATGGACTCAATTCGAGATGAGCCCCTGTTCACATTGAAGGGCTTGAGAAGAATCCGGAAGTTCTCCTTCCAACACCAAAGGGGACCTGACTTCCCTGAAGCAACCCCAGCGAGTTTCTGAAGTCCCCGTCGCAATTCGAGAGGCACACCCAACTTCCCCCTGCAACTCGAGAAACACCCCAAAATTATCCCCTCAATGCGAGATGAGGAAATTTTGCGATGCAGAATCTCAAAAGAAATACCACATTCCCTCTTGAAAGGCAAAACAGTACTTGACACCCTTTATTCGACTCAGAAAGTTCCCTCACACAGCCCTACCCATTGGAAAGGAGAACACACTTTATGGACTCAATTCAAGATGAGACCCTGTTCACATTTAAGGGCTCGAGAGGAAACCGGAAGTTCCACTTTATGAATTTAACACGTGAAGACGCCCTATTACAATTAAAGGGATGATGAATAATCCGGAAGTTCCCCTTCCAGCACAAAAGGGGACTTGACTTCCCTGAAGAAACTCGAGTGAGTTCCTGAGGTCCCCGTCGCACCTCAAGAAATACCCCCAGCTTCCCGCCGAAATTCGAGAAATACCACAATTATATCCTCTCAATACCAGATGAGGAAATTTTGCGCTGCAGAATCTCAAGAGAAATCCCACATTCCCGCTTGAAAGGCAAAAGGGTACTTGATCCCTTTATACGATTCAGAGTGTTCCCTAACATCCTTCCTCATGGGAGAGGGTAACACACTTTATGGACTCAAATGGAGAAGAGGCAATATTCCCATTTAACGGCTCGAGAGTAATCCGGAAGTTCCCCTTCCAACACAAAACGGGACTTGACTTCCCTGAAGCAACTAGAGAGAGTTCCTGAGGTCCCCGTCGCAACTTGAGAAGTACCCCCTGCTTCCCGCCGAAACTCAAGAATCATCACAAAATTGTCC
This sequence comes from Moschus berezovskii, assembly GCF_049115385.1. NCBI lineage: Eukaryota > Metazoa > Chordata > Mammalia > Artiodactyla > Moschidae > Moschus > Moschus berezovskii. The sequence goes on from NC_142465.1 coordinate 2,255,981, forward strand.
CCTCAATGCGAGATGAGGTAATTTTGTGCTGCAGAATCTCCAGAGAAATCCCACATTCCCGCTTCAAAGGCAGAAAGGTACTTGACACACTTTATGCCACTCAGAAAGTTCCCTAAAATCTGGCACGATTGGACAGGAGAAAACATTTTATGGGCTCAACTCGAGAAGAGGCAATTACCCCATTTACTGTCTAGAGAGTAATCCGGAAGTTCCCCTTCCAGCACAAAAGGGGACCTGACTTCCCTGAAGTAACTCCAGTGAGTTGCTGAGGTCCGCGTCACAACTCGAGAAGTACCCCCAGCTTCCCGCCACAATTCGAGAAACACCACAAAATTATCACCTCAATGCGAGATGAGGAAATTTTGCGCTGTAGAATCTCCAGAGAAATCCCACATTCCCGCTTCAAAGGCAAAAGGGTAGTTGACTCCCTTTATGCGACTCAGAATGTTCCCTAACATCTGTCCCCATTGGAGAGGAGAACACACTTGATGGACTCAACTCGAGAAGAGGCCCTATTCCCTTTAAAGGGCTGGAAATTAATCCGGACATTCACTTTACAGCACAAAAGGGGACCTGACTTCCCTGAAGAAACTCCAGTGAGTTCCTGGGGTCCCCGTTGTAACCTCGAGAAGTACTCCCTGCTTCCCGCTGAAACTCAAGAATCATCAGAAAAATTTCCCCTTAATGCGAGATGAGGTAATTTTGCGCTGCAGAATTTCAAGAGAAATCTCACATTCATGCTTGAAAGGCAAAAAAGTACATGACACACTTTATGTCCTCAGAAAGTACCCTAAAAACCGGCACGATTGGAGAGGAGACCACATTTTCTGGACTCAACTCGAGAAGAGGCATTATTCCCATTTAATGTCTAGAGAGAAATCCGGAAGTTCCCCTTCCAGCACAAAAGGGGACCTAACTTCCCTGAAGTAACTCCAGTGAGTTCCTGAGGTCCCCGTCACAACTCCAGAAGTACCCCCAGCTTCCCGCCACAATTCGAGAAATAGCACGAAATTATGCCCTCAATGTGAGATGAGGAAATTTTGTGCTGCAGGATATCAAGAGAAATCCCACATTTCCGCTTGAAAGTCAAAAGGGTACTTGATACCCTTAATGCGACTCAGAATGTTCCCTAACCTCCGTCCTCAATGGGTGGAGAACAAACTTTATGGACTCAAATCGAGAAGAGGCAATATACGCATTGAATGGCTGGAGAGTAACCCGGAAGTTACCCTTCCAACACAAAAGGGGATTTGACTTCCCTGAAGCAACCTGAGCGAGTTCCTGAGGTCCCCGCGCAACTCAAGAAGTACTCCCAGCTTCTCGCCACAACTCGAGATACACCACAAAATTATTCCCTCAATGCGAGATGAGGAAATTTAGCGCTGCAGAATCTCAAGAGAAATCCCACATTCCCGCTTGATAGGCAAAAGGGTACTTGACACGCTTTATGCCACTCAAAATGTGCCCTAAATCCTGTCCCCATTGGAGGGGATAACACACTTTATGGATTTAACACGTGAAGACGCCCTATTCCAATTAAAGGGCTAGAGAGTAATCTGGAAGTCCCCCTTCCAGCACAATAGGGGATCTGACTTCCCTGAAGTAACTCGAGTGAGTTCCTGAGGTCCCCGTCGCACCTTGAGAAATACCCCCAGCTTCCCGCCGCAATTCGAGAAATATCAGAAAATATCCCCTCAATGCCAGATGAGGAAATTTTGTGCTGCAGAATCTCAAGAGAAATCCTACATTCCCGCTTGAAAGGCAAAAGGGTACTTGATCCCTTTTTACGATTCAGAATGTTTCCTAACATCCTTCCTCATGGTAGAGGGGAACACACTTTATGGACTCAAATGGAGAATAGGCAATATTCCCAATTAACGGCTCGAGAGTAACCCGGAAGTTCCCCTTCCAACACAAAAGGGGACTTGACTTCCCTGAAGCAACCCTAGAGAGTTTCTGACGTTCTCGTCGCTAATCCAGATATACCCCCGGCTTCCCGCCACAAATAAAGAAACACCACAAAATTATCCCCTCAATGTGAGATGAGGTAATTTTGTGCTGCAGAGTCTTAAGAGAAATCCCACATTTCCGCTTGAAAGACAAAGGGGTACTTTCCACACTTTATGCCACTCAGAAAGTTCCCTAACATCCATCCCCAATGGAGAGGAGAACTCACTTTATGGATTCAACACGAAAAGAGGCCCTATTCCAATTAAAACGCTTGAGATTAATTCGGAAGTTCCCCTTCCAGCAAAAAAGTGGACCTGACTTCCCTGAAGTAACTCGAGTGAGTTCCTGAGGTCCCCGTCGCACCCCAAAAAGTACCCCCAGCTTCCGGCCGCAATTCGAGAAACACCATAAAATTATTCCCTCAGTGCGAGATGAGGAAATTTTGCGCTGCAGAATCTCAAGAGAAATCCCACATTCCCGCTTGAAAGGCAAAAGGGTACTTGACTCCCTTTATGCGACTCAGAATGTTCCCTCACATCCGTCCTCAGTGGAGATTAGAACACACTTAATGGTCTCATACCGAAAAGAGGCAATATTCCCATTTTACGGTTGGAGAGTAATCCGGAAGTTTCCTTCCAACAAAAAAGGGGACCTGACTTCCCTGAAGTAACTTGAGTGAGTTCCTCAGGTCCCCGTCATAACTGGAGAAGTACACCCTGCTTCAAGCCGCCACTCCAGAAAGACCACAAATTATCCCCTCAATGCGAGATGAGGTAATTATGCGCTGCACAATCTCAAAAGAAATCCCACATTCTCACTTGAAAGGCAAAAGTGTACTTGGCACACTTTATGCATTTAGAAAGTTCCCTAACATCCGTTCCCATGGGAGAGGAGAACATACTTTATGGACTCAACTCGAGAAGAGGCCCTATTCCCTTTAAAGGGCTCAAAAGTAATCCGGACGTTCCCTTTCCAGCTCAAAAGGGGACCTGACTTCCCTGAAGTAACTCGAGTGAGTTCCTCAGGTCCCCATCGTAACTTAGAAGTACCCCCTGCTTCCCTCCGCAACTCCAGAAACACCACTAAATTATGCCCTCAATGCGAGATGAGGTAATTTTGCGCTGCCCAATCTCAAGAGAAATCCCACAATCCCGCTTGAAACGCAAAAGTGTACTTGACTCCCTTTAGGCAACTCAGAATGTTCCCTAACATCCGTCCTCAGTGGAGTGGAGAACACAGTTTATGGACTCAAATCGAGAAGAGGCAATATTCCCATTTAACATCTCCAGAGTAACCCGGAATTTCCCCTTCCAACACAAAAGGGAACGTGACTTCCCTGAAGCAACCTAAGCGAACTCCTGAGGTTCCCATCGCAAATCGAAAAGTACCTGCTGCTTCCCGCCCCAACTCGAGAAACACCACAAAATTATCCCCTCAATGCGAGATGAGGTAAATTTGCGCTGCAAAATCTCAAGAGAAATCCCACATTCCCGCTTGAAAGGTAAAAGTGTACTTCAGACACTTTATCCCATTCAAAAAGTTCCCTATTATCTGTCCCCATGGGAGAGGCGAACACACTTTATGGACTCAACTCCAGAAGAGGCCCTATTCCATTTAAAGGGCTCAAAAGTAATCCAGACGTTCCCTTTCTAGCACAAAAGGGGACCTGACTTTCCTGAAGTAACTCGAGTGAGTTCCTCAGGTCCCCGTCGTAACTCGAGAAGTACGCCCTTCTTCCCGCCTCAACTCCAGAAACACCACAAAAGTATCCCCTAGATGCGAGATGTAGTAATTTTTTGCTGCAGAATCTCAAGGGAAATCCCACATTCCCGCTTGAAAGGCAAAATGGTATTTTACAAACTTTATCCCATTCAGAAAGTTCCCTATCATCTGTCCCCATTGGAGAGGAGAACACATTTTGTGGACTCAAATCAAGAAGAGGCCTATTCACTTTAAAGTGCTCAAGAGTAATCCGGAAGTTCCCCTTCCAGCAAAAAAGGGGACCTGACTTCCCTGAAGTAATTCTAGTGAGTTCCTGAGGTCCCCGTCTCACTTCAAAAAGTACCCCCAGCTGCCCGCCGCAATTGGAGAAACACCACAAAATTATCTCCTCAATGAGAGATGAGGAAATTTTGCGCTGCAGAATCTCAAGAGAAATCCCACATTCACGCTTGAAAGGCAAAAGTGTACTTGACTCAATTTATGCGACTCAGAATGTTCCGTAACTTCCGTCCTCAGTGGAGAGGAGAACACACTATATGGACGCAATCGAAAATAGACAATATGCCCATTTAACAGATCAAGAGTAACCCGGAATTTCCCCATCCAACACAAAAGGGGACTTGACTTCCCTGAAGCAACCAGAGGGAGTTCCTGTCGTTCCTGGCTCAAATCGAAAACTATCAGCTGCTACCCGCTGCAACATGAGAAACGCCACAAATTATTCCCTCTATGCGAGATGAGGTAATTTTGCGTTTTCAAATCTCAAGAGAAATCCCACATTCCCCCTTGAAAGGCAAAAGGGTACTTGACACACTTTATGCCATTAAGAAAGTACCCTAACATCCGTCCCCATGGGAGAGGAGAACAAACTTTATGGACTCAACTTGAGAAGACGCCCTATTCCCTTTAAGGAGCTCAAAAGTAATCCTGATGTTCCCTTTCCAGCACAAAAGTGGACCTGACTTCCCTGAAGTAACTCGAGTGAGTTCCTGAGGCTCCCATCGTAACTCGAGAAGTACCAGCTGCTTCCTTCTACAAATCGAAAAACACGACAAAATTATCCCTTCAATGCGAGATGAGGTAAATTTGCCCTGCAAAATCTCGAGGGAAATCCCACATTCACGCTTGAAAGGCAAAAGGGTACTTTACACACTTTATCCCATTCAGAAAGTTCCCTATCATCTGTCCCCATTGGAGAGGGGAACACATTTTGTGGACTCACATTGAGAAGAGGCCTATTCCCTTTAAAGTGTTCGAGAGTAATCCGGAAGTTCCCCTTCCAGCAAAAAAGGGGACCTGACTTCCCTGAAGTAACTCGAGTGAGTTCCTGAGGTCCCCGTCCCACCTCAAAAAGTACCCCCAGCTTCCCGCCGTAATTCGAGAAGCACCTCAAAATTATCCCCTCAATACAGGATGAGGAAATTTTGCACTGCAAAATCTCAAGAGAAATCCCACATTCCCGCTTGAAAGGCAAAAGGGTACTTGACTCTCTTTAGGCGACTCAGAATGTTCCCTAACATCCGTCCTCAGTGGGTGGAGAAAACACTTATGGACTCAAATCGAGAAGAGGCAATATTCCCATTTAATGCCTCGAGAGTAACCCGGAAGATCCCCTTCCAACACAAAAGGGGACTTGACTTCCCTGAAGCAACTGGAGCAAGTTCCTGAGGTTCTCGTCGGAAATCGAAAAGTACCCGCTGCTCCCCGCTGCAACACGATAAATACCACAAAATTATCCCCTCTTTGCGAGATGAGGTAATTTTGCGCTGCAGAATCTCAAGAGAAATCCAACATTCCTGCTTGAAAGGCAAAAGGGTACTTTACACACTTTATCCCATTCAGATAGTTCCCTATCATCTGTCCCCATTGGAGAGGAGAACACATTTTATGCACTCAAATAGAGAAGAGGCAATATTCTCATTTTAGGGCTCAAGAGTAATCCGGAAGTTCCCTTCCAGCACAAAAGGGGACCTGACTTCCCTGTACTAACTCGAGTGATTTCCTTCGGTCCCTGCGTAACTTGAGAAGTACCCCCAGCTTCCCGCCGAAATTCCAGAAACAACACTATGTTATCCTCTCAATGCGAGATGAGGAAAATACGCGCTTCAGAATCTCAAGAGAAATCTCAAATTCTGGCTTGAAAGGCAAACTGGTACTTGACTCCCTTTATGCGACTCAGAATGTTCCCTAACATCCGTCCTCAGTGGAGATTAGAAGACACTTTATGGTCTCAAACCGAGAGATTCAATATTCCAATGTAACCGCTCGAGAATAATCTGGAAGTTTCCTTCCAGCACAAAAAGGGACCTGACTTCCCGGAAGTAACTTGAGTGAGTTCCTCAGGTCCCAGTCATAACTCGAGAAGTACCCCCTGCTTCTCGCCGCAACTCCAGAAACACCACAAAATTATCCCCTCAATGCGAGATGAGGTAATTTTGCGCTGCACAATCTCAAGAGAATTCCCACATTCCGCTTGAAAGGCAAAAGGGTACTTGACACAATTTATGCCATTAAGAATGTCCCCTAACATCCGTCCCCATGGGAGAGGAGAACACACTTTATGGACTCAACTCCAGAAGAGGCCCTATTCCATTTAAAGGGCTCAAAAGTAATCCAGACGTTCCCTTTCTAGCACAAAAGGGGACCTGACTTCCCTGAAGTAACTCGAGTGAGTTCCTCAGGTCCCCGTCGTAACTTGAGAAGTACGCCCTTCTTCCCGCCTCAACTCCAGAAACACCACAAAAGTATCCCCTAGATGCGAGATGTAGTAATTTTTTGCTGCAGAATCTCAAGGGAAATCCCACATTCCCGCTTGAAAGGCAAAAGGGTACTTTACACACTTTATCCCATTCAGAAAGTTCCCTATCATCTGTCCCCATTGGAGAGTAGAACACATTTTGTGGACTCAAATTGAGAAGAGGCCTATTCCTTTTAAAGTGCTCGAGAGTAATCCGGAAGTTCCCCTTCCAGCAAAAAAGGGGACCTGACTTCCCTGAAGTAACTCGAGTGAGTTCCTGAGGTCCCCGTCGCACCTCAAAAAGTTCCCCCAGCTTCCCGCCGCAATTCGAGAAACACCTCAAAATTATCCCCTCAATGCGAGATGAGGAAATTATGCGCTGCAGAATCTCAAGAGAAATCCCACAATCCCGCTTGAAAGGCAAAAGTGTACTTGACTCCCTTTAGGCGACTCAGAATGTTCCCTATCATCCGTCCTCAGTGGAGTAGAGAACACAATTTATGGACTCAAATCGAGAAGAGGCAATATTCCCATTTAACATCTCCAGAGTAACCCAGAATTTCCCCTTCCCACACAAAAGGGAACGTGACTTCCCTGAAGCAACCTGAGCGAACTCCTGAGGTTCCCATCACAAATCGAAAAGTACCCGCTGCTTCCCGCCCCACCTCGAGAAACACCACAAAATTATCCCCTCAAGGAGAGATGAGGTAAATTTGCGCTGCAGAATCTCAAGAGAAATCCCACATTCCCACTTGAAAGGCAAAAGGGTACTTCAGACACTTTATCCCATTCAGAAAGTTCCCTATCATCTGTCAGCATTGGAGAGGAGAACACATTATGTGGACTCAAATCGAGAAGAGCCCTATTCCCTTTAGTGTGCTAGAGAGTAATCCGGAAGTTTCCCTTAAACAAAAAAGGGGACCTGACTTCCCTGAAGTAACTTGAGTGAGTTCCTGAGGTCCCCGTCGCACCTCAAAAAGTACCCCAAGCTTCCCGCCGCAATGGAGAAACACCACAAAATTATCTCCTCAATGTGAGATGAGGGTATTTTGCGCTGCAGAATCTCAAGAGAAATCCCACATTCCCGCTGGAAAGGCAAAAGGTTACTTGACCGCCTTTATGCGACTCAGAATGTTCCCTCACATCCGTCCTCAGTGAAGAGGAGAACACACTTTATGATCTCAAACCGAGAAGAGGCAATATTCCCATTTAACGGCTCGAGAGTAATCCGGAAGTTTCCTTCCAGCACAAAAGGGGACCTGACTTCCCTGAAGTAACTCGAGTGAGTTCCTCAGGTCCCCGTGATTACTCGAGAAGTACCCCCTGCTTCCCGCCACAACTCCAGAAACACTACAAAATTATCCCCTCAATGCGAGATGAGGTATTTTTGCGCTGCACAATCCCAGGAGAAATCCCACATTCCCGCTTGAAAGGCAAAAGTGTACTTGACATACTTTATGCCATTAAGAAAGTTCCCTAACATCCGTCCCCATGGGAGAGCAGAACACACTTTAAGGACTCAACTCAAGAAGATGCTCTATTCCCTTTAAAGGTCTCAAAAGTAATCCGGACTTTCCCTTTCCAGCACAAAAGGGGACCTGACTTCCCTGAAGTAACTCGAGTGAGTTCCTGAGGTCCCCATCGTAAATCAAAAAGTACCCCCTGCTTCTCTCCTCAACTCGAGAAACACCACTAAATTATGCCCTCAATGGAGATGAGGTAATTTTACCCTGCACAATCTCAAGAGAAATCTCACATTCCCGCTTGAAAGGCAAAAGGGTACTGACTCCCTTCATGCGACTCACAATGTTCCTTAACATCCGTCCTCAGTGGAGTGGAGAACACACTTTATGGATAAATGGACAAAAGACAATATTCTGATAAAACATCTCGAGAGTAACCCGGACGTTCCCCTTCCAACACAAAAGGGGACTTGACTTCCCTGAAGCAATTCAAGGGAGTTCCTGAGGTACCCGTCGCAAACAGAAAAGTACCACGTTTTTCCAGCCACAGCTCGAGAAACATCACAAAATTATCCCCTCTATGCATATTGAGGTAATTTTGTGCTGCAGAATCTCAAGAGAAATGCCACATTCGTGCTTGAAAGGCAAAAGGGTACTAAACTCCCTTTATGTGATTCAGAATGTTCCCTAACATCTGGCCCATTGGAGAGGAGATCACATTTTCTGGACTCAACTGGAGAAGAGGCCTATTGCCATTAAAGGGCTCGGGAGTAATCCAGAAGTTCCCCTTCCAGCTCAAAAGGGGACCTGACTTCCCTGAAGTAACTCGAGTGAGTTCCTCAGGTCCCCGTCATAACTCGAGAAGTACCCCATGCTTTCCACCGCAACTCGAGAAACACCACAAAATTATCCCCTCATGCGAGATGAGGTAATTTTGTGCTGCAGAATCTCAAGAGAAATCCCACATTCCCGCTTGAAAGGCAAAAGGGTACTTGACTCACTTGAAGCGACTCAGAATGTTCCCTAACATCCGTCATCAGTGGAGAAAGAACACACTTTATGGACTCAAATCGAGAAGAGGCAATATTCCCTATTAAGGCCTTGAGAGTAATCCGGAGGTTCCCCTTCTAGCACAAAAGGGTACCAGAATACCAGGAAGTAACTTGAGTCAGTTGGTGAGGTCCGAGTCGCAACTCGAGAACTACTCCCAGCTTCCCGCTGCAATTCGAGAAACATCTCAAAGTTATCCCCTAAGTGCGAGATGAGGAAATTTTCCCTGCAGAATCTCAAGAGAAATCCCACATTCCCTCTTGAAAGGCAAAAGTGTACTTGACTCCCTTGAGGGGACTCAGAATGTTCCCTAACATCCGTCCTCAGTGGGTGGAGAAAACACTTTATGGACTCAATCGAGAATAGACAATATTCCCATTTAACGGATCGAGAGTAACCCGGAAGTTCCCCTTCCAACACAAATGGGGACTTGACTTCCCTGAAGGAACCCGAGCAAGTTCCTGAGGTTCCCATCTCAAATCGAAAAGTACCCGCTGCTTCCCGCTGCAACACGATAAACACCACAAAATTATCCCCACTTTGCGAGATGAGGTAATTTTGCCCTGCAGAATCTCAAGAGAAATCCCACATTCCCGCTTGAAAGGTAAAAGTGTACTTTACACAGTTTTTCGCATTCAGAAAGTTCCATGTCATCTGTCCCCATTGGAGAGGAGATCACATTTTATGCATTCAAATCTAGAAGAGGCAATATTCTCATTATAGGGCTCGACAGTAATCCGGAAGTTCCCTTCCAGCACAAAAGGGGACCCGACTTCCCTGTAGTAACTCGAGTGTGTTTTTGAGGTCCCTGTCATTACTCAAGAAGTACCCCCAGCTTCCCGCAGCATTTCCAGAAACAACACTATGTTATCCTCTCAATGCGAGATGAGGAAAATTTGCGCTGCAGAATCTCAAGAGAAATCCCACATTTCCGCTTGAAAGGCAAACTGGTACTTGACTCCCTTTATGCGACTCAGAATGTTCCCTAACATCCGTCCTCAGTGGAGATTAGAAGACACTTTACGGTCTCAAACCGAGAAAATTCAATATTCCCATGTAACCGCTCAGAGTAATCCAGAAGTTTCCTTCCAGCACAAAAAGGGACCTGACTTCCCGGAAGTAACTTGAGTGAGTTCCTCAGGTCCCAGTCATAACTCGAGAAGTACCCCTTGCTTCCCGCCGCAATTCCAGAAACACCCCAAAATTATCCCCTCAATGCTAGATGAGGTAATTTTGTGCTGCACAATCTCAAGAGAAATCCCACATTCCCGAATGAAAGGCAAAAGTGTACTTGACACACTTTATGCCATTAAGAAAGTCCCTAACGTCCGTCCCCATGGGAGAGGAGAACACACTTTATGGACTCAAATCCAGAAGAGGCCCTATTCCCTTTAAAGGGCTCAAAAGTAATCCGGACGTTCTCTTTCTAGCACTAAAGGGGAACCGACTTCCCTGAAGTAACTCAAGTGAGTGCCTCAGGTCCCCATCATAACTCGAGAAGTACACCCTGCTTCCCACCTCTACTCCAGAAACACCTCAAAAGTATCCCCTAGATGCGAGATGTAGTAATTTTTTGCTGCAGAATCTCAAGGGAAATCCCACATTCCCGCTTGAAAGGCAAAAGGGTACTTTACACACTTTATCCCATTCAGAAAGTTCCCTATCATCTTTCCCCATTGGAGAGTAGAACACATTTTGTGGACTCAAATCCAGAAGACGCCTATTCCCTTTAAAGTGCTCGAGAGTAATCCGGAAGTTCCCCTTCCAGCAAAAAAGGGGACCTGACTTCCCTGAAGTAACTCGAGTGAGTTCCTGAGGTCCCCGTCGCACCTCAAAAAGTAACCTCAGCTTCCCGCCGCAATTCGAGAAACACCTCAAAATTATCCCCTCAATGTGAGATGAGGAAAATACGTGCTTCAGAATCTCAAGAGAAATCCCACATTCCTGCTTGAAAGGCAAAAGTGTACTTGACTCCCTTTATGCGACTCAGAATGTTCCCTAACATCAGTCCTCAGTGGGTGGAGAACACACTTTATGGACTCAAATCCAGAAGAGGCAATATTCCCATTTAGTGGCTGGAGAGTAACCTGGAAGTTCCCCTTCCAACACAAAAGGGGATTTGACTTACCTGAAGCAACCCTAGAGAGTTCCTGACGTTCCCTTCGCTAATCCAGATGTACCCCTGGCTTCCCGCCACAAATAAAGAAACACCACAAAATTATCCCCTCATTGCGAGATGAGGTAATTTTGCACTGCAGAGTCTCAAGAGAAATCCCACATTACCGCTTGAAAGACAAAGGGGTACTTGACACACTTTATGCCACTCAGAAATTTCCCTAACATCCGTTCCCATTGGAGAGGAGAACACACTTTTAGGATTCAACACGAAAGAGGCCCTATTTCAATTAAAGGGCTTGAGAGTAATCCAGAAGTTCCCCTTCCAGTAAAAAAAGGGACCTGACTTCCCTGAAGTAACTCGAGTGATTTCCTGAGGTCCCCGTCGCACTTCAGAAAGTACCCCCAGCTTCCCGCAGCAATTGGAGAAACACCACAAAATGATCTCCTCAATGTGAGATGAGGAAATTTTGCGCTGCAGAATCTCAAGAGAAATCCCACATTCCCGCTTGAAAGGCAAAAGGGTACTTGACTGCCTTTATGCGACTCAGAATGTTCCCTCACATCCGTCCTCAGTGAAGAGGAGAACACACTTTATGGTCTCAAACCGAGAAGAGGCAATATTCCCATTTAACGGCTCGAGAGTAATCCGGAAGTTTCCTTCCAGCACAAAAGGGGACCTGACTTCCCTGAAGTAACTCGAGTGAGTTCCTCAGGTCCCCGTCATAACTGGAGATGTACCCCCGGCTTCCAGCCGCCACTCCAGAAACACCACAAATTATCCCCTCAATGCGAGATGAGGTAATTTTACGCTGTAGAATCTCAAGAGAAATCCCACAATCCCGCTTGAAAGGCAAAAGTGTAATCGACTTCCTTTAGGCGACTCAGAATGTTCCCTAACATCCGTCCTCAGTGGAGTGGAGAACACAGTTTATGGACTCAAATCGAGAAGAGGCAATATTCCCGTTTAACATCTCCAGAGTAACCCGGAATTTCCCCGTCCAACACAAAAGGGAACGTGACTTCCCTGAAGCAACCTGAGCGAACTCCTGAGGTTCCCATCGCAAATTGAATATTACCCGCTGCTTCCCTCCGCAACTCGAGAAACACCATAAAATTATTCCCTCAATGTGAGATGAGGTAAATTTGCGCTGAAGAATCTCAAGAGAAATCCCACATTCCCGCGTGAAAGGCAAAAGGGTACTTTACACACTTTATCCTATTCAGAAAGTTCCCTATCATCTGTCCAATTTGGAGAGGAGAACACATTTTTTGCATTCAAATCGAGAAGAGGCCTATTCACGTTAAAAGGTTCGAGAGTAATCAGGAAGTTCCCCTTCCAGGAAAAAAGTGGACCTGACTTCCCTGAAGTAACTCGAGTGAGTTCCTGAGGTCCCCATCGCACCTGAAAAAGTACCCCCAGTTTCCCACCGCAATTTGAGAAACACCAAAATATTATCCCCTCAATGCGACATGAGGTAATTTTGCGCTGCAAAATCTCAAGAGAAATCCCACATTCCCGCTTGAAAGGCAAAAGGGTACTTGACTCCCTTTCTGCGACTCAGAATGTTCCCTAATATCAGTCCTCAATGAAGAGGAGAACACAGTTTATGGACTCAAAACGAGAAGAGACAATATTCCCATTTAAGGGCTCGAGAGTAATCCGGAAGTTCCCCTTTAAACACAAAAGGGGACTTGACTTCCCTTAAGCAACCCTAGAGAGTTCCTGAAGTTCCCTTTGCAAATCCAGAAGTACCCCCAGCTACCCGCCACAACTAAAGAAACATCACAAAATTATCCTCTCAATGCGAGATGAGAAAATTTTGCGTTGCAGAATCTCAAGACAAATCCCACATTCCCACTTGAAAGGCTTAAGGGTACTTGACTCCTTTTATGCGACTCAGAATGTTCCCTAACATCCGTCATCATAGGAGAGGAGAACATACTTTATGGACTCAGATCTAGAAGAGGCAGTATTCCCATTTAAGGGCTCGAGAGTAATCCGGAAGTTCCCTTCTGGCACAAAAGGGGACCTGACTTCCCTGAAGTAACTCCACTGAGTTCCTGAGGTCCCCTTCGCACCTGGAGAAGTACCCCCTGCTTCCCGCCGCAATTCGAGAAACACCACAAAATTATCCCCTCAAACCGAGATGAAGAAAATTTCCGCTACAGAATCTCAAGAGAAATCCCACATTCCCGCTTGAAAGGCAAAAGGGAACTTGACTCCCTTTATGCGACTCAGAATTTTCCCTCACATCCGTCCTCAGTGAAGAGGAGAACACTCTATGGTCTCAAACCGATAAGAGGCAATATTCCCATTTAACGGCTCGAGAGTAATCTGGAAGATTCCTTCCAGCACAAAAGGGGACCTGACTTCCCTGAAGAAACTCGATTGAGTTCCTCACGTCTCCGTTGTAACTCGAGAAGTACCCCCTGCTTCCCGCCGAAACTCCAGAGAAACCACAAAATTATCCCCTCAATGTGAGATGAGGTAATTTTGAGCTGCACAATCTCAAGAGAAAACCCACATTCCCGCTTGAAAGGCAAAAGTGTACTTGACAAACTTTATCCCATTAAGAAAGTTCCCTAACATCTGTCCCCATGGCAGAGGAGAACACACTTTATGGACTCAACTCGAGAAGAGGCCCTATTTCCTTTAAAGGGCTCGAAAGTAATCCGGACGTTCCCTTTCCAACACAAAAGAGGATCTGACTTCGCTGAAGTAATTCGACTGAATTCCTGATGTCCCTGTCGTAACTCGAGAAGTACCCCATGTTTCCCTCCTCAACTCGAGAAACACCACAAAATTATGCCCTAAATGCGAGATGAGGTAATTTTACCCTGCAGAATCTCAAGTGAAATCCCACATTCCCGCTTGAAAGACAAAAGGGTACTTTACACACTTTATGCCATTCAGAAACTTCCCTATCATCTGTCCCCATTGGAAAGGAGAACGCATTTTGTGGACTCAAATCGAGAAGAGGCCTATTCCTTTTAAAGTGCTCCAGAGTAATCCGGAAGTTACCCTTCCAGCAAAAAAGGGAACCTGACCTCCCTCAAGTAACTCTAGTGAGTTCCTGAGGTCTCTGTAGCACCTCGAGAAGTACCTGCAGCATACCGCCGCAATTCGAGAAACACCACAATATTATCCCCTCAATGCGAGATGAGGAAATTTTGCGCTGCAGAATCTCAAGAGACATCCCATATTCCCGCTTGAAAGGCAAAAGGGTACTTGACTCCCTTTATGCGACTCAGAATGTTCCCTAACATCCGTCCTCCTTTGGTGGAGACACACTTTGTGGACTCAAATCGAGAAGAGGCAATATTCCCATTTAAAGGCTCGAGAGTAACCGGAAGTTCCCTTTCCAACAAAAAAGGGGACATGACTTCCCAGAAGCAACCCGAGCGAGTTCCTGAGATGCCCGCGCAACTTCATAACTACCCCCTGCTTCTTGCCACAACTCGAGATACACCACAAAAGTATTGCCTCAATGCGCGGTGAAAAAATTTTGCGCTGCACATTCTCAAGAAAAATTCCACATTCCCGCTTGAAAGGCAAAAGGCTACTTGACACAATTTATGCCACTCAGAATGTTCCCTAACATTGGTCCCCTTTGGAGAGGAGAACACACTTTATGGATTCAACTCGTGAAGACGCCCTATTCCAATTAAAGGGCTAGAGAGTAATCGGGAAGTTCCCCTTTCAGCACAAAAGGCGACCGGATTTCCCAGAAGTAACTCGAGTGAGTTCTTAGGGTCCTCGTCGCACCTGAGAAATACCCCCAGCTTCCCGCTGCAATTCGAGTAATACAACAAAATTATACCCTCAAGGCGAGAAGAGGAAATTTTGTGCTGCAGAATCTCAAGAGTAATCCCACATTCCCGCTTGAAAAGTAAAAGGGTATTTCACTCGCTTTAGGCCACTCAGAATGTTCCTTAACATCTGTCCTCAAGGAGAGGAGAACACAATTTATGCACTGAAATCGAGAGGAGGTAATATTCCCATTTAAAGGCTCGAGAGTGTTCCGGAAGTTCCCATTCGAACACAAAAGGGGACTTGACTTCCCTGTAGCAACCATAGAGAGTTTCTGACGTTCCGTTTGCTAATCAGAAGTACCCCTGGCTTCGCGCCACAAATAAAGAAACACCACAAAATTATCCCCTCAATGCGAGATGAGCAAATTTTGAGCTGCAAAATCTCAAGAGAAATCCCACATTCCCGCTTGAAAGGAAAAAGAGTACTTGACTTCCTTTATGCGACACAGAATGTTCCCTAACATCCGTCCTCAGTGGAGAGGGCAACACACTTTATGGACTCAAATGGAGAAGAGGCAATATTCCCATTTAACGGCTTGAGAGTAATCCGGCAGTTCCCCTTCCAGCACAAAAGGGGACCTGACATCCCTGAAGCAACCCGAGAGAGTTCCTGAGGTCCCCGTCGCATCTCGAGAAGTAACCCCTGCTTCCAGCCGCACCTCGAGAAACACCAGAAAATTATCCCGTCAATGGTGGATGAGGTAATTTTCGCTGCAGAATCTCAGGGAAATCCCACATTCCCACTTGAAAGGCAAAAGGGTACTTGACACACTTTATACCACTCAGAAAGTTCCCTAACATATGTCTCCATTGGAGAGGAGAACACACTTTATGGATTCAACACGAGTAGAGGCCCTATTCCAATTAAAGGGCTAGAGAGTAAACCGGCAGTTCCCCTTCCAGCACAAAGGGGGACCTGACTTCCCTGAAGCAACACGAGTGAATTCCTGACGATCGCTTTGCAAATCCATAAGTACCCCCAGCATCCCGCCGCAACAAAAAAAACACCACAAAATTATCCCCTCAATGCGAGATGAGGTAATTTTGTGCTGCAGAATCTCAAGAGAAATCCCACATCGAAGCTTGAAAGGCAAAAGTGTACTACACACATTTTATGCCTCTCACAAAGTTTTCTAACTCTGGTCCCCATTGGAGAGGAGATCACACTATATGGACTCAACTCGAGAAGAGTCCCTATTCCCATTAAAGGGCTCCAGAGTAATCAGGAAGTTCCCCTTCCAGAACAAAAGGGGACATGACATCCCAAAGTAACTCTAGTGAGTTCCTGAGGTCCCATTGGCAACTAAAGAAGTACCACCAGCTTCCTCCCACAATTCGAGAAACACAAAAATATTTTCCCCTCAATGCGAGATGAGGAAATTTTCACTGCAGTATCTCAAGAGAAATCCCACATTCCCGTTTGAAAGGCAAAAGGGTATTTGACTCCCTTTATGCGACTCAGAATGTTCCCTCACATCCGTCATCAGTGAAGAGGAGAACGCAATTTATGGACTCAAACCGAGAAGAGGCAATATTCCCATTTAACGGCTCGAGAGTAATCGGGAAGTACCCTTCCAGCACAAAAGGGGACCTGACTTCCCTGAAGTAACTCGAGTGAGTTCCTCAGGTCCCCGTCATACTTCGAGAAGTAACCCCTGTTTCCCGTCGCAGCTTCAGAAACACCTCAAAATTATCCCTTCAATGCGAGAGAGGAAATTTGCGTTGCACAATCTCAAGAGAAAGCCCAAATTCCCGCTTGAAAGGCAAAAGTGTACTTGACAAATTTTATGCCATTAAGAAAGTTCCCTAACATCCGTTCCCATGGGAGAGCTGAACACACTTTAAGGACTCCCTTTATGCGACTCAGAATGTTCCCTAACATCTGTCTCAGTGGAGAGGAGAACACAATTTATGGACTCAAATCGAGAAGAGGCAATATTACCATTTAATGACTCGAGAGTAACCTGGAAGTTCCCCTTCCAACACAAAAGGGGACTTGACTTACCTGAAGCAACCCTAGAGAGTTCCTAACGTTCCCTTTGCAAATCCAGAAGTAACCCCTGCTTCCCGCCACAAATAAAGAAATATCACAAAATTATCCCCTCAATGCGAGATGAGGAAATTTTGCGCTGCAGAATCTCAAGAGAAATCCCACATTCCCGCTTGAAAAGGAAAACAATACTTCACACACTTTACGCCACTCAGAAAGCTCCCTAACATCCATCCCCAATGGAGAGGAGAACACACTTTATGGACTCAACTCGACAAGAGGTCTTATTCCCATTAAAGGGCTCAAGAGTATTCCAGAAGTTCCCATTCCAGCACAAAAGGGGACCTTATTTCTCTTAATTAACTGGAGTGAGTTCCTGAGGTCCCCTTCGCAACTCGAGAAAGCCCCAGTTCCCGCCACAATTCGAGAAACACCACAAAATTATCCCCTCAATGCGAGTTGAGGCAATTTTGAGTTGCAGAATCTCAAGAGAAATCCCACATTCCCGCTTGAGAGGCAAAAGTTTAGAAGATCCCCTTTAGGCGACTCAATGTTCCCTAACATCCATCCTCAGTGCAGAAGAGAACACACTTTATGGACTCATCTCAAAAGAGGCCCTATTCCTATTAAAGGGCTGGGAAGTAATCTGGAATTTTTCCTTCCAGCACAAAATGGGACCTGACTTCCCTGAAAAAACTCGAGTGATTTCCTGAGGTCCGCGTCGCAACTCGAGTAGGATCCCCAGCTTCCCGCTCAATTCGAAAAACACCAGATAATTTTACCCTCAATGGGAGATGAGGAAATTTTGCGCTGCAGAATCACAAGAGAAAACCCACGTTTCCTATTTAAAACCAAAACGGTACTTGACACACTTTATGGAATTCAGAAAGTTCCCTCACCTGGTTCCCATGGAGAGGAGAACACACATTATGCACTCAAATTGAGAAGAGGAAATATCCCACTTAAAGGTTCGAGAGTAATCCAGAAGTAACCCTTCCAACACAAAGGGGGACTTGACTTACATGAAGCAACCCGAGTGAGTTCCAGAGTTCCCCGTCGCAATCAGAGAAGTACTCCCTGCTTCCCGCCGCAACACGAGAATCACCACAAAAGTATGACCGCAATGCGAGATGAGGGAATTTTGGGCGGCAAAATCTCAAGAGAAATCTCACATTCCCGCTGGCAAGGCAAAAGGGTTCTTGACTCCCGTTATTCGACTCAGAATGTTCCCTAACATCCGTCCTCAGTGGAGAGTAGAACATAGTTTATGGACTCAGTTCGAGAAGAAGCAATATTCCCATTAAACGGCTCGAGAGTAAACCGGAAGTTCCCCTTCCAACACAAAAGGGGATTTGACTTCCCTGAAGCAACCCGAGCGAATTCCTGAGGTCCCCGTCGCATCTCGAGAACTACCCCCTGCTTCCCACAGCACCTCGAGAAACAACACAAAATAATCCACTCAATGAGAGATGAGGTAATTTTGCGCTGCACAATCTCAAGAGAAATCCCAAATTCCCGCTTGAGAGGCAAAAGTTTAGAAGATCCCCTTTAGGCGACTCAATATTCCCTAACATCCGTCCTCAGTGCAGAGGAGAACACACTTTATGGACTCATCTCAAAAGAGGCCCTATTCCTATTAAAGGGCTGGGAAGTAATCTGGAATTTTTCCTTCCAGCACGAAATGGGACCTGACTTCCCTGAAAAAACTCGAGTGAGTTCCTGAGGTCCGCGTCGCAACTCGAGTAGGATCCCCAGCTTCCCGCTCAATTCGAAAAACACCAGATAATTTTACCCTCAATGGGAGATGAGGAAATTTTGCACTGCAGAATCACAAGAGAAAACCCACGTTTCCTATTTAAAACCAAAACGGTACTTGACACACTTTATGGAATTCAGAAAGTTCCCTCACCTGGTCCCCATGGAGAGGAGAACACACATTATGCACTCAAATTGAGAAGAGGAAATATCCCACTTAACGGCTCGAGAGTAATCCGGAAGTAACCCTTCCAACACAAAGGGGGACTTGACTTACCTGAAGCAACCCAAGTGAGTTCCAGAATTCCACGTCGCAACCAGAGAAATACTCCCTGCTTCCCGCCGCAACACGAGAATCACCACAAAAGTATGACCGCAATGCGAGATGAGGAAATTTTGGGCGGCAAAATCTCAAGAGAAATCTCACATTCCCGCTTGAAAGGCAAAAGGGTTCTTGACTCCCGTTATTCGACTCAGAATGTTCCCTAACATACGTCCTCAGTGTAGAGTAGAACATAGTTTATGGACTCAATTCGAGAAGAAGCAATATTCCCATTTAACGGCTCGAGAGTAATCCGGAAGTTCCCCTTCCAACACAAAAGGTGATTTGACTTCCCTGAAGCAACCCGAGCGAGTTCCTGAGGTCCCCGTCGCATCTCGAGAACTACCCCCTGCTTCCTACAGCACCTCGAGAAACAACACAAAATAATCCCCTCAATGCGAGATGAGGTAGATTTGCGCTGCAGAATTTCAAGAGAAATCCCTTGAAATTCCCTCTTGAAAACCAAAACGTACTTGACACACTTTATTCCACTCAGAAAGTTCCCTAACCTCGTTCCCATTGGAGAGTAGAACTCACGTTAAGGACTCAACTCGAGAAGAGGCCCTATTCCCATTAAAGGGCTAGAGAGTAATCCGGAAGTTCACCTTCCATCACAAAAGAGGAGCTGATTTCCCTGAAATAACTCGAGTGAGTTACTTAGGTCCCCGTTGCCACTCGAGAAATACCCACAGCTTCACGCCTCAATTCGAGAAACACCACAAAATTATCCCCTCAATGCGAGAGGAGGAAATTTTTGGCTGCATTCTCAAGAGAAATCCCACATTCCTGTTTGAAAAGTAAAAGGGTACCTGACACCCTTTATGTGACTCAGAAATTTCACTAACATCAATCTTAATTGGATAGAACACACCTTATGGACTCAATTGAGTGAGGCCCTATTCCTAATTAACGCCTCGAGAGTAAACCAAAAGTTCAACTTACAACACAAAAGGGGAGCTGACTTCCTTGAAGTAACTCTAGTGAGTTCCTGAGGTCCCATTGACAACTCGAGTTATACCCACAGCTTCTCGTCGTAATTCGAGAAACACCACAAAATTATCCCCTCAATGCGAGATGAGGAAATTTTGCGCTGAAGAATCTCAAGAGAAATCCCACATTCCCGCTTGAAAGGCAAAAGGGTACTTGACCCCCTTTGTGCGACACAGAATGTTCCCTAACATCCTTCCTCAGTGGGTGGAGAACACAATTTATGGACTCAAATCGAGAAGAGGCAATATTCCCTTTTAACGGCGCGAGAGTAACCCGCAAGTTCCCCTTCTAACACAAAAGGGGAGTTGACTTCCCTGAAGCAACCCGAGCGAGTTCCTGAGGTCCAAGCACCTCGAAAAGTACCCCCTGCTTCTCTCAGCAACTCGAGATAAACCACAAAATTATTCCTTCAAAGCGAGATGAGGAAATTTTGCTGTGCAGAAAGGCAAGAGAAATCCCACATTCCGCGTGAAAGGCAAAATGTTACTCGACACACTTAATGTCACTCAGAAAGTTCCCTAACATCTGTCCCCTTTGGAGAAGAGAACACACTTTATGAATTCAACGCCTGAAGACGCCCTATTCCAATTAAGGGCTAAAGAGTAATCCAGAAGTTCCCCTTCCAGCACAAAAGGGGACCTGATTTCCCCGAAGGAACTCGAGTGAGTTCCTGAGGTCCCGTCGCACCTCGAGGAGTACTCCCAGCTTCCCAACGCAATTCGAGAAATAGCACAAAATTATCCCCTCAATGCGAGATGAGGAAATTTTGCGCTGCAAAATCTCAAGAGAAATCCCACTTGCCCGCTTGAAAGGCAAAAGGGTATTTGACGCCCTTTATGCGAATTAGAATGTTCCCTAACATCTGTCCTCAGTGGAGAGGAGAACACACTTTATGGTCTCAAATGGCGAAGCGGCAATATACCCATTTATCTCCTCGAGAGTAACCCGGAAGTTCCCCTTCCAACACAAAAGGGGATCTGACATCACTGAAGTAACTCTAGTGAGTTCCTGAGGTCCCATTGGCAACTCGAGATGTACCCACAGCTTCCCGCCACAATTCAAGAAACACCACAAAATTATACACTCAATGCGAGATGAGGAAATTTCTCACTGCAGAATCACAAGAGAAATCCCACATTTTCGCTTGAAAGGAAAAAGGGTACTTGACTCCCTTAATGCGACTCAGAATGTTAGCTAACATCCGGCCTCAGTGGAGAGGCGAACAAACTTTATGGACTCAAATCGAGAAGAGTCAATATTTCCAATTTACGGTTCGATATTAATCCAGATGTTCCCCTTCCAACACAAAAGGGGACTTGACTTCCCTGAAGGAACCCAAGCGAGTTCCTTAGTTTTCCATTGCACCTCGATAAGTACACCCTTTTTCCCGCTGCAACTCGAGGAACACCCCAAAACTAACCCCTCAATGCGAGATGAGGTAATTTTGCACTGTAGAATATCAAGAGAAATCCTACATTCCCGCTGGAAAGGCAAAAGGGTACTTGACTCCCTTTATGCGACTCAGAAATTTCCCTAACATCCGTCCCCATTCGAGAGGAGAACACACTTTATGGACTTAACTCGAGAAGAGGCCCTATTCACTTTAAACGGCTCAAAAGTAATACGGACATTCCCTTTCCAGCCCAAAAGGGGACCTGACTTCCCTGAAGTAACTCGAGTGAGTTCCTGAGGTCTCCTTCTCACCTCGAGAAGTACCGCCAGGTTCCCGCCGCAATTCGAGAAACACCACAAAATTATCCCCTGAATGCGAGATGAGGAAGTTTTCCGCTGCAGAATCTCAAGAGAAATCCCACATTCCCACTTGAAAAGGAAAACGATACTTCACACAATTTATGCCACTCAGAAAGCTCCCTAAAATCCGTCCCCAATGGAGAGGAGAACACACTTTATGGAATCAACTCCACAAGAGGACCTATTCCCATTAAAGGGCTCAAGAGTATTCCAGAAGTTCCCCTTCCAGCACAAAAGGGGACCTGACTTCTCTGAATTAACTGGAGTGAGTTCCTGAGGTCCACTTCGCAACTCGAGAAGAAGACCCAGTTTCCGCCGCAACTCGAGAAACACCACAAAATTATCCCCTCAATGCGAGATGAGGTAAATTTGCG
This sequence comes from Moschus berezovskii, assembly GCF_049115385.1. Lineage (NCBI taxonomy): Eukaryota > Metazoa > Chordata > Mammalia > Artiodactyla > Moschidae > Moschus > Moschus berezovskii. Next base: position 2,278,017 of record NC_142465.1, read on the forward strand.
TTGCAGAATCTCAAGAGAAATCCCACATTCCCGCTTGAAAGGAAACAGGTTGGAAGACCACCTTTAGGCGACTCAATGTTTCCCAACATCCGTCCTCAGTGGAGAGGAGAGCACATTTTATGGACTCAATTCAAAAGAGGCCCTATTCCTATTAAAGGGCTGGGAAATAATCCGGAATTTTTCCTTCCAGCACGAAATGGGACCTGACATCCCCGACATAACTCGAGTGAGTTCCTGCAGTCCACGTCGCAACTCGAGAAGTATCCGCAGCTTCCCACCCAATTCGAGAAACACCAGATAATTTTGCCCTAAATGCGAGATGAGGACATTTTGCGCTGCAGAATCACAAGAGAAAACCCACATTCCCTCTTTAAAACCAAAACGGTACTTGACACACTTTATGGCACTCAGAAAGTTCCCTCACCTCGTTCCCATGGAGAGGAGAACACACCTTATGCACTCAAATCGAGAAGAGGAAATATCCCACTTAACGGCTCGAGAGTAATCCGGAAGTTCCCCTTTCAACACAAAGGGGGACTTGACTTACCTGAAGCAACCCGAGTGAGTTCCAGAGTTCCCCGTCGCAACCAGAGAAGTACTCCCTGCTTCCCGCCGCAACTCGAGGAACACCACACAAGTATGACCTCAATGCGAGATGAGGAAATTTTGCGTGGCAAAATCTCCAGAGAAATCTCACATTCCCGCTTGCAAGGCAAAAGGGTTCTTGACTCCCTTTATTCGACTCAGAATGTTCCCTAACATCCGTCCTCAGTGGAGAGTAGAACATAGTTTATTTACTGAATTCGAGAAGAAGCAATATTTCCACTTAACGGCTCGAGAGAAATCCGGAAGTTCCCCTTCCAACACAAAAGGGGATTTGACTTCACTGACGTAACCCGAGCGAGTTCCTGAGGTCCCGTTCGCAACTGGAGAAGAACACCCAGTTCCCGCCGTAATTCGAGAAACACCACAAAATTATCCCCTCAATGCGAGATGAGGTAATTTTGCGTTGCAGAAACTCAAGAGAAATCCCACATTCCCGCTTGATAGGCAAAAGGGTAGAAGACCCCCTTTAGGCGACTCAATGGTCCCTAACATCCGTCCTCAGTGGAGAGGAGAACACATTTTATGGACTCAACTCAAAAGAGGCCCTATTCCTATTAAAGGGCTGGGAAGTAATCTGGAATTTTTCCTTCCAGCACGAAATGGGACCTGACTTCCCGCAAATAACTCGAGTGAGTTCCTGAGGTCCACGTCGCAACTCGAGAAGTATCTCCAGCTTCCCTCCCAATTCGAGAAACACCAGATAAATTTGCCCTCAATGGGAGATGAGGATATTTTGCGCTGCAGAATCACAAGAGAAAACCCACATTCCCTCTTTAAAACCAAAACGGTACTTGACACACTTTATGGCACTCAGAAAGTTCCCTCACCTCGTTCCCACGGAGAGGAGAACACACTTTATGCACTCAAATCGAGAAGAGGAAATATCCCACTAAACGGCTCGAGAGTAATCCGGAAGTTCCCCTTCCAACACAAAGGGGGACTTGACTTACCTGAAGCAACCTGAGTGAGTTCCTGAGTTCCCCGTCGCAACCAGAGAAGTACTCCCTGCTTCCCTCCGCAACTCGAGAAACACGACAAAAGTATGACCTCAATGCGAGATGAGGAAATTTTGCACGGCAAAATCTCAAGAGAAATCTCACATTCCCGATTGAAAGACAAAAGGGTTTTTGACTCACTTTATTCGACTCAGAATGTTCCCTAACATCCGTCCTCAGTGGAGAGTAGAACATAGTTTATGGACTCAATTCGAGAAGAAGAAATATTCCTATTTAACAGCTCGAGAGTAATCCGGAAGTTCCCTTTCCAACACAAAAGGGGACTTGACTTCCCTGAAGCAACCCGAGTGAGTTCCTGAGGTCTCCGTCGAAACTTGAGAAGTACCTCCTGCTTCTCACCGCAACTCGAGAAACACCACAAAATTATCACCTCAATGCGAGATGAGGTAATCTTGCGCTGCAGAATTTCAAGAGAAATCCCACATTCCCGCTTGAAAGGCAAAACGGTACTTGATACACTTTATACCACTCAGAAAGCTCCCTAACTTCCGTCCACAGTGGAGAGGATAACACACTTTATGGACTCAACTCTACAAGAGGCCCTATTCCCATTAAAGGGCTCAAGAGTATTCCAGAAGTTCCCTTCCAGCACAAAAGGGGACCTGACTTCTCTGAATTACCTGGAGTGAGTTCCTGAGGTCCCCTTCGAAACTCGAGAAGAAGCCCCAGTTCCCGCCGCAATTCGAGAAACACCACAAAATTATCCCCTCAATGCGAGATGAGGTAAATTTGCATTACAGAATCTCAAGATAAATCCCACATTCCCGCTTGAAAGGCAACAGGTTAGAAGAACCCCTTTAGGCGACTCAATGTTCCCTAACATCTGTCCTCAGTGGAGAGAAGAACACACTTTATGGACTCAACTGAAAAGAGGCCCTATTCCTATTAAAGGGCTGGGAAATAATCTGGAATTTTTCCTTACAGAACGGAATGGGACCTGACTTCCCTGAAATACCTCGAGTGAGTTCCTTTGTCCGTGTCGCAACTCGAGAAGTATCCGCAGCTTCCCGCCCAATTCGAGAAACACCAGATAATTTTGCCCTAAATGCGAGATGAGGAAATTTTCCGCTGCAGAATCACAAGAGAAAACCCACATTCCCTCTTTAAAACCAAAACGGTACTTGACACACTTTTTGGAACTCAGAAAGTTCCCTCATGTCGTTCCCATGGAGAGGAGAACACAATTTATGCACTCAAATCGAGAAGAGGAAATATCCCACTTAACGGCTCGAGAGTAATCCGGAAGTTCCCCTTCCAACACAAAGGGGGACTTGACTTACCTGAAGCAACCCGAGTGAGTTCCAGAGTTCCCCGTCGTAACCAGAGAAGTACTCCCTGCTTCCCGCTGCAACTCGAGGAACACCACAAAAGTATGACCTCAATGCGAGATGAGGAAATTTTGCACGGGAAAATCTCAAGAGAAATCTCACATTCCTGCTTGCAAGGCAAAAGGGTTCTTGACTCCCTTTATTCGACTCAGAATGTTCCCTAACATAAGTCCTTAGTGGAGAGTAGAACATAGTTTATGGACTCAATTCGAGAAGAAGCAATATTCCCATTTAACGGCTCGAGAGTAATCCGGAAGTTCCCCTTTCAACACAAAAGGGGATTTGACTTCCCTGAAGCAAAACGAGCGAGTTCCTGGGGTCCCTGTCGCATCTCGGGAAGTACCCCCTGCTTCCCACAGCAACTTGAGAAACACCACAAAATAATCCCCTCAATGCGAGATGAGGTAGCTTTGCGCTGCAGAATTTCAAGAGAAATCCGTTGAAATTCCCTCTTGAAAACCAAAACGTACTTGAAACACTTTATTCCACTCAGAAAGTTCCCTAACCTCATTCCCATTAGAGAGTAGAACACACTTTAAGGACTCAACTCGAGAAGAGGCCCTATTCCCATTAAAGGGCTAGAGAGTAATCCAGAAGTTCACCTTCCATCACAAAAGAGGAGCTGATTTCCCTGAAGTAACTCGAGTGAGTTCCTTAGGTCCCCGTTGCAACTCGAGAAATACCCCCAGCTTCACGCCTCAGTTCGAGAAACACCACAAAATTATCCCCTCAATGCGAGATGAGGAAATTTTTGGCTGCATTCTCAAGAGAAATCCCACATTCCTGTTTGAAAGGTAAAAGGGTGTTTGACACCCTTTATGGGGCTCAGAAATTTCACTAACATCAATCTTAATTGGATAGGAGAACACACCTTATGGACTCAATTCGAGATGAGGCCCTATTCCCATTTAACGACTCGAGAGTAAACAAAAAGTTTCACTTCCAACACAAAAGGGGATCTGACATCACTGAAGTAACTCTAGTGAGTTCCTGAGGTCCTATTGGCAACTCGAGATGTACCCACAGCTTCCCGCCGCAATTCAAGAAACACCACAAAATTAACCCCTCAATGCGAGATGAGGAAATTTTCACTGCAGAATCTCAAGAGAAATCCCACATTTTCGCTTGAAAGGAAAAAGGGTACTTGACTCCCTTAATGCGACTCAGAATGTTCCCTAATATCCAGCCTCAGTGGAGAGGGGAACAAACTTTATGGACTCAAATCGAGAAGAGGCAATATTCCCATTTAACGGTTCGATATTAATCCAGAAGTTCCCCTTCCAACACAAAAGGGAACGTGACTTCCCTGAAGCAACCTGAGCGAGGTACTGAGTTTTCCAACTCACCTCGAGAAGTACCCCCTTTTTCCCGCCGCAAACCGAGGAACACCACTTAATTAACCCCTCAGTGCGAGATGAGGTAATTTTGCGCTGTGGAATATCAAGAGAAATCCCACATTCCAGCTGGACAGGCAAAAGGGTACTTGACTCCCTTTATGCAACTCAGAAATTTCCTGAACATCCGTTCCCATTGGAGAGGAGAACACACTTTATGGACTTAACTCTAGAAGAGGCCCTATTCACTTTAAAGGGCTCAAAAGTAATACGGACTTTCCCTTTCCAGCCCAAAAGGGGACCTGACTTCCCTGAAGTAACTCGAGTGAGTTCCTGAGGTCTCCTTCACACCTCGAGAAGTACCGGCAGCTTCCCGCCGCAATTCAAGAAACACCACAATATTATCCCCTCAGTGCGAGATGAGGAAATTTTGCGCTGCAGAATCTCAAGAGAAATCCCACATTCCCGCTTGAAAGACAAAAGGGTACTTGACCCCCTTTGTGCGACACAGAATGTTCCCTAACATCCGTCCTCAGTGGGTGGAGAACACATTTTATGGACTCAAATTGGAAAGAGGCAATATACCCTTTTAACAGCTCGAGAGTTACCCGGAAGTTTCCTTTCTAACACAAAAGGGGAGTTGACTTCCTGAAGCAACCCGAGCGAGTTCCTCAGGACCTCGCGCACCTCAAGAAGTACCCCCTGCTTCTCGCCGCAACTCGAGATAAACCACAAAATTAATCCCTCAAAGCGAGATGAGGAAATTTTGCGCTGCAGAATCACAAGAAAAATCCCACATTCCCGCTTGAAATGCAAAAGGGTATATGACACAATTTATGCCACTGAGAAAGTTCCCTAACATCTGTCCCCTTTGGAGAGCAGAACACCCTTTATGGATTCAATGCATGAAGACGCCCTATTCCAATTAAAGAGCTCGAGAGTAATCCGGAAGTTCCCCTTCCAGCACAAAAGGGGACCTGACTTCCCTGAAGCAACCCGAATGAGTTCCTGAGGTCTCCGTCGCACCTCGCGAAGTTCCCCCAGCTTCCCGCGGCAATTCGAGAAACAACACCAAATTATCCCCTCAATGCGAGATGAGGAAATTTTGCACTGCAAAATCTCAAGAGAAATCCCACATTCCCCCTTGAAAGGCAAAAGGGTACTTGACTCCCCTTATGCGACTCAGAATGTTCCCTAACATCCGTCCTCAGTGGAGAGGAGAACACACTATATGGACTCAAATCGAAAAGAGGCAATATTCCCATTTAACGTCTAGAGAGTAATCTGGAAGTTCCCCTTCCAGCACAAAACGGGACCTGACTTCCCTGAAATAACTCCATTGAGTTGCTGAGGTCCGCGTCACAACTCCATAATTATTCCCAGATTCATGCCGCAATTCGAGAAGCACCATAAAATTATACCCTCAATGCGAGATGAGGTAATTTTGCGCTGCAGAATCTCAAGAGAAATCCCACATTCCAGCTTGAAATGCAAAAGGGTACTTGATTCCCTTTGTACGAATCAGAATGTTCCCTAATTTCTGTCCTCAGTAGAGAGGAGAACACACTTTTTGGTCTCAAATGGAGAAGAGGCAATATAGCCATTTATCCACTCCAGAGAAATCCAGAAGTTCCCCTTCCAACACAAAAGGGGTCTTGAATTCCCTGCGGCAACTGGAGCGAGTTCCTGAGGTTTCCTTTGCAAATCGAGAAGTACCCCCTTTTTTCCGCCGCAATTGGAGAAACACTACAAAACTAACCCCTCAATGCGACATGAGGTAATTTTGTGCTGCAGAATCTCAAGAGATATCCCACATTCCCGCTTGAAAGGGAAAAGGGTACTTGACTCCCTTTATGCGACTCAGAATGTTCCCTAACATCCATCCTCAGTGGAGGGGAGAACATACTTTTTGGACTCAAATCGAGAAGAGGCAATATTCCCATTTAATGGCTCGAGAGTATTCCGGAAGTTCCCTTCCAGCACAAAAGAGGAACTGACTTCCCTGATGTAACTCGAGTGAGTTCCTGAGGTCCCCATCGTAACTCGAGAAGTACCCCCTGCTTCCCGCCTCAATTCCAGAAACACCACAAAAATATCCCCTCAATGCGAGATGTGGTAAATTTTTGCTGCAAAACCTCAAGAAAAATCCCACATTCCCGCTTGAAAGGCAAAAGCGTACTTCACTCCATTTATGCGACTCAGAATGTTCAGAACATCCGTTTTCATTGGAATGGAGACCACACTCTATGGACTGAAATCGAGAAGAGGCCATATTCACATTTAACGGCTCGAAGGTAACCGGGAGGTTCCCCTTCCAACACAAAAGGGGACTTGACTTCACTGAAGCAATTGGAGCGAGTTCCTGAGGTCCCGGGGCAACTCGAGAAGTTCCCCCTGCTTCTCCCCCTAACTCAAGAAACACAACAAAATTATGAACTCAGTCCGAGATGAGGAAATTTTCCGCTGCAGAATCTCAAGAGAAATCCTACATTCCCGCTTGAAAGGCAAAAGGGTACTTGACTCCCTTTATGCGACTCAGAATGTTCCCTCACATCCGTCCTCAATGGAGATTAGAACACACTTTATGGTCTCAAACTGAAAAGAGGCAATATTCCCATTTTACGGCTCGAGAGTAATCCGGAAGTTTCCTTCCAGCACAAAAGGGGACCTGATTTCCGTGAAGTAACTTGAGTGAGTTCCTCAGGTCCCTGTCATAACTGGACAAGTACCCCCTGCTTCCAGCTGCCACTCCAGAAACACCACAAATTATCCCCTCAATGCGAGATGAGGTAATTTTGCGCTGCACAATCTTAAGAGAAATCCCACATTTCCACTTGAAAAGCAAAAGGGTACTTGGCACACTTTATGCCATTTAGAAAGTTCCCTAATATCCGTTCCCATGGGAGAGGAGAACATACTTTATGGACTCAACTAGAGAAGAGGCCCTAATCCCTTTACAGGGCTCAAAAGTAATCCGGATGTTCCCTTTCCAGCACAAAAGGGGACCTGACTTCCCTGAAGTATCTCGAGTGAGTTCCTCAGGTCCCCATCGTAACTCGAGAAGTACCCCATGCTTCCCTCCGCATCTCCAGAAACACCACGAAATTATGCCCTCAATGCGAGATGAGGTAATTTTGCGCTGCAAAATCTCAAGAGAAATCCCACAATCCCTCTTGAAAGGCAAAAGTGTACTTGACTCCCTTTAGGCGACTCAGAATGTTCCCTAACATCCGTCCTCAGTGGAGTGGAGAACACAATTTATGGATTCAAATCGAGAAGAGGCAATATTCCCATTTAACATCTCCAGAGTAACCCGGAATTTCCCCTTCCAACACAAAAGGGAACGTGACTTCCCTGAAGCAACCTGAGCGAACTCCTGAGGTTCCCATCGCAAATCGAAAAACACCACAAAATTAAACCCTCAATGCGAGATGAGGTAAATTTGCGATGCAGAATCTCAAGAGAAATCCCACATTCCCGCTTGAATGGCAAAACGGATCTTAGACGCTTTATCCCATTCAGAAAGTTCCCTATCATCTGTCGCCATTGGAGAGGAGAACATATTTTGTGGACTCAAATCGAGAAGAGGCCTATGCTCTTTAAAGTGCTCGAGAGTAATCTGGAAGTTTCCCTTTCAGGAAAAAATGGGACTTGACTTCACTGAAGTAATTCGAGTGAGTTCCTGAGGTCCCCGTCGCACTTCAAAAAGTAACCCCAGCTTCCCGCCGCAATTGGAGAAACACCACAAAATTATCTCCTCAATGCGAGATGAGGAAATTTTGCGCTACAGAATCTCAAGAGAAATCTCACATTCCCGCTTCAAAGGCAAGAGGGTACTTGACTCCCTTTCAACGAATCAGAATGTTCCCTAACATCTGTCCTCAGTGGAGAGGAGAACACACTTTATGGACTCAACTCGAGAAGAGGCAATATTCCCTATTAAGGGCTTGAGAGTAATCCGGAGGTTCCCTTTCTAGCACAAAAGTGGACCAGTATTCCAAGAAGTAACTCCAGTCAATTACTGAGGTCCGCGTCGCAACTCGAGAACTACCCCCAGCTTCCCACCGCAATTCGAGAAACACCTCAAAATTATCCCCTCAATGCGAGATGAGGAAATTATGCGCTGCAGAATCTCAAGAGAACTCACACATTCACACTTGAAAGGCAAAAGGGTACTTTACTCCCTTGAGGCGACTCAAAATGTTCCCTAACATCTGTCTTCAGTGGAGAGGAGAACAAACTTATGGACTCAAATCGAGAAGAGGCAATATTTCCATTTAATGACTCGAGAGTGACCCGGAAGTTTCCCTTCCAACAAAAAAGGGGACTTGACTTCCCTGAAGCAACCCTAGAGAGTTCCTGACGTTCCCTTCGCTAATCCAGATGTACCCCCGTCTTCTCGCCACAAATAAAGAAACACCACAAAATTATCCCCTCAATGCGAGATGAGGTAATTTTGCGCTGCAGAGTCTCAAGAGAAATCCCACATTACCGCTTGAAAGACAAAGGGGTACTTGCCACACTTTATGCCACTCAGAAAGTTCCCTAACATCCGTCCCCATTGGAGAGGAGAACACACTTTATGGACTCAACTTGAGAAAAGGCCCTATTCCCTTTAAAGGGCTAAAAAGTAATCCGGACCTTCTCCTTCCAGCACAAAAGGGGACCTGACTTCCCTGAAGTAACTCGAGTGAGTTCCTGAGGTCCCTGTCGCACCTCAAATAGTACCCCCAGTTTCCCGCCGCAATTTGAGAAACACCAAAATATTACCCCCTCAATGCGTGATGAGAAAATTTTGCGCTGCAGAATTTGAAGAAAAATCCCACATTCCCTCTTGAAAGGCAAAAGGGTACTTGACTCCCTTTAGGCTACTCAGAATGTTCCCTAACATCCGTCCTCAGTGGATAGGAGAACACACTTTATGGACTCCAATCGAGAAGAGGCAATATTCCCATTTAATGACTCGAGAGTAACCCGGAAGTTCCCCTTTCAATAAAAAAGGGGACTTGACTTCCCTGAAGCAACCCTAGAGAGATCCTGACGTTCAATTCGCAAATCCAGAAATACCCCCGGCTTCCCGCCACAAGTAAAGAAACATCACAAAATTATCCCTCAATGCGAGATGAGGAAATTTTGCCCTGCAGAATCTCAAGAGAAATCCAACATTCCCACTTGAAAGGCATAACTGTACTTGACTCCCTTTACGTGACTCAGAATGTTCCCTAACATCCGTCCTCATAGGAGAGGAGAACATACTTTATGGACTCAAATCGAGAAGAGGCAATATTCCCATTTAACAGCTCGAGAGTAATCCGGAAGTTCCCTTCTGCCACAAAAGGGGACCTGACTTCCCTGAAGTAACTCCAGTGAGTTCCTGAGGTCCCCTTCGCACCTCGAAAATACCCCCAGCTTCCCGCCGCAATTTGAGAAACACCACAAAATTATCCCCTAAAAGCGAGATGAGGAAAATTTCCGCTACAGAATCTCAAGAGAAATCCCACATTCCCGCTTGAAAGGCAAAAGGGTATTTGACTCCACTTATGCGACTCAGAATGTTCCAACACATCCGTCCTCAGTGAAGAGGAGAACACACTTTATGGTCTCAAACTGATAAGAGGGAATATTCCCATTTAACGGCTTGAGAGTAATCTGGAAGATTCTTTCCAGCACAAAAGGGGACCTGACTTCCCTGAAGAAACTCGATTGAGTTCCTCAGGTCTCAGTTGAAACTCAGGAAGTACCCCCTGCTTACCGCCGAAACTCCAGAAAAACCACAAAATTATCCCCTCAATGCGAGATGAGGTAATTTTGCGCTGCACAATCTCAAGAGAAATCCCACACTCCCGCTTGAAAGGCAAAAGGATACTTTACACACTTTATCCCATTCAGAAAGTTCCCTATCATCTGTCCCCATTGGAGAGGAGAACGCATTTTGTGGACTCAAATCGAGAAGAGGCCTATTCCCTTTAAAGTGCTCCAGAGTAATCCGGAAGTTCCCCTTCTAGCAAAAAAGGGAACCTGACCTCCCTCAAGTAACTCTAGTTAGTTCCTTAGGTCTCTGTAGCACCTGGAGAAGTACCCGCAGAATACCGCCGCAATTCGAGAAACACCACAATATTATCCCCTCAATGCGAGATGAGGAAATTTTGCGCTGCAGAATCTCAAGAGAAATCCCACATTCCCGCTTGAAAGGCAAAATGGTATTTGACTCCCTTTATGCGACTCAGAATGTTCCCTAACATCCGTCCTCATTTGGTGGAGACACACTTTATGGACTCAAATCGAGAAGAGGCAATATTCCCTTTTAAAGGCTCGAGAGTAACCCGGAAGTTCCCTTTCCAACACAAAAGGGGACATGACTTCCCTAAAGCAACCCGAGCGAGTTCCTGAGGTCCCCGCGCAACTTCACAACTACCCCCTGCTTCTTGCCACAACTCGAGATACACCACAAAAGTTTTCCCTCAATGCGAGGTGAAAAAATTTTGCGCTGCCCTATCTCAAGAAAAATTCCACATTCCCGCTTGAAAGGCAAAAGGCTACTTGACACAATTTATGCCACTCAGAATGTTCCCTAACATTGGTCCCCATTGGAGAGGAGAACACACTTTATGGATTCAACTCGTGAAGACGCCCTATTCCAATTAAAGGGCTAGAGAGTAATCCGGAAGTTCCCCTTTCAGCACAAAAGGCGACCGGACTTCCCTGAAGTAACTCGAGTGAGTTCCTAAGGTCCTCGTCGCACCTCGAGAAATACCCCCAGCTTCCCGCTGCAATTCGAGAAATACAACAAAATTATCCCCTCAAGGCGAGAAGAGGAAATTTTGTGCTGCAGAATCTCAAGAGTAATCCCACATTTCCGCTTGAAAAGTAAAAGGGTACTTCACTCGCTTTAGGCCACTCAGAATGTTCCTTAACATCTGTCCTCAAGGAGAGGAGAACACAATTTATGCACTGAAATCGAGAGGAGGTAATATTCCCATTTAAAGGCTCGAGAGTGTTCCGGAAGTTCCCATTCGAACACAAAAGGGGACTTGACTTCCCTGAAGCAACCCTAGAGAGTTTCTGACGTTCCGTTCGCTAATCCAGAAGTACCCCTGGCTTCGCGCCACAAATAAAGAAACACCACAAAATTATCCCCTCAATGCGAGATGAGCAAATTTTGAGCTGCAAAATCTCAAGAGAAATCCCACATTCCCGCTTGAAAGGAAAAAGTGTACTTGACTTCCTTTATGCGACTCAGAATGTTCCCTAACATCCGTCCTCAGTGGAGAGGGCAACACACTTTATGGACTCAAATGGAGAAGAGGCAATATTCCCATTTAACGGCTTGAGAGTAATCCGGCAGTTCCCCTTCCAGCACAAAAGGGGACCTGACATCCCTGAAGCAACCCGAGAGAGTTCCTGAGGTCCCCGTCGCAACTCAAGAAGCAACCCCTGCTTCTAGCCGCACCTCGAGAAACACCAGAAAATTATCCCGTCAATGGTGGATGAGGTAATTTTCGCTGCAGTATCTCAAGAGAAATCCCACATTTCTGCTTGAAAGGCAAAAGGGTACTTGACACACTTTATACCACTCAGAAAGTTCCCTAACATATGTCCCCATTGGAGAGGAGAACACACTTTATGGATTCAACACGAGTAGAGGCCCTATTCCAATTAAAGGGCTAGAGAGTAAACCGGCAGTTCCCCTTCCAGCACAAAGGGGGACCTGACTTCCCTGAAGCAACACGAGTGAGTTCCTGACGATCACTTCGCAAATCCATAAGTACCCCCAGCATCCCGCCGCAACAAAAGAAACAACACAAAATTATCCCCTCAATGCGAGATGAGGTAATTTTGCGCTGCAGAATCTCAAGAGAAATCCCACATCGAAGCTTGAAAGGCAAGATGTACTTGACACACTTTATGCCTCTCACAAAGTTTTCTAACTCTGGTCCCCATTGGAGAGGAGATCACACTATATGGACTCAACTCGAGAAGAGTCCCTATTCCCATTAAAGGGCTCCAGAGTAATCAGGAAGTTCCCCTTCCAGAACAAAAGGGGACATGACATCCCAAAGTAACTCTAGTGAGTTCCTGAGGTCTCATTGGCAACTCAAGAAGTACCACCAGCTTCCCGCCACAATTCGAGAAACGAAAGAATATTTTTCCCTCAATGCGAGATGAGGAAATTTTACCCTGCAGTATCTCAAGAGAAATCCCACATTCCCGTTTGAAAGGCAAAAGGGTAATGGTAAGCCACTCCAGTACTCTTGCCTAGAAAATCCCATGGATGGAGGAGCCTGGTAGGCTGTAGTCTGTGGGGTCGCTAAGGGTCGGACACGACTGAGCGACTTCACTTTCACTTTTCACTTTCACACATTGGAGAAGGAAATGGCAACCCACTCCAGTGTTCTTGCCTGGAGAATCCCAGGGATGGGGGAGCCTGGTGGGCTTCCGTCTATGGGGTCACACAGAGTCGGACACGACTGAAGTGACTTAGCATCATGGGACTCAGAATGTTCCCTCACATCCGGCATCAGTGAAGAGGAGAACGCAATTTATGGACTCAAACCGAGAAGAGGCAATATTCCCATTTAACGGCTCGAGAGTAATCGGGAAGTACCCTTCCAGCACAAAAGGGGACCTGACTTCCCTGAAGTAACTCGAGTGAGTTCCTCAGGTCCCCGTCGTACTTCGAGAAGTAACCCCTGCTTCCAGTCGCAACTACAGAAACACCTCAAAATTATCCCCTCAATGCGAGATGAGGAAATTTTGAGTTGCACAATCTCAAGAGAAATCCCACATTCCCGCTTGAAAGGAAAAAGTGTACTTGACAAACTTTATGCCATTAAGAAAGTTCCCTAACATCCGTCCCCAAGGGAGAGCTGAACACACTTTAAGGACTCCCTTTATGCGACTCAGAATGTTCCCTAAAATCTGTCCTCAGTGGAGAGGAGAACACAACTTATGGACTCAAATCGAGAAGAGGCAATATTCCCATTTAATGACTCAAGAGTAACACGGAAGTTCCCTTTCCAACAAAAAAGGGGACTTGACTTACCTGAAGCAACCCTAGAGAGTTCCTAACGTTCCCTTTGCAAATCCAGAAGTAACCCCTGCTTCCCGCCACAAATAAGAAATATCACAAAATTATCCCCTCAATGCGAGATGAGGAAATTTTGCGCTGCAGAATCTCAAGAGAAATCCCACATTCCCGCTTGAAAAGGAAAATGATACTTCACACACGTTATGCCACTCAGAAAGCTCCCTAACATCCATCCCCAATGGAGAGGAGAACACACTTTATGGACTCAACTCAACAAGAGGCCCTATTACCATGAAAGGGCTCAAGAGTATTCCAGAAGTTCCCCTTCCAGCACAAAAGGGGACCTGACTTCTCTGAATTAACTGGAGTGAGTTCCTGAGGTCCCCTTCGCAACTCGAGAAAGCCCCAGTTCCCGCCGCAATTCGAGAAACACCACAAAATTATCCCTTCAATGCGAGTTGAGGCAATTTTGCGTTGCAGAATCTCAAGAGAAATCCCACATTCCCGCTTGAGAGACAAAAGTTTAGAAGATCCCCTTTAGGCGACTCAGTGTTCCCTAGCATCGGTCCTCAGTGGAGAGGAAAACATACTTTATGGACTCAATTCAAAAGAGGCCCTATTACTATTAAAGGGCTGGGAAGTAATCCGGAATTTTTCCTTCCAGCACGAAATGGGACCTGACTTCCCTGAAATAACTTGAGTGAGTTCCTGAGGTCCGCGTCGCAACTCGAGTAGGATCCCCAGCTTCCCGCCCAATTCGAGAAACACCAGATAATTTTGCGCTCAAAGGGAGATGAGGAAATTTTGTGCTGCAGAATCAAAAGAGAAAATCCACATTCCCTCTTTAAAACCAAAACGGTACTTGACACACTTTATGGCACTCAGAAAGTTCCCTCACCTGGTTCCCATGGAGAGGAGAACACACATTATGCACTCAAATCGAGAAGAGGAAATATCCCACTAAACGGCTCGAGAGTAATCCGGAAGTTCCCCTTCCAAAACAAAGGGGGACTTGACTTACCTGAAGCAAACCGAGTGAGTTCCAGAGTTCCCCGTCGCAAACAGAGAAGTACTCCCTGCTTCCCGCCGCAACTCGAGAAACACCACAAAGTTTGACCTCAATGGGAGATGAGGGAATTTTGCGCAGCAAAATCTCAAGAGAAATCTCACATTCCCGCTTGAAAGGCAAAGGGTTTTTGACTCCCTTTATTCGACTCAGAATGTTCCCTAACATCCGTCCTCAGTGGAGAGTAGAACATAGTTTATGGACTCAATTTGAGAAGAAGCAATATTCCCATTTAACGGCTCGAGAGTAATCCAGAAGTTTCCCTTCCAACACAAAAGGGGATTTGACTTCCCTGAAGCAACACGAGTGAGTTCCTGAGCTCCCCGTCGCATCTCGAGAAGTACCCCCTGCTTCCCACAGCAACTCGAGAAACAACACAAAATAATCCCCTCAATGCGAGATGAGGTAGCTTTGCGCTGCAGAATTTCAAGAGAAATCCCTTGAAATTCCCTCTTGAAAACCAAAACGTACTTGACACACTTTATTCCACTCAGAAATTTCCCTAACCTCGTTCCCATTGGAGAGTAGAACACACTTTAAGGACTCAACTCGAGAAGAGGCCCTATTCCCATTAAAGGGCTAGAGAGTAATCCGGAAGTTCACCTTCCATCACAAAAGAGGAGCTGATTTCCCTGAAATAACTCGAGTGAGTTCCTTAGGTCCCCATTGCCACTCGAGAAATACCCCCAGCTTCACGCCGCAATTCGAGAAACACCACAAAATTATCCCCTCAATGCGAGATGAGGAGATTTTGGCTGCATTCTCAAGAGAAATCCCACATTCCTGTTTGAAAGGTAAAAGGGTACCTGACACAATTTATGCGACTCAGAAATTTCACTAACATCAATCTTAATTGACAGAACACACCATATGGACTCAATTGAGATGAGGCCCTATTCCCAATTAACGCCTCGAGAGTAAGCCAAAAGTTCCACTTACAACAGAAAAGCGGACCTGAATTCCCTGAAGTAACTCTAGTGAGTTGCTGAGGTCCCATTGACAACTCGAGATGTACCCACAGCTTTCCGCCGCAATTCGAGAAACACCACAAAATTATCCCCTCAATGAGAGATGAGGAAATTTTGCGCTGCAGAATCTCAAGAGAAATCCCACATTCCGTGTTGAAAGGCAAAATGGTACTTGACCCTCTTTGTGCGACACAGAATGTTCCCTAACATCCTTCCTCAGTGGGTGGAGAACACAATTTATGGACTCAAATCGAGAAGAGGCAATATTCCCTTTTAACGGTGCGAGAGTAACCCGCAAGTTCCTCTTCTAACACAAAAGGGGAGTTGACTTCCCTGAAGCAACCCGAGCCAGTTCCTGAGGACCTTGCGCACCTAGATAAGTATCCCCTGCTTCTCGCCGAAACTCGAGATAAACCACAAAATTATTCCCTCAAAGCGAGATGAGGAAATTTTGCGCTGCAGAATCGCAAGAGAAATCCCACATTCCCGCGTGAAAGGCAAAAGGGTATATGACACAATTTATGCCACTGAGAAAGTTCCCTAACATCTGTCCCCTTTGGAGAGCAGAACACCCTTTATGGATTCAACGCGTGAAGACGCCGTATTCCAATTAAAGGGCTCGAGAGTAATCCGGATGTTCCCCTTCCAATGCAAAAGGGGACCTGACTTCCCTGAAGCAGCCCCAGGGACTTCCTGAGGTCTCCGTCGCACCTCGCGAAGTTCCCCCAGCTTCCCGCCGCAATTCGAGAAACAACACAAAATTATCCCCTCAATGCGAGATGAGGAAGTTTTGCGCTGCAAAATCTCAAGAGAAATCCCACATTCCCGCTTGAAAGGCAAAAGAGTACTTGACTCCCCTTATGCGACTCAGAATGTTCCCTAACATCCGTTCTCAGTGGAGAGGAGAACACACTATATGGACTCAAATCGAGAAGAGGCAATATACACATTTATGTCCTCGAGAGTAACCAGGAATTTCACCTTTCAACACAAAAGGGGACTTGATTTCCCTGAAGCAAACCAAGCGAGTTCCTGACGTTCCCTTCGCAAATCCAGAAGTACCCCCGGCTTCCCGCCGCAACTAAAGAACCACGACAAAATTATCCCCTCAATGCGAGATGAGGTAATTTTGCACTGCAAAATCTCAAGAGAAATCCCACATTCCCGCTTGATAGGCAAAAGGGTACTTGACACCCTTTATGCGACTCAGAAATTTCACTAACATCAATCTTAATTGGATAGGAGAACATACTTTATGGACTCAATTTGAGATGAGGCCCTATTCCCATTTAACACCTTGAGTGTAAACCAGAAGTTCCACTTCCAACAAAAAAGGGGACCTGACTTCCCTGAAGCAACACGAGCGAGTTCCTGACGTCCCCGTCACAACTCGATAAGTACCATCAGCTTCCCACTGCAACTCGAGAAACACCACAAAATTATCCCCTCAATGCGAGATGAGGAAAGTTTGCACTGTAGAATCTCAAGATAAATACCACAATCCCTCTTGAAAGGCAAAAGGGTACTTGACACCCTTTATGCCACTCAGAAAGTTCCCTCACACCACTGTTCCCATTGGAAAGGAGAACACACTTT
Source organism: Moschus berezovskii (assembly GCF_049115385.1). NCBI lineage: Eukaryota > Metazoa > Chordata > Mammalia > Artiodactyla > Moschidae > Moschus > Moschus berezovskii. Next base: position 2,294,959 of record NC_142465.1, read on the forward strand.
ATAGACCCAATTCTAGATGAGGCCCTATTCCCATTTAATGGCTTGAGAGTAATCTGGAAGTTCCCCTTCAAGCACATAAGGGGACCTGATTTCCAAGAAGTAAATCGAGTGAGTTCCTGAGGTCCGCATCACTACTCAAGAAGTACCCCCAGCTTCACGCCTCAATTCGGAAACACAAAATTATCCCCTCAATGCGAGATGAGGAAATTTTCCCTGCAGAATCTCAAGAGAAATCCCACATTCCCGCTTGAAAGGCAAAAGGGTACTTGACTCACTTTAGGCGACTCAGAGTGGTACCTAACATCCCTCCTCAGTGGAGAAGAGAATACATTGTATGGACTCAAATCGAGAAGAGGCAATATTCCCATTTAACGGCTCGAGAGTAATCCGGAAGTTCCCTTCCAACACAAAAGGGACTTGACTTCCCTGAGGAAACCCGAGCGAGTTCCTGAGGTTCCCATCGAAACTTGAGAAGTAACCCCTGCTTCCCGCCGCAACTCGAGAAACACCACAAAATTATCGCCTCAATGCGAGATGAGGCAATTTTGCGCTGCAGAATCCCAAGAGAAATCCCACATTCCCGCTTGAAAGGCGGAAGGGTACTAAATTCCCATTATGCAACTCAAAATGTTCCCTAACATCCGTCCCCATTTTAGAAGAGAACACATTTTATGGACTCAACACAAGAAGAGGCCTGTTGCCATTAAAGGGCTCTAGAATAATCAGAAAGTTCCCCTTCCAGCAAAAAAGGCGACCTGACATCACTGAAGTAACTCTAGTGAGTTCCTGAGGTCCCATTGGAAACTCGAGATGTACCCCCTACTTCCCGCCGCAATTTGAGAAACACCGCAAAATTATCCCCTCAATGCGAGATGAGTTAAATTTGAACTGAAGAATCTCAAGAGAAATCCCACATTGACGCTTGAAAGAAAAAGGGGTACTTGACACACTTTATGCCACTCAGAAAGTTCCTTAACATCTGTCCCCATGGAGAGGAGAACACACTTTATGGATTCAATAGGAAAAGTGGCCCTATTCCAATTAAAGGGCTAGAGAGTAAACCGGAAGTTCCCCTTCCAGCACAAAAGGGGAGCTGACTTCCCAGAAGTAACTCGAGTTAGTTCCGGAGGTCCTCATCGCACCTCAAAAAATAAAGCCAGTTTCCCGCCGCAATTCGAGAAATAGCACAAAATTATCCCTTCAATGCCAGATGAGGAAATTTTGCGCTGCAGAATCTCAAGAGAAATCCCACATTCCCGCTTGAAAGGCAAAAGGGTACTTGACTCCCTTTAGGCGACTCAGAATGTTCCCTAACATCTGTCCTCAGTGGAGAGGAGAACACACTTTATGGACTCAAATCGATAAAAGGCAATATTCCCATTTAATGACTGGAGAGAAACCCGGAAGTTCCACTTCCAACACCAAAGGGGACTTGAATTTCCTGAAGCAACGCTAGAGAGTTCTTGACGTTCCCTTCGCAAATCCAGAAGTACCCCCGGCTTCCCGCCACAACTAAAGAAACATCACAAAATTATTCCCTCAATGTTAGGTGAGGAAACTTGCTCTGCAGAATCTCAAGAGAAATCCCACATTCCCATTTGAAATGCAAAAGGCTACTTAACTCCCTTTGTATGAATCAGAATGTTTCCTAATTTTTATCCTCAATGGAGAGGAGAACAAACTTTATGGTCTCAAATGGAGAAGAGGTGATATAGCCATTTACTGACTCGAGAGAAATCCGGAAGTTCCCCTTCGAACACAAAAGGGTAGTTGACTTCCCTGAAGCAAACCGAGCGAGTTCCTGAGCTTTCCTTCCCAAATCGAGAAGTACCCCCTTTTTTCCCCCGCAACTCGAGAAACCGACAAAAACTAAACCCTCAATTCGACATGAGGTAATTTTGCGCTGCAGACTCTCAAGAGAAATCCCACATTCCCGGTTGAAAGTCAAAAGGCTACTTGACTCCCTTTATGCGACTCAGAATGTTCCCTAACATATATCCTCAGTGGGTGGAGAACACACTTTATAGACTCAAATCGAGAAGAGGCAATATTCCCATTTAATGGCTCGAGAGTAACCCGGAAGTTCCCCTTCCAACACAAAAGGGGACTTGACTTCCCTGAAGCCACTTTATACAGTTCGTGTCGTTCCCTTCACCAATCCAGAAGTACCCCTGGCTTCCCACCACAAATAAAGAAACACCACAAAATTATCCCCTCAATGCGAGATGAGGTAATCTTGCGCTGCAGAATCTCAAGAGAAATCCCACATTACCGCTTGAAAGGGAAAATGGTAGTTGACTAACTTTAGGCGACTCAGAATGTTCCCTAACATCATTCCACAGTGGAGAGGAGAACACACTTTATGTACTCAAATCAAGAAGACGCAATATTCCCATTTAACGGCTCCAGAGTAATCCGGAAGTTCCCCTTCCTACACAAAAGGGGACTTGACTTCCCTGAAGCAACCCGAGTGAGTTCCTGAGGTCTCCATCGACACTTGAGAAGTACCCCTTGCTTCTCACCGCAACTAGAGAAACACCACAAAATTATCCCCTCAATGCGAGATGAGGTAATCTTGCACTGCAGAATCTCAAGAGAAATCCCACATTCCCGCTTGAAAGGCAAAACGGTACTTGACACACTATATGCCACTCAGAAAGCTCCCTAACATTCATCCCCAGTGGAGAGGAGAACACACTTTATGGACTCAACTCGACAAGAGGCCCTATTCCCATTAAAGGGCTCGAGAGTATTCCGAAAGTTCCCCTTCCAGCACGAAATGGGACCTGACTTCCCTGAAATAAGTCGAGTGAGTTCCTGAGGTCCATGTCGCAACTCAGAAGTATCCCCAGCTTCCCGCCCAATTCGAGAAACACCAGGTAATTTTGCCCTTCATGGGAGATGAGGAAATTTTGCGCTGCAGAATGACAAGAGAAAACCCACATTTCCTCTTTAAAACCAAAACGGTACTTGACACACTTTATGGCACTCAGAAAGTTCCCTCAGCTCTTTCCCATGGAGAGGAGAACACACTTTATGCACTCAAATCAAGAAGAGGAAATATCCCATTTAACGCCTCGAGAGTAATCCGGAAGTTCCCCTTCCAACACAAAGGGGGACTTGACTTACCTGAAGCAACCCGAGTGAGTTCCTGAGTTCCCCGTCCCAACCAGAGAAGTACTCCCTACTTCCCGCCGCAACTCGAGAAACACCACAAAAGTATGACCTCAATGCGAGATGAGGAAATTTGCCCTGCAGAATCTCAAGAGAAATCCCACATTCCCACTTGAAAGGCAAAAGGGTACTTGACTCCCTTTAGGCGACTCAGAATGGTCCCTAACATCCTTCTTCACTTGAGAGGAGATCACATTGTATGGACTCAAATCGAGAAGAGGCAATATTCCCATTTAACGGCTCCAGAGTAATCCGGAAGTTCCCCTTCCAACACAAAAGGGGACTTGACTTCCCTGAAGCAACACGAGCGAGTTCCTGAGGTCCCCGTCGCAACTCCAGAAGTATTCCCTGCCTTCTGCGGTAACTCGAGAAACACCACAAAATTATCCCTTCAATGCGAGCTGAGGTAATCTTGCGCTGCAGAATCCCAACTGAAATCCCAAATTCCCACCTGAAAGGCAAAAGCGTACTTGACACACTTTATGCCACTCAGAAAGTTCAATAACATCCGTCCCCATTGGAGAGGAAAACACACTTTATTGACTCAACTCGAGAAGAGGCCCTATCCCATTAAAGGGCTCGAGAGTAATCTGGAAGTTTTCCTTCGAGCAGGAAAGGGGATCTGACTTCCCTCAGGTAATTCGAGTGAGTTCCTGAGGTCCTCATCGCAACTCGAGAAGTACCCAAAGCTTCACGCAGCACTTCGACAAACACCAAAAAATTACCCCCTCAAGGCGAGATGAGGAAATTTTGCGCTGCAGAGTCTGAAGAGAAATCCCACATTCCTGCTTGAAAGGCAAAAGGGTAGTTGACACACTTTATGCCACTCAGAAAGTTCAATAACATCCGTCCCCATTTGACCAAAAAAACACACTTCATGGCCTCAACTCGAAGAGGCCCTATTCCAATTAAAGGGCTCGAGACTAATCCGGAAGTTTTCCTTACAGCACGAAAGGGGACCTGACTTTCCTGCAGAAACTCGAGGGAGTTCCTGAGGTCCACGTCTCAACTCGAGATGTTCCCCCTGCTTCCCGTGGTAACTCGAGAAACACCACAAAATTATCCCCTCAATGCGAGATGAGGTAATCTTGCACTGCAGAATCTTAAGAGAAATCCCAGTTTCCCGCTTGAAAGGCAAAAGGGTACTTGACACACTTTATGCCACTCAGAAAGGTCCCCATTTGAGAGGGGAACACACTTTATGGACTCAACTCGAAAAGAGGCCCTATTCCTACTAAAGGGCTGGAGAGTAATCCGAAAGTTTTCTTTCCAACAAGAAAGGGGAACTGACTTTACTGAAGTAACTCGAGTGAGTTCCTGACATCCCCGTCAGAACTCGAAAAAAAACCCCAGCCTCCACCGCAATTCGAGAAACACCACAAAATTATTCCCTCAATGCGAGATGAGGTAATTTTGCGCTGCAGAATCTCAAGAGAAATCTCACATTCCCACTTGAAGGCAAAAGGGTACTTGACTCCCTTTAGGCGATTCAGAATGGTCCCTAATATCCGTCCTCAGTGGAGAGGAGATCACACTTTATGGTCTCAAACCGCGAAGAGGCAATATTCACATTTAATGGCTTGAGAGTAATCCGGAAGTTCCCTTTCCAACACAAAGGGGGACTTGACTTCCCTGAGCAACCCGAGCGAGTTCCTAAGGTCCCCGTCGCAACTCGAGAAGTACTCATTGCTTTCCGCCGCAATTCAAGAAACACCAAAAAAATTATCCCCTCAATGCGAGATGAGGAAATTTTGCCCTATAGAATCTCAAGAGATATCTCACATTCCCTCTTGAAAGGCAAAAGGGTACTTGACACACTTTATGCAACTCAGAAAGTTCCCTAACATCTGTCCCCATTGGAGAGGAATACACACTTTATGGACTCAACTCTGAGAAGAGTCCCTATTCCCATTAAAGGGCTCGAGAGTAATCCGGAAGTTCCCCTTCAGCACAAAAGGGGACCTGACTTCCCTGAAGAAACTCGAGTGAGTTCCTGAGGTCCCCATCGCAACTCGAGAATTACCCCCAGCTTGCTGCCGCAACTCGAGAAACACCACAAAATTTTCTCCTCAGTGCGAGATGAGGAAATATTGCCTGCAGAATCTCAAGAGATATCCCACATTCCTGCTTGAAAGGCAAAAGGGTACTTGACACCCTTTATGCGACTCAGAAAGTTCCCTCACACAGCAGTCTCTATTCGAGAGGAGAACACACTTTATGGACACAATTCGAGATAAGGCCCTATTCCCATTTAATGGCTCGAGAGTAAACCAGAAGTTCCCCTTCCAACACAAAAGGGGACCTGACTTCCCTGAAGCATCCCGAGTGAGTTCCTGAGGTCCCGTTCGCAACTCGAGAAGTACCCCCAGTTTCCCGCCGCAACTCGAGACACACCACAAAATTATCCCCTCAATGCGAGATGAGGAAATTTTTAGCTGCATTCTCAAGAGAAATCGCACATTCCTGTTTGATAGGTAAAAGGGTACTTGACACCCTTTATGCAACTCAGAAATTTCACTAGCATCAATCTTAATTGGATAGGAGAACACACTTTATGGACTAAATTCGAGATGAGGCCCTATTGCCATTTAACGCCTCGAGAGTAAACCAGAAGTTCCACTTCCAACAAAAAAGGGGACCTGACTTCCCTGAAGCAACCAGAGCAAGTTCCTGACGTCCCCGTCCAACTCGAGAAGTACCCTCACCTTTCCACTGCAACTCGAGAAACACCACAAAATTATCCCCTCAATGCGAGATGAGGAAAGTTTGCGCTGTAGAATCTCAAGATAAATAAAACAATCCCTCTTGAAAGGCAAAAGGGTATTTGACACCCTTTATGCCACTCAGAAAGTTCCTTCACACCACTGTTCCTATTGGAGAGGAGAACACACTTTATAGACCCAATTCGAGATGAGGCCTTATTCCGATTTAATGGCTCAAGAGTAACCCGGAAGTTCCCCTTGCAGCACATAAAGGGACCTGATTTCCAAGAAGTAAATCGAGTGAGTTCCTGACGTCCGCGTCGCTACACGAGAAGTACGCCCAGCTTCACGCCTCAATTCAGAAACACAAAATTATCCCCTCAATGCGAGATGACGAAATTTGCAGTGCAGAATCTCAAGAGAAATCCCATATTCCCGCCTGAAAGCCAAAAGGGTACTTAACTCCGTTTAGGCGATTCAGAGTGGTCCCTAACATCCTTCCTCACTTGAGAGGAGAACACACTGTATGGACTCAAATCTAGAAGAGGCAATATTCCCATTTTAAGGCTCAATAGTAATCCAGAAGTTCCCCTTCCAACACAAAAGGGCACTTGACTTCCCTTAAGCAACTTCAGCGAGTTCCTGAGGTCCCCATCGAAAATTGAGAAGTACCCCATGCTTCCCGCCGCAACTAGAAAAACACCACAAAATTATCCCCTCAATGCAAGATGAGGTAATTTTGCGCTGCAGAATTTCAAGAGAATTCCCACATTCCCGCTTGAAAGGCAAAAGGGTACTAAATTCCCTTTATGCGACTCAGAATGTTCCCTAACATCCATCCCCATTGGAGACGAGAACACATTTTATGGACTCAACTCAAGAAGAGGCCTATTGCAATTGAAGGGCTCGAGAGTAATCCGGAAGTTCCCCTTCCAGCACAAAAGGGGACCTGACATCCCTGAAGTAACTCTAGTGAGTTGCTGAGGTCCCATTGACAACTCGAGATGTATCCCCAGTTTCCCGCTGCAATTCAAGAAACACCACAAAATTATCCCTCAAAGCGAGATGAGGAAGATTTGCGTTGTAGAATCTCAAGAAAAATCCCACATTCCCGCTTTAAAGGCAAAAGGGTACTTGACTCCCTTTATGCGACTCAGAATGTTCCCTCACATTCGTCCTCAGTGGAGTGGACAACACACTTTATGGACTCAAATCGACAAGAGCCAATATTCCCTATTAAGGGCTCGAGAGTAATCCGGAAGTTGCCCTTCTAGCACAAAAGGGGATCTGACTTCTCTGAAGTAACTAGAGTGAATTCCTGAGGTCCCAGTCGCACATCGAGAAGTACCCCCAGATTCCCGTCGCAATTCGAGAAATAGCACAAAATTATCCCCTCAATGCAAGATGAGGAAATTTTGTGCTGCAAAATCTCAAGAGAAATCCCACATTCCCGCTTGAAAGAAAAATGGTTACTTGACGTCCTTTACCCTAATTAGAATGTTCCCTAACATCCGTCCTCAGTGGAGAGGAGAACACACTATATGGACTCAAATCGAGAAGAGGCAATATACACATTTATGTCCTCGAGAGTAACCAGGAATTTCACCTTTCAACACAAAAGGGGACTTGATTTCCCTGAAGCAAACCAAGCGAGTTCCTGACGTTCCCTTCGCAAATCCAGAAGTACCCCCGGCTTCCCGCCGCAACTAAAGAACCACGACAAAATTATCCCCTCAATGCGAGATGAGGTAATTTTGCACTGCAAAATCTCAAGAGAAATCCCACATTCCCGCTTGATAGGCAAAAGGGTACTTAACACCCTTTATGCGACTCAGAAATTTCACTAACATCAATCTTAATTGGATAGGAGAACATACTTTATGGACTCAATTTGAGATGAGGCCCTATTCCCATTTAACACCTTGAGTGTAAACCAGAAGTTCCACTTCCAACAAAAAAGGGGACCTGACTTCCCTGAAGCAACACGAGCGAGTTCCTGACGTCCCCGTCACAACTCGATAAGTACCATCAGCTTCCCACTGCAACTCGAGAAACACCACAAAATTATCCCCTCAATGCGAGATGAGGAAAGTTTGCACTGTAGAATCTCAAGATAAATACCACAATCCCTCTTGAAAGGCAAAAGGGTACTTGACACCCTTTATGCCACTCAGAAAGTTCCCTCACACCACTGTTCCCATTGGAAAGGAGAACACACTTTATAGACCCAATTCTAGATGAGGCCCTATTCCCATTTAATGGCTTGAGAGTAATCTGGAAGTTCCCCTTCAAGCACATAAGGGGACCTGATTTCCAAGAAGTAAATCGAGTGAGTTCCTGAGGTCCGCATCACTACTCAAGAAGTACCCCCAGCTTCACGCCTCAATTCGGAAACACAAAATTATCCCCTCAATGCGAGATGAGGAAATTTTCCCTGCAGAATCTCAAGAGAAATCCCACATTCCCGCTTGAAAGGCAAAAGGGTACTTGACTCACTTTAGGCGACTCAGAGTGGTACCTAAAATCCCTCCTCAGTGGAGAAGAGAATACATTGTATGGACTCAAATCGAGAAGAGGCAATATTCCCATTTAACGGCTCGAGAGTAATCCGGAAGTTCCCTTCCAACACAAAAGGGACTTGACTTCCCTGAGGAAACCCGAGCGAGTTCCTGAGGTTCCCATCGAAACTTGAGAAGTAACCCCTGCTTCCCGCCGCAACTCGAGAAACACCACAAAATTATCGCCTCAATGCGAGATGAGGCAATTTTGCGCTGCAGAATCCCAAGAGAAATCCCACATTCCCGCTTGAAAGGCGGAAGGGTACTAAATTCCCATTATGCAACTCAAAATGTTCCCTAACATCCGTCCCCATTTTAGAAGAGAACACATTTTATGGACTCAACACAAGAAGAGGCCTGTTGCCATTAAAGGGCTCTAGAATAATCAGAAAGTTCCCCTTCCAGCAAAAAAGGCGACCTGACATCACTGAAGTAACTCTAGTGAGTTCCTGAGGTCCCATTGGAAACTCGAGATGTACCCCCTACTTCCCGCCGCAATTTGAGAAACACCGCAAAATTATCCCCTCAATGCGAGATGAGTTAAATTTGAACTGAAGAATCTCAAGAGAAATCCCACATTGACGCTTGAAAGAAAAAGGGGTACTTGACACACTTTATGCCACTCAGAAAGTTCCTTAACATCTGTCCCCATGGAGAGGAGAACACACTTTATGGATTCAATAGGAAAAGTGGCCCTATTCCAATTAAAGGGCTAGAGAGTAAACCGGAAGTTCCCCTTCCAGCACAAAAGGGGAGCTGACTTCCCAGAAGTAACTCGAGTTAGTTCCGGAGGTCCTCATCGCACCTCAAAAAATAAAGCCAGTTTCCCGCCGCAATTCGAGAAATAGCACAAAATTATCCCTTCAATGCCAGATGAGGAAATTTTGCGCTGCAGAATCTCAAGAGAAATCCCACATTCCCGCTTGAAAGGCAAAAGGGTACTTGACTCCCTTTAGGCGACTCAGAATGTTCCCTAACATCTGTCCTCAGTGGAGAGGAGAACACACTTTATGGACTCAAATCGATAAAAGGCAATATTCCCATTTAATGACTGGAGAGAAACCCGGAAGTTCCACTTCCAACACCAAAGGGGACTTGAATTTCCTGAAGCAACGCTAGAGAGTTCTTGACGTTCCCTTCGCAAATCCAGAAGTACCCCCGGCTTCCCGCCACAACTAAAGAAACATCACAAAATTATTCCCTCAATGTTAGGTGAGGAAACTTGCTCTGCAGAATCTCAAGAGAAATCCCACATTCCCATTTGAAATGCAAAAGGCTACTTAACTCCCTTTGTATGAATCAGAATGTTTCCTAATTTTTATCCTCAATGGAGAGGAGAACAAACTTTATGGTCTCAAATGGAGAAGAGGTGATATAGCCATTTACTGACTCGAGAGAAATCCGGAAGTTCCCCTTCGAACACAAAAGGGTAGTTGACTTCCCTGAAGCAAACCGAGCGAGTTCCTGAGCTTTCCTTCCCAAATCGAGAAGTACCCCCTTTTTTCCCCCGCAACTCGAGAAACCGACAAAAACTAAACCCTCAATTCGACATGAGGTAATTTTGCGCTGCAGACTCTCAAGAGAAATCCCACATTCCCGGTTGAAAGTCAAAAGGCTACTTGACTCCCTTTATGCGACTCAGAATGTTCCCTAACATATATCCTCAGTGGGTGGAGAACACACTTTATAGACTCAAATCGAGAAGAGGCAATATTCCCATTTAATGGCTCGAGAGTAACCCGGAAGTTCCCCTTCCAACACAAAAGGGGACTTGACTTCCCTGAAGCCACTTTATACAGTTCGTGTCGTTCCCTTCACTAATCCAGAAGTACCCCTGGCTTCCCACCACAAATAAAGAAACACCACAAAATTATCCCCTCAATGCGAGATGAGGTAATCTTGCGCTGCAGAATCTCAAGAGAAATCCCACATTACCGCTTGAAAGGGAAAATGGTAGTTGACTAACTTTAGGCGACTCAGAATGTTCCCTAACATCATTCCACAGTGGAGAGGAGAACACACTTTATGTACTCAAATCAAGAAGACGCAATATTCCCATTTAACGGCTCCAGAGTAATCCGGAAGTTCCCCTTCCTACACAAAAGGGGACTTGACTTCCCTGAAGCAACCCGAGTGAGTTCCTGAGGTCTCCATCGACACTTGAGAAGTACCCCTTGCTTCTCACCGCAACTAGAGAAACACCACAAAATTATCCCCTCAATGCGAGATGAGGTAATCTTGCACTGCAGAATCTCAAGAGAAATCCCACATTCCCGCTTGAAAGGCAAAACGGTACTTGACACACTATATGCCACTCAGAAAGCTCCCTAACATTCATCCCCAGTGGAGAGGAGAACACACTTTATGGACTCAACTCGACAAGAGGCCCTATTCCCATTAAAGGGCTCGAGAGTATTCCGAAAGTTCCCCTTCCAGCACGAAATGGGACCTGACTTCCCTGAAATAAGTCGAGTGAGTTCCTGAGGTCCATGTCGCAACTCAGAAATATCCCCAGCTTCCCGCCCAATTCGAGAAACACCAGGTAATTTTGCCCTTCATGGGAGATGAGGAAATTTTGCGCTGCAGAATGACAAGAGAAAACCCACATTTCCTCTTTAAAACCAAAACGGTACTTGACACACTTTATGGCACTCAGAAAGTTCCCTCAGCTCTTTCCCATGGAGAGGAGAACACACTTTATGCACTCAAATCAAGAAGAGGAAATATCCCATTTAACGCCTCGAGAGTAATCCGGAAGTTCCCCTTCCAACACAAAGGGGGACTTGACTTACCTGAAGCAACCCGAGTGAGTTCCTGAGTTCCCCGTCCCAACCAGAGAAGTACTCCCTACTTCCCGCCGCAACTCGAGAAACACCACAAAAGTATGACCTCAATGCGAGATGAGGAAATTTGCCCTGCAGAATCTCAAGAGAAATCCCACATTCCCACTTGAAAGGCAAAAGGGTACTTGACTCCCTTTAGGCGACTCAGAATGGTCCCTAACATCCTTCTTCACTTGAGAGGAGATCACATTGTATGGACTCAAATCGAGAAGAGGCAATATTCCCATTTAACGGCTCCAGAGTAATCCGGAAGTTCCCCTTCCAACACAAAAGGGGACTTGACTTCCCTGAAGCAACACGAGCGAGTTCCTGAGGTCCCCGTCGCAACTCCAGAAGTATTCCCTGCCTTCCGCGGTAACTCGAGAAACACCACAAAATTATCCCTTCAATGCGAGCTGAGGTAATCTTGCGCTGCAGAATCCCAACTGAAATCCCAAATTCCCACCTGAAAGGCAAAAGCGTACTTGACACACTTTATGCCACTCAGAAAGTTCAATAACATCCGTCCCCATTGGAGAGGAAAACACACTTTATTGACTCAACTCGAGAAGAGGCCCTATCCCATTAAAGGGCTCGAGAGTAATCTGGAAGTTTTCCTTCGAGCAGGAAAGGGGATCTGACTTCCCTCAGGTAATTCGAGTGAGTTCCTGAGGTCCTCATCGCAACTCGAGAAGTACCCAAAGCTTCACGCAGCACTTCGACAAACACCAAAAAATTACCCCCTCAAGGCGAGATGAGGAAATTTTGCGCTGCAGAGTCTGAAGAGAAATCCCACATTCCTGCTTGAAAGGCAAAAGGGTAGTTGACACACTTTATGCCACTCAGAAAGTTCAATAACATCCGTCCCCATTTGACCAAAAAAACACACTTCATGGCCTCAACTCGAAGAGGCCCTATTCCAATTAAAGGGCTCGAGACTAATCCGGAAGTTTTCCTTACAGCACGAAAGGGGACCTGACTTTCCTGCAGAAACTCGAGGGAGTTCCTGAGGTCCACGTCTCAACTCGAGATGTTCCCCCTGCTTCCCGTGGTAACTCGAGAAACACCACAAAATTATCCCCTCAATGCGAGATGAGGTAATCTTGCACTGCAGAATCTTAAGAGAAATCCCAGTTTCCCGCTTGAAAGGCAAAAGGGTACTTGACACACTTTATGCCACTCAGAAAGGTCCCCATTTGAGAGGGGAACACACTTTATGGACTCAACTCGAAAAGAGGCCCTATTCCTACTAAAGGGCTGGAGAGTAATCCGAAAGTTTTCTTTCCAACAAGAAAGGGGAACTGACTTTACTGAAGTAACTCGAGTGAGTTCCTGACATCCCCGTCAGAACTCGAAAAAAAACCCCAGCCTCCACCGCAATTCGAGAAACACCACAAAATTATTCCCTCAATGCGAGATGAGGTAATTTTGCGCTGCAGAATCTCAAGAGAAATCTCACATTCCCACTTGAAAGGCAAAAGGGTACTTGACTCCCTTTAGGCGATTCAGAATGGTCCCTAATATCCGTCCTCAGTGGAGAGGAGATCACACTTTATGGTCTCAAACCGCGAAGAGGCAATATTCACATTTAATGGCTTGAGAGTAATCCGGAAGTTCCCTTTCCAACACAAAGGGGGACTTGACTTCCCTGAGCAACCCGAGCGAGTTCCTAAGGTCCCCGTCGCAACTCGAGAAGTACTCATTGCTTTCCGCCGCAATTCAAGAAACACCAAAAAAATTATCCCCTCAATGCGAGATGAGGAAATTTTGCCCTATAGAATCTCAAGAGATATCTCACATTCCCTCTTGAAAGGCAAAAGGGTACTTGACACACTTTATGCAACTCAGAAAGTTCCCTAACATCTGTCCCCATTGGAGAGGAATACACACTTTATGGACTCAACTCTGAGAAGAGTCCCTATTCCCATTAAAGGGCTCGAGAGTAATCCGGAAGTTCCCCTTCAGCACAAAAGGGGACCTGACTTCCCTGAAGAAACTCGAGTGAGTTCCTGAGGTCCCCATCGCAACTCGAGAATTACCCCCAGCTTGCTGCCGCAACTCGAGAAACACCACAAAATTTTCTCCTCAGTGCGAGATGAGGAAATATTGCCTGCAGAATCTCAAGAGATATCCCACATTCCTGCTTGAAAGGCAAAAGGGTACTTGACACCCTTTATGCGACTCAGAAAGTTCCCTCACACAGCAGTCTCTATTCGAGAGGAGAACACACTTTATGGACACAATTCGAGATAAGGCCCTATTCCCATTTAATGGCTCGAGAGTAAACCAGAAGTTCCCCTTCCAACACAAAAGGGGACCTGACTTCCCTGAAGCATCCCGAGTGAGTTCCTGAGGTCCCGTTCGCAACTCGAGAAGTACCCCCAGTTTCCCGCCGCAACTCGAGACACACCACAAAATTATCCCCTCAATGCGAGATGAGGAAATTTTTAGCTGCATTCTCAAGAGAAATCGCACATTCCTGTTTGATAGGTAAAAGGGTACTTGACACCCTTTATGCAACTCAGAAATTTCACTAGCATCAATCTTAATTGGATAGGAGAACACACTTTATGGACTAAATTCGAGATGAGGCCCTATTGCCATTTAACGCCTCGAGAGTAAACCAGAAGTTCCACTTCCAACAAAAAAGGGGACCTGACTTCCCTGAAGCAACCAGAGCAAGTTCCTGACGTCCCCGTCCAACTCGAGAAGTACCCTCACCTTTCCACTGCAACTCGAGAAACACCACAAAATTATCCCCTCAATGCGAGATGAGGAAAGTTTGCGCTGTAGAATCTCAAGATAAATAAAACAATCCCTCTTGAAAGGCAAAAGGGTATTTGACACCCTTTATGCCACTCAGAAAGTTCCTTCACACCACTGTTCCTATTGGAGAGGAGAACACACTTTATAGACCCAATTCGAGATGAGGCCTTATTCCGATTTAATGGCTCAAGAGTAACCCGGAAGTTCCCCTTGCAGCACATAAAGGGACCTGATTTCCAAGAAGTAAATCGAGTGAGTTCCTGACGTCCGCGTCGCTACACGAGAAGTACGCCCAGCTTCACGCCTCAATTCAGAAACACAAAATTATCCCCTCAATGCGAGATGACGAAATTTGCAGTGCAGAATCTCAAGAGAAATCCCATATTCCCGCCTGAAAGCCAAAAGGGTACTTAACTCCGTTTAGGCGATTCAGAGTGGTCCCTAACATCCTTCCTCACTTGAGAGGAGAACACACTGTATGGACTCAAATCTAGAAGAGGCAATATTCCCATTTTAAGGCTCAATAGTAATCCAGAAGTTCCCCTTCCAACACAAAAGGGCACTTGACTTCCCTTAAGCAACTTCAGCGAGTTCCTGAGGTCCCCATCGAAAATTGAGAAGTACCCCATGCTTCCCGCCGCAACTAGAAAAACACCACAAAATTATCCCCTCAATGCAAGATGAGGTAATTTTGCGCTGCAGAATTTCAAGAGAATTCCCACATTCCCGCTTGAAAGGCAAAAGGGTACTAAATTCCCTTTATGCGACTCAGAATGTTCCCTAACATCCATCCCCATTGGAGACGAGAACACATTTTATGGACTCAACTCAAGAAGAGGCCTATTGCAATTGAAGGGCTCGAGAGTAATCCGGAAGTTCCCCTTCCAGCACAAAAGGGGACCTGACATCCCTGAAGTAACTCTAGTGAGTTGCTGAGGTCCCATTGACAACTCGAGATGTATCCCCAGTTTCCCGCTGCAATTCAAGAAACACCACAAAATTATCCCTCAAAGCGAGATGAGGAAGATTTGCGTTGTAGAATCTCAAGAAAAATCCCACATTCCCGCTTTAAAGGCAAAAGGGTACTTGACTCCCTTTATGCGACTCAGAATGTTCCCTCACATTCGTCCTCAGTGGAGTGGACAACACACTTTATGGACTCAAATCGACAAGAGCCAATATTCCCTATTAAGGGCTCGAGAGTAATCCGGAAGTTGCCCTTCTAGCACAAAAGGGGATCTGACTTCTCTGAAGTAACTAGAGTGAATTCCTGAGGTCCCAGTCGCACATCGAGAAGTACCCCCAGATTCCCGTCGCAATTCGAGAAATAGCACAAAATTATCCCCTCAATGCAAGATGAGGAAATTTTGTGCTGCAAAATCTCAAGAGAAATCCCACATTCCCGCTTGAAAGAAAAATGGTTACTTGACGTCCTTTACCCTAATTAGAATGTTCCCTAACATCCGTCCTCAGTGGAGAGGAGAACACACTTTATGGTCTCAAATGGCGAAGAGGCAATATACCATTTACCTATTTGAGAGTAATCCGGAAGGTCCCCTTCCAACACAAAAGGGGACCTGACATCACTGAAGAAACTCTAGTGAGTTCCTGAGGTCCCATTGTCAACTCGAGATGTACCCACAGCTTCCGAAGCGATTCCAGAAACACCACAAAATTATCCACTCAATGCAAAATGAGGAAATTTTGCGCTGCAGAATCTCAAGAGAAATCCCACATTTTCGCTTGAAAGGAAAAAGGGTACTTGACTCCCTTGAGGCGACTCAGAATGTTCCCTAACATCCGTCCTCAGTGGAGAGGGGAACACACTTTATGGACTCAAATCGAGAAGAGGCAATATTCCCATTTAACGGCTCGATATTAATCCAGATGTTCCCCTTCCAACACAAAAGTGAACTTGACTTCCCTGAAGCAACCAGAGCGAGTTCCTGAGGTTTCCATCTCAACTCGAGAATTACCCCCTTTATCCCGCCGCAACTCGAGGAACACCACAAAACTAACCCCTCAATGCCAGATGAGTTAATTTTGCGCCGCAGAATCTCAAGAGAAATCCCACATTCCTGCTTGAAAGGCAAAAGGGTACTTGACCCCCTTTGTGCGACACAGAATGTTCCCTAACATCCGTCCTCAGCGGGTGGAGAACACATTTTATGGACTCAAATCGAGAAGAGGCAATATTCCCTTTTAATGGCTCGAGAGTAACACGGAAGTTCCCCTCCTAACAATAAAGGGGAGTTGACTTCCCTGAAGCAACCCGAGCGAGTTCCTGAGGTCCTCGAGCACCACGAGAAGTATCCCATGCTTCTCGCCGCAACTCGAGAAACACCATAAAATTATTTCTTCAAAGCGAGATGAGGAAATTTTGCGCTGCAGAATCGCAAGAGAAATCCCACATTCCCGCATGAAAGGCAAAAGGGTAGTTGACACACTTTATGCCACTCAGAAAGTTCCCTAATATCCGTCCCCTTTGGAGAGGAGAACACACTTTATGGATTCAAAGCATGAAGACGCCCTATTCCAATTAAAGGGCTAGAGAGTAATCCGGAAGTTCCCCTTCCAGCACAAAAGGGGACCTGATTTCCCTGAAGTAACTCGAATGAGTTCCTGAGGTCCCCGTTGCACCTCGAGAGGTACCCCCAAGCTTCCTGCCGCAATTCGAGAAATAGCACAAAATTATCCCCTCAATGCGAGATGAGGAAATTTTGCTCTGCAAAATCTCAAGAGAAATCCCACATTCCCGCTTGAAAGGCAAAGAGGTACTTGACTCCCTTTATGAGACTCAGAATGTTCCCTAACATCCGTCCTCAGTGGAGAGGAGAACACACCTTATGGACTCAAATCGAGAAGAGGCAATATTCCCATTTAACGGTTGGAGAGTAACCCGGAATTTCCCCTACCAACACAAAAGGGGACTTGACTTCCCTGAAGCATCCCTAGAGAGTTCCTGACGTTCCATTCGAAAATCCAGAAGTACCCCCGGCTTCCGGCCGCAACTAAAGAAACACGACAAAATTATCCCCTCAATGCGAGATGAGCAAATTTTGAGCTGAAAAATCTCATGAGATATCGCATATTCCTGCTTGAAAAGAAAAAGTGTACTTGACTTCCTTTTTTGACTCAGAATGTTCCCTAACATCCGTCCTCAGTGGAGAGGGGAACACACTTTATGGACTCAAATCGAGAAGAGGCAATGTTCCCATTTAACGGCTCGAGGTTAATGCAGAAGTTCCCCTTCCAACAGGGAAAGGGATTTGACTTCCCTGAAGCAACCCGAGCGAGTTCCTGAGGTCCCCGTCGCAACCCGAGTAGTAACCCCTGCTTCTAGCCGCAACTCGAGAAACACCACAAAGTTATCCCGTCCATGGGGGATGAGGTAATTTTCACTGCAGAATCTCAAGAGAAATCCCACATTGCCACTTGAAAAAAAAAAAGGTACTTGACACACTTTATGCCACTCAGAAAGTTCCCTTACATCTCTCCCCATTAGAGAGGAGAACACAATTTATGGATTCAACAGGAAAAGAGGCCCTATTCCAATTAAAGGGCTAGAGAGTAATCCGGAAGTTCCCCTTCCAGCACAAAAGGGGACATGACTTCCCAGAAGTAACTCGAGTGAGTACCGGAGGTCCCCGTCGCACCTCGAGAAATACCCCCAGCTTCCCACCGCAATTCGAGAAATAGCACAAAATTATCCCCTCAATGTGAGATGAGGAAATTTTACGCAGCAGAATCAAAAGAGAAATCCCACATTCCCGCTTGAAAGGCAAAAGGCTATTTGACTCCCTTTATGCGACTCAGAATGTTCCCTCACATCCATCCTCAGTGAAGAGGAGAACACAGTTTATGGACTCAAACCGAGAAGAGGCAATATTCGCATTTAAAGGCTCGAGAGAGAGTATTCCGTAAGTTTCTTTCCAGCAAAAAAGGGGACCTGACTTCCCTGAAGTAACTCGAGTGAGTTCCTCAGGTCCCCGTCTTACTTCGAGAAGTAGCCCCTGTTTCCTGCCGCAACTCCAAAGTAACTCAAAATTATCCCCTCACTGAGAGATGAGGTAATTTTGCGCTGCAGAATTTCAAGAGAAATACCACATTCCCGCTTGAAAGGCAAAAGTGTACTTGACAAAATTTATGCCATTAAGAAAGTTCCTTAACATCTGTCCCCATGGGACTGGAGAACACACTTTAAAGACTAACTCGAGAAGAGACCCTATTCTCTTTAAAGGTCTCAAAAGTAATCCGGACGTTCCCTTTCCAGCACAAAAGGGGACCTGACTTCCCTGAAGTAACACTAGTGAGTTCCTGAGGTCCCAGTCGGACCTCGAGAAGTACCCCTAGCTTCCCACCGCAATTCGAAAAACACCACAATATTATCCCCTCAATGCGTGATGAGGTAATTTTGCGCTGCAGAATATCAAGAGAAATCCCACATTCCCGCTTCAAAGGCAAAAGGGTACTTGACTCCCTTTATGCGACTCAGAATGTTGCCTAACATCCGTCCTCAGTGGAGTGGAGAACACAATTTATAGACTCAAATTGAAAAGAGGCAATATTCCAATTTAACATCTCAAGAGTATCCCGGACGTTCCCATTTCAACACAAAAGGGGACTTGACTTCCCTGTAGCAAAGCTATCGAGTTCGTGAGGTTCCAGTCAGAAATCGAAAAGTACCCGCTGCTTCTGGCCGCAACTCGAGAAACTCCACAAAATTATCCCTCAATGGGAGATGAGGTAATTTTGCGCTGCAGAATCTCAAGAGAAATCCCACATTACCGCTTGAAAGAAAAAGGGGTACCTGATACACTTTATGCCACTCAGAAAGTTCCCTAACATCTGTCCCCATTGGAGAGGAGAACACACTTTATGGATTCAACACGAAAAGAGGCCCTATTCCAATTAAAGGGCTAGAGAGTAATCCGGAAGTTCCCCTTCCAGCACAAAAGGGGACATGACTTCCCTGAAGTAACTCGAATGAGTTCCTGAGGTCCCCGTCGCACTTCGAGAAACACCCCCAGCTTCCCGTCGCAATTCAAGAAATAGCACAAAATTATCTCCTCAGTGCGAGATGAGGAAATTTTGCTCTGCCGAATCTCAAGAGAAGTCCCAAATTGCCGCTTGAAAGGCAAAAGGGTACTTGATTCCCTTTATGCGACTCAGAATGTTCCCTAACATCTGTCCTCAGTGGAGAGGAGAACACACTTTATGGACTCCAATCGAGAGGAGGAAATATTCCCATTTAATGACTCGAGAGTAACCCGGAAGTTCCTCTTCCAACACAAAAGGGGACTTGACTTCCCTGAAGCAACCCTAGAGAGTTCCTGACATTTCCTTCTCAAATCCAGAAGTACAGCCAGCTTACCTCCACAACTAAAGAAACATCACAAAATTATCCCCTCAATGCGAGATGAGGAAATTTTGCGCTGCAGAATCTCAAGAGAAATCCCACTTTCCCGCTTGAAAGGCAAAAACGGTACTTGACTCCCTTTATGCGACTCAGAACGTTTAACATCTCCAGAGTAACTCGGAATTTCCCCTTCCAACACAAAAGGGGACTTGACATCCCTGAAGCAACCCTAGCGAATTCCTGACGTTCCCTTCACAAATCCAGAAGTACCCCCGGCTTCCCGCCGCAACTAAAGAAACACGACCAAATTATCCCCTTAATGCAAGATGAGGAAACTTTGGGCTGAAAAATCTCAAGAGAAATCCCACATTCCCGCTTGAAAGGCAAAAGGGTACTTGACACATTTTATCCCATTCAGAAAGTTCCCTTTCATCTGTCCCCATTGAAGTGGAGAACACATTTTGTGGACTCAAATCGAGAAGAGGCCTATTCCCTTTAAAGTGCTCTAGAGTAATCCGGAAGTTCCCCTTACAGCAAAAAAGGGGACCTGACTTCCCTGAAGTAACTCCAGTGAGTTCCTGAGGTCCCCGTCGCACCTCAAAAAGTACCCTCAGCTCCCGCCGCAATTCGAGAAACACCACACAATTATCTCCTCAATGCGAAATGAGGAAATTTTGCTCTGCAGAATCTCAAGAGACATCCCACATTCCCGCTTGAAAGACAAAAGGGTACTTGAATCCCTTTATGCGACTCAGAATGTTCCCTAACATCTGTCCTCAGTGGAGTGGAGAACACAATTTATAGACTCAAATTGAGAAGAGGCAATATTCCGATTTAACATCTGGAGAGTATCCGGAGATTCCCGTTTCAACACAAAAGGGGACTTAACTTCCCTGTAGCAATGCGAGCGAGTTACTGAGGTTCCAGTCGGAAATCGAAAAGTACCCGCTGCTTTTGGCCGCAACTCGAGAAACTCCACACAATTATCACTTCAATGCGAGATGAGGAAATTTTGCGCTTCAGAATGTCAAGAGAAATCCCACATTCCCGCTTGAAAGGCAAAAGGGTACTTGACTCCCTTTATGTGAATCAGAATGTTCCCTAACTTCCTTACTCAGTGGAGGTGAGAACACAATTTAAGGACTCAAATCAAGAAGAGGCAATATTCTCATTTAACGGCTTGAGGTTAATCCGGAAGTTCCCCTTCCAAAACAAAAGTGAACTTGACTTCCCTGAAGCAACCCAAGCGAGTTCCTGAGGTCCTGGCGCAACTGGAGTAGTACCCCCTGCTTCTCGCCGCAACTCGAGAAACACCACAAAATTATCCCCTCAATGCGTGATGAGGAAATTTTGCGCTGCAGAATCTCAAGAGAAATCCCACATTTCCGCTTGAAAGGCAAAAGGGTACTTGACTCTCTTGAGGCGACTCAGAATGTTCCCTAACATCCGTCCTCAGTGGGTGGAGAACACACTTTAAGGACTCAAATCGAGAAGAGGCAATATTCCCATTTAATTGCTCGAGAGTAACCCGGAATTTCCCCTCCTAACAATAAAGAGGAGTTGACTACCCTGAAGCGAGCCAATCGAGTTCTTGATGTCCTCCCGCACCTCCAGAACTACCCCATGCTTCTGGCCGCAACTCGAGATAAAACACAAAATTATTCCTTCAAACCTAGATGAGGAAATTTTGCGCTGCAGAATCGCAAGAGAAATCCCACGTTCCCGCATGAAAGGCAAAAGGGTACTTGACACACTTTATGCCACTCAGAAAGTTCCCTAACATCTGTCCCCTTTGGAGAGGAGAACACACTTTATGGATTCAACGCATGAATATGCCCTATTCCAATTAAAGGGCTAGAGAAACATCCAGAAGTTCCCCTTCCAGCACAAAAGGGGACCTGATTTCCCTGAAGTAACTCAAGTGAGTTCCTGACGTCTCCGTCGCACCTCGAGAGGTACCCCCAGCTTCCCGCCGCAATTCGAGAAATAGTACAAAATTATCCGCTCAGTGCGAGATGAGGAAATTTTGCGCCGCAAAATCTCAAGAGAAATCCCACTATCCGCTTGAAAGGCAAAGGGGTACTTGACTCCTCTTATGCGACTCAGTATGTTCCCTAACATCCGTCCTCAGTGGAGAGGAGAACACACTTTATGGACTCAAAACGAGAAGAGGCAATATTCCCATTTAACGGTTGGAGAGTAACCCGGAATTTCCCCTTCCAACACAAAAGGGGACTTGACTTCCCTGAAGCAACCCTAGCGAATTCCTGACCTTCCCTTCACAAATCCAGAAGTACCCCCGGCTTCCCGACGCAACTAAAGAAACATGACCAAATTATCCCCTTAATGCGAGATGAGGAAATTTTGCGCTGAAAAATCTCATGAGAAATCCCACATTCCCGCTTGAAAGGCAAAAGGGTACCTGACACACTTTATGCCACTCAGAAAGTTCCCTAACATCCGTCCCCATTGGAGAGCAGAACACACTTTATGGACTCAACATGAGAAGAGGCCCTATTCCAATTAAAGGGCTAGAGAGTAATCCGGAAGTTCCCCTTCCAGCACAAAAGGGGACATGACTTCCCGGAAGTAACTCGAATGAGTTCCTGAGGTCCCCGACGCACTTCGAGAAATACCCCCAGCTTCCCGCCGCAATTCGAGAAATAGCACAAAATTATCTCCTTAGTGCGAGATGAGGAAATTTTGCGCTGCAGAATCTCAAGAGAAGTCCCACATTCCCGCTTGAAAGGCAAAAGGTACTTGACTCCCTTTATGCGACTCAGAATGTTCCCTAACATCTGTCCTCAGTGGAGAGGAGAACACACTTTATGGACTCAAATCGAGAAGAGGCAATATTCCCATTTAATGACTCGAGAGTAACCGGAAGTTCCCCTTTCAACACAAAAGGGGACTTGACTTCCCTGAAGCAACCTTAGAGAGTTCATGACGTTCCCTTCGCAAATCCAGATGTACCGCCGACTTCCCGCCGCAACTAAAGAAACATCACAAAATTATCCCCTGAATGCGAGATGAGGATATTTTGCGCTGCAGCGTCTCAAGAGAAATACCACATTCCCTCTTGAAGGCAAAAGGGTACTGTACACCTTTTGTGTGACTCAGAAAGTTCCTTAACACAGCCGTCTCCATTGGAGAGGAGAACACACTTTAAGGACTCAGTTCGACATGAGGCCCTATTCCTATTTAACAGATCGAGAGTAAACCGGAAGTTCCCCTCCAACCCAAAAGGGTACCTGACTACACTGAAGCAACCTGAGCGAGTTCCTGAGGTCCCCGTCGCAATTCAAGAAGTAACCCCAGCCTCCTGCCGCAACTCGAGAGACACCAAAAAATTATCCCCTCAATGCGAGATCAGGAAATTTTCACTGCATAATCTCAAGAGTAAGCCCACATTCCTGCTTGAAAGGCAAAAGGGTACTTGACACCTTTTTTGCGACATAGAAAGTTCCCCCATATACCGTCCCCATTGGAGAGAAGAACACAATTTATGGACTCAATTCGAGATGAGGTTCTATTTCCATTTAACGGCTGGAGAGTAATCCGGAAATTTTACTTACAGCACGAAATGGGACCTGACTTCCCTGAAGTAACTCGAGTGAGTCCTGACGTCCCCATCGCATCTCAAGAATTACCCCCAGCTTCCCACCGCAATTCGAGAAACACCACAAAATTATCCCCTCAATGCGAAATCAGGAAATTTTGCACGGCAGAATCTCAAGAGAAATCCCACATTCCCTCTTGATAGGCAAAAGAGTACTGGACTCCCTTTATGCGACTCAAAATGTTCCCTATCATCCGTCCTCAGTGGAGAGGTGAACACACTTTATGGCCTCAAATCGAGAAGAGGAAATTATCCCATTTAACGTCTCGACAGTAATCGGGAAGGTCCCCTTCCAACACAAAAGGGGACATGACTTCCCTGGAGCAAACCGAGCGAGTTCCTGTGGTCTCCGTCTCAACTCCAGAGTACCTACTGCTTTCCGCCATAAGTCGAGAAACAGCACAAAATTATACCCTCAATGCGAGATGAGGTAATTTTGCGCTGCAGAATCTCAAGAGAAATCCCACATTCCCGCTTGAAAGGGAAAAGGGTAGTTGACTCCCTTTTGGCGACTCAGAATGTTCCCTAACATCATTCCACAGTGGAGAGGAGAACACACTTTATGTACTCAAATCAAGAAGATGCAATATTCCCATTTAATGGCTCAAGAGTAATCCGGAAGTTCCTTCCAACACAAAAGGGGACTTGGCTTCCCTGAAGCAACCCGAGTGAGTTCATGAGGTCTCTGTCGAAACTTGAGAAGTACCCCCTGCTTCTCACCTCAACTCGAGAAACACCACAAAATTAACCCCTCAATGCGAGATGAGGTAATCTTGCGCTGCAGAATCTCAAGAAAAATCCCACATTTTCGCTTTAAAGGATAAAGGGTACTTGACTCCCTTGAGGCGACTCAGAATGTTCCCTAACATCCGTCCTCAGTGGAGAGGGGAACACACTTTATGGACTCAAATCGAGAAGAGGCAATATTCCCATTTAACGGCTAGATATTAATCCAGAAGTTCCCCTTCCAACAGAAAAGGGGACTTGACTTCCCTGAAGCAACCTGAGCGAGTTCCTGAGGTTTCCATCACAACTCGAGAAGTACCCCCTTTTTCCCGCCACAACTCGAGGAACACCACAAAACTAACCCCTCAATGTCAGATGAGGTAATTTTGCGCTGCAGAATATCAAGAGAAATCCCTCATTCCCACTGGAAAGGCAAAAGGGTACTTGACACACTTTATGCCACTCAGAAATTTCCCTAACATCCGTTCCCATTGGAGAGGAGAACACACTTTATGGACTTATTTCTAGAAGAGGCCCTATTCACTTTAAAGGGCTTAAAAGTAATACGGACGTTCCCTTTCCAGCACAAAAGGGGACCTGACTTCCTTGAAGTAACTCGAGTGAGTTCCTGAGGTCTCCGTCCCACCTCGAGAAGTACCCCCAGCTACCCGCCGCAATTCGAGAAACACCACAATATTATCCCCTCAGTGCGAGATGAGGAAATTTTGCACTGCAGAATCTCAAGAGAAATCCCACATTCCCGCTTGAAATGCAAAAGGATACTTGACCCCCTTTGCGCGACACAGAATGTTCCCTAACATCCGTCCTCAGTGGGTGGAGAACACATTTTATGAACTGAAATCGAGAAGAGGCAATATTACCTTTTAATGGCTCGAGAGTAACCCGGAAGTTCCCCTCCTAACAATAAAGGGGAGTTGACTTCCCTGAAGCGACCCGAGAGAGTTCTTGATGTCCACCCGCACCTCCAGACTACCCCATGCTTCTGGCCGCAACTCGAGTTAAACCACAATATTATTCCTTCAAAGCGAGATGAGGAAATTTTGCGCTGCAGAATCGCAAGAGAAATCCCACATTCCCGCGTGAAAGGAAAAAGGGTATTTGACACACTTTATGCCACTCAGAAAGTTCCCTAACATCTGTCCCCTTTGGAGAGGAGAACACACTTTATGGATTCAACGCATGAATACGCCCTATTCCAATTAAAGGGCTAGAGAATAATCCGGAAGTTCCCCTTCCAGCACAAAGGGGGACCTGATTTCCCTGAAGTAACTCGAGTGAGTTCCTGATGTCTCCGTCTCACCTCGAGAGGTACCCCCAGCTTCCCGCCGCAGTTCGAATAATAGCACAAAATTATCCCCTCAGTGCGAAATGAGGAAATTTTGCGCTGCAAAATCTCAAGAGAAATCCCACATTCCAGCTTGAAAGGCAAAGGGGTACTTGACTCCTATTATGCGACTCAGAATGTTCCCTAACATCCGTCCTCAGTGGAGTGGAGAACACACTTTATGGACTCAAATCGAGAAGAGGCAATATTCCCATTTAATGACTCGAGAGTAACCCGGAATTTCCCCTTCCAACACAGAAGGGGACTTGACTTCCCTGAAGCAACCCTAGCGAATTCCTGACGTTCCCTTCGCAAATCCAGAAGTACCACCGGCTTCCCGCCGCAACTAAAGAAACACGACCAAATTATCCCCTTAATGTGAGATGAGGAAATTTTGCGCTGAAAAATCTCAAGAGAAATCCCACATTCCCGTTTGAAAGGCAAAAGGGTACTTGACACACATTATGCCACTCAGAAAATTCCCTAACATCCGTCTCCATTGGAGAGCAGAACACACTTTATGGATTCAACATGAGAAGAGGCCCTATTCCAATTAAAGGGCTAGAGAGTAATCCGGAAGTTCCCCTTCCAGCACAAAAGGCGACCTGACTTCTCTGAAATAACTCAAGAGAGTTCCTGAGGTTCCACTGGCAACTCGACATGTACCCCGAGCTTCCCACCGCAATTCGAAAAATACCACAAAATTATGCCCTCAATGCGAGATGCGGAAACTTTGCACTGCAGAATCTCAAGAGAAATCCCACATTCCGGCTTGAAAGGCAAAAGTGTACTTGACTAACTTTATGTCACTCGGGATGTTCCCTAACATCAGTCCTCAGTGGAGAGAAGAACAAAGTTTATGGGCTGAAATGGAGAAGAGGCAATATTCCCATTTAACATCTAGAGAGTAATCTGGAATTTCCCCTTCCAGCACAAAACGGGACCTGACTTCCCTCAAGTAACTCCATTGAGTTCTGAGATCTGTGTCGCAACTCCAGAATTACCCCCAGCTTCATGGCGCAATTCGAGAAACATCACAAAATTATCCCCTCAATGCGAGATGAGGAAATTTTGCGCTGCAGAATCTCATGAGAAATCCCACATTCCCGCTTGAAATGTAAAAGGGTACTTGACTCCCTTTGTACGAATCAGAATGTTCCCTAATTTCCGTCCTCAGTGGAGAGGAGAACACATTTTTTGTTCTCAAATGGAGAAGAGGCAATATAGCCATTTATCGACTCGAGAGAAATCCAGAAGTTCCCCTTCCAACACAAAAGGGGACTTGAATTCCCTGAGGCAACTGGAGCGAGTTCCTGAGGTTTCCTTCGCAAATCGAGAAGTACCCCCATTTTTCCGCCGCAATTCGAGAAACACTACATAACTAACCCCTCAATGCGACATGAGGTAATTTTGCGCTGCAGAATCTCAAGAGAAATCCAACATTCCCGCTTGAAAGGCAAAAGGGTACTTGACTCCCTTTATGCGACTGAGAATGTTCCCTAACATCCGTCCTCAGTGGAGAGGAGAACATACTTTATGGACTCAAATCGAGAAGAGGCAATATTCCCATTTAACGGCTCAAGAGTAATCCAGAAGTTCCCTTCAAGCACAAAAGAGGACATGACTTACGTGATGTAACTCGAGTGAGTTCCTGAGGTCCCCGTCGTCATTCGAGAAATACCCCCTGCTTCCCGCCTCAACTCCAGAAACACCACAAAAGAATCCCCTCAATGCGAGATGTGGTAAATTTTTGCTGCAGAATCTCAAGAGAAATCCCACATTCCCGCTTGAAATTTAAAAGGGTACTTGACTCCTTTTATGCGACTCAGAATGTTCAGAACATCTGTCTTCATTGTAGTGGAGACCACACTTTATGGACTCATATCGAGAAGAGGCCATATTCCCATTTAACGTATGGAGAGTAACCCGGAAGTTCCCCTTCCAACACTAAAGAAGACTTGACTTCCCTGAAGCAATTGGAGCGAGTTCCTGAGGTCCCGGTGCAACTCGAGAAGTTCCCCCTGCTTCTTGCCATAACTCAAGAAACACCACAAAATTATCCCCTCAATACGAGATGAGGAAATTTTGCGCTGCAGAATCTCAAGAGAAATCCCACATTCGCGCTTGAAAGGCAAAAGGGTACTTGACTCCCTATAGGCGAATCAGAATGTTCCCTAACATCCGTCCTCAGTGAAGAGGAGAACACACTTTATGGACTCAAATCGAGAAGTGGCAATATTCCCATTTAACGGCTCGAGAGTAATCCGGAAGTTCCCTTGCAGCACAAAAGGGGACCTGACTTCCCTGAAGTAACTCGAGTGAGTTCCTAGGTCCCCGTCATAACTTGAGAAGTACCCCCTGAATCCCGTCTCAACTCCAGAAACACCACAAAAGTATCCCCTCAATGGGAGATGTGGTAATTTTGTGCTGCACAATCACAAGAGAAATCCCACAGTCCCGCTTTAAAGGCAAAAGTGTACTTGACACAATTTATGCCACTCAGAAAGTTCCCTAACCTCAGGCCCCATTGGAGAGGAGAACACACTTTATTGATTCAACACGTGAAGACGCCCTATTCCAATTAAAGGGATAGAGAGTAATCTGGAATTTCCCCTTCCAGCTCAAAAGGTGACCTGACTTCCCTGAAGTAACTCGAGTGAGTTCCTGAGGTCTCCATCACACCTTGAGAAATACCCCCAGCTTCCCGCCGCAATTCGAGAAATACAACAAAATTATCCCCTCAATGCGTGATGAGGAAATTTTGTGCTGCAGAATCTCAAGAGAAATCCAACATTCCCGCTTGAAAAGTAAAAGGGTACTTGACTTCCTTTAGGCCACTCTGAATGTTCCTTAACATCCGTCCTCAAGGAGAGGAGAACACAATTTATGCAATGAAATAGAAAGGAGGTAATATTTCGATTTAAAGGCTCGAGAGTGATCCGGAAGTTCCCCTTCCAACACAAAAGGGGACTTGACTTCCCTGAAGAAACTTGACCGAGTTCCTGAGGTTCCCGTCGCAACTCAAGAAGTACCCACTTTTTCCCACCCAACACGAGAAACACCACAAAATTATGCCTTCAATTCGAGATGAGGTAATTTTGCGCTCAGAATCTCAGGAGAAATCCCACATTCCCGGGTGAAACGCAAAAAGGTACTTGACTCCCTTTGTGCGACACAGAATGTTCCCTAACATCTTTCCCCATGGGAGAGGAGAACACATTTAATGGACTCAACTCAAGAAGAGGGCCTATTCCCATTAAAGGCCTAGAGAGTAATCTGGAAGTTCCCCTTCCAGCACAGAAGGGAACCTGACTTCTCTGAAGTAACTCGAGTGAGTTCCTGAGGTCCCCTTCCCACCTCGAGATGTTCCTCCAGCTTCCCGCCGCAATTCGAGAAATACCACAAAATTATCCCCTCAATGCGAGATGAGGAAATTTTCCGCTGCAGAATCTCAAGAGAAATCCCACATTCACGCTTGAAAGGCAAAAGGGTACTTGTCTCCCTTAAGCGACTCATGATGTTTCCTAGCCTCCGTGCTCAGTGGAGAGGAGAACACATTTTATGGACTCACATAGAAAAGAGGCAATATTCCCATTTAACGGCTGGAGAGTAATCCAAAGTTCCCCTTCCAACACAAAAGGGGACTTGACTTCCCTGAAGCAACTCGAGCGAGTTCCTAAGGTTCCTGTCGCAAATCGAAAAGTACCCTCTGCTTCCCGCCGCAACTCTAGAAACAATAACAAAATTATCCCCTCAAAGCGAGATGAGGTAATTTTGCACTGCAGAATCTCAAGAGAAATCCCACATTCCCTCTTGAAAGGCAAAAGGGTACTTTACACACTTTATCCAATTCAGAAATTTCCTTATCATGTGTCCCCATTGGAGAGGACAACACATTTTATGCACTCAAAACTAGAAGAGGCCTATTTCCTTTAAAGGGCTGGCGATTAATCTAGAAATTCCCCTTCCAACAAAAAAGGAGACCTGACTTCCCTCAAGTAACTCAAGTGACTTCCTGAGGTCCCCGTCGCACCGCAAAAAGTACCCCCAGCTTCCTGCCGCAATTCGAGAAATACCAGAAAATCATCCCCTCAATGCGAGGTGAGGAAGTTTTGCGCTGCAGAATCTCAAGAGAAATCCCACATTCCCGCTTGAAAGGCAAAAGGGTACTTGACTCCCTGTATGCGATTCAGAATGTTCCCTAACATCCGTCCACATTGGAGAGGGTAACACACTTTATGGACTCAAATCGAGAAGAGGCAATATTCCCATTTAACGGCTCGAGAGTAATCCGAAAGTTCCCCTTCCAACACAAAAGTTGACTTGACTTCCCTGAAGCAACACGAGCGAGTTTCAGAGGTCCCCGTCGCAAATTGAGAAGTACCCCCTGCTTCCCGCCGCAACTCGAGAAACACCACAAAATTATCCCCTCAATCGTTGATGAGGTAATTTTCACTGCAGAATCTCAAGAGAAATCCCACATTCCCGCTTGAAAAGCAAAAGTGTACTTGACTCAATTTATGCGACTCAGAAGTTTCCCTAACATCCGTCCTCAGTGGAGAGGAGAACACAGTTTAAGGACTGACATAGAGAAGAGGCAATATTCCCATTTAACGGCTATAGAGTAATCCAAAAGTTCCCCTTCCAAGACAAAAGGGGACCTGACTTCCCTGAAGTAACTCCAGTGAGTTGCTGAGGTCCCCATCGCAACATGAGAAGTACCCCCTGCTTCCCACCGCAATTCGAGAAACACCACAAAATAATTACCTCAATGCGCGATGAGGAAATTTTGCACTGCAGGATCTCAAGAGAAATCCCACATTCCTGCTTGAAAGGCAAAAGGGTACTTTACTCCCTTTATGCGACTCAGAATGTTCCCTGACATCCGTCCTCATAGGAGAGGAGAACATATTTATGGACTCAAATCGAGAAGAGGCAATATTCCCATTAAACGGCTAGAGAGTAATCCGGAAGTTCCCTTCCAGCACAAAAGGGGACCTGACTTGGCGAAAATAACTCGAGTGAGTTCCTAGTTTTCCGTCGTAACTCGAGAAGTACCCCCTGCTTCTGGCCGCAACTCCAGAAACACCACAAAATTATCCCCTCAATGCGAGATGAGGAAATTTTGAGCTGCAGAATCTCAAGAGAAATCCCACATTCCCGCTTGAAAGGAAAAAGGGTACTTGACACACTTTATGCCATTAAGAAAGTTCCCTAACATCCGTCCCCATTGGAGAGGAGAACACATTTTATGGACTCAACTCTAGAAGAGGCCTATTGCCATTAAAGGGCTCCAGAGTAATCCTAAAGTTCCACTTCCAGCACAAAAGGGGACCTGACTTCCCTGAAGTAAATCTAGTGAGCTGCTGAGGTCCCATTGGCAACTCGAGATATACCCCCAGCTTCCCGCCGAAATTCGAGAAACACCTAAAATTATGCCCTCAATGCAAGATGAGGTAATTTTCCATTGCATAATCTCAAGAGAAATCCCACATTCACGCTTGAAAGGCAAAATGGAACTTGACTCCCTTTATGTGACTCAGAATATTCCCTAACATCCGTCCTCTGTGGATAGGGGAACACACTCTATTGACTCAAATGGAGAAGAGGCAATATACCTATTTATCGGCTCCAGAGTAATCCGGAACTTCCCCTTCCAACACCAAAGGGAACTTGACTTCCCTGAAGCAACTGGAGCGAGTTCCTGACGTCCCTGTCGCAACTTGAGAAGTACCCCCAGCTTCCCGCCGCAACTCGAGAAACACCACAAAATTTTCCCATCAATGCGAGATGAGGAAATTCTGCGCTTCAGAATCTCAAGAGAAATAACACATTCCCGCTTGAAAGGCAAAAGTGTACTTGACACAGTTTATGCCACTCAGAATGTTCCCTAACGTCTGTCCCCATTGGAGAGGAGAACACACTTTATCGACTCAAATCAAGAAGAGGCCCTATTCCGATTAAAGGGTTAGAGAGTAATCCCGAAGTTCCCCTTCCAGCACAAAAGGGAACCTGATTTCCAGAAGTAACTCGAGTGAGTTCCTGAGGTCCCCGTCGCACCTCGAGATGTTCCTCCAGCTTCCTGCCACAATTAGAGAAATACCACAAAATTATCCCCTCAATGCGAGATGGGGAAATTTTCCGCTGCAGAATCTCAAGAGAAATCCCACATTCACGCATGAAAGGAAAAAGCGTACTTGACTCCCATAAGCGACTCAGAATGTTTCCTAACCTCCGTGCTCAGTGGAGAGGAGAACACATTTTATGGACTTACATAGAGAAGAGTCAATATTCCCATTTAAGCGCAGGAGAGTAATCCAGAAGTTCCCCGTCCAACACAAAAGGGGACTTGACTTCCCTGAAGCAACCCGAGCGAGTTCCTAAGGTTCCCGTCGCAAATCGAAAAGTACCCGCTGCTTCCCGCCGCAACTCGAGAAACAACACAAAATTATCCCCTCAAAGCGAGATGAGGTAATTTTGCGCTGCAGAATCTAAAGAGAAATCCCACATTCCCTCTTGAAAGGGAAAAGGGTACTTTACACAGTTTATCCAATTCAGAAAGTTCCTTATCATCTGTCCCCATTGGAGAGGAAAACACATTTTATGCACTCAAATCTAGAAGAGGACTATTTCCTTTAAAGGGCTGGAGAGTAACCCAGAATGTCTCCTTCCAACACAAAAGGGGACTTGACTTCCCTGAAGTAACCCTAGAGATTTCCTGACATTCCAATCGCTCATCCAGAAGTACCTCGATCTTCCAGACACAACTAAAGAAACATCAGAAAATCATCCCCTCAATGCGAGATGAGGTAATTTTGCGCTGCAGAATCTCAAGAGACATCCCACATTCCTGCTTGAAAGGCAAAAAGGTACTTGACACACTTTATGCCACTCAGAAAGTTCCCAAACATCAGTCCCCATTGGAGAGGAGAACACACTTTATGGATTCAAAACGAGAAGATGACCTATTCCAATTAAAGGGCTAGAGAGTAATCCAAAAGTTCCCCTTCCAGCACAAAAGGTGACTTGAATTCTCTGAAATAACTCAAGTGAGTTCCTGAGGTCTCAGTCACAACTCTAGTAGTACCCCCAGCTTCCCGCCACAATTCAAGAAATACCACAAAATTTTGCCCTCAATGCGAGATGAGGAAATTTTGCGCTGCAGGATCTCAAGAAAAATCCCACATTCCCGCTTGAAAGGAAAAGTGATACTTAACACCCTTTATGCGACTCAGAATGTTCCCTAACATCTGTCCTCTGTGGAGTGGGGAACACACTCTGTTGACTCAAATCGAGAAGAGGCAATATTCCCATTTAACGGCTCGAGAGTAATCCAAAAGTTCACCTTTCAACAAAGAAGTTGACTTGACTTCCTTGAAGCAACCCGAGAGAGTTTCTGAGGTCCCCGTTGCAACTCGAGAAGTACCCCCTGCTTCCCGCCGCAACTCGAGAAACACCACAAAATTATCCCCTCAATCGTGGATGAGGTAATTTTCGCTGCAGAATCTCAAGAGAAATCCCACATTCCCGCTTGAAAAACAAAAGGGTACTTGACTCCGTTCATGCGACTCAGAAGGTTCCTTAACATCCGTCCTCAGTGGAGAGGAGAACACAGTTTATGGACTGAAATCAAGAAGAGGCAATAGAGTAATTGGAAAGTTCCCCTTCCAACACAAAAGGAGACCTGACTTCCCTGAAATAACTCCAGTGATTTGCTGAGGTCCACGTCATAACTCGAGAATTACCCCTAGCTTCCTGCCGCAATTCGAGAAACACCACAAAATTATCCCTTCAATGCTAGATGATTAAATTTTACCCTGAAGTATCTCAAGAGAAATCTCACATTCCCGCTTGAAAGGCAAAATAGTACTTGACTCCCTTTATGCGAATCAGAGTGTTCCCTAACATTTGTCCTCAGTGGATAGGAGAACACACTTTATGGTCTCAAATGGAGAAGAGGTAATATACCCATTTATCGGCTCGAGAGTAATCCGGAAGTTCCCCTTCCAGCACAAAACGGGACCTGACTTCCCTGAAGTAACTCTAGTGTGTTCCTGAGGTCCTCCTCACACCTCGAGAAGTACCTCCAGCTTCCCGCCATAATTCGAGAAACACCACAAAATTATCCCCTCAATGCGAGATGAGTAAATTTTGTGTGGCATAATCTCAAAAGAAATCCCACATTACCGATTGAAAGGGAAAAGGGTACTTGACTCCTTTTATGAGACACAGAATGTTCCCTAACATCAGTCCTCAGTGGGTAGAGAACACATTTTATGCACTGAAATCGAGAGGCAAAATTCCCATTTAAAGGCTGAAGAGTAACCGGGAAGTTCCCCTTCAAACACAATAGGGGACTTGACTTCCCTGAAGCAACCCGAGCGTGTGCCTGAAATCCCCGTCGCAACTGGAGACGTACCCCCTGCTTCCAGCCGCAACATGAGAAACACCACAAAATTATCGCCTCAATGCAAGATGAGGTAATTTTCCGCTGCAGAATTTCAAGAGAAATCCCACATTCCCGCTTGAAAGGCAAAAGCTTTCTTTACACACTTTATCCCCTGCAGAAAGTTCCCTATCCTAGTCCCCATTGGAGAGGAGAACACATTTTATGGACTCAAATCGAGAAGAGGCCTATTCCCTTTTAATGGCTCGAAAGTAATTCGGAAGTTACCCTTCCTGCAAAAAAGGGGACCTGACTTCTGTGAAGTACCTCGAGTGAGTTCCTGAGGTCCCCGTCGCACCTCGACAAGTACCCCCAGCTTCCCGCCGCAATTCGAGAAACACCACAAAATTATCCCCTCAATGCGAGATAAGGAAATTTTCTGCTGCAGAATCTCAAGAGAAATCCCACATTCCCTCTTGAAAAGCAAAAGGGTACTTGACTCCCTTTATGCGACTCAGAATGTTCCCTCACATACATCCTCAGTGAAGAGGAGAACACAATTTATGGTCTCAAACAGAGAGGAGGCAATATTCCCATTAAATGGCTCGAGAGTAATCCGGAAGTATCCTTCCAGCACAAAAGGGGACCTGACTTCCCTGAAGTAACCGAGTGAGTTCCTCAGGTCCCCGTCGTATCTCGAGAAGTACCCCCTGCTACCTGCAGCAACTCCAGAAACACCACAAAATTATCCCCTCAGCGCAAGATGAGGTAATTTTGCGCTGCACAATCTCAAGAGAAATCCCACATTTCCGCTTGAAAGGCAAAAGTGTACTTTACAACTATATGCCATTAAGAAAGTTCCTAACATCCGTCCCCATGGGAGAGCAGAGCACACTTTATGGACTAAACTCAGGAAAGGCCCTATTCCCTTTAAAGGTCTCAAAACTAATCCGGACTTTCCCTTTTCAGCTAAAGGGGACGTGAATTTTCTGAAGTAACTCGAATGAATTCCTGAGGTCCCCATCATAACTGAAGAAGTACCCCACTGCTTCCCTCCTCAATTCCAGAAAAACCACAATATTATGCCCTCAATGTGAGATCAGGTAATTTTACGCTGCACAATCTCAAGAGAAATCCCACATTCCCGCTTCAAAGGCAAAAGTGTACTGGACTCCCTTTATGTGACTCAGAATGTTCCCTAACATCAGTCCTCAGTGGAGAGGAGAACACACTTAATGGACTCAAACCAGAAGAGGCAATATTCCCATTTAACGGCTCAAGATTAACACGGAAGTACGCTTCCAGCACAAAAGGGGACTTGACTTCCCTGAAGGAACCCGAGCGAGTTCCTGAGGTTCCCGTCGCAAATCAAAAAGTACCCGATGCTTCCCGCTGCAACACGAGAAACGCCACAAAATAATTCCTTCTATGCGAGATGAGGTAATTTTCCGCTCCAGAATCTCAAGAGAAATCCCACATTCCCGCTTGAAAGGCAAAAGACTATTTACAAACTTTATCCCATTTAGAAAGTTCCCTATCATCTGTCCCCATTAAAGTGGAGAACACATTTTATGGACTCAAATCGAGAAGAGGCCTATTCCCTTTAAAGGGCTCGAGAGTAATCCGGAAGTTCCCCTTCCAGTAAAAAAGTGAACCTGACTCCCCTGAAGTAACTCGAGTGAGTTCCTGAGGTCCCTGTCGCACTTCAAAAAGTACCCCCAGCTTCCCGCCGCAATTCGAGAAACACCAATTACCACCTCAGTGCGACATGAGTTAATTTTGCGCTGTAGAATCTCAAGAGAAATCCCACATTCCCGCTTGAAATTCAAAAGGGTACTTGACTCCCTTTATGCGACTCAGACTGTTCCCTAACATCCGTCCGCAGTGGAGTGGAGAACACACTTATGGACTCAAATCGAGAAAAGACAATATTCCCATTTAACGGCTCGAGCGTAACACGAATGTTCCCCTTCCAACACAAAAGGGGACTTAAATTCCCTGAAGCAATTCAAGCTTGTTCCTGATGTTCCCATCTCAAATCTAAAAGTAACCGCTCTTTCCCGTCACAACTCGAGAAACACGACAAATTATCCCCTCAATGCGAGATGAGGTAATTTTGCGATGCAGAATCTCAAGAGAAATCCCACATTCCCGCTCGAAAGGAAAAAGGGTACTAAACTCCCTTTATACGACTCAGAATATTCCCTAACATCCGTTCCCATTGGAGAGGAGAACACATTTTATGGACTCAACTCGAGAAGAGGCCTATTGCCATTAAAGGGCTCGGGAGTAATTCGGAAGTTCCCCTTCCAGCTCAAAAGGGGACCTGACATTCCTGAAGTAACTCTAGTGAGTTCCTGAGGTCCTTTTGCCAACTCGAGATATACCCCCAAATTCCCGCCGCAATTCGAGAAACACCACAAAATTACCCACTCAATGCGAGATGAGGAAATTTTGCGCTGCAGAAGCTCAAGAGATATCCCACGTTCCCGCTTGAAAGGCAAAAGGGTACTTGACTCCCTTTATGCCACTCAGAATGTTCCCTAACATCCGTCCTCAGTGGAGAGGAGAACACAATTTATGGACTCAAATCGAGAAGAGGCAATATTCCCATTTAACGGATCGAGAGTAATCCGGAAGTTCCCTTTCCAACACCAAAGGGGACTTGACTTCCCTGAAGCAATCCGAGCGAGTTCCTGAGGTTCCCGTCGAAAATCGAAAAGTACCCGATGCTACCCGCTGCAACAGGAGAAACACCACAAAATTATACCCTCTATGAGGGATAAGGTAATTTTGCTTTGCAGAATCTCAAGAGAAATCCCACATTCCCGCTTGAAAGGCAAAAGGGTACTTTACACACTTTCTCCCATTTAGAAAGTTCCCATTCATCTGTCCCCATTGGAGAGGAGAACACATTTTATGCACTCAAATCGAGAAGAGGCCTATTCCCTTTAAGGGTTCGACAGTAATCCAGAAGTTCCCTTCCGGCACAAAAGGGGACCTGACCTCTTAAGTCACTTGAATGAGTTACTGAGGTCCCCTTCGCACCTCAAAATTTACCAAAAGTTTCCCGCCGCAATTAGAGAAACACCAAATTATTATCCCGTTAATGCGACCTGAGGTAATTTTGCACTGCAGAATCTCAAGAGAAATCCCACATTCCCGCTTGAAAGGCAAAAGGGTACTAAACTTCCTTTATGCGACTCAGAATGTTCCCTAAAATCCGTCCCCATTGGAGAGGAGAACACACTTTATGGACTCAAAACGAGAAGAGGCAATATTCCCATTTATGAATCGAGAGTAACCCGGAAGTTCCCCTTCCAGCATAAAAGGGGACTTGACTTCCCTGAAGGAACTCGAGTGAGTTCCTGAGATCCCTGTCGTAAATCGAGAAGTACCCCCAGCTTCCCGCCGCAATTCGAGAAACACCACTATATTATCCCCTCAATGCGAGATGAGGAAAATTTGCGCTGCAGAATCTCAAGAGAAATCACACATTCCCGCTTGAAAGACAAAGGTTTACTTCACTCCCTTTATGCGACTCAGAATGTTCCCTAATATCCGTCCTCAGTGGAGTGGAGAACATACTTTATGTACTCAACTCGAGAAGAGGCCCTGTTCCCTTTAAAGGGCTCAAAAGTACTCGGACATTCCCTTTCCAGCATAATAGGGGACCTGACTTCCCTGAAGTAACTCGAGTAAGGTCCTGAGGTCCCCATCGTAACTGGAGAAGTACCTCCTGCTTCCCTCCGCAAATCCAGAAACACCACAAAATTATGCCCTCAATGCGAGATGAGGAAATTTTACACTGCACAATCTCAAGAGAAATCCCACATTCCCACTTGAAAGGCAAAAGGGTACTTGACTCCCTTGAGGCGACTCAGAATGTTCCCTAACATCCGTCCTCAGTGGAGTGGAGAAAATACTTTATGGACTCAAATTGAGAAGAGGCAATATTCCCATATATGGGTTCGAAAGTAATCCGGAAGTGCCCCTTCCAACAAAAAAGGGGATGTGACTTCCCTGAAGCAACTCGAGCGAGTACTTGATGTCCCCGTCCCAACTCGAGTGGTACCCCCTGCTTCCCGCCGCAACATGATATACAGAACAAAATTATCCCCTCAATGCAAGATGAGGAAATTTTGCGCTGCAGAATCTCAGGTGAAATCCCACTTTCGCGCTTGAAAGGCAAAAGGATTCTTGAAACATTTTATGACACTTAGAAAGTTCCCTAACATACGTCCAAACTGGAGAGGAGAACACACTTTATGGAGTCAACTCGAGAAGAGGCAACATTCCCATTTAATGGCTGGAGAGTAATCCGGAAGTTCCCCTTCCAACACAAAAGGGGATATGAATTCCCTGAAGCGACCCGAGCGTGTTCCTGAGTTCCCCGTCACAACTGGAGATGGACCCTCAGCTTCCCACGGCAATTCGAGAAACAACACAAAATTAACTCCTCAATGCGAGATGAGGAAATTTTCCGCTGCAGAATCTCAAGAGAAATCCCACATTCCCGCTTGAAAGGCAAAATGGTACTTGAAACACTTTACGCCACTCAGAAAGTTCCCTAACATCCGTCCCCATTGTTGAGGAGAACACACTTTATGGACTCAAATCGAGAAGAGGCAATATTCCCACTAAAGGGCTGGAGAGTAATTCGGAAGTTCCCCTTTCAACACAAAAGGGGAACTGACTTCCCTGAAGCATCTCGAGCGAGTACTTGAGGTCCCCGTCCCAACTCCAGTAGTATCCCCAGCTTCCCACCGCAAATCGAGAAAACCCACAAAATTATCCCTTCAATGCGAGATGAGGAAATTTTGAGCTGCAGAATCTCAAGAGAAATTTCACATTCCCGCTTGAAAGGAAATAGGTTACTTGATTTCCTTTATGCGACTCAGAATGTTCCGTAACATCCGTCCTCATTGGAGAGGGGAACACACTTTATGGACTCAAATCGAGAAGAGGCAATATTCACATTTAACGGCTCGAGATTAATGCCGAAGTTCCCCTTCCAACACGAAAGTGGACTTGACTTCCCTTAAGCAACCCGAGCGAGTTCCTGAGGTTCCCGTCGCAACTCGAGAAGTACCCCCAGCTTCCCGCCGCAATTCGAGAAACAACACAAAATTATCCCCTCAATTCGAGATGAGGAAGTTTTGCGCTGCAGAATCTCAAGACAAATCCCACGTTCCCTCTTGAAAGGCAAAAGGGTACTTGACTCGCTTTATGCAACTCAGAATTTTCCCTAACATCCATCCTCAGTGGAGAGGAGAACACACTTTATGGACTCAAATCGAGAAGAGGTG
Organism: Moschus berezovskii; assembly: GCF_049115385.1. Classification (NCBI taxonomy): domain Eukaryota; kingdom Metazoa; phylum Chordata; class Mammalia; order Artiodactyla; family Moschidae; genus Moschus; species Moschus berezovskii. The sequence continues at coordinate 2,333,725 of NC_142465.1, forward strand.
ATATTCCCATTTAAGGGCTCGAGAGCAATCCGGAAGTTCCCCCTTCCAACACAATAGGGGACTTGACTTCCCTACAGCATCCCTAGCGAGTTCCTGACGTTCCCTTCGCAAATCCATAAATACCCCCGGCTTCCTTCCACAGCTAAAGAAACACCACATAATTATCCCCTCAATGCGAGATGAGGTAATTTTTCACTGCAGAATCTCAAGGGAAATCCCACAGTGATGCTTGAAAGGCAAAAGTGTACTTGACATAATTTAGGCCTCTCAGAAAGTTTTTTAACTTCGGTCCCCATTGGAGAGGCAATCACACTATATGGACTCAATTCGAGAAGAGTCCCTCTTGCCATTAAAGGGCTCAAGAGTAATCCGGAAGCTCCCCTTCCAGAACAAAAGGGGACCTGACATCCCAAAGTAACTCTAGTGAGTTCCTGAGGTCTCATTGGCAACTCAAGAAGTACCACCAGCTTCCCACCGCAATTCCAGAAACACAACAATATTTTTCCCTCAATGCGAGATGAGGAAATTTTACTCTGCAGAATCTCAAGAGAAATCCCACATTCTCGCTTGAAAGGCAAATGGGTACTTGACACACTATATGCCACTCAGAAAGTTCCCTAGCATCCGTTCCCATTGGAGAGGAGAACATATGTAAAGGAGTTAACTCGAGAAGAGGCCCTATTCCCTTTAAAGGGCTCAAAAGTAATCCGGACTTTCCCTTTCCAGCACAAATGGGGACCTGACTTCCCTGAAGTAACTCGAGTGATTTCCTGAGGTCCCCGTTGCACCTCGAGAAGTACCCCCTGATTCCCGCCGCAATTTGAGAAACACCACAATATTATTCCCTCAATGCGAGATGAGGTAATTTTGCGCTGCAGAATATCAAGAGAAATCCCACATTCCCGCTTGAAAGGCAAAAGGGTACTTGACTCCCTTTATGCGACTCAGAATGTTCCCTAACATCCGTCCTCAGTGGAGTGGAAAACAATTTATGGACTCAAATTGAGAAGAGACAGTATTCCGATTTAACATATCGAGAGTATCCCAGACGTTCCCCTTCCAAACAAAAGGGGACTTGACTACCCTGAAGCAATGCGATCGAGTTCATTAGGTTCCCGAGGCAAATCGAAAAGTACCTGCTACTTCCGGCCGCAACTCGAGAAACACCACAAAATTATCCCCTCAATGGGAGATGAGGTAATTTTGCGCTGCAGAATCCCAAGAGAAATCCCACATTCCCGCTTGAAAGGCAAAAGGGTACTTGACTCCCTTTATGGGACTCAGAATGTTCCCTAATATCCGTGCTCAGTGGATGGAGAACAAACTTTATGGATTCAAATCTAGAAGAGGCAATATTTCCATTTAATGACTGGAGAGTAACCCGAAAGTTCCCCTTCCAACACAAAAGGGGACTTGACTTCCCTGAAGCAACCCTAAAGAGTTCCTGACTTTCCCTTCGCAAATCCAGAAGTATCCCCGGCTTCCTGGCACAAATAAAGAAACACCACAAAATTATCCCCTCAATGCGAGATGAGGTAATTTTGCGCTGCAGAATCATAAGAGAAATCCCACATTACCGCCTGTAAAACAAAGGAGTACTTGACACTCTTTATGCCACTCATAAAGTTCCTTAACATCCGTCCCCATTGGAGAGGAGAACACATTTTATGGACTCAAATCGAGAAGAGGCCTATTGCCATTAAAGGGCTCGGGAGTAATCTGGAAGTTCCCCTTCCAGCTCAAAAGGGGACCTGACATCCTTAAAATAACTCTAGTGAGTTCCAGAGGTCCTTTTTGCAACTCAAGATGAACCCCCAACTTCCTGCCGCAATTCGAGAAACACCACAAAATTATCCCCTCAATTCGAGATGAGGAAATTTTGCAATGCAGAATGTCAAGAGAAATCCCACATTTCCGCTTGAAAGGCAAAAGTGTACTTGACTCCCTTTATGCGACTCAGAATGTTCCCTAACATCCGTTCTCAGTGGAGAGGAGAACACACTTGATGGACTCAAGCGAGAATAGACAATATTCCCATTTAACTGATTGAGAGTAACCCGGAAGTTCCCATTCCAACACAAAAGGGGACTTGACTTCCCTGAACCAACTCGAGCGAGTTCCTGAGGTTCCCTTTGCAAATCGAAAAGTACCCGGTGCTTCCCGCTGCAACACGAGAAATGCCACAAAATTATCCCCTCTATGGGAGAAGAGGTAATTTGGCGCGGCAGAATCTCAAGAGAAATCCCACATTTTCGCTTGAAAGGCAAAAGTGTACTTGACACACTTTATGCCACTCAGAATGTTCCCTAATATCGGTCCCCATTGGAGAGGAGAACACACTTTATGGATTCATCTCGTGAAGACGCCCTATTCCAATTAAAGTGCTAGAGAGTAATCCGGAAGTTCCCCTTCTAGCACAAAAGGCGACTTGACTTCCCTGAAGTAACTCGAGTGAGTTCCTGAGGTCCTCGTCGCACCTCGAGAAATACCCCCAGCTTCCCGCCGCAATTCGAGAAATACAACAAAATTATCCCCTCAATGCGAGATGACTAAATTTTGTGCTGTAGAATCTCAAGAGAAATCTCACATTCCCGCTTGAAAGGCAAAAGGATACTTGACAAACTTTATGCCACTCAGAAAGATCCCTGACATCCGTCCCCAATGGAGACGTGACACACTTTATGGACTCAACATGAGAAGAGGCCCTATTCCCACTAAAGGGCTCCAATGAAATCTGGAAGTTCCCCTTCCAGCATAAAAGGGGACCTGACTTCCCTGAAGTAAATCGAATGAGTTCCTGCGTTCCCCGTCGCAACTGGAGATGTACCCTCAGCTTCCCACCGCAATAAGAGAAACACCACAAAATTAACTCTTCAAAGCGAGATGAGGAAATTTTGCGCTGCAGAATCTCAAGAGAAATCCCACGTTCCCGCTTGAAAGGCAAAAGGGTACTTGAAACACTTTACGCCACTCACAAAGTTCCCTAACATCCGTCCCCATTGGAGAGGAGAACAGACTTTATGGACTCAAATCGAAAGGAGGCAATATTCCCACTAAAAGGCTGGAGAGTAATTCGGAAGTTCCCCTTTGAACACAAAAGAGGACCTGACTACCCTGAAGCAGCTCAAGCGAGTACTTGAGTTCCCCGTCGCAACTCGAGAAGTACCCCCTGTTTGCCGCTGCAACTCGAGAAACACCACAAAATTATTCCCTCAATGAGAGATGAGGTGATTTTGCGCTGCAGAAACTCAAGAGAAATCCCACATTTTCGCTTGAATGGCAAAAGGGTACTTGACTACCTGTATGCGACTCAGAATCGTCCCTAACATCCGTCCTCAGTGGAGAGGAGAACACACATTATGGACACAAATCGAGAAGAGGCAATATTCACATTTAAAATATCGAGAGTAATCTGGATGTTCCCCTTCAAACACAAAAGGGGACTTGACATTCCTGAAGAAACCAAAGTGAGTTCCTGAGGCCCCCGTCACAACTCCAGTAGTACCCCCAGTTTCCAGCCACAATTCGAGAAAACCCACAAAATTATCCCCTCAATGCGAGATGAGGAAATTTTGAGCTGCAGAATCTCAAGAGAAATTCCACATTCCTGCTTGAAAGGAAAAAGGGTACTTGCTTTCCTTTATGCAACTCAGAATGTTCCCTAACATCCGTCCTCAGTGGAGAAGGGAACACACTTTATGGACTCAAATCGAGAAGAGGCAATATTCCCATTTAACGGCTCGAGATTAATGCAGAATTTCCCCTTCCAACATTAAAGGGGACTTGACCTCCCTGAAGTAAATAGAATGAGTTGCTGAGTTCCCCGTCGCAATTGGAGATGTACCCCCAGCTTGCCGCCGCAATTCGAGAAACACCACAATATTATCCCCTCAATGCGTTATGAGGTAATTTTGCGCTACAGAATATCAAGAGAAATCCCACATTCCCGCTTGAAAGGCAAAAGTGTACTTGACTCCTTTTATGCGACTGAGAATGTTGCCTCACATCCGTCCTCAGTTGAGTGGAGAACACAATTTATGGACTCAAATCAAGAACAGACAATATTCCGATTTAACATCTCGAGAGTATCCTGGACGTTCCCCTACCAACACAAAAGAGGACTTGACTTCCCTGAAGCAGCCCTAGAGAGTTCCAGACGTTCCCTTCGCAAATACAGAAGTAACCCCGGCTTCCCGCCACAACTAAAGAAACATCACAAAATTATCCCCTCAAATGCGAGATGAGGAAATTTTGCGCTGCAAAATATCAAGAGAAATCCCACATTCCCGCATGAAAGGCAAAAGGGTACTTGATACCCTTTATGCAACTCAGAAGGTTCCCTCACATCCGTCCTCAGTGGGTGGAGAACACAATTTATGGACTCAAATCGAGAAGAGACAATATTCCGATTTAACATCTCGAGAGTATCCTGGACGTTCCCCTACGAAGACAAAAGGGGATTTGTCTTCCCTGAAGCAGCCCTAGACATTTCCAGACGTTCCCTTCGCAAATCCAGAAGTACCCCCGGCTTCCCGCCACAACTAAAGAAACATCACAAAATTATCCCCTCAAATGCAAGATGAGGTAATTTTGCGCTGCAGAATCTCAAGAGAAATCCCACATTCCCGCATGAAAGGCAAAAGGGTACTTGATACCCTTTATGCAACTCAGAAGGTTCCCTCACATCCGTCCTCAGTGGGTGGAGAACACAATTTATGGACTCAAATCGAGAAGAGACAATATTCCGATTTAACATCTCGAGAGTATCCTGGACGTTCCCCTACGAAGACAAAAGGGGATTTGTCTTCCCTGAAGCAGCCCTAGACATTTCCAGACGTTCCCTTCGCAAATCCAGAAGTACCCCCGGCTTCCCGCCACAACTAAAGAAACATCACAAAATTATCCCCTCAAATGCAAGATGAGGTAATTTTGCGCTGCAGAATCTCAAGAGAAATCCCACATTCCCGCTTGAAAGGCAAAAGGGTACTTGACTCCATTTATGCGACTCAGAATATTCCCTAACATCCGTCCCCATTGGGGAGGAGAGCATACTTTATGGACTCAAAACGAGAAGAAGCTCTTTTCCCATTAAAGGGCTCAAGAGTAATCAGGAATTTCCCATTCCAGCACAAAAGGGGACCTGAATTCCCTGAAGTACCTCGAGTGAGTTCCTGAGGTCCCCTTCGTAACTCAAGAAGTACCCCCTGCTTCCCTCCTCAACTCCAGAAACACCACAAAATTATCCCCTCAATGGGAGATGAGGTAATTTTACACTGCACAATCTCAAGAGAAATCCCACAATCCCGCTTGAAAGGCAAAAGCGTCCTTGACTCCCTTTATGCGAATCAGAATGTTCCCTAACATCCGTCCTCAGTGGAGTGGAGAACACACTTTATGGACTCAAATCGAGAAGAGGCAATATTCCCATTTAACATCTCCAGAGTAACCCAGAAGTTCCCCTTTCAACACAAAAGGGAACTTGACTTCCCTGAAGCAACCCAAGCGAATTCCTTAGGTTCCCATCACAAATCTAAAAGTACCCGCTGCTTTCCACCCCAACTCGAGAAACGCCACAAAATTATCCCCGCAATGCGAGATGAGGTAATTTTGCACTGCAGAATCTCAAGAGAAATCCCATATTCCTGCTTGAAAGGCAAAAGGGTACTTTACACACTTTATACCATTCAGAAAGTTCCCTATCATCTGTCCCCATTGGAGAGGAGAACACATTTTGTGGACTCAAATCGAGAAGAGGCCTATTCCCTTTAAAGGGCTCCAGAGTAATCCGGAAGATCCCCTTCCAGCACAAAAGGGGACCGGACTTCCCTGAAGTCACTCGAGTGAGTTCCTGAGGTACACCTCGCACCTCAAAAAGTACCCCCAGCTTCCCGCCGCAGTTCAAGAAACACCAAAAAATTATCTCCTCAATGCGAGAAGAGGAAATTTTGCCCTGCAGAAACTCAAGAAATTTCCCACCTTCCCGCTAGAAAGGAAAAAGGGTCTTGACTCCATTTATGCGAATTAGAATGTTCCCTAAATTCCGTCCTCAGTGGAGATGAGAACAAAATTTAAGGACTCAAATTAAGAAGAGGCAATATACCCAGTTAACGGTTTGAGTAATCCGGAAGTTACCCTTCTAACACAAAAGTGAACTTGACTTCCCTGAAGCAACCCGAGCGAGTTTCTGAGGTCCCGGCGGAACTCAAGCAGTACCCTCTGCTTCTCGCCGCAACTCGAGAAACACCACAAAATTTTCCCCTCAATGCGAGATGAGGAAATTTTGTGCTGCAGAATCTCAAGAGAAATCCCACATTCCCACTTGAAAGGCATAAGGGTACTTCACTACCTTTATGCGACTCAGAATGTTCCCTAACATCCGTCCTCTTAGGAGAGGCGAACATACTTTATGGACTCTAATCGAGTAGACGCAATATTCCCATTTAAGGGCTCGAGAGTAATCCGGAAGATCCCTTCCATCACAAAAGGGGACCTGACTTCCCTGAAGTAACTCGAGTGAGTTCCTCAGGTCCCCGTTGCAGCTCGAAAAGTACCCCCATCTTCCCGCCGCAATTAGTGAAACACCACAAAATTATCCCCTCAATGCGAGTTGAGGAAATTTTCCACTGCAGAATCTCAAGAGAAATCCCACATTCCCGCTTGAAAGGCAAAAGGGTACTTGACTGCCTTTATGCGACTCAGAATGTTCCCTCACATCCGTCCTCAGTGAAGAGGAGAACATACTTCATGGTCTCAAACCGAGAAGAGGCAATATTCCCATTTAACGGCTCGAGAGTAATCCGGATGTTTCCTTCCAGCACAAAAGGGGACCTGACGTCCCTGAAGTAACTCGAGTGAGTTCCTCAGGTCCCCGTCGTAACTCGAGAAGTACCCCCTGCTTCCCACCACAACTTCAGAAACACTACAAAATTATCCCCTCAATGCGAGATGAGGTGTTTTTGCGCTGCACAATCCCAGGAGAAATCCCACATTCCCGCTTGAAACGCAAAAGTGTTCTTGACAAACTTTATGCCATTAAAAGTTCCCTAACATCCGTCCCCATGGGAGAGAAGAACAAACATTATGGACTCAACTCGAAAAGAGGCCCTATTCCTTTAAAGGTCTCAAAAGTAATCTGGACATTCCCTTTCCAGCACAAAAGGGGACCTGACTTCCCCTAAGTAACTCGAGTGAGTTCCTGAGGTCCCCTTCGTAACTCAAAAAGTACCCCCTGCTTCCCTCTTCAACTACAGAAACACCACAAAATTATGCCCTCAATGCGAGATAAGGTGATTTTACCCTGCAGAATCTCAAGAGAAATCCCACATTCCCTGTTGAAAGGCAAAAGGGTACTTGACTCCCTTCATGCGACTCAGAATGTTCCCTAACATCTGTCCTCAGTGGAGTGGAGAACAGACTTTATGGATAAATCGACAAAAGACAATATTCTGATTAAAAATCTTGAGAGTAACCCGGGCGTTCCCCTTCCAACACAATAGGGGACTTGACTTCCCTGAAGCAATTCAAGCGAGTTCCTGAGGTACCCATCGCAAATTGAAAAGTACCCGCTGTTTCCCAGCAGAACTCGAGAAACATCACAAAATTATCCCCTCTATGCATATTGAGGTAATTTTGCGCTGCAGAATCTCAAGAGAAATCCCACATTCGCGCTTGAAAGGCAAAAGGGTACTAAACTCCCTTTATTTGATTCAGAATGTTCCCTAAAAACCGTCCCCATTGGAGAGGAGAACACATTTTATGGACTCAACTAGAGAAGAGGTCTATTGCCATTAAAGGGCTCGGGAGTAATCTAGAAGTTCCCCTTCCAGCTCAAAACGGGACCTTACATCCCTGAAGTAACTCTAGTGAGTTCCTGAGGTCGTTTTGGCAACTCGAGATATACCCCCAACTTCGCGCCACAATTCGAGAAACACCACAAAATTATCCCCTCAATGCGAGATGAGGAAATTTTGCACTTCAGAATCTCAAGAAAAATGCCACATTCCCGCTTGAAAGGCAAAAGGGTACTTGACTCACTTTATGCCACTCAGAATGTTCCCTAACATCCGTCCTCAGTGGAGACGAGAACACACTTTATGGACTCAATCGAGAATAGAAATATTCCCATTTAACGGATCGAGAGTAACCCGGAAGTTTCACTTCCAACACAACAGGGGACGTGACTTCCCTGAAACAACCCTAGAGATTTCCTGAGGTTCCCGGAGCAAATCGAAAACTACCCGCTGCTTCCCGCTGCAACACGACAAACGCCACAAAATTATTCCCTCTATGCGAGATGAGGTAATTTTGCGGTGCAGAATCTCAAGAGAAATCCCACAATCCCGATTGAAAGGCAAAAGGGTAATTGACTCCCTTTTTGCGAATCACAGTGTTCCCTAACATCTGTCCTCAGTGGAGAGGAGAACACATTTTATGGACTCAAACGAGAAGAGGCAATATTCCCATTTAATGACTCGAGAGTAACCCGGAAGTTACCCTTCCAACACAAAAGGGGACTTGACTTCCCTGAAGGAACCCTAGAGAGATCCTGATGTTCCATTCTCAAATCCAGAAGTACCCCGGCTTCCCGCTTTAACTAAAGAAACATCACAAAATTATCCGCTCAATGCGAGAGGAGGAAATTTTGCGCTGCAGTATTTCAAGAGAAATCCCACATTTCCGCTTGAAAGGCAAAAGGGTACTAAACTCCCTTTATGCGACTCAGAATGTTCCCTAACAACCGTCCCCAGTGAAGAGGAGAACACATTTTATGGACTCAAACCAAGAAGAGGCCTATTGCCATTAAACGGTTCGAGAGTAATCGGGAAGTTCCCCTTCCAGCACAGAAGGGGACCTGACATCCCTGAAGTAACTCTAGTGAGTTGCTGAGGTCCCATTGGCAACTCGAGATGTACCCCCAGCTTCCCACCGCAATTCGAGAAATACCACAAAATTATCCCCTCAATGCGAGATGAGGACGTTTTGCGCTGCAGAATCTCAAGAGAAATCCCACATTCTCGCAAAAGGGTACTTTACTTCCTTTATGTGACTCAGAATGTTCCCTAACATCCCTCCTCAGTGGAGAGGAGAACATATTTTATGGACGCAAATCGAGAAGAGGCAATATTCCCATTTAATGGCTCGAGAGTAATCCAGAAGTTCCCTTCCACCACAAAAGAGGAACTGACTTCCCTGAAGCAACCCGAGTGAGTTCCCAAGGTTCCAGTCGCAAATCAAAAAGTACATGCTGTTTCCCGCCGCAACTCGAGAAACACCACAAAATTATCCCCTCAATGCGAGATGAGGTAATACGCGATGCAGAATCTTAAGAGAAAACCCACATTTATGCTTGAAAGTCAAAAGGGTACTTGACTCCCTTTATGCGACTCAGAATGTTCCCTAACATTCGTCCTCAGTGGAGTGGAGAACAAACTTTATATACTCAACTCGAGAAGAGGCCCTATTCCCTTTAAAGGGCTAAAAAGTAATCCTGACGTTCCCTTTCCAGCACAAAAGGGGACCTGACTTCCCTAAAGTAACTCGAGTGAGTTCCACAGGTCCCCATCGTAACTCTAGAAGTACCCTCTGCTTCCCGCCGCAACTCCAGAAATGCCACAAAATTATCCCCTCAATGCGAGTTGAGGTAATTTTACGCTGCACAATCTGAAGAGAAATACAACATTCCTGCTTGAAAGTCAAAAGGGTATATGTCACACTTTATGGCACTCAGAAATTTCCCTAACATCCGTCCCCTTGGAGAGGAGAACACATTTTATGGACTCAAATCGTGAAGAGGCCTATTCCTTTAAAGGGCTCGAGAGTAATCCGGAAGTTCCCCTTCCAGCAAAAAAGGGGACCTTTCTTCCCTGAAGTAACTCAAGTGAGTTCCTTAGGTCCCAGTCGCAACTCGAGAAGTAACCCCTGCTTCCAGCCGGAACTCGAGAAACACCACAAAATTATCTCGTCAGTGGAGGGTGAGGTAATTTTCGCTGCAGAATCTCAAGAGAAATCCCACATTCCCGCTTGAAAGGCAAAAGGGTACTTGACAAACTTTATACCACTCAGAAAGTTCCCTAACATACGTCCCCATTGGGGAGGAGAACACACTTTATGGATTCAACACGAGTAGAGGCCCTATTCTCTTTAAAGGGCTCAAAAGTAATCTGAACGTTCCCCTTCCAGCACAAAAGGGGACCTGACTTCCCTGAAGCAACACGACTGAGTTCCTGAGGTCCCCGTCGCAACTCCAGTAGTACCCCCAGCATCCCTCCACAATTCGAGGAATACCACAAAATTATCTCCTCAATGTGAGATGAGGAAATTTTGCGCTGCAGGATCTCAAGAGAAATCCCACATTCCCGCTTGAAAGGCAAAAGGGTACTTGATATCATTTATGCGACTCAGAAGGTTCCCTAACATCAGTCCTCAGTGGAGAGGAGAACACACTTTATGGACTCAAATCGAGAAGAGGCAATATTCCCATTTAACGGCTCGAGAGTAATCCGGAAGTTCCCCCTTCCAACACAAAAGGGGACTTGACTTACCTAAAACAACCCTAGCGAGTTCCTGACGTTCCCTTCGTAAATCCATAAGTACCCCCGGCTTCCCGCCGCAACATAAGAAGCACCACAAAATTATTCCCTCAGTGCGAGATGAGGTAATTTTGCGCTGCAGAATCTCAAGGGAAATCACACATTGACACTTGAAAGGCAAAAGTGTACTTGACACAATTTATGCCTCTCAGAAAGTTTTCTAACTTCGGTCCCCATTGGAGAGGAGATCACACTATATGGACTCAACTCGAGAAGAGTCCCTGTTCCCATTAAAGGGCTCCAGAGTAATCAGGAAGTTCCCCTTCCAGAATAAAAGGGGACCTGACATCCCAAAGTAACTCTAGTGAGTTCCTGAGGTCGCATTGGCAACTCAAGAAGTACCAGGAGCTTCCCGCGGCAATTATAGAAACACAACAATATTTTCCCTTCAATGCGAGATGAGGAAATTTTACGCTGCAGTATCTCAAGAGAAATCTTACATTCCCGCTTGAAAGGCAAAAGGGTATTTGACTCCCTTTATGCGACCCAGAATGTTCCCTCACATCCGTCCTCAGTGAAGAGGAGAACACACTTTATGGACTCAAAACGAGAAGAGGAAATATTCCCATTTAACGGCTCGAGAGTAATCCAGAAGTACCCTTCCAGCACAAAAGGGGACCTGACTTCCCTGAAGTAACTCGAGTGAGTTCCTCAGGTCCCCGTCGTACTTCGAGAAGTAAACGCTGCTTCCCGTCGCAACTTGAGAAACACCTAAAATTATCCCCTCAATGCGAGATGAGGAAATTTTGCGCTGCACAATCTCAAGAGAAATCCCACATTCCCGCTTGAAAGGCAAAAGTGTACTTGACAAACTTTATGCCATTAAGAAAGTTCCCTAACATCCGTCCCCATGGTAGACCTGAACACACTTTAAGGACTCCCTTTATGCGATTCAGAATGTTCCCTAACATCTGTCCTCAGTGGAGAGGAGAACACAATTTATGGACTCAAATCGAGAAGAGGCAATATTCCCATTTAATGACTCGAGAGTAACCTGGAAGTTCCCCTTCCAACACAAAAGGAGACTTGACTTACCTGAAGCAACCCTAGACAGTTCCTGACGTTCCCTCCGCAAACCCAGAAGTACCCCCTGCTTCCCGCCACAACTAAAGAAACATCACAAAATTATCCCCTCAATGCGAGATGAGGAAATTTTGCGCTGCAGAATCTCAAGAGAAATCCCACATTCCCACTTGAAAGGCATAAGGGTACTTGACAAACTATATGCCACTCAGAAAGTTTCCTGACAACCGTCGCCATTGGAGAGGTGAACACATTGTGGACTCAACTCAAGAAGAGGCCCTATTCCCTTTAAAGGGTTCAAAAGTAATCCGGACGTTCCCTTTCCAGCAAAAAAGGGGACCAGACTTCCCTGAAGTAACTCGAGTGAGTTCCTGAGGTGCCCGTCGCACCTCGAGAAGTACCCCCAGCTTCCTTCGCAACTCCAGAAACACCACAAAATTATCCCTACAATGCAAGATGAGGTAAATTTGCGCTGCAGAATCTCAAGGGAAATCCCACATTACCGCTTGAAAAGCAAAAGGGTACTTTACACACTTTATCCCATTCAGAAAGTTCCCTATCATCTGTCCCCATTGGAGAGGAAAACAAATTTTGTGGACTCAAATCGAGAAGAGGCCCAGTCCCTTTAAAGTGCTCGAGAGTAATCCGGAAGTTCCCCTTCCAGCCAAAAAGGGGAACTGACTTCCCTGAAGGAACTTGAGTGAGTTCCTGAGGTCCCCATCTTAACTCTAGACGTACCCCCTGCTTCCCTTCGCAACTCCAGAAACACCACAAAATTATGCCCTCAATGGGAGATGAGGTAATTTTACGCTGCAAAATCTCAAGAGAAATCCCACAATCCCGCTTGAAAGGCAAAAGGGTACTAGATTCCATTTATGCGACTCAGAATGTTCCCTAACATCCGTCCTCAGTGGGTGGAGAACACACTTTATGGACTCAAATCCAGAAGAGGCAATATTCCCATTTCATGGCTCAAGAGTAACCCGGAAGTTCCCCTTCCCACACAAAAAAGGACTTGACTTCCCTGAAGCAACCCTAGAGAGTTCCTGACGTTGCCTTCACAAATCCAGAAGTACCCCCCGGTTTCCCGCCAAAAATAAAGAAACACCACAAAATTATTCCCTCAATGCGAGATGAGGTAATTTTCCTCTGCAGAATCTCAAGAGAAATCCCACATTACCGCTTGAAAGACAAAGGGGTACTTGACACACTTTATGCCACTCAAAAGTTCCCTAACATCCGTCCCCTTTGGAGAGGAGAACACACTTTATGGATTCAACCCGAAAAGAGGCCCTATTCCAATTAAAGGGCTAGAGAGTAATCTGGAAGTTCCCCTTCCAGCAAAAAAGTGGACGTGACTTCCCTGAAGTAACTCGACTGAGTTCCGGATGTCCCCGTCCCACCTCGAGAAATACCCCCAGGTTCCCGCCGCAATTCGAGAAATAGCACAAAATTATCCCCTCAATGCGAGATGAGGAAATTTTGTGCTGCAGAATTTCAAGAGAAATCCCACATTCCCGATTGAAAGGCAAAGGTGTACTTCACTCTCTTTAGGCGACTCAGAATGTTCCCTAACATCTGTCCTCAGTGCAGAGCCGAAAACACTTTATGGACTCAAATTGAGAAGAGGCAATATTCCCATTTACGAGTTCGAAAGGAATCCGGAAGTGCCCCTTCCAACACAAAAGGGGATGTGACTTCCCTGAAGCAACTCGAGCGAGTACTTGAGGACCCCGTCCCAACTCGAGTGGTTCCCCCTGCTTCCCGCCGCAACTTGAAATACACCACAAAATTATTCCCTCAATGCAAGATGAGGAAATTTTGAGCTGCAGAATCTCAAGTGAAATCCCACATTCCCGCTTGAAAGGCAAAAGGATTCTTGAAACACTTTATGCCACTCAGAAAGTTCCCTAACATCCGTCCCCAATGGAGAGGTGAACACACTTTATGGACTCAACATGAGAAGAGGCCCTATTCCCATTAAACGGCTCCAAAGAAATCTGGAAGTTCCCCTTCCAGCACAGAAGGGGACTTGACTTCCCTGAAGTAAATCGAATGAGTTCCTGAGTTCCCCGTCGCAACTGGAGTTGTACCCTCAGCTTCCCACTGCAATTTGAGAAACACCACAAAATTATCCCCTCAAGGCGAGATGAGGAAATTTGCGCTGCAGAACCTCAAGAGAAATCCCATGTTCCCACTTGAAAGGCAAAAGGGTACTTGACACACTCTTTGCAACTCAGAAAGTTCCCTAACATCTGTCCCAATGGAGAGGAGAACATACTTTTTGGATTCCACTCGAAAAGAGGCCCTATTCCCATTATAGGACTGGAGAGTAATCCGGAGTTCCCCTTCCAGCACAAAAGGGGACCTGACTTCCCTGAAGTTACTCGAGTGAGTTCCTGAGGTCTCCCTCTCAGTTCTATAAATACACCCAGCTTCCTGCCGCAATTCGAGAAACACCACAAAATTATCCCCTCAATGCGAGATGAGGAAATTTTGCAATGCAGAATCTCAAGAGAAATCCCACATTCCCGCTTGAAAGGCAAAAGGCTACTTGACTCCCTTTATGCGACTCAGAAAGTTCCCTCACACAGCCGTCCACAGTGGAGAGGATAACAAAATGTATGGACTCAAATTGAGCAGAGGCAATATTCCCATTTAAGGGCTAGAGAGTATTCCGGAAGTGCCCCTTCCAACACAAAAGGGGAAGTGAGCAAATTCTTGAGGTCCCCGTCCCAAATCGAGAAGTACCCCCAGCTTCCCGCCGCAACCTGAAATACACAACAAAATTATCCCCTCAATGAAAGATGAGGAAATTTTGAGCTGCAGAATCTCAAGAGAAATCCCACATTCCCTCCTGAAAGGCAAAAGGGTACTTGACACCTTTTATGCAACTCAGAAAGTTTCCTCACACAGCTGTCCCCATTGGAGAGGAGAACAAACTTTATGGAAAGAAATCGAGAAGAGGCAATATTCCCATTTAACGGCTCAAGAGTAATCCGGAAGATACTTTCAACACAAAGGGGATTTGACTTCCCTGAAGCAACCCGAGGGAGTTCCTGAGGTCCCTGTCGCAAATTCAGAAGTACCCCGTTTCCCGCCGCAACTCGAGAAACACCACAAAATTATCCCCTCAATGCGAGATGAGGTAATATTCGCTGCAGAATCTCAAGAAAAATCCCACACTCCTGCATGAAAGGCAAAAGTGTACTTGACACACTTTATGCCACTCAGAAAGTTCCCTAAAATCCGGAAAGATTGGAGAGGAGAATTCATTTGATGGACTCAACTCAAGAAGAGGCAATTATCCCATTTAATGTCTAGAGAGTAATCCGGAAGTTCCCCTTCAAACACAAAAGGGGATATGACTTCACTGAAGCAACCCGAGCGAGTTTCTGAGCTCCCCAACGCAACAGGAGAAGTACCCCCAGCTTCCTGCCGAAATTCGAGAAACACCACAAAATTATCCCCTCAATGAGAGATGAGGAAATTTTGCGCTGCAGAATCTCAAGAGAAATCCCACATTCCCGCTTGAAATGCAAAAGGGTATTTGACTCCCTTTATGCGACTCAGAATGTTCCCTAACATCCGTCCCCATTGGAGAGGAGAACACACTTTATGAATTCAACATAAAAGAGGCCCTATTCCAATTAAAGGGATAGAGAGTAATCCAGAAGTTCCCCATGCAGCACAAAAGGGGACCTGACTTCCCTGAAGTAACTCGAGTGAGTTCCGGAGGTCCCCATTGCACCTCGAGAAATACCCCAGCTTCCCGCCGCAATTCGAGCAATACAACAAAATTATCCCCTCAATGCGAGATGAGGAAATTTTGCGCTGCAGAATCTCAAGAGAAATCCCTGATTCCCTCTGAAAGGCCAAAGTGTACTTGACTCCCTTTATGCGACTCAGAATATTCCCTAACATCAGTCCTCAGTGGAGTGGAGAACACACTTTATATACTCAAATCGAGAAGAGGCCCTATTCCCTTTAAAGGGCTCAAAAGTAATCCGGACGTTCCTTTTTCAGCACAAAAGGGGACCTGACTTACCTGAAGTAACTCGAGTGAGTTCCTGAGGTCCCCATCGTAACTCAAGAAGTAACCCCTGCTTACCTTCACAACTCTAGAAACACCACAAAATTATGCCCTCAGTGCGAGATGAGGTAATTTGACGCTGCACAATCTGAAGAGAAATTTCACATTCCCGCTTGAAAGGCAAAAGGGTACTTGATTCCCTTTAAGCAACTCAGAATGTTCCCAAACATCCCTCCACAGTGGAGTGGAGAACACACTTTATGGACTCAAATCGAGAAGAGGCATCACTGCCATTTAACATCTCCAGAGTAACCCGGAATTTCCCCTTCCAACACAAGAGGGAACTTGACTTCCCTGAAGCAACCCAACTGATTTCCTGAGGTTCCCATCGCAAATCGAAAAGTACTCGCTGCTTCCTGCCGCAACTCCTGAAACACTACAAACTATCCCCTCAATGCGACATGAGGTAATTTGCGCTGCAGAATCTCAAGAGATATCCCACATTCCCGCTTGAAAGGCAAAAGAGTACTTTACACACTTTATCCCACTCAGAAAGTTCCCTTACATCTGTCCCCATTGGAGAGGAGAACACATTTTGCGGACTCAAATCGAGAAGAGGCCTATTCCCTTTAATGTGCTCGAGAGTAATACGGAAGTTCCCCTTCCAGCAAAAAAAGGGGAACTGACCTCCCTGAAGTAACTCGAGTGAGTTCCTGAGGTACCCGTCGCACCTCAAAAAGTACCCCCAGTTTCACGCCGCAATTCGAGAAACACCAATATATTACCCCCTCAATGCGACATGAGGTAATTTTGCGCTGCAGAATCTCAAGAGAAATCCCACATTCCCGCTTGAAAGGCAAAAGGTACTTGACTCCCTTCAGGCGACTCACAATGTTCCTTAACATCCGTCCTCATTGGAGAAGAGAACACACTTTATGGACTCAAATCGAGAAGAGGCAATATTCCCTATTAAGGGCTCGAGAGTAAACCGGAAGTTCCCCTTCTAGCAAAAAGGGGACCTGACTTCACTGAATTAACTCGAGTCAGTTGCTGAGGTCAATGTCGCAACTCGAGAAGTACACCCAGCTTCCCGCCGCAATTCGAGAAACACCTCAAAATTATCCCCTCCGTGCGAGATAAGGAAATTATGCCCTGAAGAATCTCACGTGAAATCCCACATTCCCGCTTGAAAGGCAAAAGGGTACTTGACTCCCTAAGGCAACTCAGAATTTTCCCAAATATCCGTCCTCAGTGGGTGGAGAACACACTTTATGGACTCAAATCCAGAAGAGGCAATATTCCTATATAAACACTCAAGAGTAACCCAGACTTTCCCCTTCCAACACAAAAGGGGACTTGACTTCCCTGAAGCAACCCTAGAGAGTTCCTTACGTTCAATTCGCAAATACAGAACTACCACCGGCTTCCCACCACAACTAAAGTAACATCACAAAATTGTCCCCTCAATGCGAGATGAGGAAATTTTGCACTGCAGAATCACAAGAGAAATCCCACATTCACCCTTGAATGGCATAAGGGTACTTGACTCCATTTATGCGACTCAGAATGTTCCCTAACATCCATCCTCATAGGAGAGGAGAACATACTTTATGGACTCAAATCGAGAAGAGGCAATATTCCCATTTCAGGGCTCGAGAGTAAACGGAAGTTCCCAACCGGCACAAAAGGGGACCGGACTTCCCTGAAGTAACTAGAGTGAGTTCCAGAGGTCCCCGTCGCTCCTCGAAAAGTACCCCCAGTGTCCCGCCGCAATTCGAGAAACACCACAAAATTATCCCCTCAATGCAAGACGAGGAAAATTTGCGCTGCACAATCTCAAGAGAAATCCCACATTCCCGCTTGAAAGGCAAAAGGGTACTTGACTCCCTTTAGGCGACTCAGAATGTTCCCTCACACCCATCCTCAGTGAAGAGGAGAACACACTTTATGGTCTCAAACCGAGAAGAGGCAATATTCCCATTTAACGGCTCGAGAGTAATCCGGAAGTTTCCTTCCAGCACAAAAGGGGACCTGACTTCCCTGAAGTAATTCGAGTGAGTTCCTCAGATCCCCGTCGTAACTCGAGACGTACCCCCTGCTTCCCTCCTCAACTCCAGAAACACCACAAAATTATGCCCTCAATGAGAGATGAGGTAATTTTACCCTGCACAATCTCAAGAGGAATCCCACATTCCCGTTTGAAAGGCAAAAGGGTACTAGATTCCCTTTATGCGACTCAGAATGTTCCCTAACATCCGTCCTCAGTGGAGTGGAGAACACACTTTATGGACTCAAATCGAGAAAAGCCAATATTCCGATTAAACATCTCAACAGTAACCCAGACGTTCCCCTTCCAACACAAAAGGGGACTTGACTTCCCTGAAGCAATTCAAGCGAGTTCCTGAGGTTCCCGTCGCAAATCGAAAAGTACCTGCTCTTTCCTGCACAACTCGAAAAACAACACAGAATAATCCCCTCTATGCATATTGAGGAAATTTTGCGTTGTAGAATCTCAAGAGAAATTCCACATTCGCGCTTGAAAGGCAAAATGGTACTAAACTCCCTTTATGTGACTCAGAATTTTCCCTAACATCCGTCCCCATTGGAGAGGAGAACACATTTTATAGACTAAATTCTAGAAGAGGCCTATTGCCATTAAAGGGCTCGGGAGTAATCCTGAAGTTCCCCTTCCAGCTCAAAAGGTTACCTGACTTCCCTGAAATAACCTCAGTGAGTTCCTGAGGTCCTTTTGGCTACTCTAGATGTACCCACAACTTCCCGCCAGCATTCGAGAAACACCACAAAATTATTCCCTCAATGTGAGATGAGGAAATTTTGCAATGCAGAATCTCAAGAGAAATTCCACAATCCTGCTTGAAAGGCAAAAGGGTACTTGACTCCGCTTATGCGACTCAGATTGTTCCCTAATATTCGTCCTCAGTGGAGAGGAGAACAAACTTTATGGACTCAATCGAGAATAGACAATATTCCCATTAATGGATCGAGAGTAACCAGGAAGTTCCCCTTCAAACCCAAAAGGGGACTTGACTTCCCTGAAGAAACCCGAGCGACTTCGTGAGGTTCCCATCGCCAATCGAAAAGTACTTGCTGCTTCCCGCTACAACACGAGAAACGCCACAGAATTTTCAACTCTATGCGAGATGAGGTAATTTTGCCCTGCAGAATCTCAAGAGAAATCCCACATTACCGCTTGAAAGGCAAAAGGGTACTTTACACACTTTATCCCATTCAGAAAGTTCCCTATCATCTGTCCCCATTGCAGAGGAGAACACATTTAATGCACTCAAATCGAGAAGAGGCCAATTCCCTTTAAAGGGCTCGAGAGTAATCCGAAAGTTCCCCTTCCAGCAGAAAAGTGGACCTGACTTCCCTGAAGTAACTTGAGTGAGTTCCTGAGGTCCCCGTGACAGCTCAAAAAGTACCCCCAGTTTCCCACCGCAATTCGAGAAACACCAAAATATTATCCCCTCAATGGGACATGAGGTAAATTTGCGCTGCAGAATCTCAAGAGAAATCCCACATTCCCTCCTGAAAGGCAAAAGGGTACTTGACTCCCTTTATGCGACTCAAAATGTTCCCTCACAACCGTCCTCAGTGGAGATTAGAACACACTTTATGGTCTCAAACCGAGAAGAGGCAATATTCCCATTTAACGGCTGGAGAGGAATCCAAAAGTTTCCTTCCACCACAAAAAGGGACCTGACCTTCCCGAATTAACTTGTGTGAGTTCCTCAGGTCCCAACATAACTCAAGAAGTACACCCTGCTTCCCGCCGCAACTCCAGAAACACCACAAAATTAACCCCTCAATGTGAGATGAGGTAAGTTTGTGCTGCACTATCTCAAGAGTAATCCCACATTCCCGCTTGAAATGCAAAAGGGTACTTGACACATTTTATGCCATTAAGAAAGTTCCCTAACATCCGTCCCCAAGGGAGAGGAGAACACACTTAATGGACTCAACTCGAGAAGAGACCCTATTCCCTTTAAAGGGCACAAAAGTAATCCGGACGTTCCCTTTCCAGCACAAAAAGTAACCTGATTTCCCTGAAGTAACTCGAGTGAGTTCCTGACGTTCCCATCGTGATTAGAGAACTACCCCCTGCTTCCTTCGCAACTCCAGAAACACCACAAAATTATCCCCTCAATGCAAGATGAGGTAAATTTGCGCTGCAGAATCTCAAGGGAAATCCCACATTCCCCCATGAAAGGCAAAAGGGTACTTTACACACTATATCCCATTCAGAAAGTTCCCTATCATCTGTCCCCATTGGAGAGGAAAACAAATTTTGTGGACTCAAATCGAGAAGAGGCCTATTCCCTTTAAAGTGCTCGAGAGTAATCCGGAAGTTCCCCTTCCAGCCAAAAAGTGGAACTGACTTCCCTGAAGGAACTCGAGTGAGTTCCTGAGGTCCCCATCGTAACTCGAGATGTACCCCCTGCTTCCCCTCGCAACTCCAGAAACACCACAAAATTATGCCCTCAATGGGAGATGAGGTAATTTTATGCTGCACAATCTCAAGAGAAATCCCACAATCCTGCTTGAAAGGCAAAAGGGTACTAGATTCCATTTAAGCGACTCAGAATGTTGCCTAACATCCATCCTCAGTGGAGTGGAGAACACACTTTATGGACTCAAATCGAGAAGAGGCAATATTCCCATTTAATGACTCGAGAGTAACCTGGAAGTTCCCCTTCCAACATAAAACGGGACCAGACTTCCATGAAGTAACTCAAGTCAGTTGTTGAGGTCCGCGTCGCAACTCGAGAAGAACCCACAGCTTCCCGCTGCAATTCGAGAAACACCTCGAAATTATCCCCTCAACGCGAGATGAGGAAATTATGCGCTGCAGAACCTCAGGAGAAATCCCACATTCCCGCTTGAAAGGCAAAAGGGTACTTGACTCCCTTGAGGCGACTCAGAGTGTTCCCTCACATCCGTCCTCAGTGAAGAGGAGATCACACTTTATGGTCTCAAACCGAGAAGAGGAAATATTCCCATTTAATGGCTCGAGAGTAACCCGGAAGTTCCCCTTCCAACACAAAAAGGGACTTGACTTCCCTGAAGCAACCCTAGACAGTTCCTGACGTTCCCTTTGCAAATGCAGAAGTACCCCCGGCTTCCCGCCACAACTAAAGTAACATCACACAATTGTCCCCTCAATGCGAGATGAGGAAATTTTGCGCTGCAGAATCTCAAGAGAAATCCCACATTCCCAATTGAAGGGCATAAGTGTACTTGACTGCCTTAATGCGACTCATAATGTTCCCTAACATCCGTCCTCTTAGGACAGGAGAACATACTTTATGGACTCAAACCGAGAAGAGGCAATATTCCCATTTTAGGGCTCAAGAGTTATCCGGAAGTTCCCTTCCGGCACACAAGGGGACCTGGATTCCCTGAAGTAACAAGAGAGAGTTCCTGAGGTCCCCATCGCACCTTGAAAAGTACCCCCAGCTTCCCACCGCAATTCGAGAAACACCACAAAATTATCCCCTCAATGCGAAAGGAGGAAATTTTCCCCTGCAGAATTCAAGAGAAATCCCACATTCCCGCTTGAAAGGCAAAAGGGGACTTCATTCCCTTTATGCGACTCAGAATGTTCCCTAACATCCGTCCTCAGTGGAGCGGAGAATACACTTTATCGATTAAAAACGAGAAGAGGCAATATTCCCATTTAAGGGCTCGAGAGTAATCAGGTAGTTCCCTTTCCAACACAAAGGGGACTTGACTTCCCTGAAGCAACCCTAGAGATTTCCTGATGTTCCCTTCGCAAAACCAGAAGTACCCCCGGCTTCCCGCCACAACTAAAGAAACATCACAAAATTATCCCCTCAATGCGTGATGAGGAAATTTTGCGCCGCACTATCTCAAGAAAAATCCCACATTCCCGCTTGAAAGGCAAAAGGGTACTTGACAAATTTTATGCCGTTAAGAATGTTCGCTAACATCCGTCCCCAAGGGAGAGGAGAACACACTTAATGGACTCAACTCGAGAAGAGGCACTATTCCCTTTAAAGGGCACCCAAGTAATCCTGATGTTCCCTTTCCAGCAGAAAAAGGGACCTGACTTCCCTGAAGTAACTCTAGTGAGTTCCTGAGGTTCCCATCGTAACTCGAGAAGTACCCCCTGCTTCCTTGGCAACTCCAGAAACACCACAAAATTATCCCCTCAATGCGAGATGAGGTAAATTTGCGCTGCAGAATCTCAAGGGAAATCCCACATTCCCGCTTGAAAGGCATAAGCATACTTTACAGACTTTATCCCATTCAGAAAGTTCCGTATCATCTGTCCCCATTGGAGAGGAAAACAAATTTTGTGGATTCAAATCGAGAAGAGGCCTATTCCCTTTAAAGTGCTCGAGAGTAAACCGGAAGTTCCCCTTCCAGCAAAAAAGGGGAACTGACTTCCCTGAAGGAACTCGAGTGAGTTCCTGAGGTCCCCATCGTAACTCTAGACGTACCCCCTGCTTCCCTTCTCAACTCCAGAAACACCACAAAATTATGCCCGCAATGGGAGATTAGGTAATTTTACGTTGCACAATCTCAAGAGAAACCCCACAAACCTGCTTGGAAGGCAAAAGGGTACTAGATTCCATTTATGCGACTCAGAATGTTCCCTAACATCCGTCCTCAGTGGAGTGGAGAACACTTTATGGACTCAAATCGAGAAGAAGCAATATTCCCATTTAATGACTCTAGAGTAACCTGGAAGTTCCCCTTCCAACACAAAACGGGACCAGACTTCCATGAAGTAACTCGAGTCAGTTGCTGAGGTCCGCGTCGCAATTCGAGAAGAACACACAGCTTCCCGCCGCAATTCGAGAAACACCTCGAAATTATCCCCTCAATGCAAGATGAGGAAATTATGCGCTGCAGAACCTCAGGAGAAATCCCACATTCCCGCTTGAAGGGCAAAAGAGTACTTGACTCCCTTGAGGCGACTCAGAATATTCCCTGACATCCGTCCTCAGTGGGTGGAGAACACACTTTATGGACTCAAATCCAGAAGAGGCAATATTCCCATTCAATGGCTTGAGAGTAACCCGGAAGTTCCCCTTCCAACACAAAAAGGGACTTGACTTCCCTGAAGCAACCCTAGAGAGTTCCTGACGTTATCTTCGCAAATCCAGAAGTACCCCCCGGTTTACCACAAAATATAAAGAAACACCACAAAATTATCCCCTTAATGAGAGATGAGGTAATTTTCCGCTGCAGAAGCTCAAGAAAAATCCCACATTACCGCTTGAAAGACAAAGGGGTACTTGACACACTTTATGCCACTCAGAAAGTTCGCTAACATCCGTCCTCTTTGGAGAGGAGAACACACTTTATGGATTCAACACGAAAAGAGGCCCTATTCCAATTAAAGTGCTAGAGAGTAATCACGAAGTTCCCCTTCCAGCACAAAAGGGGACCTGAATTCCCTGAAGTAATTCGAGTGAGTTCCGGAGATCCCCATCGCACCTCAAGAAATACACCCAGGTTCCCGCCGCAATTCGAGAAACACCACAAAATTATCCCCTCAATGCGAGATGAGCAAATTTTCTGCTGCAGAATCTCAAGAGAAATCACACATTTTCGCTTTAAAGGCAAAAGGGTACTTGACTCCCTTTATGCAACTCAGAATGTTCCCTCACATACGTCCTCAGTGAAGAGGAGAACACACTTTATGGTCTCAAACCGAGAAGAGGCAATATTCCCATTTAATGGCTTGAGAGTAATCCGCAAGTTTCCTTCCAGCACAAAAGGGGACCTGACTTCCCTGAAGTAACTCGAGTGAGTTCCTCAGGTCCCCGTCATAACTCGAGAAGTACCCTCTGCTTCCTTCAGCAAATCCAGAAACACCACAAAATTATGCCCTCAATGCGAGATAAGGTAATTTTGCGCTGCATAATCTCAAGAGATATCCCAAATTTCCGCTTGAAAGGCAACAGGATACTTTACAACTCTATGCCATTAAGAAAGTTCCTAACATCCGTCCTCATGGGAGAGCAGAACACACTTTATGGACTCAACTCGAGAAGAGGCCCTATTCCCTTTAAAGGTCTCAAAAGTAATCTGGACGTTCCCTTTCCAGCACAAAAGGGGAACTGACTTCCCTGAAGTAACTCGAATGAGTTCCTGAGGTCCCCATCATAACTCAAGAAGTACCCCACTGCTTCCCTCCTCAATTCCAGAAACACCACAAAATTATGCCCTCAATGCGAGATGAGGTAATTTTACGCTGCACAATCTCAAGAGAAATCCCACATTCCCTCTTGAAAGGCAAAAGGGTACTGGACTCCCTTTATGCGACTCAGAATGTTCCCTAACATCCGTCCTCACTGGAGAGAACACACTTAATGGACTCAGACGAAAAGAGGCAATATTCCCATTTAACGGCTGGAGAGTAACCCGGAAGTACGTTACCAACACAAAAGGGTATTTAACTTCCCTGAAGCAACCCGAGCGAGTTCCTGAGGTTCCCATGGCAAATCGAAAAGTACCCGATGCTTCCTGCTGCAACAAGAGAAACACCACAAAATTATGTCCTCAATGCGAGATGAGGTAATTTTACGCTGCACAATATCAAGAGAAATCCCACATTCCCTCCTGAAAGGCAAAAGGGTACTGGAATCCCTTTATGCGAATCAGAATGTTCCCTCACATCCGTACTCAGTGGAGATTAGAACACACTTTATGGTCTCAAACGGAGAAGAGGCAATATTCCCATTTAACAGCTGGAGAGTAATCGGGAAGTTTCCTTCCAGCACAAAAGGGGACCTGACTTCCCTGAAGTAACTCGAGTGAGTTCCTGAGGTCCCCATCGTAATTTGAGAAGTACCCCATGCTTCCTTCCACAACTCCAGAAACACCAGAAAATTATGCTCTGAATTCGAGATGAGGTAATTTTTTGCTGCACAATCTCAAGAGAAATCCTACAATCCCGCTTGAAGGCAAAAGGGTACATGACTCCCTTTGTGCGACACAGAATGTTCCCTAACATCCGTCATCAGTGGGTGGAGAACACATTTTATGGACTCAAATAGAGAAGAGGCAATTTTCCCATTAACGGTTGCAAAGGAAGCCAGAAGTCTCCCTTCTAACACAAATGGGGACTTGACTTCCCTGAAGCAACCCGAGCAGGTTCCTTACGTCCTGGCGCAACTCGAGAAGTACCCCCTGCTTCTCGCCGCAACTCGAGATAAACCACAAAATTATTCCCTCAAAGCGAGATGAGGAAATTTTGTGCCGCAGAATCGCAAGAGAAATCCCACATTCCCACTTGAAAGGCAAAGGGTACTTGACACACTTTATGGCACTTAGAAAGTTCCCTAACATCCGTCCCCTTTGGAGAGGAGAACAAACCTTATGGATTCAACGCGTGAAGACGCCCTATTCCAATTAAATGGCTAGAGAGTAATCCAGAAGTGCCCCATCCAGCACAAAAGGGGACCTGACTTCCCTGAAGTAACTCCAGTGAGTTCCTGTGGTCCCCGTCGCACCTCGAGAAGTACCCCCTGATTCTCGCCGCAATTCGAGAAATAGCACAAAATTATCCCTTCAATGCGAGATGAGGAAATTTTTGCGCTTCAAAATCTCAAGAGAAATCCCACATTCCAGCTTGAAAGGCAAAAGGGTACTTGACTCCTTTTATGCGACTCAGAATGTTCCCTAACATCAGTCCTCAGTGGAGAGGAGAACACACTTTTTGGACTCCACTCGAGAAGAGGCCCTATTCCCATTATAGGACTCGAGAGTAATCCGGAAGTTCCCCTTCCAGCACAAAGGGGGACCTGACTTCTTTGAAGTAATTCGAGTAAGTTCCTGAGGTCGGTATCGCAACTCGAGACGTACCCGCTGATTTCCGACGTAGTTCGAAAAACACCGCAAAATTATACTCTCAATGAGAGATGAGGAAATTTTGCAGTACAGAATCTCAAGAGAAATCCCACATTCCCGCTTGAAAGGCAAAAGGGTACTTAACTCCCTTTATGCGACGGGGAACGTTCCCTAACATCCGTCCTCAGTGGAGAGGAGAACATACTTTATAGACTCAAATATAGAAGAGGCAATATTCCCATTTAATGGCTCGGGATTAATCCGGAAATTCCCCTTCCAACACAAAAGGGAACTTGACTTCCCTGAAGCAACTCGAGCGAGTTTCTGAGGTTCCCATCGCAACTCGAAAAGTACCCCCAGCTTCCAGCTACAACACGGGAATCACCAAAAAATTATCCCCTCAATACGAGATGAGGAAATTTTGCGCAGCAGAATCTCAAGAGAAATCCCACATTCCCGCTTGAAAGGCAAACGGCTACTTGACTCCCTTTATGCGACTCAGAAAGTTCCCTCACACAGCCGTCCACAGTGGGGAGGATAAAAAAATTTATGGACTCAAATTGAGAAGAGGCAGTATTCCCATTTAAGGTCTAGAGAGTATTCCCGAAGTGCCCCTTGCAACACAAAAGGGGTCGTGAGCAAATTCTTGAGGTCCCCGTCCCAAATCGAGAAGTACCCCCAGCTTCCCGCCGCAACTCGAAATACACAACAAAATTATCCCATCAATGCGAGATGAGGAAATTTTGCGCTGCAGAATATCAAGAGAAATCCTACATTCCCTCCTGAAAGGCAAAAGGGTACTTGACACCTTTTATGCGACACAGAAAGTTCCCTCACACAGCCGTCCCCATTGGAGAAGAGAACAATCATTATGGACTGCAATCGAGAAGAGGCAATATTCCCATTTAACGGCTCGAGAGTAATGGAAGTTACACTTCCAACACAAAGGGGATTGGACTTCCCTGAAGCAACCCGAGGGAGTTACTGAGGTCCCAGTTGCAACTCAGGAAGTACCCCGTTTCCCGCTGCAACTCGAAAACACCACAAAATTATCCCCTCAATGCGAGATGAGGTAATTTAGGCTGCAGAATCTGAAGAGAAATCACAAATTCCGGCATGAAAGGCAAAAGGGTACTTGACACACTTTATGCCACTCAGAAAGTTCCCTAACATACCTCCCCATTGGAGAGGAGATCACACTTTATGGATTCAAAACGAGAAGAAGCCCTATTCCAATTAAAGGGCTAGAGAGTAATCCAGCAGTTACCCTTCCAGCACAAAAGGGGACCTGACTTCCCTGAAGCAACACGAGTGAGTTCCTGAGGTCCCCGTCGCAACTCCAGTAGTACCCCCAGCTTCCCGCAGTAATTCGAGAAAACCCACAAAATTATCCCTTCAATGCGAGATGAGGAAATTTTGAGCTGCAGAATCTCAAGAGAAATTCCACATTCCCGCTTGAAAGGAAAAAGGGTACTTGATTTCCTTTATGTGACTCAGAGTGTTCCGTAACATCCGTCCTCAGTGGAGAGGGGAACACACTTTATGGACTCAAATCGAGAAGAGGCAATATTCCCATTTAAAGGCTCAAGATTAATGCAGAATTTTCCCTTCCAACATGAAAGGGGACTTGACTTCCCTGAAGTAAAGAGAATTATTTGCTGAGTTCCCCGTCGCAATTGGAGATGTACCCCCAGCTTCCCTGCCGCAATTCGAGAAATACCACAATATTATCCCCTTAATGCATGATGAGGTAATTTTGCGCTGAGGAGTATCAAGAGAAATCCCACATTCCTGCTTTAAAGGCAAAAGGCTACTTGACTCCCTTTATGCGACTCAGAATGTTCCCTCACATCTGTCCTCAGTTGAGTGGAGAACACAATTTATGGACTCATATCGAGAAGAGACAATATTCCGATTTAACATCTCGAGAGTATCCTGGACGTTCCCCTACCAACACAAAAGGGGACTTGACTTCCCTGAAGCAACCCTAGAGAGTTCTAGACGTTCCCTTTGCAAATCCAGAAGTACCCCCAGCTTCCCACCACAACTAAAGAAACATCACAAAATTATCCCCTCAACTGCGAGATGAGGAAATTTTGCGCTGCAGAATCTCAAGAGAAATCCCACATTTCCGCTTGAAAGCCAAAAGGGTACTTGACATACTTTATGCCACTCAGAAAGTTCCCTAACATATGTCCCCATTGGAGAGGAGAACACACTTTAAGGATTCAACAGGAGAAGAGGCCCTATTGCAATTAAAGGGCTAGAGAGTAATCTGGCAGTTCCCCTTCCAGCACAAAAGGGGACCTGTCTTCCCTGAAGCAACACGAGTGAGTTCCTGAGGTCCCCGTCGCAACTCCAGTAGTACCCCCATCTTCCTGCCACAATTCGAGAAATACCACAAAATTATGCCCTCAATTTGAGATGAGGAAATTTTGCGATGCAGGATCTCAAGAGAAATCCCACATTCCAGCATGAAAGGCAAAAGGGTACTTGATACCCTTTATGCGACTCAGAACGTTCCCTAACATCAGTCCTCAGAGGAGAGGAGAACACACTTTATGGACTCAAATCGAGAAGTGGCAATATTCCCATTTCACGGCTCGAGAGTAATCCGGAAGTTTCCCTTCCAACAAAAAAGGGGACTTGACTTCCCAAAAGCAACCCTAGCGAGTTCCTGACGTTCCAGTCGCAAATCCATAAGTACCCCGACTTCCTGCCGCAAGTAAAGAAACACCACAAAATTATCCCCTCAATGCGTAATGAGGTAATTTTGCGCTGTAGAATCTCAAGGGAAATCCCACAGTGACGCTTGAAAGGCAAAAGTGTACTTGACACAATTTATGCCTCTCATAAAGTTTTCTAAATTCGGTTCCCATTGGAGAGGTGATCACACTATATGGACTCAACTCCAGAAGAGTCCTTATTCCCATTAAAGGGCTCCAGAGTAATCAGGAAGTTCCCCTTCCAGAACAAAAGGGGACTTGACATCTCAAAGTAACTCTAGTGAGTTCCTGAGGTCCAATTGGCAACTCAAGAAGTACCACCAGCTTCCCGCCGCAGTTTGAGAAACACAATATTTTCCCCTAAATGCGAGATGAGGTAATTTTGCACCACACAATGTCAAGAGAAATCCCACATTCCCGCTTGAAAGGCAAAAGGGTACTTGACACACTTTATGCCATTAAGAAAGTTCCCTAACAACCGTTTCCATGGGAGAGGAGAACACACTTTATGGACTCAACTCGAGAAGAGGCCCTATTCCCTTTAAAGGGCTCAAAAGTAATCCGGACGTTCCCTTTCCAGCACAAAAGGGGACCTGACTTCCCTGAATTAACTCGAGTGAGTTCCTGAGGTCCCCATCGTAACTCGAGAAGTACCCCCTGCTTCCCTTCGCAACTCAAGAAACACCACAAAATTATGCCCTCAATGGGAGATGAGATAATTTTATGCTGCACAATCTCAAGAGAAATCACACAATCCCGCTTGAAAGGCAAAAGGGTACTTGATTGCCTTTATTCGACTCAGAATGTTCCCTAATATCCGTCATCAGTGGAGTGGGAAACACACTTTATGGACTCAAACCGAGAAGAGGCAATATTCCCATTTAATGACTCCAGAGTAACCCGGAAGTTCCCCTTCCAACACAAAAGGGGACTTGACTTCCCTGAAGCAACCTTAGAGAGTTCCTGATGTTCCCTTCGCAAATCCAGAAGTATCCTCAGTTTCCCGCCACAACTAAAGTAACATCACACAATTGTTCCCTCAATGAGAGATGAGGAAATTTTGCGTTGCAGAATCGCAAGAAAAATCCCAATTTCCCACTTGAAAGGCATAAGTGTACTTGACTTCCTTTATGCGATTCAGAATGTTCCCTAACATCCGTGCTCATAGGACAGGAGAACTTACTTTATGGACTCAAATAGAGAATAGGCAATATTCCCATTTAAGGGCTTGAGAGTAATCCGGAAGTTCCGTTAAGGCACAAAAGGGGACCTGACTTCCCTGAAGTAACTCGAGTGAATTCCTGAAGTCCCTGTCCCACCTCGACAAGTACCCCCAACTTCCCGCCGCAATTTGAGAAACACCACAAAATTATCCCCTCATTGCGAAATGAGGAAATTTTCCGCTGCAGAATCTCAAGAGAAATCCCACATTCCCGCTTGAAAGGCAAAAGGGTAATTGACTCCCTTTATGCGATCCAGAATGTTCCCTAACATCCATCCTCAGTGGAGAGGAGAACACACTTTATGGACTCAAATCGAGAAGAGGCAATATTCCCATTTAATGACTCGAGAGTAACCGGAAAGTTCCCCTTCCAACAAAAAGGGAACTTGACTTCCCTGAAGCAACCCTAGAGACTTCCTGACATTCCCGTCGCAAATCCAGATGTACCCCCGGCTTCCCGCCACAACTAAAGAAACATCACAAAATTATCCCCTCAATGGGGGATGAGGAAATTTTGCGCTGCAGAATCTCAAGAGAAATCCCATATTCCCACTTGAAAGGCATAAGGGTACTTGACTCCCTTTATGCGACTCAGAATGTTTCCTAACATCCGTCCTCAGTGGAGAGTAAAACATAGATTATGGACTCAATTCGAGAAGAAGAAAGATTCCCATTTAAAGGCTCGAGAGTAATCCGGAAGTTCCCCTTCCAACAAAAAAGGGGACTTGACTTCCCTGAAGCAACCCGAGTGAGTTCCTGAGGTCTCCGTTGAAACTTGAGAAGTACCCCCTGCTTCTCACTGCAACTCGAGAAACACCACAAAATTATCCCCTCAATGCGAGATGAGGCAATCTTGCGCTGCAGAATCTCAAGAGAAATCCCACATTCCCGCTTGAAAGGCAAAACGGTACTTGACACACTTTATGCCACTCAGAAAGCTCCCTAACATCCATCCCCAGTGGAGAGGAGAACACACTTTATGGACTCAATTCAACAAGAGGCCCTATTCCCATTAAAGGGCTCGAGAGTAATCCGAAAGTTTCCCTTGCAACACAAAAGTGAACTTGACTTCCCTGAGGTAACCCAAGCGAGTTCCTGAGGTCACGGCGCCATTCGAGAGGTACTCCCTGCTTCTCGCCGCAACTTGAAAAACTCCACAAAATTATCCCCTCAGTGCGAGATGAGGAAATTTTGGGCTGCAGAATCTCAAGAGAAATCCCACATTCCCGTTCGAAAGGCAAAAGGGTACTTGACTCCCTTGAGGCCACTCAGAATGTTCCCTAACATCCGTCCTCAGTGGAGAAGAGAACACACTTTATGGACTCAAATCGAGAAGAGGCAATATTCTCTATTAAGGGCTCGAGAGTAATCCAGAAGTTCCCCTTCTAGCTCAAAAGGGGACCTGATTTCCCAGAAGTAACTTGATTCAGTGGCTGAGGTCCGCATCGAAGCTCGAGAAGTACTCCCAGCTTACCGCCGCAATTCGAGAAACACTTCAAAACTATCCCCTCAATGCGAGATAAGGAAATTTTGCGCTGCAGAATCTCAAGAGAAGTCCCACATTTCCGCTTGAAAGGCAAAAGGCTACTTGACTCCCTTTATGCGACTCAGAATGTTCCCTAAAATCCATCCTCAGTGTAGAGGAGAACACACTACATGGACTCAAATTGAGAAGAGGCAATATTCCCATTTAACGGCTCAAAAGTAACCCGGAATTTCCCCTTCCAACACAAAAGGGGACTAGACTTCTCTGAAGCAATCCTAGCGAGTTCCTGACGTTCCCTTCGCAAATCCAGAAGTACCCCCGGCTTCCCGCCACAACTAAAGAAACACCACAAAATTATCCCCTCAATGCGAAATGAGGTAATT
This sequence comes from Moschus berezovskii, assembly GCF_049115385.1. Lineage (NCBI taxonomy): Eukaryota > Metazoa > Chordata > Mammalia > Artiodactyla > Moschidae > Moschus > Moschus berezovskii. Next base: position 2,365,033 of record NC_142465.1, read on the forward strand.
TTGCGCTCCAGAATCTCAAGAGAAATCCCACATTCCCTCTTGAAAGGCAAAAGGGTACTTGACACACGTTATGCCACTCAGAAAGTTCCCTAACATCCATCCCCATTGGAGAGGAGAGCACCCTTTATGGATTCAACATGAGAAGAGGCCCTATTCCAATTAAAGAGTTAGAGAGTAATCCAGAAGTTCCCCTTCAAGCACAAAAGGCGACCTGACTTCTCTGAAATAACTCAGTGAGTTCCTGAGGTACCATTGGCAACTCGAGATGTACCCCAGGCTTCCAGCAGCAATTCGAGAAATACCACAAATTATGCCCTCAATGCGAGATGAGGTAATTTTGCGCTGCAGAATCTCAAGAGATATCCCACATTCCCGCTTGAAAGGCAAAAGGGTAATTGACTTCCTTTATGCGACTCAGAATGTTCCCTAACATCCGCCCCCATTGGAGAGGAGAACACATTTTATGGACTCAACTCAAGAAGAGGCTTATTGTCATTAAAGGGCTCCAGAGTAATCAGGAAGTTCCCCTTCCAGAACAAAAGGGGAACTGACATCCCAAAGTAACTCTATTGAGTTCCTGAGGTCCCATTGGCAACTCAAGTGGTACCACCAGCTTTCCACCAATTCGAGAAATACAACAATATTTTCCCCTCATTGGGAGATGAGGAAATTTTACGCTGCAGAATTTCAAGAGAAATCCCACATTCCTGCTTGAAAGGCAAATGGGTAGTTGACATACTATATGTCACTCTGAAAGTTCCCTAGCATCCCTCCCCATTGGAGAGGAGAACACATGTTATGGAGCCAAATCGAGAGGAGGACCTATTCCCTTTAAAGGGCTCAAAAGTAATCCGGACGTTCCCTTTCCAGCAAAAAAGGAGATTTGTCTTCCCTGAAGTAACTCGAGTGAGTTCCTGAGGTACCCGTCGCTCCTCGTGTAGTACCCCCAGCTTCCCGCCACAATTCGAGAAACACCACAATATTATCCACTCAATGCGTGATGAGGTAATTTTGCACTGCAGAATCTCAAGAGAAATCCCACATTCCCCCTTGAAAGGTAAAAGGGTATTTGACTCCCTTTATGCGACTCAGAATGTTCCCTACATCCGTCCTCAGTGGAGTGGAGAACACAATTTATGGACCCAAATCGAGAAGAGACAATATTCCGATTTATCATCTCGAGAGTATCCCGGACGTTCCCCTTCCAACACAAAAGGGGACGTGACTTCCCTGAAGCAATGCGAGCGAGTTCCTGAGGTTCCCGTCGCAATTGGAAAATGACTTGCTGCTTCCGGCCGCAAAACGAGAAACACCACAAAATTATTCCCTCAATGGGAGATGAAGTAATTTTAGGCTGACGAATCTCAAGAGAAATCCCACATTCCCTCTTGAAAGGCAAAACGGTACTTGACTCCCTTTATGCGACTCAGAATGTTCCCTAATATCCGTGCTAAGTGGGTGGAGAACACATTTCATGGACTTAAATCGAGAAGAGGCAATATTCCCATTTAATGGCTTGAGAGTAACCCGGAAGTTCCCCTTCCAACACAAAAGGGGACTTGACTTCCCTGAAGCAACCCTAGAGAGTTCTTGACGTTCCCTTCGCAAATCCAGAAGTACCCCCGGCTTCCTGCCACAAATAAAGAAACATTACAAAATTATCTGATCATGCGAGATGAGGTAATTTTGCGCTGCAGAATCTCAAGAGAAATCCCACATTACTGCTTGTAAGACAAAGGGGTACTTGACACACTTTATGCCACTCAGAAAGTTCCCTAACATCCATCCCCAATGGACAGAAGAAAAAACTTTATGGATTCAACATGAAAATGGGCATTATTCCAATTAAAGGGCTAGGGAGTAATCCGGAAGTTTCCCTTCCTGCACAAAAGGAGACCTGACTTCCCTGAAGTAACTCGAGTGAGTTCCTGAGGTCGCCGTCGCACGTCGAGAAATACCCCCAGCTTCCCACCGCAATACGAGAAATAACACAAAATTATCCCCTCAATGCGAGATGAAGAAATTTTGCGCTGCAGAATCTCAAGAGAAATCCCACATTCCCGCTTGACAGGCAAAAGGGTACTTGACTCCCGTTATGCGACTCAGAATGTTCTCTAACATTTGCCCTCTGTGGAGAGGAGAACACACCTTATGGACTCAAATCGAGAAGAGGCAATATTCCCATTTAATGACTCGAGAGTAACCCGGAAGTTCGCCTTCCAACACAAATGGGTCTTGACTTCCCTGAAGCAACCCTAGAGAGTTCCTAACGTTCCCTTCGCAAATCCAGAAGTATCCCCGGCTTGCCGCCACAACTAAAGAAACATCACATAATTATCTCCTAAAAGCGAGATGAGGTAATTGTGGGCTGCAGAATCTCAAGAGAAATCCCACATTCCCGTTTGAAAGGCAAAAGTTTACTTGACACACTTTATGCAATTAAGAATGTTCCCTAACATCGGTCCCGATGGGAGAGGAAAACACACTTTATGTACTCAAATCGAGAAGAGGCCCTATTCCCTTTAAAGGGCTCAAAAGTAATCGGGACGTTCCCTTTCTAGCACAAAAGGGGACCTGACTTCCCTGAAGTAACTCGAGTGAGTTCCTGATGTCCCCATCGTAACTCAAGAAGTACCCCCTGCTTCCCTTCGCAACTCCAGAAACACCACAAAATTATGCCCTCAATGGGAGAAGAGGTAATTTTGCGCTGCACAATCTCAAGAGAAATCCCACAATCCCGCTTGAAAGGCAAAAGTGTACTTGACTCCCTTTATGGGACTCAGAATGTTCCCTAACATCCATCCTCAGTGCAGATTAGAACACACTTTATGGTCTCAAAACGAGAAGAGGCAATATTCCCATTTAAGGGCTCGAGAGTAATCCGGAAGTTTCCTTCCAGCACAAAAGGGGACCTGACTTCCCTGAAGTAACTCGAGTGAGTTCCTCAGGTCCCCGTGATAACTCGAGAAATACGCCCTGCTTCCCGCCACAACACCAGAAACACCACAAAATTATCCCCTCAATGCGAGATGAGGTAATTTTGCGCTGCACAATCTATAGAGAAATCCCACATTCCCGCTTGAAAGGCAAAAGTGTACTTGACACACTTTATGCCATTAAGAATGTTCCCTAACATCGGTACCGATGGGAAAGGAGAACACACTTTATGGACTCAACTCGAGAAGAAGCCCTATTCCATTTAAAGGACTCAAAAGTAACCCGGATATTCTCTTTCCAGCACAAAATGGGACCTGACTTCCCTGAAGTAACTCGAGTGAGTTCCTGAGGTCCCCATCGTAAGTCGAGACGTACCCCCTGCTTCCCTTCGCAACTCCAGAAACATAACAAAATTATGCCCTCAATGGGAGAAGAGGTAATTTTACGCTGCACAATCTCAAGAGAAATCCCACAGTCCCTCTTGAAAGGCAAAAGGGTAATTGACTCCTTTTATGCGACTTAGAATGTTCCCTAACATCCGTCCTCAATGGAGTGGAGAACATACTTTAAGGACTCAAATCGAGAAGAGGCAATATTCCCATTTAACGGATCGAGAGTAACCCGGAATTTCCCCTTCCAACACAAAAGGGGACTTGACTTCCCTGAAGCCACCCAAGCGAGTTCCTGAGGTTCCCATCGGAAATCGAAAAGTACCCGCTGCTTACCGCTGCAACACGAGAAACGCCACAAAATTATCCCCTCTATGCGGATGAGGTAATTTTGCCCTGCAGAATCTCAGGAGAAATCCCACATTCCCGCTTCAAAGGCAAAATTTTACTTTACAAGCTTTATCCCATTCAGAAAGTTCCCTATCATCTGTCCCCATTTAAGAGGAGAACACATTTTATGCACTCAAATCTACAAGAGGCCTATTACATTTAAAGGGCTCGAGAGTAATCCGGAAGTTACCCTTCCAGCAAAAAAGTGGACCTGACTTCCCTGAAGTAACTCGAGTGAATTCCTGAGGTCCCCGTCGCACCTCAAAAAGTACCCCCAGTTTCCGCCGCAATTCGAGAAACAAAAAAATATTATCCCCTCAGTGCGACAAGAGGTAATTTTGTGCTGCAGAATCTCAAGAGAAATTCCACATTCCCGCTTGAAATGCAAAAGTGTACTTGACTCCCTTTATGTGACTCAGAATGTTCCTTAACATCCGTCCCCATTGGAGAGGAGAACACACTTTATGGACTCAAATCGAGAAGAGGCAATATTCCCATTTAATGACTCGAGAGTAACCCGGAAGTTCCCCTTCCAACACAAAAGGGAACTTGACATAACTGAAGCAAGCCTAGAGAGTTCCTGACGTTCACTTCGAAATCCAGAAGTACCCCCTGCCTTCCCCCCACAACTAAAGTAACATCACAAAATTATCCCGTCAATGCGAGATGAGGAAATTTTGCACTGCAGAATCTCAAGAGAAATCCCACATTCATGCTTGAAAGGCAAAGGGTACTTGACTCCCTTTATGCTACTCAGAATGTTCTTTCACATCTGTCCTCAGTGGAGATTAGAACACAATTTATGGTCTCAAAACGAGAAGAGGAAATATTCCCATTTAACGGCTCGAGAGTAATCCGGAAATTTCCTTCCAGCACAAAAGGGGACCTGACTTCCCTGAAGTAACTCGAGTGAGTTCCTCAGGTCCCCATCGTACCTTGAAAAGTACCCCCTGCATCCCTATGCAACTCCAGAAACACCACCAAATTATGCCCTAAATGCGAGATGAGGTAATTTTACGCTGCAGAATCTCAAGAGAAATCCCACATTCCCGCTTCAAAGGCAAAAGGTTACTTTACACACTTTATCCCATTCAGAAAGTTCCCTATCATCTGTCCCCATTGGAGAGGAGAACACATTTTTGGACTCAAATCGAGAAGAGGCCTATTCCCTTTAAAGTGCTCCAGAGTAACCCGGAAGTTCCCCTTCCAGCAAAAAAGGGAACCTGACTTCCCTGAAGGAACTAGAGTGAGTTCTTGAGGTCCCCATCGCACCTCAAAAAGTAACTCTAACTTCCCGCCGCAATTCGAGAAACACCACAAAATTATCTCCTAATGCGAGATGAGGAAATTTTGAGCTACAGAATCTCAAGAGAAATCCCACATATCCGCTTGAAAGGCAAAAGGGTACTGGACTCCCTTTATGCGACTCAGAATGTTCCCTAACATCAGTCCTCAGTGGGTGGAGAACACACTTTATGGACTCAAATAGAGAAGAGGCAATATTCCCATTTAGTGGCTCGAGAGTAATCCAGAAGTTCCCCTTCCAACACAAAAGGATACTTGACTTCCCTGAAGCAACCCTAGAGAGTTCCAGTCTTTCCCTTTGCTAATCCAGAAGTACCACCGCATTGGCGCCACAAATAAAGAAACACCACAAAATTATCCCCTCAATGCGAGATGAGGTAATTTTGCGCGCAGAATTTCAAGAGAAATCCCACATTACCGCTTGAAAGACAAAGGGGTACTTAACACACTTTATGCCACTCAGAAAGTTCCCCAACATCCGTCCCCATTGGAGAGGAGAACACACTTTATGGATTAAACACGAAAAGAGGCCCTATTCTAATTAAAGGGCTAGAGAGTAATTCGGAAGTTCCCCTTCCAGCACAAAAGGGGACCTTACTTCCCTGAAGTAACTCGAGTGAGTTCCTGATGTCCCCACCGCACATAGAGAAATACCCCAGCTTCTCTCCGCAATTCGAGAAATACCACAAAATTATCCCATCAATGCAAGATGAGGAAATTTTACACTACACAATCTGAATAGAAATCCCACATTCCCGCTTGAAAGGAAATAGGGTATATGACACAATTTATGCCACTCAGAAATTTCCCTAACATCCGTCCCCTTTGAGAAGAGAACACATTTTATGGACTCAAATCGAGAAGAGGAATATTCCCTTTAAAGGGCTCGAGAGTAATCCCAAAGTTCCCCTTCCAGCAAAAAAGGGGACCTGACATCCCTGAAGTAACTCGAGTCAGTTGCTAAGCCCGCGTCGAACTCGAGAAGTACCCCCAGCTCAGGCCCCAATAGGACAAACACCACAAAATTATCCCCTCAATGCGAGATGAGGAAAATTTGCTTTGCAGAATCTCAAGATAAATCCCACATTCCCGCTTGAAATGCAAAAGGATACTTGACTCCCTTTGTCCGAATCATAATATACCCTAATGTCCATCCTCAGTGGAGAGGAGAACACACTTTTTATTCTCAAATGGAGAAGAGGCAATATAGCCATTTATCGACTCGAGAGATCCGGAAGTTCCCCTTCCAACACAAAAGGGGACTTAACTTCCCTGAGGCAACTGGAACGAGTTCCTGAGGTTTCCTTCGCAAATCGAGAAGTACCCACTTTTTTGCCACAACTCGAGAAACACTAAAAAACTAACCCTTCAATGCGACATGAGGTAATTTTGTGCTGCAGAAACTCAAGAGAGATCCCCCATTCCCGCTTGAAAGGCAAAAGGGTACTTGACTCCCTTTATGCGACTCAAAATGTTCCCTAACATCGGTCCTCAGTGGAGAGGAGAATATACTTTATGGACTCAAATCGAGAAGATGCAATATTCCCATTTAACGGCTCCAGAGTAATCTGGAAGTTCCCTTCCAGCACAAAAGAGGACCTGACTTCCCTGATGTAACTTGAGTGAGTTCCTGAGGTCCCTGTCGTAACTCGAGAAGTACCCCCTGCTTTCCGCCGAAACTCCAGAAACACCACAAAAGTATACCTTCAATGCGAGATGTGGTAATTTTTTGCTGCAGAATCTCAAGAGAAATCCCACATTCCCTCTTGAAAGGCAAAAGGGTAATTGACTCCCTTTATGAGACTCACAGTGTTCCCTATCATCTGTCCTCAGTGGAGAGGAGAACACATTTTATGGACTCAAATCGAGAAGAGGCAATATTCCCATTTAATGACTCGAGAGTAACCCAGAAGTTCCCCTTTCAACACAAAAGGGGACTTGACCTCCCTGAAGGAACCCTAGAGAGTTCCTGACGTTCCATTCTCAAATCCAGAAGTACCCCCTGCTTCCCGCTTCAACTAAAGAAACATCACAAAAGTATTCTCTCAATGCAAAAGGAGGAAATTTTGCGCTGCAGAATTTCAAGAGAAATCCCACATTCCCGCTTGAAAGGCAAAAGGGTACTAAACTCCCTTTATGCGACTCAGAATGTTCCCTAACATCCATCCCCAGTGAAGAGGAGAACACATTTTATGGACTCAAATCAAGAAGAGGCCTATTGCCATTAAAGGGTTCGAGAGTAATCCGGAAGTTCCTCTTCCAGCACAGAAGGGGACCTGACATCCCTGAAGTAACTCTAGTGAGTTGCTGAGGTCCCTTTGGCAACTCGAGATGTACCCCCAGCTTCGGACCGCAATTTGAGAAAAACCACAAAATTATCCCCTCAATGCGAGATGAGGAAGTTTTGCGCTGCAGAATCTCAAGAGAAATCCCACATTTCCGCAAAAGGGTATTTGACCGCCTTTATGTGACTCAGAATGTTCCCTAACACCCGTCTTCAGTGGAGTGGAGTCCACACTTTATGGACTCAAGTCGAGAAGAGGCAATATTCCCATTTAATGGTTCGAGAGTAACCTGGAAGTTCCCCTTCCAACACAAAAGGGGACTTGACTTCCCTGAAGCAACTGGAGCAAGTTCCTGAGGTCCCGGTGCAACTCGAGAATTTCCCCCAGCTTCTCTCCGCAACTCAAGAAACATCACAAAATTCTCCACTAAATAAGAGATGAGGAAATTTTGCGCTGCAGAATCTCAAGAGAAAACCCACCTTCCCGCTTGAAAGGCAAAAGGGTACTTGACTCGCTTTATGCGACTCAGAATGTTCCCTAACATCAGTCCTCAGTGAAGAGGAGAACACAGTTTATGGACTGAAATCCAGAAGAGGCAATATTCCAATTTAACATCTAGAGAGTAACCGGAAGTTCCCCTTCCAGCAAAAAACGGGACCTGACTTCCCTGAAGTAACTCCATTGAGTTGCTGAGGTCCGCGTCGCAACTCGAGAATTATCCCCAGCTTCCTGCCGCAATTCGAGACACACCATAAAATAATCCCCTCAATGCGAGATGAGGAAATTTTGCGCTGCAGAATCTCAAGAGAAATCCCACATGCCCGCTTGAAATGCAAAAGGGTACTTGACTTCCTTTGTACGGATCAGAATGTTCCCTAATTTCCGTCCTCAGTGGAGAGCAGACCACAATTTTTGGTCTCAAATGGAGAAGAGGTAATATAGCCATTTATCGACTCGAGAGAAATCCGGAAGTTCCCCTTCCAACACAAAAGGGGACTTCACTTCCCTGAAGCAACCCGAGCGAGTTCCTGAGGTTTCCTTCACAAATCGAGAAGTACCCCTTTTTTCCACCGCAACTCGAGAAACACTACAAAACTAACCCTTCAATGCGACATGAGGTAATTTTGCGCTGCAGAATCTCAAGAGAAATCCCATATTACCGCTTGAAAGGTAAAAGGGTACTTGACTGCATTTATGCGACTCAGAATGTTCCCTAACATCCCTCCTCAGTAGAGAGGAGAACTTATTTTATGTACTCAAATCGAGAAGAGGCAATATTCCCATTTAACGGCTCGAGAGTAATCCAGAAGTTCCCTTCCAGCACAAAAGAGGACCTGACTTCCCTGATGTAACTCGAGTGAGTTCCTGAGGTCCACGTCGTAACTCGAGAAGTTTCCCCTACTTCCCGCCTCAACTTCAGAAACACTACAAAAATAGCCCCTCAATGCGAGATGTGGTAATATTGTGCTGCACAATCTCAAGAGAAATCCCACATTTCCACTTGAAAGGCAAAAGGGTCCTTGACACACTTTATGCCACTCAGAAATTTCCCTAACATCCGTGCCCATTGGCGAGGAGAAAACACTTTATGGACTCAACCCGAGAAGAGGCCCTATTCCCTTTAAAGGGCTCAAAAGTTATATGGACGTTCCCTTTCCAGCAAAAAAGGGGACCTGATGTCCCTCAAGTAACTCTAGTGACTTCCTGAGGTCTCCGTAACACCTCGAGAAGTACCCTCAGCTTACCGCCGCAATTCGAGAAACACCACAATATTATCCCCTCAATGCGAGATGAGGAAATTTTGCACTGCAGACTCTCGAGAGACATCCCACATTCCTGCTTGAAAGGCAAAAGGGTACTTGTCTCCCTTTATGCGACTCAGAATGTTCCCTAACATCCGTCCTCATTGTGTGGAGACACATTTTATGGACTCAAATCGAGAAGAGGCAATATTCGCATTTAAAGGCTCGAGAGTAACCCGGAAGTTCCCCTTCCAACACAAAAGGGGACATGACTTCCCTGAAGCAACCCGAGCGAGTTCCTGAGGTCCCCGAGCAACTTCAGAACTACCCCCTGCTTCTTGCCGCAACTCGAGATACACCACAAAAGTATTCCCTCAATGGGAGGTGAAAAAATTTTGCGCTGCACAATCTCAAGAAAACTTCCACATTCCCGCATGAAAGACAAAAGGGTACTTGACACACTTTACGCCACTCAGAATGTTCCCTAACATCGGTCCCCATTGGAGAGGAGAAGACACTTTATGGATTCAACTCGTAAAGACGCCCTATTCCAATTAAAGGGCTAGAGAGTAATCCGGACGGTCCCCTTCCAACACAAAAGGGGACTTGACTGCCCTGAAGCAACCCTAGAGAGTTTCTGACGTTTCTTTCGCTAATCCAGAAGTACCCCTGGCTTCGCGCCACAAATAAAGAAACAACACAAAATTATCCCCTCAATGCGAGATGAGCACATTTTGAGCTGCAATATCTCAAGAGAAATCCCACATTCCTCCTTGAAAGGAAAAAGGGTACTTGACCCCCTTTGTGCGACACAGAATGTTCCCTAACATCCTTCCTCAGTGGGTGGAGAACACATTTTATGGACTCAAATCGAGAAGAGGCAATATTCCCTTTTAACGGCTCGAGAGTAACCTGGAAGTTCCCCTTCTAACATAAAAGGGGAGTTGACTTCCCTGATCACTGAGGAAGTCTTTCTTATCTCTCCTTGCTATTCTTTGGAACTGTGCATTCAGATGCTTATATCTTTCCTTTTCTCCTTTGCTGTTCGCCTCTCTTCTTTTCACAGCTATTTGTAAGGCTTCCTCAGACAGCCATTTCACTCTTTTGCATTTCTTTTCCATGGGGATGGTCTTGGTCCCTGTCTCCTGTACAATATCACGAACCTCCGTCCAGAGTTCATCAGGCACTCTATCAATCAGATCTAGTCCCTTAATTCTATTTCTCACTTCCACTGTATAATCATAAGGGATTTGATTGAGGTCATATCTGAATGGTCTAGTGGTTTTCCCTACTTTCTTCAATTTAAGTCTGAACTTCGCAATAAGGAGTTCATGATCTGAGCCACAGTCAGCTCCTGGTCATGTTTTTGCTAACTGTATACAGCTTCTCCATCTTTGGCTGCAAAGAATATAATCAATCTGATTTCGGTGTTGACCATCTGGTGATGTCCATATGTAGAGTCTTCTCTTGTGTTGTTGGAAGAGGGTGTTTGCTATGACCAGTGCATTCTCTTGACAAAACTCTATTAGCCTTTGCCCTGCTTCATTCCGTGGTCCAAGGCCATATTTGCCAGTTACTCCAGGTGTTTCTTGACTTCCTACTTTTGCATTCCAGTCCCCTATAATGAAAAGGACATCTTTTTTGGGTGTTAGTTCTAAAAGGTCTTGTAGGTCTTCATAGAACCGATTAACTTCGGCTTCTTCAGCATTACTGGTTGGGCATAGGCCTGGATTACTGTAATATTGAATGGTTTGCCTTGGAAACGAACAGAAATCATCTTGTCATTTTTAAGATTGCATCCAAGTACTGCATTTCGGACTCTTTTGTTGACCATGATGGCTACTCCATTTCTTCTAGGGGATTCCTGTCTACAGTAGTAGATATAATGGTCATCCGAGTTAAATTCACCCATTCCAGTCCATTTTAATTCACTGATTCCTAGAATGTCGACGTTCACTCTTGCCATCTCCTGTTTGACCACTTCCAATTTGCCTTGATTCATGGACCTAACATTCCAGGTCCCTATGCAATATTGCTCTTTACAGCACCAGACCTTGCTTCAATCACTGGTCACATCCACAACTGGGTATTAGTTTTGCTTTTGCTCCATCCCTTTATTCCTGCTATAGTCATTTCTCCACTGATCTCCAGTAGCATACTGGGCACCTATTGACCTGGGGAATTCCTCATTCAGTATCCTATCATTCTGCCCTTTGTTACTGTTCATGGGGTTCTCAAGGCAAGTATACTGAAGTGGTTTGCCATTCCCTTCTCCAGTGGACCACATTCGGTTGTGGTCCATGTGATCAGATCGGCTAGTTTTCTGGGATTATGATTTCAGTTTGTCTGCCCTCTGGTGCCCCCTAGCAATACCTACGGTCTTATTTGGGTTTCTCTTACCTTGGTCGTGGAAAATCTCTTAACAGCCGCTCCAGCAAAGTGCAGCCGCTGTACCTATCACAATAAACTGTGGAACATTCTGAAAGAGATGGGAATCCCAGAGCACCTGACCTGCCTCTTGAGAAACCTGTATGCAGGTCAGGAAGTAACTGTTAGAACTGGACATGGAACAACAGACTGGTTCCAAATAGGAAAAGGTGTACGTCAAGTTTGTATCTTGTCACCTTGCTTATTTAACTTATATGCAGAGTACATCATGAGGAACGCTGGGCTGGAAGAAGCACAAGCTGTAATCAAGATTGCTGGGAGAAATATCATTAACCTCAGATATGCAGATGACACCACCCTTAGGGCAGAAAGTGAAGAGGAACTCAAAAGCCTCTTGATGAAAGTGAAAGAGGAGAGTGAAAACGTTGGCTTGAATCTCAACATTCAGAAAACAAAGATCATGACATCTGGTCCCATCACTTCATGGGAAATAGATGGAAAAACAGTGGAAACCGTGTCAGACTTTGTTTTTTTGGGCTCCAAAATCACTGCAGATGCTGATTGCAGCCAATAAATTAAAAGACGCTTGCTCCTTGGAAGGAAAGTTATAACCAACCTTGATAGTATATTAAAAAGCAGAGACATTACTTTGCCAACCAAGGTCCGTGTAGTCAAGGCAATGGTTTTTCCTGTGGTCATGTATGGATGTGAGAGTTGGACTGTGAAGAAGGCTGATCGCCAAAGAATCGATGCTTTTGAACTGTGGTATTGGAGAAGACTCTTGAGAGTACCTTATACTGCAAGGAGATCGAACCAGTCCATTCTTAAGGAGATCAATCCTGGATGTTCATTGGAGGGACTGATGATAAAGCTGAAACTGCAATACTTTGGCCACCTCATGCGACGAGTTGACTCACTGGAAAAGACTCTGATGCTGGGAAAGGTTGGGGGCGGGAGGAGAAGGGGACGACAGAGAATGAGATGGCTGAATGGCATCACCGACTCTGAGGACATGAGTTTGAGTGTACTCCGTGAGTTGGTGATGGATAGGGAGGCCTGGCGTGCTGTGATTCATGGGGTCGTGGAGAGTAGGACATGACTGAGCGACTGAACTGAACGGAACTGACTTCCCTGAAGCAACCCGAGCGAGTTCCTGAGGTCCAAGCACCTCGAAATGTACCCCCTGCTTCTGGCCGCAACTCGAGATAAACCACAAAATTATTCCTTCAAAGCAAGATGAGGAAATTTTGCGCTGCAGAATCGCAAGAGAAATCCCACATTCCCGCTTGAAAGGAAAAAGGGTATATGACACACTTTATGCCACTCAGAAAGTTCCCTAACATCTGTCCCCTTTGGAGAGCAGAACACACTTTATGGATTCAACGCAGGAAGACGCCCTATTTCAATTAAAGGGGTAGAGAGTAATCCCGAAGTTCCCCTTTCAGCACAAAGGGGGACCTGACTTCCCTGAAGTAACTCAAATGAGTTCCTGAGGTCCCCGTCGCACCTCGCAAAGTACCCACAGATTCCCGCCACAATTCGAGAAGCAACAAAAAATTATCCCCTCAATGAGAGATGAGGAAATTTTGCGCTGCAAAATCTCAAGAGAAATCCCACATTCCCACTTGAAAGGCAAAAGGGTCCTTGACTCCCTTTATGCGACTCAGAATGTTCCCTAACATCAGTCCTCAGTGGAGAGGAGATCACAATTTATGGACTCAAATCGAGAAAAGGCAATATTCACATTTAATTACCTGAAAGTAACCCAAAAGTTCCCCTTCCAACACAAAAGGTGACTTGAATTCCCTGAAGCAACCCTAGAGAGTTCCTGAAGTTCCCTTCGCGAAACCAGAAGTACCCCTGGCTTCCCGCCACAAATAAAGAAACACCACAAATTATCCCCTCAATGCGAGATGAGGTAATTTTGCGCTGCAGAATCTCAAAAGAAACCCCACATTGCCGATTGAAAGACAAAGGGGTACTTGACACACTTTTTGCCACTCAGAAATTTCCCTAACATCCATCCCTATTGGAGAGGAGAACACATTTTATGGATTCAACACGAAAAGAGGCCCTATTTCAATTAAAGGGCTAGAAAGTAATCCGGAAGTTCCCCTTCCAGCACAAAAGGGAACCTGACTTGCCTGAGGTAACTCGAGTGAGTTCCAGAGGTCCCCGACGAACCTTGAGAAATACCCCCAGCTTCCCGCCTCAATTTGAGAAATACCACAAAATTATCCCCTCAAAGCGAGATGAGGAAATTTTGCGCTGCAAAATCTCAAGAGAAATCCCACATTCCCACTTAAAAGGCAAAAGGGTACTTGATTCCCTTTAGGCGACTCAGAAAGTTCCGTCACACAACAGTCTCTATTCGAGAGGAGAACACACTTTATGGACACAATTCGATATGAGGCCCTATTCCCATTTAATGGCTCGAGGGTAAACCCGAAGTTCCCCTTCCAAAAAAAAGGGGACTTGACTTCCCTGAAGCAACATGAGCGAGTTCCTGAGGTCCCCGTCCCAACTCCAGAAGTATTCCCAGCCTTCCGCGGTAACTCGAGAAACACCACAAAATTATCTCCTTAATGCGAGCTGAGGTAATCTTGCACTGCAGAATCTCAACTGAAATCCCAAATTCCCACTTGAAAGGCAAAAGCGTACTTGACACACTTTATGCCACTCAGAACGTTCAATAACATCCGTCCCCATTGGAGAGGAAAACACACTTTATGGACTCAACTCGAGAAGAGGCCCTATTACCATTAAAGGGCTCGAGAGTAATCTGGAAGTTTTCCTTCGAGCAGGAAAGGGGATCTGACTTCCCTCAGGTAATTCGAGTGAGTTCCTGAGGTCATCTTCACAACTCGAGAAGTACCCAAAGCTTCACGTAGCACTTCGACAAACTCCACAAAATTATGCCCTCAATGCGAGATGAGGAAATTTTGCGCTGCAGAATCTGAAGAGAAATCCCACATCCCCGCTTGAAAGGCAAAAGGGTAGTTGACACACTTTATGCCACTCAGAAATTTCAATAACATCCGTCCCCATGTGATAGGAAAACACACTTCATGGACTCAACTCGAAAAGAGGCCCTATTCCAATTAAAGGGCTCGAGATTAATCCGGAAGTTTTCCTTCCAGCACGAAAGGGGACCTGAGTTCCTGAAGAAACTCGAGGGAGTTCCTGAGGTCCACGTCGCAACTCAAGAAGTTCCCCCTGCTTCCCGTGGTAACTCGAGAAACACCACAAAATTATCCCCTCAATGTGAGATGAGGTAATCTTGCGCTGCAGAATCTTAAGAGAAATCCCAGTTTCCCACTTGAAAGGCAAAAGGGTACTTGACACACTTTATGCCACTCAGAAAGGTCCCTAACATCCGTCCCCATTTGAGAGGGGAACACACTTTATGGACTCAACTCGAAAAGAGGCCCTATTCCTACTGAAGGGCTGGAGAGTAATCCGTAAGTTTTCTTTCCAACAAGAAAGGGGACCTGACTTTACTGAAGTAACTCGAGTGAGTTCCTGACGTCCCCGTCAGAACTCGAGAAGAACCCCCAGCTTCCCACTGCAATTCGAGAAACACCAAAAAATTATTCCCTCAATGCGAGATGAGGTAATTTTGCGCTGCAAAATCTCAAGAGAATTCCCACATTCCCACTTGAAAGGCTAAAGGGTACTTGACTCCCTTTAGGCGATTCAGAATGGTCCCTAACATCCGGCCTCAGTGGAGAGGAGATCACACTTTATGGTCTCAAATCGCGAAGAGGCAATATTCACACTAAACGGCTTGAGAGTAATCCGGAAGTTCCCTTTCCAACACAAAGGGGGACTTCACTTCCCTGAAGCAACCCGAGCGAGTTACTAAGGTCCCCATCGCAACTCGTGAAGTACCTCCTGCTTCTTGCCGCAATTCGAGAAACAACACAAAATTATCCCCTCAATGCGAGATGAGGAAATTTTGCGCTATAGAATCTCAAGAGATATCTCACATTCCCGCTTGAAAGGCAAAAGGGTACTTGACACACTTTATGCCACTCAGAAAGTTCCCTAACATCCGTACCCATTGGAGAGGAATACACACTTTATGGACTCAACTCGATAAGAGGCCCTATTCCCATTAAAGGCCTCGAGAGTAATCCAGAAGTTCCCCTTCCAGCACAAAAGGGGACCTGACTTCCCTGAAGTAACTCGAGTGAGTGCCTGAGGTCCCCGTCGCAACTCGAGAAGTACCCCCAGCTTCCCGCCGCAACTCGAGAAACACCACAAAATTTTCTCCTCAATGCGAGATGAGGAAATTTTGCCCTGCAGAATCTCAAGAGAAATTCCACATTCCCGCTTGAAAGGCAAAAGTGTACTTGACACCCTTTATGCGACTCAGAAAGTTCCCTCACACAGCTGTCTCTATTAGAGATGAGAACACACTTTATCGACACAATTCAATATGAGGCCCTATTCCCATTTAGTGGCTCGAGAGTAAACCGGAAGTTACCCTTCCAACACAAAAGGGGACCTGACTTCCCTGAAGCAACTCGAGTGAGTTTCTGAGGTCCCCTTCGCAACTCGAGAAGTACCCCCAATATCCCGCCGCAACTCGAGATACACCACAAAATTATCCCCTCAATGCAAGATGAGGAAATTTTTGGCTGCATTCTCAAGAGAAATCCCACATTCCTTTTTGAAATGTAAAAGGGTACTTGACACCCTGTATGCGACTC
Source organism: Moschus berezovskii (assembly GCF_049115385.1). Lineage (NCBI taxonomy): Eukaryota > Metazoa > Chordata > Mammalia > Artiodactyla > Moschidae > Moschus > Moschus berezovskii. Next base: position 2,381,184 of record NC_142465.1, read on the forward strand.
AGAAATTTCAGTAACATCAATCTTAATTGGATAGGAGAACAGACCTTATGGACTCAATTCGAGATGAGGCCCTATTCCCATTTAACGCCTCGAGAGTAAACCAGAAGTTCCACTTCCAACACAAAAGGCTACCTGACTTCCCTGAAGTAACTTTAGTGAGTTGCTGAGGTCCCATTGGCAACTCGAGATGTACCAACAGCTTCCCACCGCAATTCAAGAAACAACACAAGATTATCCCCTCAATGAGAGATGAGGAAAGTTTTCGCTGCAGAATCTCAAGAGAAATCCCACATTTTTGCTTGAAAGGAAAAAGGGTACTTGACTCCCTTTATGCCACTCAGAATGTTCCCTAACATCCGGCCTCAGTGGAGAAGGGAACATACTTTATGGACTTAAATCGAGAAGAGGCAACATTCCCATTTAACGGTTCGATATTAATCCAGAAGTTCCCCTTCCAACACAAAAGGGCACTTGACTTCCCTGAAGTAACCTGAGCGAGTTCCTGAGGTTTCCATCTCAACTCGAGAATTACCCCCTTTTTACCGCCGTAACTCGAGGAACACAACAAAACTAAACCCTCAATGTGAGATGAGGTAATTTTGCGCTGTAGAATCCAAGAGAAATCCCACATTCCCACTGGAAAGGCAAAAGGGTACTTGACTCCCTTTATGCGACTCAGAAATTTCCCTAACATCCGTCCCCATTGGAGACGAGAACACACTTTATGGACTTAACTCGAGAAGAGGCCCTATTCATTTTAAAGGGCTCAAAAGTAATACGATCATTCCCTTTCCAGCACAAAATGGTACCTAACTTCCCTGGAGTAACTCGAGTGAGTTGCTGAGGTCTCCTTCCCACCTCGAGAAGTACCGCCAGCTTCCCGCCGCAATTCAAGAAACACCACAATATTATCACCTCAATGCGAGATGAGGAAATTTTGCGCTGCAGAATCTCAAGAGAAATCCCACATTCCCGCTTGAAAGGCAAAAGAGTACTGGACACCCTTTGTGTCACTCAGAAAGTTACCTCACACAGCCGTCCCCATTGTAGAGGAGAACACACATTAAGGACTCTATTCGAGATGAGGCCCTATTCCTATTTAACAGATCGAGAGTAAACCGGAAGTCCCCCTTCCAACACAAAAGGGGACCTGACTACACTGAAGCAACCTGACTACACTGAAGCAACCTGAGCGAGTTCCTGAGGTCCCCGTCGCAATTCAAGAAGTAACCCCAGCTCCCTGCCGCAACTCGAGAGACACCACCAAATTATCCCCTCAATGCGAGATCAGGAAATTTTCACTGCATAATCTCAAGAGTAATCCCACATTCCTGCTTGAAAGGAAAAAGGGTACTTGACACCCTTTATGCGAAATAGAAACTTCCCCCATATAGCCGTCCCCATTGGAGAGGAGAAAACAATCTATGGACTCAATTCGAGATGAGGCTCTATTCCAATTAAACGGCTGGAGAGTAATCCGGAAATTTTCCTTACAGCATGAAATGGGACCTGTCTTCCCTGAAGTAACTCGAGTGAGTCCTGACGTCCCCATTGCAACTCAAGAATTACCCCCAGCTTCCCACCGCAATTCGAGAAACACCACAAAATTATCCCCTCAATGCTAAATGAGGAAATTTTGCACGTTAGAACCTCAAGAGAAATCCCACATTCCCTCTTGATAGGCAAAAGAGTACTGGACTCCCTTTATGCGACTCAAAATGTTCCCTATCATCCGTCCTCAGTGGAGAGGTGAACACATTTTATGGGGTCAAATCGAGAAGAGGCAATTATCCCATTTAACGTCTCGAGAGTAATCCGGAAGTTCCCCTTGCAACACAAAAGGGGACATGAATTCCCTGGAACAAACCGAGCGAGTTCCTGTGGACTCCGTCTCTACTCTAGAGTACCTACTGCTTTCCGCCATAAGTTGAGAAACAGCACAAAATTATCCCCTCAATGCGAGATGAGGTAAATTTGCGCTGCAGAATCTCAAAGAGAAATCCCATATTCCCGTTTGAAAGGCAAAAGGTTACTTGACTCCCTTTATGCGACTCAGAATATTCCCTAAAATCCGTCCTCCGTAGAGAGGAGAACACACTTTATGGACTCAATCAAGAAGACGCAATATTCCCATTTAACTACTCGAGAGTAACCCGGAAGTTGCCCTTCCAACACAAAAGGGGACTTGACTTCCCTGAGGCAACCCTAGAGAGTTTCTGACTTTCCCATAGCAAATCCAGAAGTACCTCCGGCTTCCCACCTCAACTAAAGAAACATCACAAAATTATCCCCTCAATGCGAGATGAGGAAATTTTGCGCTGCAGAATCTCAAGAAAATTCCCACATTCCCACTTGAAAGGCAAAAGGGTACTAAACTCCCTTTATTCGACTCAGAATGTTCCCTAACATCCGTCCCCATTGGAGAGGAGAACACATTTTATGGACTCAACTCAAAAAGAGGCCTATTGCCATTAAAGGGCTCGAGAGTAATCCGGAAGTTCCCCTTCCAGCACAAAAGGGGACCTGACATCCCTGAAGTAACTCTAGTGAGTTGCTGAGGTCCCATTGACAACTCGAGATGTACCCCCAGTTTCCCACCGCAATTCGAGAAACACCACAAAATTATCCCCTCAATGCGAGATGAGGAAATTTGCCCTGCAGAATCTCAAGATAAATCCCACATTCCCGCTTGAAAGGCAAAAGGGTACTTGACTCCCTTTATGCGACTCAGAATGTTCCCTCACATCCGTCCTCAGTGGAGTGGAGAACACACTTTATGGACTCAAATTGACAAGAGGCCATATTCCCTATTCAGGGCTCCAGAGTTATCCGGAAGTTCCCCTTCTAGCACAAAAGGGGATCTGACTTCTCTGAAGTAACTAGAGTGAGTTCCTGAGGTCCCCGTCGCAACTCGAGATGTACCCCCAGCTTCCCGCCGCAATTCGAGAAACACCACAATATTATCCCCTTAATGCGAGATGAGGTAATCTTGCGCTGCAGAATCTCAAGAGAAATCCCACATTCTCGCGTGAAAGGAAAAAGGGTACTTGACTCCCTTAATGCGACTCAGAATGTTCCCTAACATCCGTCCTCAGTGCAGAGGGGAACACACCTTATGAACTCAAATCGAGAAGAGGCAATATTCCCATTTAACGGTTGGATATTAATCCAGAAGTTGCCCTTCCAACACAAAAAGAGACTTGACTTCCCTAAAGAAACCCGAGCGAGTTCCTGAGGTTTCCATCGCAAATCGAGAAGTACCCCCTTTTTCCCGCCACAACTCGAAGAACTCCACAAAACTAACCCCTCAATGCGAGATGAGGTAAATTTGCGCTGCAGAATCTCAAGAGAAACCCCACATTCCCGCTGGAAAGGCAAAAGGGTACTTGAGTCCCTTTATGCGACTCAGAAATTTCCCTAACATCCGTCCCCATTGGAGATGAGAACACACTTTATGGACTTAACTTGAGAAGAGGCCCTATTCACTTTAAAGGGCTTAAAAGTAATACGGACGTTCCCTTTCCAGCACAAAAGGGGACCTGACTTTCCTGAAGTAACTCGAGTGAGTCCTGACGTCTCCGTCGCACCTCGAGAAGTACCCCCAGCTTCACGCCGCAATTCGAGAAACACCACAATATTATCACCTCAATGCGAGATGAGGAAATTTTGCGCTGCAGAATCTCAAGAGAAATCCCACATTCCCGCTTGAAAGGCAAAGGGTACTTGACCCCCTTTGTGCGACACCGAACGTTCCCTAACATCCGTCCTCAGTGGGTGGAGAACACATTTTATGGACTCAAATCGAGAAGACGCAATATTCCCTTTTAACGGCTCGAGAGTAACCCTGAAGTTGCCCTTCTAACACAAAAGGGGAGTTGACTTCCTGAAGCAACCCGAGCGAGTTCCTGACGTCCTCGCGCACCTCGAGAAGTACCCCATGCTTCTCGCCGCAACTCGAGATAAACCACAAAATTATTCCTTCAAAGCGAGATGAGGAAATTTTGCGCTGCAGAATCGCAAGAGAAATCCCACATTCCCGCGTGAAAGGAAAAAGGGTATTTGACACACTTTATGCCACTCAGAAAGTTCCCTAACATCTGTCCCCTTTGGAGAAGAGAACACACTTTATGGATTCAACGCGTGAAGACGCTCTTTTCCAATTAAAGAGCTAGAGAGTAAACCGGAAGCTCCCCTTCCAGCACAAAAGGGGAACTGATTTCCCTGAGGTTACTCGAGTGAGTTCCTGAGGTCCCCGTCGTACCTCGAGAGGTACCCCCAGCTTCCCGCCGCAATTCGAGAAATAGCAAATATTATCCCCTCATGCGAGATGAGGAAATTATGCGCTGCAAAATCTCAAGAGAAATCCCAAATTCCAGCTTGAAAGGCAAAAGGATATTTGACGCCCTTTATGTGAATTAGAATGTTCCCTAACATCCGTCCTCAGTGGAGAGGAGAACACACTTTATGGTCTCAAATGGCGAAGAGGCAATATACCCATTTATCTCCTTGAGAGTAATCCAGACGTTCCCCTTCCAACACAAAATGGGACCTGACATCACTGAAGAAACTCTAGTGAGTTCCTGATGTCCCATTGTCAACTCGAGATATACCCACAGCTTCCCGCCACAATTCGAGAAACACCACAAAATTATACCCTCAGTGCGAGATGAGGAAATTTTGCGCTGCAGAATCTCAAGAGAAATCCCACATTTTCGCTTGAAAGGGAAAAGGGTACTTGACTCCCTTGAGGCGACTCAGAATGTTCCCTAACATCCGTCCTCAGTGGAGAGGGGAACACATTTTATGGACTCAAATAGAGAATAGGCAATATTCCCATTTAACTGCTGGATATTAATCAAGAAGTTCCCCTTCCAACACAAAAGGGGACTTGACTTCCCTGAAGAAACCCGAGCAAGTTCCTGAGGTTTCCATCGCAACTCGAGAAATACCCCCTTTTTCCCGCCGCAAAGGGAGGAACACCACAAAACTAACCCCTCAATGCGAGATGAGGTAATTTTGCTCTGCAGAATCTCAAGAGAATTGCCATTTCCCGTTTGAAAGGCAAAAGGTTAATTGACACCCTTTATGGGACTCAGAAAGTTCCCTCAATCAGCCATCCCCATTGTACAGTAGTACACACTTTATGGACTCAACTCGAGAAGAGGCCCTATTCCTATTTAACAGATCGAGAGTAATCCTGAAATTCCCTTTCCAACACAAAAGCTGACCTGACTTCCCTGAAGAAACCTGAGCGAATTCCTGAGGTCGCCGTCGCAACTCGAGAAGTTCCCCCAACTTCTCGGCGAAACTCGACAAACACGACAAAATTATCCCCTCAATGTGAGATGAGGAAATTTTGCGCTGCAGAATCTCAAGAGAAATCCTACATTCCCGCTTGAAAGGCAAGGGGTACTAGACACCCTTTATGCGACTCAGAAATTTTCCTCACAGAGCCGTCCCCATTGGAGAGGAGAACACAATTTATGGGCTCAATTCGACATGAGGCCCTATTCCCACTTAACGGCTCAAGAGTAAACCGCAAATTCCCCTTCAAACACAAAAGGGGACCTGACTTCCCTGAAGTAACTCGAGTGAGTTCCTGAGGTCCCCTCTCAAATGGAGAAGTAGCCCCAGCTTCCCGCCGCAATTTGAGAAACACAATAAAATTATCCCCTCAATGCGAGATGAGGAAATTTTACGATGGACAATCTCAAGAGAAATCCCACATTCCCTCTTGAAAATCAAAACGGTATTTGACTCCCTTTAGGTGACTCAGAATGGTCCCTAACATTCGTCCTCAGTGGAGAGGAGACATACTTTATGGACTCAAATCGAGCAAAGGCAATATTCCCATTTAACGGCTCCAGAGTAATCAGGAAGTTCCCCTTCCAACACAAGAAGGGACTTTACTTCCCTGAAACAACCCGAGCGAGTTCCTGAGGTCCCCATCACAACTCGAGAAGTACCCCCTGCTTCTTGCCCCAACTCGACAAACACCACCAAATTATCCCCTCAATGAGAGATGAGGAAATTTTAAGCTGTACAATCTTAAGAGAAATCGCACAATCCCGATTGAGAGGCAAAATGTTACTTGACTCTATTTAGGCGATTCAGAATGTACCCTAACATCCGTCCTCAGTGGGAAAACACACTTTATGGACTCATTCGAGAAGATGCAATATTCCCATTTAACGGCTCAAGAGTAATTCGGAAGTTCCCCTTCCAGCACAAAAGGGGACCTGACTTCCCTGAAGTAACTCGAGTGAGTTCCTGAGGTCCAAGTCGCAACGTGAGAAGTACACCCAGCTTCCCGCCGCAATTCGAGAAACACCACAAAAATAGACCCTCAAGGGAGATGAGGAAATTTTGTGCCGCAGAATCTCAAGAGAAAGCCCACGTTCCCGCTTAAAGGCAAAAGGGTACTTGACTCCCTTGAGGCGACTCAGAATGGTCATTAAGTCCTCAGTGGATAGGAGAACACACTTTATGGACTCAAATCGAGAAGAGGCCTTATTCCCATTAAATGGCTGAGAGTAATCCGGAAGTTCCCCTTCCAGCACAAAAGGGGACTTGACTTCGCTGAAGCAACCCGAGCGAGGTCCTGAGGTCCCTGTCGCAACTCGAGAAGTACCCCCTGCTTCCCGCCGCAACTCGAGAAACACCAACAAATTATCCCCTCAATGCGAAATGACGTAATTTTGCGCTGCAGAATTTCAAGAGAAATCCCACATTCCCGCTGGAAAGGCAAAAGGTTACTTGACTCCCTTTAGGCGATTCAGAAAGTTCCCTGACATTCGTCCCCACTGGAGAGGAGAACACACTTTATGGACTCAACTCGAGAAGAGGCCCTATTCCCATTAAAGGGCTCGACAGTAATCCCGAAGTTCCCCTTCCAGCACAAAAGCGGACCTGAGTTCCCTGAAGTAACTCGAGTGAGTTTCTGAGAACCCCATAACAACTTGAGAAGTACCCCAGTTTACCGCCGTAATTTGAGAAACACCACAAAATTATCCCCTCAAAGCAAGATGAGGAAATTTTGTGCTGCAGAATCTCAAGAGAAATCCACATTCCCGCTTGAAATTCAAAACGGTACTTGACCCCCTTTAGGCGACTCAGAATGGTCCCTAACATCCGTCGACAGTGTAGAGGAGACATACTTTATGGACTCAAAACGAGAAGAGGCGATATTCTCATTTAACAGCTCCAGAGTAATCAGGAAGTTCTCTTCCAACATAACAGGGGATTGACTTTCCTGAAATAACCCGAGCGAGTTCCTGAGGTCCCCATCGCAACTCCAGAAGTACCCCTGCTTCATGCCGCAACTCGACAAACACCAGCAAATAATCCCGTCAATGCGAGATGAGGTAATTTTGGGCTGCAGAATCTCAAGAGAAATCCCACTTTCCCGCTTGAAAGGCAAAAGTGTACTTGACTCCCTTGAGGCGACTCAGAATGGTCCCTACCATCGTCCTCATTGGAGAGGAGAACACACATTATAGACTCAAATAGAGAAGAGGCAATATTCCCATTTAAAGGCTTGAGAGTAATCCGGAAGTTCCCCTTCCAACACAAAAGGGGACTTGACTTCCCTGAAGCAACCAGAGAGTTCCTGAGGTTCCCGTCGCAACTGTAGAAGTACCAAAAACTTTCCGCCGCAACTCGAGAAACACCACAAAATTATCCCCTCAATGCGAGATGAGGTAATTTTGCGCTGTAGAAATTGAAGAGAAACCCCATATTACCGTTTGAAAGGCAAAAGGGTACTTTACAAAATTTATGACACTCAGAAATTTCCCTAACATCCGTCCCCACTGGGGAGCAGAACACACTTTATGGACTCAACTCGAGAAGAGGCCCTATTCCCATCAAAGGGCACGAGAGTAATCCGGAAGTACCCCTTCCATCGCAAAAGGGGACCTGACTTACCTGAAGTAACTTAAGGGAGTTCCTGAGGTCCCCTTCGCCACTGGAGAAGTACACCCAGCTTCCCACAGCCATTCGAGAAACACGACAAAGTTATCCCCTCAATGCGAGATGAGGAAATTTTGCGCTGCAGAATCTCAAGAGAAATTCCACATTCCCGCTTGAAAGGCAAAAGGGTACTTGACTCCCTTTAGGCGATTCAGAATGGCCATTAACATCTGTCCTCAGTGGAGAGGAGAACAAACTTTATGGACTCTACTGGAGAGGAGGCCCTATTCCCATTAAAGGGATCAATAATAATACGGAAGTTCCACTTCCAGCAAAAAAGGGGACTTGACGTCCCTGAAGCAACCCGAGCGAGTTCCTGAGGTCCCCGACGAAACTCCCGAAGTACCCCTAGCTTCCCGCCACAACTCGAGAAACACCACAGAATTATCGCGTCAATGCGAAATGAGGTCATTTTGCGCTGCAGAATCTCAAGAAAAATCCCACATTCCCGCTTGAAAGGCAAAAGGATATTTGACACTCTTTATGCCACTCAGAAATTTCCCTAACTTCCGTCCCCATGTGAGAGGAGAACACACTTTATTGACTCAACTCAAGAGGCCCTATTCCCATTAAAGGGCTCGAGAGTAATCCGAAGTTCCCCTTTCACCACAAAAGGGGACCTGACTTCCCTAAAGTAACTCGAGTGAGTTCCTGAGGTTCCCATCGCAACTCGAGAAGAACCCCCAGCTTCCCGCCGCAATTCGAGAAACACCACCAAATTATCCCCTCTATGCGAGATGAGGAAATTTTGCACTAGAATCTCAAGAGAATTACCACATTCACTCTTGAAAGGCAAAAGGGTACTTGACAACGTTTTTGCGACACAGAAAATTCCCTCACAAACTTCCCATTGGACAGGAGAACACACTTGATGGACTCAATTCGTGATGAGCCCCTATTTCCATTTAACGGCTCGAGAGTAAACCGGAAGTTCCCCTTCCAATACAAAAGGGGACGTGACTTCCTTGAAGCGACCCGAACGAGTTCCTTATGTCCCCGTCGCAAGTTGAGAAGTACCCCCAGCTTCCCTGCGCAACTAGAGAAACACCACTAAATTATACCCTCAATGCGAGATGAGGAAATTTTGAATTCTAGAATCTCAAGAGAAATAATATATTCCCTATTGAAAGGCAAAAGGGTACTTGACACCCTTTATGCGACTCAGAAATTTGACTAATATTAGTCCCCATTGGACAGGACAACACACTTTATGGACTCAATTCGAGATGAGGCCCTATTCCCTTTTAACGGCTCGAGAGTAAACCGGAAGTTCCCCTTCCAACACCAAAGGGGACCTGACTTACCTGAAGCAACCCGAGCGTGTTCCTGAAGTCCAAGTCGCAACTCAAGAAGTACTCCCAGCTTCCCGTCCTAACACGAGAATCAACACAAAATTATCCCCTCAATGCGAGATGAGGAAATTTTGCGTTGCAGAATCTCAAGAGAAATACCATATTCCCACTTGAAAAATTAAAGGGTACTTGACTCCTTTTAGGCCACATTGAATATTCCTTAACATCAGTCCTCAAGGAGAGGAGAACACACTTTATGCACTGAAATCGAGAGGAGGTAATATTCCCATTTAAAGGCTCAAGAGTGATCCAGAAGTTCTCATTCCAACACAAAAGGGGACTTGACTTCCCCGAAGCAACCCGAGCGAGTGACTGTGGCCCCCGTCGCAACTCCAGAATTAACACCTACTTCCAGCCGCAACTTGAGAAACACCACAAAATTATCCCCTCAATGGTAGACGAGGTAATTTTCACTGCTTAATCTCAAGAGAAATCCCACATTCCCGCGAGAAAGGCAAAAGGGTACTTGACAAACTTTATGCCACTCAGAAAGTTCCCTAACATACCTCGCAATTGGAGAGGAGAACACACTTTATGGATTTAACACGAGAAGAAGCCCTATTCCAATTAAAGGGTTAAAGAGTAATCCAGAAGTTCCCCTTCCAGCACAAAAGGGGACCTGACTTCCTTGAAGCAACACAAGTGAGTTCCTGAGGTCCCCGTCGCAACTCCAGTAGTACCCCCAGCTTCCCGCCACAATTCGAGAAACACCACAATATTATCCCCTCAATGCGAGATGAGGTAATTTTGCGATGCAGAATATCAAGAGAAATCCCACATTCCCGCTTGAAAGGCAAAAGGGTACTTGACTCCCTTTATGCGACTCAGAATGTTCCCTAACATCCGTCCTCAGTGGAGTGGAGAACACAATTTATGGACTCAAATCGAGAAGAGGCAATATTCCGATTTAACATCTCCAGAGTAACCCGGACGTTCCCATTCCAACACAAAAGGGGACTTGACTTCCCTGAAGCAATGCGAGCGAGTTCCTTCGGTTCCCGTTGCAAATCGAAAAGTACCCGCTGCTTCCGGCCGCAACTCGAGAAACTCCAAAAAATTATCCTCTCAATGGGAGATGAGGTAATTTTGCGCTGCAGAATCTCAAGAGAAATCCCACATTCCCCTTGAAAGGCAAAAACAGTATTTGACTCCCTTTATGCGACTCAGAATGTTTAACATGTCCAGAGTAACTTGGAATTTCCCCTTCCAACAGAAAAGGGAACTTGACTTCCCTGAAGCAACCCAAGCGAATTCCTGAGGTTCCCATCGCAAATCGAAAAGTACCCGCTGCTTCCCGCCGCAACTCGAGAAACACCACAAAATTATCCCCTCAATGCGAGATGAGGTATTTTGTGCTGCAGAATCTCAAGAGAAATCCCACATTCCCGCTTGAAAGGCAAAAGGGTACTTTTCACACTTTATCCCATTCAGAAAGTTCCCTTTCATCTGTCCCCATTGGAGAGGAGAACACATTTTGTGGACTCAAATCGAGAAGAGGCCTATTCCCTTTAAAGTGCTCGAGAGTAATCCTGAAGTTCCCCTTCTAGCAAAAAAGGGGAACTGACTTCCCTGAAGTAACTCGAGTGAGTTCCTGAGGTCCCCGTCACACCTCAAAAAATACCCTCAGCTCCTGCCGCAATTCGAGAAACACCACACAATTATCTCCTCAATGGGAAATGAGGAAATTTTGCGGTGCAGAATCTCAAGCGAAATCCCACATTCCCGCTTGAAAGGCAAAAGGGCACTTGACTCCCTTTATGTGAATCAGAATGTTCCCTAACTTCCTTCCTCAGTGGAGATGAGAACACAATTTAAGGACTCAAATCAAGAAGAGGCAATATTCCCATTTAACGGCTTAAGAGTCATCCGGAAGTTCCCCTTCCAACACAAAAGTGAACTTGACTTCCCTGAAGCAACCCAAGCGATTTCCTGAGGTCCCGGGGAACTGGAGAAGTACTCCCTGCTTCTCGCCGCAACTCGAGAAACACCACAAAATTATCCCTTCAATGCGAGATGAGGAAATTTTGCGCTGCAGAATCTCAACAGAAATCCCACATTTCCGCTTGAAAGGCAAAAGGCTACTTGACTATCTTGAGGCGACTCAGAATGTTCCCTAACATCCGTCCTCAGTGGATGGAGAACACACTTTAAGGACTCAAATGGAGAAGAGGCAATATTCCCATTTAATGGCTCGAGAGTATCCCGGAAGTTACCCTTCCAACACAAAAGGGGACTTGACTTCCCTGAAGCAACCCTAGAGAGTTCCTGACGTTCCCTTCGCACATCCAGAAGTACCCCCGGCTTCCCGCCACAAATAAAGAAACACCACAAAATTATCCCCTCAATGCGAGATGAGGTAATTTTGCGCTACAGAATCTCAAGAGAAATCCCACATTACCGCTTGAAAGAAAAAGGGGTACTTGACACACTTTATTCCACTCAGAAAGTTCCCTAACATCTGTCCTCATTGGAGAGGAGAACACATTTTATGGATTCAACACGAAAAGAGGCCCTATTCCAATAAAAGGGCTAGAGAGTAATCCGGAAGTTCCCCTTCTAGCACAAAAGGGGACATGACTTCCCTGATGTAACTCGAATGATTTCCTGAGGTCCCCGTCGCACTTCGATAAATACCCCCAGCTTCCTGCCGCAATTCAAGAAATAGCACAAAATTATCTCCTCAGTGGGAGATGAGTAAATTTTGCGCTGCAGAATCTCAAGAGAAGTCCCACATTCCCGCTTGAAAAGAAAAAGGGTACTTGACTCCCTTTATGTGACTCAGAATGTTCCCTAATATCTGTACTCAGTGGAGAGGAGAACACACTTTGTGTACTCAAATCGACAAGAGGCAATATTCCCATTTAATGACTCGAGAGTAACCCAGAAGTTCCCCTTCCAACACAAAAGGGGACTTGACTTCCCTGAAGCAACCCTAGAGAGTTCCTGACGTTTCCTTCGCAAATCCAGAAGTACCGCCGGCTTCCCGCCACAACTAAAGAAACATCACAAAATTATCCCCTCAATGCGAGATGAGGATATTTTGCGCTGCAGCATCTCAAGAGAAAAACCACATTCCCTCTTGAAAGGCAAAAGGGTACAGGACACCCATTGTGTGACTCAGAAAGTTCCCTCACACAGCTGTCCCCATTGGAGAGGAGAACACAATTTAAGGACTCAATTCTAGATGAGGCCCTATTCCTATTTAACAGATCGAGAGTAAACCGGAAGTTCCCCTTCCAACACAAAAGGGTACCTGACTACACTGAAGCAACCTGAGCGAGTTCCTGAGGTCCCCGTCGCAATTCAAGAAGTAACCCCAGCATCATGCCGCAACCCGAGAGACACCACAAAATTATCCACTCAATCCGAGATCAGGAAATTTTCACTGCATAACCTCAAGAGTAATCCCACATTCCTGCTTGAAAGGCAAAAGGGTACTTGATACCCTTTATGCGAAATAGAAACTTCCCCCATATAGCCGTCCCCATTGGAGAGGAGAACACAATTTATGGATTCAATTCGAGATGAGGCTCTATTCCCATTTAACGGCTGGAGAGTAATCCGGAAATTTTACTTATAGCACGAAATGGGACCTGACTTCCCTGAAGTAACTCGAGTGAGTCCTGACGTCCCCATCGAAACTCAAGAATTACCCCCAGCTTCCCACCGCAATTCGAGAAACACCACAAAATTATCCCCTCAATGCGAAATCAGGAAATTTTGCGCTGCAGAATCTCAAAAGAAATCCCACATTCCCTCTTAATAGGCAAAAGAGTACTGGACTCCCTTTATGCGACTCAAAATGTTCCCTATCATCCGTCCTCAGTGGAGAGGTGAACACACTTTATGGACTCAAATCGAGAAAAGGCAATTATCCCATTTAACATCTCGACAGTAATCGGGAAGGTCCCCTTCCAACACAAAAGGGGACATGACTTCCCTGGAGCAAACCTAGCGAGTTCCTGTGGTCTCCGTCTCAACTCGAGAGTAGCTACTGCTTTCCGCCATAAGTTGAGAAACAGCACAAAATTATCCCCTCAATGAGAGATGAGGTAATTTTGCGCTGCAGAATCCTAAGAGAAATCCCACATTCCTGCTTGAATGGGAAGAGTGTAGTTGACTTCCTTTAGGTGACTCAGAATGTTCCCTAACATCATTCCACAGTGGAGAGGAGAACACACTTTATGTACTCAAATCAAGAAGAGGCAATATTCCCATTTAATGGCTCAAGAGTAATCCGGAAGTTCCCCTTCCAACACAAAAAGGGACTTGACTTCCCTGAAACAACCAGAGTGAGAGCCTTAGGTCTCCGTCGAAACTTGAGAAGTATCTCCTGCTTCTCACCGCAACTCGAGAAACACCACAAAATTATCCCCTCAATGCGAATTGAGGTAATCTTGTGATGCAGAATCTCAAGAGTAATCCCACATTCCCGCTGGAAAGGCAAAAGAGTACTTGACTCCCCTTATACGACACAGAATGTTCCCTAACATCCGTCCTCAGTGGGTGGAGAACACAGTTTATGGACTCAAATCGAGAAGAGGCAATATTCACATTTAACGGTTCGAGAGTAATCCGGAAGTTCCCTTCCAGCACAAAAGGGGACGTGACTTCCCTGAAGTAACCCGAGTGAGTTCCGAGGTCCCCGTCGTAACTCGAGAAGTACCCCCTGCTTCTGCCTCAACTCCAGAAACACCACAAAAGTATCCCCTCAATGCGAGATGTGGTAATTTGTGCTGCACAATCACAAGAGAAATCCCACATTTCCGCTTGAAAGGCAAAAGATTACTTGACACAATTTATGCCATTCAGAAAGTTCCCTAACATCGGTCCCCATTGGAGAGGAGAACACACTTTATGGATTCAACATGAGAAGAGGCCCTATTCCAATTGAAGGGCTAGAGAGTAATCCGGAAGTTCCCCTTCCAGCACAAAAGGCGACCTGACTTCCCTGAAGTAACTCGAGTGAGTTCCTGAGGTCCCCGTCGCACCTCGAGAAATACCCCAAGCTTCCCGATGCAATTCGATAAATAAAACAAAATTGTCCCCTCAGTGCGAGATGAGGAAATTTTGTGCTGCAGAATCTCAAGAGAAATCCCACATTCCCGCTTGAAAAGTAAAAGGGTACTTGATTCCCTTTAGGCCACTCTGAATGTTCCTTAACATCTGTCCTCAAAGAGAGGAGAACACACTTTATGCACTGAAATCAACAGGAGGTAATATTCCCATTTAAAGGCTTGAGAGTGATCCGGAAGTTCCCCTTCCAACACAAAAGGGGACTTGACTTCCCTGAAGCAACTCGAGCCAGTTCTTGAGGTTTCCTTCGCAAATCGAGAAGTACCCCCGTTTATCTGCCGCAACTCGAGAAACACTACAAAACTAAGCCCTCAATGCGACATGAGGTAATTTTGCGCTGCAGAATCTCAAGAGAAATCCCAAATTCCTGCTTGAAACGCAAAAGGATACTTGACTCCCTTTATGCGACTCAGAATGTTCCCTAACATCCGTCCAGATTAGAGAGGAAAACACATTTTATGGGTTCAACTCAAGAAGAGGCCCTATTCCCATTAAAGGGCTCCAGAGTAATCCGGAAGTGCCCCTTCCAGCATAAAAGGGGACCTGACTTCCCTGAAGTAACTCTAGTGAGTTCCTGAGGTCTTTTTCGCACCTGGAGAAGTACCACCAGCTTCCCGCCGCAATTAGAGAAACACCACAAAATTATCCCCTCAATGCGAGATGAGGAAATTTTGTGCTACAGAATCTCAAGAGAAATCCCACACTCCTGCTTGAAAGGCAAAATTGTACTTGACTCCCTTTGTGCGACTCAGAAGGTTCCCTAACATCTGTCCTCTGTGGATAGGGAAACACACTCTATAGACTCAAATGTAGAAGAGGCAATATACCCATTTATCGGCTCCAGAGTAATCCGGAAGTTCCCCTTCAAACACAATAGGGAAATTGACTTCCTTGAAGCAACCCGAGCGAGTACGTGAGGTCCCGGCGCAACTCGAGAAGTACCCCCTGCTTCTCGACGCAACTCGAGAAGCACCACAAAATTATACCCTAATTGTGGATGAGGTAATTTTCCCTGCAGAATCTCAAGAGAAATCCCACATTCCGGCTTGAAAGGCAAAAGGGTACTTCACACACTTTATGGCACTCAGAAAGTTCCCTGACATACGTCCCCATTGGAGAGGAGAACACACTTTCTGGACTCAACACGAGAAGAGGCCCTATTCCAATTAAAGGGCTAGAGAGTAACCTGAAAGTTCCCCTTCCAGCACGAAAGGGGACCTGACTTTCCTGAAGCAACACGAATGAGTTCCTGAGGTCCCCATCGCAACTCTAGTAGTACCCCCAGTTCCCACCGCATTTCGAGAAAAACCACAAAATTATCCCCTCAATGCGAGATGAGGAAATTTTGAGCTGCATAATCTCAAGAGAAATCCCACATTCCGGCTTGAAAGGAAAAAGTGTACTTGACACACTTTATGCCATTAAGAAAGTTCCCTAACATCCGTCCCCATTGGAGAGGAGAACATACTCTATGGACTCAACTCGAGAAGAGGCCTTATTCCCTTTAAATGGCTT
Source organism: Moschus berezovskii (assembly GCF_049115385.1). Taxonomy (NCBI): domain Eukaryota; kingdom Metazoa; phylum Chordata; class Mammalia; order Artiodactyla; family Moschidae; genus Moschus; species Moschus berezovskii. Next base: position 2,397,098 of record NC_142465.1, read on the forward strand.
AAAAGTAATCCGGACATTCCCTTTCCAGCACAAAAGGGGACCTGACTTCCCTTAAGAAACTCGACTGAGTTCCTAAGGTCCCCGTCGCACCTCAAATAGTACCACCAGCTTCCCGCCGCAATTTGAGAACAATCCGAATATTATCCCCTCCATTCGAGATGAGGAAATTTTGTGGTCCAGAATCTCAAGAGAATTCCCACATTCCCGCTCGAAAGGCAAAAGGGTACTTGACTCGCTTTATGCCACTCAGAATGTTCCCTAACATCCGTCTGAGTGGAGAGGAGAACACACTATATGGACTCAAATCGAGAAGAGGCAATATTCCCATTTAACGGCTCGAGAGTAACCCGGAATTTCCCCTTCCAACACAAAAGGGGACTTGACTTCCCTGAAGCAACCCTAGCGAGTTCCTGACGTTCCCTTCGCAAATCCAGAAGTACCCCCGGTCCACGCCACAAATAAAGAAACACGACAAAATTATCCCCTCACTGTGAGATGAGGTAATTTTGCGCTGCAGAATTTCAAGAGAAATCCTACATTCCCGATTGAAAGAAAAAAGGGTACTTGACACACTTTATGCCACTCAGAAACTTCTCTAACATTCGTCCCCATTGGAGAGGAGAACACACTTTATGGATTCAACATGAGAAGAGGCCCAATTCCAATTAAAGGGCTAGAGAGTAATCCGGAAGTTCCCTTCTAGCACATAAGGCGACCTGACTTCTCTGAAATAACTTAAGTGAGTTCCTGAGGTCCCATTGGCAATTTGACATGTACCCCAAGCTTCCCGCTGCAATTCCAAAAATACCACAAAATTATGCCCTCAATGCGAGATGAGGAAATTTTGCGCTGCAGAATCTCAAGAGAAATCCCAAATTCCTGCTTGAAAGGCAAAAGGGTACCTGACTCCCTTTATGCGACTCAGAATGTTCCCTAACATCCGTCCCCATTGGAGAGGAGAACACATTATATGGACTCAACTCAAGAAGAGGCCTATTGCCATTAAAGGGCTGGAGAGTAATCCGGAAGTTCCCCTTCCAGCACAAAAGGCGACCTGACATCACTGAAGTAACTCTAGTGAGTTCCTGAGGTCCCCTTGGCAACTGGAGATGTACCCCAGCTTCCCGCTGCAATTCAAGAAACACCACAAAACTATCCCCTCAATGCGAGATGAGGGAGTTTTGCGCTGCAGAATCTGAAGAGAAATCACATATTTCCACTTGAAAGGTAAAAGGGTCCTTGACTCCCTTTATGCGACTCAGAATGTTCCCTATCATCCGGCCCCATTGGAGAGGAGAACATATTATATGGACTCACTAATATAGAGCCTATTGCCATTAAAGGGCTCAAGAGAAATCCGGAAGTTCCCCTTCCAGCAAAAAACGGGACCTGACTCCCTGCAGTAACTCCATTGAGTTGCTGAGGTACGCGTCCCAACTACAGTATTACCCCAAGCTTCCCTCCGCAATTGGAGAAACACCATAAAATTATCCCCTCAATGCGAGATGAGGAAATTTTGCGCTGCAGAATCTCAAGAGAAATCCCACATTCTCGCTTGAAATGCAAAAGTGTACTTAACTCCATTTGTACGAATCAGAATTTTCCCTAATTTCCGTCCTCAGTGGAGAGGAGAACCCATTTTTTGGTCTCAAATGGAGAAGAGTCAATATAGCCATTTATCGACTCGAGAGAAATCCAGAAGTTCCCCTTTCAACACAAAAGGGGACTTGAATTCCCTGAGGCAACCAGAGTGAGTTCCTGAGGTTTCCTTCGCAAATCGAGAAGTACCCCCATTTTTCCGCCGCAATTCGAGAAACACTACAAAACTAACCCCTCAATGCGACATGAGGTAATTTTGTGCTGCAGAAGCTCAAGAGAAATCCCACATTCCCGCTTGAAACGCAAAAGGGTACTTGACTCCCTTTATGCGACTCATAATATTCCCTAACATCCGTCCTCAGTGGAGAGGAGAACATACTTTATGGACTCAAATCGAGAAGAGGCAATATTCACATTTAACGGCTCGAGAGTAATCCGGAAGTTCCCTTCCAGCTCAAAAGAGGAGCTGACTTCCGTGATGTAACTCGAGTGAGTTCCTGAGGTCCCCGTCGTAAATCGAGAAGTACCCCCTGCTTCACGCCTCAACTCCAGAAACACAACAAAAGTATCCCCTCACTGCGAGATGTGGTTAATTTTTGCTGCAGAATCACAAGAGAAATCCCACATTCCCGCTTGAAAGGCAAAAGGGTACTTGACTCCCTTTATGCGACTCAGTATGTTCCCTAACATCCGTCTTCAGTGGAGTGGAGACCCCACTTTATGGACTCAAATCAAGAAGAGGCCATATTCCCATTTAACGGCTCTAGAGTAACACGGAAGTTACCCTTCCAACACAAAAGGAGACTTGACTTCCCTGAAGCAATTGGAGCGAGTTCCTGAGGTCCCAGTGCAACTCGAGAAGTTCCCCCTGCTTCTCGCCATAACCCATGAAACACCACAAAATTATCCCCTCAATAAGAGATGAGGAAATTTTGCACTGCAGAATCTCAAGAGAAATCCCACCTGCCCGCTTGAAAGGCAAAAGGGTACTTGACTCCCTTTATGCGACTCAGAATGTTCCCTCATATCCGTCTTCAGTGAGGAGGACAACACACTTTATGGATTCAACACGAAAAGAGGCATTATTCCAATTAAAGGTCTAGAGAGTAATCCGGAAGTTCCCATTCCAACACAAAAGGCGACTTGACTTCCCTGAAGCCACCCGAGAGAGTTCCTGAGGTTCCACTCGCAAATCGAAAAGTAACCGCTGCTTCCCGCTGCAACACGAGAAACGCAACAAAATTATCCCCTCAATGCTAGATGAGGGAATTTTGCAATGCACAATCTCAAGAGAAATCCAACATTCCCGCTTGAAAGGCAAAAGTGTACTTGACTCCCTTGAGGCGATTCAGAATGTTCCCTAACATCTGTCCTCAGTGGAGAGGAGCACAGACTTTATGGACTCAAATCGAGAAGAGGCAATATTCCCATTTAATGACTCGAGAGTAACCCGGAAGTTCCCCTTCCAACATAAAAGGGGACTTGACTTCCCTGAAGCAACCCTAGAGAGTTCCTGACCTTCCCTTCGCAAATCCAGAAGTACCCCCGGCTTCCCTCCACAACTAAAGAAACATCACAAAATTATCCCCTCAATGCGAGATGAGGAAATTTTGCGCTGCAAAATCTCAAGACAAATCCCACATTCCCGCTTAAAAGGCAAAAGGGTACTTGACTCTCTTTATGCCACTCAGAATGTTCCCTAATATCCGTGCCCATTGGAGAGGAGAACACACTTTATGGACTCAACTCGAGAAGAGGTCCTATTCCCACTAAAGGGATCGAGAGTAATCAGGAAGTTCCCCTTCCAGAACAAAAGGGGACCTGACTTCCCTGAAATAACTCGAGTGAGTTCCTGAAGTCCCAATGGCAACTCAAGAAGTACCCCCAACTTTCCGCCGCAGTTTGAGAAACACAGCAATATTTTCCTGTAAATGCGAGATGAGGAAATTTTACGCTGCACAATCTCAAGAGAAATCCCACATTCCCGCTAGAAAGGAAAAGATGGACTTGACACCCTTTATGCGACTCAGAATGTTCCCTAACATCCGTCCTCAGTGGATGGAGAACACACTTTATGGACTCAAATCGAGAAGAGGCAATATTCTCTATTAATGGCTCGAGAGTAACCCGGAAGTTCCCCTTCCAACAAAAAAGGGGACTTGACTTCCCTGAAGCAATCCTTGAGAGTTCCTGACATTCCCTTCACTAATCCAGAAGTACCACAGGCTTCCCGACACAAATAAAGAAACACCAACAATTATCCCCTCAATGCGAGATGAGGTAATTTTGTGCTGCAGAATCTCAAGAGAAATGCCACATTATCGCTTGAAAGACAAAGGAATACTTGACACACTTTATGCCACTCAGAAACTTCCTTAACATCCATCCCCATTAGAGAGGAGAACACACTTTATGGATTCAACACGAAAAGAAGCCCTATTCCAATTAAAGGGCTAGACAGTAATCAGGAATTTCCCCTTCCGGAACAAAAGGGGACCTGACTTCCCTGAAGTAACTCGAGTGAGTTCCGGAAGTCCCCGTCGCACATCGAGAAATACCCCCTGCTTCCCGCCGCAATTCGAGAAATAGCACAAAATTATCTCCTCAATGCGAGATGAGGAAATTTTGCGCTGCAGAATCTCAAGAGAAATCCCACGTTCCCGCTTGAAAGGCAAAAGGGGTACTTGACTCCCTTTATGCCACTCAGAATGTTCCCTAACATCAGTCCTCAGTGGAGAGGAGAACACACTTTATGGACTCAAATCGAGAAGAGGCAATATTCCCATTTAATGACTCGAGAGGAAAGCGGAAGTTCCCCTTCCAACACAAAAGGGGACTTGACTTCCCTGAAGCAACCCTAGAGAGTTCCTGACGTTCCCTTCGCAAATCCAGAAGTACCCCCGGCTTCCCGCCACAACTAAAGAAACATCACAAAATTATCCTGTCAATGCGAGATGAGGAAATTTTGCGCTGCAAAATCTCAAGACAAATCCCACATTCCCGCTAAAAGGCAAAAGGGTACTTGACTCCCTTTATGCGACTCAGAATGTTCCCTAACATCTGTCGTCAGTGGAGAGGAGAACACACTTTATGGACTCAATCGAGAAGAGGCAATATTCCCATTTAAGGGATCGAGAGTAACCCGGAAGTTCCCATTCCAACACAAAAGGGGACTTGACTTCCCTGAAGCCACCGGAGCGAGTTCCTGATGTTCCACTCGCAAATGGAAAAGTACCCGCTGCTTCCCGCTGCAACACGAGAAACGCAACAAAATTATCCCCACTATGCGAGAAGAGGTAATTTTGCGCTGCAGAATCTCAAGAGAAATCCCACATACCCGCTTGAAAGACAAAATGGTACTTTACACACTTTATCCCATTCAGAAAGTTCCCTATCATCTGTCCCCATTGGAGAGGAGAACACATTTTATGCACTCAAATCGAGAAGAGGCCTATTCCCTGTAAAGGGCTCCAGAGTAATCCGGAACATCCCCTTCCAGCAAAAAAAGTGGACTTGACTTCCCTGAAATAACTCGAGTGAGTTCCTGAAGTCCCCGTCGCACCTCAAAAAGTACCCCCAGTTTCCCGCCTCAATTCCAGAAACACCACTATATTATCCACTCAATGCGAGAAGAGGAAAATTTGTGCTGCAGAATCTAAAGAGAAAACCCACATTCCCGCTTGAAAGGCAAAAGGGTACCTGAATCCCTTTATGCGACTGAGAATGTTCCCTCACATCCGTCCTCAGTGGAGATTAGAACACACTTAATGGTCTCCAACCGAGAAGAGGCCATATACCCATTTAAAGGCTCGAGAGTAATCCGGAAGTTTCCTTCCAGCACAAAAGGGGACCTGACTTCCCAGAAGTAACTCGAGTGAGTTCCTCAGGTCCCCGTCATAACTCGAGAAGTACCCCCTGCTTCCCCCCGCAACTCCAGAAACACCACAAAATTATCCCCTTAATGCGAGATGAGGTAATTTTTCGCTGCACAATCTCAAGAGAAATCCCACATTCCCGCTTGAAAGGAAAAAGGGTACTTGACTCCCTTTATGCGACTCAGAATGTTCCCTAATATCCGTCCTCAGTGGAGTGGAGATCACACTTTATGGACTCAACTGGAGAAGAGGCCCTATTTCCTTTACAGGGCTCAAAAGTAATCCGGATGTTCCCTTTCCAGCACAATAGGGGACCTGACTTCCCTGAAGTAACTCGAGTGAGTTCCTGAGATCCCCATTGTAACTGGAGAAGTACCTCCTGCTTCCCTCCGCAACTCCAGAAACACCACAAAATTATGCCCTCAATGCGAGATGAGGAAATTTTTCGCTGCACAATCTCAAGAGAAATCCCACATTCCCGCTTGAAAGGCAAAATGGTACTTGACTCCCTTAATGCGACTCAGAATGTTCCCTAACGTACGTCCTCAGTGGAGTGGAGAACACACATTATGGACTCAAATCGAGAAGAGGCAATATTCCCATTTAACATCTCCAGAGTAATCCGGAAATTCCCCTTCCAACACAAAAGGTAACTTGACTTCGCTGAAGCAACCCAAGCAAATTCCTGAGGTTCCAAACGCAAATCGAAAAGTACCCGCTGCTTCCTGCCGAAACTTGAGAAACAACATAAAATTATCCCCTCAAAGCGAAATGAAGAAATTTTGTGCTTCAGAATCTCAAGAAAAATCCCACATTTCCGCTTCAAAGGAAAAAGGGTACTTGACTCCCTTAATGCGACTCAGAATGTTCCTTAACATCCGTCCTTAGTGGGGAGGGGAACCCACTTTATGGACTCAAATCCAGAAGAGGCAATATTCCCATTTAACGGCTCGATATTAATCCAGAAGTTCCCCTTCCAACACATAAGGGGTTTTGACTTCCCTGAATCACCCTGAGCGAGTTCCAGAGTTTCCATCGCAACTCGAGAAGTATACCCTTTTTGCCGACGCAACTCGAGGAACACCACATAAAGAACCCCTCAATGCGAGATGAGGTAATTTTGCGCTGCAGATCTCAAGAGAAATCCCACATTACCGCTGGAAAGGCAAAAGGGTACTGGACGCCCTTTATGCGACTCAGAAATTTCCCTAACATTCGTCACCATTGGAGCGGAGAACACACTTTATGGACTTAAAAGGAGAAGAGGCCTTATTGCCTTTAAAGGGCTCAAAAGTAATCCGGACGTTCCCTTTCCAGCACAAAAGGGGACCTGATTTCCCTGAAGTAACTCAAGTGAGTTACTGGGGTCCCCGTCGTAACTTGAGAAGTACCCCATGCTTCCCTCTGCAACTCCAGAAATACCACAAAATTATGCCCTCAATGCGAGATGAGGTAATTTTTCCCTGCACAATCTCAAGACATATCCCAGAATCACACTTAAAAGGCAAAAGGGTACTTGACTCCCTTTATGCGACTCAGAATGTTCCCTAACATCTGTCCTCAGTGGAGTGGAGAACACACATTATGGACTCAAATCGAGAAGAGGCAATATTCCCATTTAACATCTCCAGAGTAACCCGGAAATTCCCCGTCCAACACAAAAGGGAACTTGACTTTCCTGAAGCTACCCCAGCGAATTCCTGAGGTTCCCATCGCGAATAGAAAAGTATCTGCTGCTTCCCACCGCAACTCGAGAAACACCACAAATTATCCCCTCAACGCGAGATGAGGAAATTTTGCACTGCAGAATCTCAAGAGAAATCCCACATTCCCACTTGAAAGGAAAAAGAGGACTTGACCCCCTTTGTGCGACACAGAATGTTCACTAACGTCCATCTTCAGTGGGTGGAGAACACATTTTATGGACTCAAATCGAGAAGAGGCAATGTTCCCATTAACGGCTCCAGAGGAACCCGGAAGTACCCTTTCTAACACAAAAGGGGACTTGACTTCCCTGAAGCAACCCGAGCGAGTTCCTGACATGCTGGCGCAACTCGAGAAGTACCCCATGCTTCTCGCCGCAACTCGAGATAAACCACAAAATTATTCCCTCAAAGCGAGATGAGGAAATTTTGCGCTGCAGAATCGCAAGAGAAATCCCGCATTCCCGCTTGAAAGGCAAAAGGGTACTTGACACAATTTATTGCACTCTGAAAGTTCCCTAACATCTGTTCCCTTTGGAGAGGAGAACACACTTTATGGATTCAACGCGTGAAGGCGCCCTATTCCAATTAAAGGGCTAGAGAGTAATCCGGAAGTACCCCTTCCAGCACAAAAGGGGACCTGACTTCCCTGAAGTAACTCCAGTGAGTTCCTGTGGTCCCGTCGCACCTCGAGAAGTACCCCCAGCTTCCCGCCGCAATTCGAGAATAGCACAAAATTATCCCTTCAATGCGAGATGAGGAAATTTTGCACTGCAAAATCTCAAGAGAAATCCCACATTCCCGCTTGAAAGGCAAAAGGGTACTTGACTCCCTTTATGCGACTCAGAATGTTCCCTTACATTCATCTTCAGTGGAGTGGAGACCACACTTTATGAACTCAAATCGAGAAGAGGCAATATTCCCATTTAACTGCTGGAGAGTAACCCGGAATTTCTCCTTCCAACACAAAAGGGGACTTGACTTCTCTGAAGCAATTGGAGCGAGTTCCTGAGGACCCGGCGCAACTCGAGAAGTTCCCCTTGCTTCTTGCCGCAACTCAAGAAACACCACAAAATTATCCCCTCAATGCGAGATGAGGAAATTTTACGCTGCAGAATCTCAAGAAAAATCCCACTTTCACCCTTGAAAGACAAAAGGGTACTGGACTACCTTTAGGCGTATCAGAATGTTCCCTAACATCCGTCCTCAGTGGAGCAGAGAACACACTTTATGTTCTCAAATCGAGAAGAGGCCATATTTCCTATTAAGTGCTCGAGAGTATTCCAGATATTGCCCTTCTAGCACAAAAGGGGACCTGACTTCCCTGAAGTAACTCCTATGAGTAGCTGAAGTCCCCATCGCACCTCGAGAAGTACCCCCAGCTTCCCGCCACAATTCGAGAAACACCACAATATTATCCCCTCAATGCATGATGAGGTAATTTTGCGCTGCAGAATATCAAGAAAAATCCCACATTCGCGCTTGAAAGGCAAAACGGTACTTGACTCCCTTTATGCGACTCAGAATGTTCCCTAACATCCGTCCTCTGTGGAGTGGAGAACACAATTTATGGACTCAAATCGAGAAGAGACAATATTCCGATTTAACATCTCGAGAGTATCCCAGACATTACCGTTCCAACACAAAAGGGGACTTGACTTCCCTGAAGCAATGCGAGCGAGTTCCTGAGGTTCCCGACGCAAATCGAAAACTACCCGCTGCTTCTGGCCGCAACTCGAGAACACCACAAAATTTTCCACTCAATGGGATATGAGGTAATTTTGTGCTACAGAATCTCAAGAGAAGTCCCACATTCCCGCTTGAAAAGCAAAACGGTACTTGACTCCCTTTATGAGACTCAGAATGTTCCCTATCATCCGTCCTCAGTGGAGTGGAGAACACAATTTATGGACTCAAATCGAGAAGAGACAATATTCCGATTTAACATCTCGAGAGTATCCCAGACGTTTCCCTTCCAACACAAAAGGGGACTTGACTTCTCTGAAGCAATGCGAGCGAGTTCCTGATGTTTCCGTCGCAAATCGAAAAGTAGCCGCTGCTTACGGCTGCAATTCGAGAAACACCACAAAATTATCCCATCAATGCGAGATGAGGAAATTTTGCGCTACAGAATCTCAAGAGATATCCCACATTACCGCTTGAAAGACAAAGGGGTACTTGATACACTTTATGCCACTCAGAAAGTTTCCTAACATCCTTTCCCATTGGAGATAAGAACACACTTTATGGATTCAACACGAAAGGAGGCATTATTCCAATTAAAGAGCTAGAGATTAATCCGGAATTTCCCCTTCCAGCACAAAAGTCGACCTGACTTCCCTGAAGTAACTCGAGTGAGTTCCTGAGGTCCCCGTCACACCTCGAGAAATACCACCAGCTCCCGCCGCAATTCGAGAAACACCACAAAATTATCCTCTCAGTGCGAGATGAGGAAATTTTCCGTTGCAGAATCTCAAGAGAAATCCCACATTCCCGATTGAAAGGCAAAAGGGTACTTGACTCCCTTTATGCGACTTAGAATGTTCTCTAACATCTGTCCCCATTGGCGAGGGGAACACATTTTATGCACTCAAATCGAGAAGACGCCTATTTCCTTTAAATGGTTTGAGAGTAATCCGGAAGTTCACTTTCCAGCAAAAAAGTGGACCTGACTTACCTGAAGTAACTCGAGTGAGTTCCTGAGGTCCCAGTCGCACCTCAAAAAGTACCCGCAGTTTCCCGCCGTAATTCGAGAAACACCAAAATATTATCCCCTCAGTGCGACAAGTGGTAATTTTGCGCTGCAGAATTTCAAGAGATATCCCACATTCCCGCTTGAAAGGCAAAAGGGTACTTGACTCCCTTTATGCCACTCAGAATGTTCCCTAACATCAGTCCTCAGTGGAGAGGAGAACACACTTTATGGACTCAAATCGAGAAGAGGCAATATTCCCATTTAATGACTCCAGAGAAACCCGGAAGTTCCCCTTCCAACACAAATGGGGACTTAACTTCCCTGAAGCAACCCTAGAGAGTTCCTGAGGTTCCCTTTGCAAATCCAGATGTACCCCCGGCTTCCCGCCACAGCTAAAGAAACATCACAAAATTATCCCCTCAATGCGAGATGACGAAATTTTGCGCTGCACAATCTCAAGAGAAATCCCACATTCCCGCTTGAAAGACAAAAGAGTACTTGAATCCCTTTATGCGACTCAGAATGTTCCTTCACATCCGTCCTCAGTGGAGATTGGAACACACTTTATGGTCTCAAACCGAGAAGAGGCAATATTCCCATTTAATGGCTCGAGAGTACTCCGGAAGTTTCCTTCCAGCACAAAAGGGGATCTGACTTCCCTGAAGTAACTCGAGTGAGTTCCTCAGGTCCCCGTCATAACTCTAGAAGTACCCCCTGCTTCCGGCTGCAAGTCTAGAAACAGGACAAAATTATCTGCTCAATGCGAGATGAAGTAATTTTGCGATGCATATTGTCAAGAAAAATCCCACATTCCCGCTTGAAAGGCAAAAGGGTACTAGACAAATTTTATGCCATTAAGAAAGTTCCCTAACATCCGTCCCCATGGGAGAGGAGAACACACTTTATGGACACAACTCGAGAAGAGGCCCTATTCCCTTTAAAGGGCTCAAAAGTAATCCGGACTTTCCCTTTCCAGCAAAAAAGGGGACCTGACTTCCCTGAAGTAACTCGAGTGAGTTCTTCAGGTCCCCATCGTAACTTGAGAAGTACACCCTGCTTCCCTCCGCAACTCAAGAAACACCACAAAATTATCCCCTCAATGGGTGATGAGGTAAATTTGCGCTGCAAAATCTCAAGACAAATCTCACATTCCGGCTTGAAAGGCAAAAGGGTACTTGACTCCCTTTAGGCGACTCAGAATGTTCCCTAACATCCGTCCTCAGTGGGTGGAGAACAAACTTTATGGACTCAAATCGAGAAGAGCCAATATTCGCATTTAATGACTCCAGAGTAACCCAGAATTTCCCCTTCCAACACAAAAGGGGACTTGACTTCCCTGAAGCAACCCTAGAGAGTTCCTGACGTTCCCTTTGCAAATCCAGAAGTACCCCCGGCTTCCCGCCACAACTAAAGAAACATCACAAAATTATCCCCTCAATGTGAGATGACGAAATTTTGCACTGAAGAATCTCTAGAGAAACCCCACATTCCCACGTGAAAGGCAAAAGTGTGCTAGAATCCCTTTATGCGACTCAGAATGTTCCTTCACATCCGTCCTCAGTGGAGATTGGAACAGATTTTATGGTCTTAAACCGAGAACAGGCAATATTCCCATTTAACGGCTGAAGAGTAATCCGGAAGTTCTCCTTAAAGCACAAAAGGGGACCTGACTTCCCTGAAGTAACTAGAGTGAGTTCCTCAGTTCCCCGTCATAATTCGAGAAGTACCCCCTGCTTCCCGCCGCAACTCCAGAAACACGACAAAATTATCCCCTCAATGCGAGATGAGGTAATTTTGCGCTGCACAATCTCAAGAGAAACCCCACAATCCCGCTTGAAATGCAAAAGGGTACTTGACTCCCTTTATGCGACTCAGAATGTTCCCTAACAACCGTTCTCAGTGGAGTGGAGAACACCCATTATGGACTCAACTCGAGAAAAGGCCCTATTACCTTTAAAGGGCTGAAAAGAAATCTGGACGTTACCTTTCGAGTACAAAACGGGACCTGACTTCCCTGAAGTAACTCGAGTGAGTTCATGAGGTCCCATCGTAAGTTGAGAAGTACCCCCTACTTCCCTCCACAACACCGGAAACACCACAAAATTATTCCCTCAATTCGAGATGAGGTAATTTTACGCTGCACAATCTGAAGAGAAATTCCACATTCCCGCTTGAAAGGCAAAAGGTATATGACACACTTTATGCCACTCAGAAATTTCCCTAACATCCGTCCCCTTGGAGAGGAGAACACATTTTATGGACTCAAATGGAGAAGAGGCCTATTCCCTTGAAAGGGCTCGAGAGTAATCCGGAAGTTCCCCCATCCAACAAAAAAGGGGACCTGACTTCCCTGAAGTAAAACGAGTGAGTTCCTGAGGTTCCCCTCGCACCTTGAACATTGCTCCCAGCTTCCCGCCGCAATTCGAGAAACACCACAAAATTATCCCCTCAGTGCGAGATGAGGAAGTTTTGCACTGCAGAATCTCAAGAGAAATCCCACATTCCCACTTGAAAGGCAAAAGGGTACTTGACTCGCTATATGCGACTCAGAATGTTCCCTAACATCCGTCCTCAGTGGAGAGGAGAACACAATTTATGGACTCAAATCGAGTAGAGGCAATATTCCCATTTAACGGCTCGAGAGTAATCCGGAAGTTCCCCTATCCAACACAATAGGGGACTTGACTTCCCTAAAGCAACCCTAGCGAGTTCCTGACGTTCCCTTCGCAAATCCATTAGTACCCCCGGCTTCCTGCCACAACTAAAGAAACACCACATAATTATCCCCTCAATGCGAGATGAGGTAATTTTGCGCTGCAGAATCTCAAGAGAAATCCCACATTTCCGCTTGAAAGGCAAAAGGGTACTTGACTCCCTTCATGCGACTCAGAATGTTCCCTAACATCCGTCTTCAGTGGAGTGGAGACAACACTTTATTACTCAAATCGAGAAGAGGCAATATTCTCATTTAATGGCTCGAGAGTAACCCGGATGTTCCCCTTCCAACACAAAAGGGGACTTGACTTCTCTGAGGAAATTGGAGCTTGTTCCTGAGGTCCCAGCGCAACTAGAGAAGTTCACCCTGCTTCTGTCCGCAATTCAAGAAACACCACAAAATTATCCCCTCAAAACGAGATGAGAAAATTTTGCGCTGCAGAATCTCAAGAGAAATCCCACTTTCCCGCTTGAAACGAAAAAGGGTACCAGACTCCCTATAGGCAAATCAGAATGTTCCCTAACATCCGTCCTCATTGGAGCAGAGAACAAACTTTATGGACTCAAATCGAAAAGAGGCCATATTTCCTATTAAGTGCTCGAGAGTAATCCGGAAGTTCCCCTTCTAGCACAAAAGGGGACCTGACTTCCCTGAAGTAACTCGAGTAAGTTGATGAGGTCCGCGTCGCAACTCAAGAAGTAACCCCAGCTTACCGCCGCAATTCGAGAAGAAACACAAAATTATCTCCTCAATGCGAGATGAGGAAGTTTTGCGCTGCAGAATCTCAAGAGAATTCCCACATTCCCGCTTGAAAGGCAAAAGGGTACTTGACTCGCTTTATGCGACTCAGAATGTTCCCTAACATCCGTCATTAGTGGAGAGGAGAACACACTTTATGGACTCAAATCGAGAAGAGGCCATATTCCCATTTAACATCTCGGGAGTATCCCTGACTTTCCCCTTCCAACACAAAAGGGGACTTGACTTTCCTGAAGCAATGCGAGCGAGTTCCTTAGGTTCCTGTTGCAAATCGAAAAGTTCCCGCAGCTTCCGTCTGCAACTCGAGAAAAACCACAAAATTATCCCCTCAATGAGAGATGAGGTAATTTTGCGCTGCAGAATATCAAGAGAAATCCCACATTCCCGCTTGATAGGCAAAAGGGTACTTGACTCCCTTTATGCGACTCAGAATGTTCCCTTACATCCGTCCTCAGTGGAGTGGAGAACACAATTTATGGACTCAAATCGAGAAGAGACAGTATTCCGATTTAACGTCTCGAGAGTATCCCGGAAGTTCCCCTTCCAACACAAAAGGGGACTTGACTTCCCTGAAGCAATGCGAGGAGTTCCATAGGATCCCGTCGCAAATCGAAAAGTACACGCTGCTTCCGGCCGCAACTCGAGAAACACCACAAAATTATCCCATCAATGCGAGATGAGGTAATTTAACACTGCAGAATCTCAAGAGAAATCCCACATTCCCACTTGAAAGACAAAACGGTACTTTACACACTTTATCCCATTCAGAAAGTTCCCTATCACCAGTCCGCATTGGAGAGGAGAACACATTTTATGCACTCAAATCGAGAAGAGGACTATTCCCTTTAAAGGGCTCAAGAGTAATCCGGAAATTTCCCTTCCAGCAAAAAAGTGGACTTGACTTCCCTGAAGCAATTCAATGATTTCCTGAGGTCTCTGTCGCAAATCGAAAAGTACCCGCTGTTTCCCGCCGCAACTCGAGAAACACCACAAAATAATCCCCTCAATGCAACATGAGGTAATTTTGAGCTGCAGAATCTCAAGAGAAATCCCACATTCGCGCTTGAAAGGCAAAAGGGTACTAAACTCCCTTTATGCGACTCAGAATGTTCCCTACCATCCATCCCCATTGCAGAGGAGAACACATTTTATGGACTCAAATCGAGAAGAGGCCTACTGCCATTAAAGGTTATGGGAGTAATTTGGAAGTTCCCCTTTCAGCTCAAAAGGGGACCTGAAATCCCTGAAGTAACTCTAGTGAGTTCCTGAGATCCTTTTGGAAACTCGAGATGTACCCCCAAATTCCCGCCGCAATTCAAAACACCACAAAATTATCCCCTCAATGCGAGATGAGGAAATTTTGCAATGCAGAATCTCAAGAGAAATCCCACATTACCGCCTAAAAGGCAAAAGGGTACTTGACTCCCTTTATGCGACTGAGAATGTTCCCTAACGTCCATCCTCAGTGGAGAGGAGAACACAATTTATGGACTCAAATCGAGAAGAGGCAATATTCCCATTTAATGACTCAAGAGTATCCCGGAAGTTCCCCTTCAAACACAAAAGGGGACTTGACTTCCCTGACGTAACCCTAGAGAGTTGCTGACGTTCCCTTCGCAGATCCAGAAGTTCCGGTGGCTTCCCGCCACAACTAAAGGAAAATCACAAAATCATCCCGTCAACGCGAGATGAGGAAATTTTGCGCTGCAGAATCGCAAGAGAAATCCCACATTCCCGCTTGAAAGGAAAAAGGGTACTTGACACAATTTATTGCACTCTGAAAGTTCCCTAACATCTGTCCCCTTTGGAGAGGAGAACACACTTTATGGATTCAATGCGTGAAGACGCCCTATTCCAATTAAAGGGCTAGAGAGTAATCCGGAAGTTCCCAATCCAGCACAAAAGGGGACCTGACTTCAATGAAGTAACTCCAGTGAGTTCCTGTGATCCCCGTCGCACCTCGAGAAGTACCCCCAGCTTCCCGCCGCAATTTGAGAAATATCACAAAATTATCCCTTCAATGCGAGATGAGGAAATTTTGCACTGCAAAACCTCAAGAGAAATCCCACATTCCCGCTTGAAAGGCAAAAGGGTACTGGACTCCCTTTATGCGACTCAGAATGTTCCCTTACATTCATCTTCAGTGGAGTGGAGACCACACTTTATGGACTCAAATCGAGAAGAGGAAATATTCCCATTTAACGGCTCGAGAGTAACCCGGAATTTCCCCTTCCAACACAAAAGGGGACTTGACTTCTCTGAAGCAATTGGAGCGAGTTCCTGAGGTCCCCGCGCAACTCGAGAAGTTCCCCTTGCTTCATGCCGCAACTCAAGAAACACCACAAAATTATCCCCTCAATGCGAGATGAGGAAATTTTACACTGTAGAATCTCAAGAGAAATCCCACTTTCCCCCTTGAAAGACAAAAGGGTACTGGACTACCTTTAGGCGTATCAAAATGTTCCCTAACATCCGTCCTCAGTGGAGCAGAGAACACACTTTATGGACTCAAATCGAGAAGAGGCCATATTTCCTATTAAGTGCTCGAGAGTATTCCAATATTCCCCTTCTAGCACAAAAGGGGACCTGACTTCCCTGAAGTAACTCGTGTGACTTGCTGAGGTCCGCGTCGCACCTCGAGAAGTACCCCCAGCTTCCCACCGCAATTCGAGAAACACCACAATATTATCCCCTCAATGCGTGATGAGGTAATTTTGCGCTGCAGAATATCAAGAGAAATCCCACATTCCCACTTGAAAGGCAAAAGGGTACTTGACGCCCTTTATGGGAATTAGAATGTTCCCTAACATCCGTCCTCAGTGGAGAGGAGAACACATTTTATGGACTCAACTCAAGAAGAGGCCTATTGCAATTAAATGGCTCGAGAGTTAACCAGAAGTTCCCCTTCCAGCACATAAGTGGACCCGACATCCCTGAAGTAACTCTAGTGAATTCTTGAGGTCCCATTGGCAACTAGAGATGTACCCCCAGATTCCTGCCGCAATTTGAGAAACACCAAAAAATTATCCCCTCAATGCGAGATGAGGAAATTTTGCGCTGCAGAATATCAAGAAAAATCCCACATTCGCCCTTAAAAGGCAAAAGGGTACTTGACATACTTTATGCCACTCAGAAAGTTCCCTAACATCCGTCCCCATGGGAGAGGACAACACACTTTATGAACACAACTCGAGAAGAAGCCCTATTCCCTTTAAAGTTCTCAAAAGTAATACGTACGTTCCCTTTCCATCACAAAAGGGGACCTGACTTCCCTGAAGTAACTCGAGTGACTTCCTGAGGTCCCCATCCTAACTCAAGAAGTACCCCCTGCTTCCCTGCTCAACTCCAGAAACACCACAAAATTATGCTCTCAATGCGAGATGAGGTAATTTTACGCTGCACAGTCTCAAGAGAATTCCCACATTCCCACTTGAAAGGCAAAAGGGTACTTGACTCCCTTTATGCGACTCAGAATGTTCCCTAACATCTGTCCTCAGTGGAGTGGAGAATACACTTTCTGTTCTCAAATCGAGAAAAGACAATATTCCGATTAAACATCTGGAGAGTAACCCGGATGTTCCCCTTCCAACAAAAAAGGGGACTTGACTTCCCTGAAGCAATTCAAGCGATTTCCTGACTTCTCCGTCCCAAATCGAAAAGTACCCGGTGTTTCCCCCCACAACTCGAGAAACACCATAAAATTATCCCCTCAATGGGAGATGAGGTAATTTTGCGCTGCAGAATATCTAGAAAAATCCCACATTCGCACTTAAAAGGCAAAAGAGTACTAAACTCCCTTTATGCGACTCAGAAATTTCACTAAAATCAGTCTCCATTGGAGAGGAGAACACACCTTATAGACTCAATTCGAGATGAGGCCCTATTCCCATTTAACACCTCGAGAGTAAACCGGAAGTTACCCTTAAAAACAAAAGGGGACCTGACTTCCGTGAAGCAACCCGAGCGAGTACCTGAGGTCCATGTCACAACTCGATAAGCACCTCCAGCTTCCCACCGCAACACCGGAAACACCACAAAATTTTCCCCTTGAAGCGAGATGCAGAATTTCAAGAGAAATACCACATTCCCTCTTGAAAGGCAAAAGGGTACTTGACACCCTTTATTCGACTCAGAAAGTTCCCTCACACAGCCGTCCCCTTTGGACAGGAGAACACACTTTATGGACACAATTCGAGATGAGCCCCTATTCCCATTTAACGGCTCGAGAGTAAAACGGAAGTTCCCCTTAAAACAAAAAAGGGGACCTGATTTCCCGGAAGCAACCCGAGCGAGTTCCTTAGGCCCCCGTCGCAACTCGAGTAGTAACCCCAGCTTCCCGCCGCAACTCGAGAAACACCACAAAATTTTCCCCTCAATGCGAGATGAGGAAATTTTGCGCCTCAGAATCTCAAGAGAAATACCACATTCCCTCTTGAAAGCCAAAAGGGTACTTGACACACTTTATGTGACTCAGAAAGTTCACTAACGTTAGTTTCCATTGGAGAGGAGAACACACTTTATATACTCAATTCAAGATGAACCCCTATTCCCATTTAACAGCTCAAGAGTAAACTGGAAGTACTCCTTCCAACAAAAAAGCATACCTGACTTCCCTGAAGCAACCCGAGCGAGTTCCTGAGGTCCCCTTCGCATCTCGAGAAGTAAAAGAGCTTTCCGCCGCAACTTGAGAAACAGAAAATTATCCCCTCAATGCGAGATGAGGAAATTTTACGCTGCAGAAACCCAGAGAAAAACCTCGATCCCTCTTGAAAGGCAAAAGGGTACATGACACTCTTTATGCAAATCAGGAATTTCACTCAAACAGCCGTCCCCATTGAAGAGGAGAACACACTTTATGGACTCAAATCGAGAGGAGCCCCTAATCCCATTTAACGCCTCCAGAGTAAACCGGAAGTTCCCCTTCCAACACCAAAGGGGACCTGACTTCCCTGAAGCAACCCGAGAGAGTTCCTCAGGTCCACGTCGGAACTCGAGTAGTACCCCCTGCTTCCCGCCGCAACTCGAGAAACACCACAAAATTATCCCCTCAATGCGAGATGAGGAAATTTTGCGTTGGAGAATCTCAAGAGAAATACCACATTCACTCTTGAAATGCAAAGGGGTTCTTGACACCCTTTATGTGACTCAGAAAGTTCCCTCACACAGCCTTCCACATTGGACAAGAGAACACACTTTATGGACTCAATTCGAGATGAGCCCCTATTCCCCTTTAACGGCTCGAGAGTAAACCGAAACTTCCCCTTCCTGCACCAAAGGGGACCTGACTACCCTGAAGCAACCCGAGCCAGTTCCTTAGGTTCCCGTCGCAACTCGAGAAGGACCCTCAGCTTCCCGCCACAACTGGAGATAGAGAAACACCACAAAATTATCCCCTCAATGCGAGATGAGGAAATTTTGCGCTGCAGAATCTCGAGAGAAATACCACGATCGCTCTTGAAAGGCAAAAGAGTACTTGACACCCTTTATGCGATTCAGAAAGTTCCCTCACACATCCGTCCCCTTTGGAGAGGAGAACACACTTTATGGACTTAATTCGAGATGAGATCCCTGTGCATATTTAAGGGCTCGAGAGGAACCTGGATGTTCCCCTTCCAACAGAAAAGGGGACCTGACTTCCCTGAAGCAACCCCAGCGAGTTCCTGAGGTCCCCATCGCAACTCGAGAAGCACCCCCTGCTTCCCGCCGCAACTCGAGAAACACCACCAAATTACCCCCTCAATGCGAGATGACATAAATTTGCGCTGCAGAATTTCAAGAGAAATCCCACATTCCCGCTTGAAAGGCAAAAGGGTACTTGACTCCCTTTAGGCGATTCAGAAAGTTCCCTGACATCCGTCCCCACTGGAGAGGAGAACACACTTTATGGACTCAACTGGAGAAGAGGCCCTATTCCCATTAAAAGGCTCGACAGTAATCCCGAAGTTCCCCTTCCAGCACAAAAGCGGACCTGAGTTCCCTGAAGTAACACGAGTGAGTTTCTGAGAACCCCATAGCAACTCGAGAAGTACCCCAGTTTACCGCCGTAATTTGAGAAACACCACAAAATTATCCCCTCAATGAGAGATGAGGAAATTTTGCACTGAAAAATCTCAAGAGAAATACAACAATCCCTTTTGAAAGGAAAACGGGTACTTGACACACTTTATGCCACTCAGAAAGTTCCCTAACATCCGTCTCCAGTGGAGAGGAGAACAAACTTTATGGACTCAACTGGAGAAGAGCAGCTATTCCCATTAAAAGGCTCGAGAGTATTCCGGAAGTTCCCCTTCCAGCACAAAAGGGGACCTGACTTCCCTGAAGTAACTCGAGTGAGTTCCTGAGGTCCCCGTCGCAACTCGAGAAGTACCCCCAGCTTCCCGCCGCAATTCGAGAGACACCACAAAATTATCCCCTCAATGCGAGATGAGGAAATTTTGATCTGCAGAATCTCAAGAGAAATCCCACATTCCCCCTTGAAAGGCAAAAGTGTACTTGACTCCCTTGAGACGACTTAGAATGGTCCCTACCATCGTCCTCATTGGAGAGGAGAACACACATTATAGACTCAAATAGAGAAGAGGCAATATTCCCATTTAAAGGCTCGAGAGTAATCCGGAAGTTCCCCTTCCAACACAAAAGGGGACTTGACTTTCCTGAAGCAACCAGAGAGTTCCTGAGGTTCCCGTCACAACTCGAGAAGTACCCAAAGCTTTCCGCCACAACTCGAGAAACACCACAAAATTTTCCCCTCAATGAGAGATGAGGAAATTTTGCACAGCAGAATCTCAAGAGAAATACAACAATCCCTTTTGAAAGGACAAACGGTACTTGACACCCTTTATTCGACTCAGAAATTTCCCTCACACATCCGTCCCAATTGGAGATGAGAACATATTTTATGGACTCAATTCGAGATGAGCCCCTATTGCCATTTAACGGCTCGAGAGTAAAACGGAGGTTGCCTTTCCAACACCAAAGGGGACCTGACCTCCCTGAAGCAACCCGAGCGAGTCCCTCAGGTCCCCGTCGCAACTGAGAAGTACCCACAACTTCCCCCCAAACTCGAGAAACCACAAAATTATCCCGTCAGTGTGAGACGAGGAAAATTTGCGCTGCAGAATCTCAAGAGAAATCCCACATTCCCGCTTGAAAGGCAACAGGGTACTTGACAGCCTTTATGCGACTCAGAAAGTTCCCTCAACAGCCATCTCCATTGGACAGGAGAACACATTTTATGGACTCAATTCGAGATGAGCCCCTATTCCCATTTAACGGCTCGAAAGTAAACCGGAATTTCCCCTTGCAACACAAAAAGGGGACCTGACTTCCCTGAAGCACCCCAAAGAGCTCCTGAGGTCGCCGTCTCAACTCGAGAAGTACCCCCAGCATCCCGCCGCTACTCGAGAAACACCACAAAATTATCCCGTCAATGCAAGATGAGGAAATTTTGCGCTGCAGAATCTCAAGAGAAATACCACATTCCCTCTTGAAAGGCAAAAGGATACTTGACACCCTTTATGCGACTCAGAAATTTCACTAACATCAGTCCCCATTGGAAGGGAGAACACACTTTATGGACTCAATTCGAGATGAGGCCCTATTCGCTTTTAAGGGCTCGAGATTGAACTGAAAGTTCCCCTTACAACACAAAAGGGGAACTGACTTCCCTGAAGCAACCCAAGCGAGTTCCTGACGTCCCCGTCCCAACTCAAGAAGTACCCTCAACTTCCCGCCGAACTCGAGAAATACCACAAAATTATCCCCTCAATGCGAGATGAGGAGATTTTGCACTGCAGAATCTCTAGATAAAACCCACATTCCCTCTTGAAAGGCAAAAGGGTACTTGACACACTTTATGCCACTCAGAAAGTGCCCTAACATCCGTCTCCAGTGGAGAGGAGAACAAACTTTATGGACTCAACTGGAGAAGAGCAGCTATTCCCATTAAAAGGCTCGAGAGTACTCCGGAAATTCCCCTTCCAGAACAAAAGGGGACCTGACTTCCCTGAAGTAACTCGAGTGAGTTCCTGAGGTCCCCGTCGCAACTCGAGAATTACCCCCAGCTTCCCGCCGCAAAACGAGAGACACCACAAAATTATCCCCTCAATGCGAGATGAGGAAATTTTGAGCTGCAGAATCTCAAGAGAAATCCCACATTCCCACTTGAAAGGCAAAAGTGTACTTGACTTCCTTGAGGCGACTCAGAATGGTCCCTACCATCGTCCTCATTGGAGAGGAGAACACACATTATAGATTCAAATAGAGAAGAGGCAATATTCCCATTTAACGGCTCAAGAGTAATCCGGAAGTTCCCCTTCCAACACAAAAGGGGACTTGACTTCCATGAAGCAACCCGAGCGAATTCCTGAGGTCCCCGTTGCAATTCAAGTAGTACCCCATGTTTCCCGCCGCAACTCGAGAAACACCACAAAATTATCCTCTCAATGCGAGATGAGGTAATTTTGCGCTGTAGAAATTCAAGAGAAATCCCATATTCCCACTTGAAAGGCAAAAGGGTCCTTTACAAAATTATGCCACTCAGAAATTTCCCTAACATCCCTCCCCATTGGGGAGCAGAACACACTTTATGAACTCAACTTGAGAAGAGGCCCTATTCCCATTAAAGAGCACGAGAGTAATCCGGAAGTACCCCTTCCAGCACAAAAGGGGACCTGACTTCCCTGAAGTAACTTGAGGGAGTTCCTGAGGTCCCCTTCGCCACTGGAGAAGTACACCCAACTTCCCGCAGCCATTTGAGAAACACGACAAAATTATCCCCTCAATGCGAGATGAGGACATTTTGCGCTGCAGAATCTCAAGAGAAATTCCACATTCCCGCTTGAAAGGCAAAAGGGTACTTGACTCCCTTTAGGCGATTCAGAATGGTCATTAACATCTGTCCTCAGTGGAGAGGAGAACAAACTTTATGGACTCTACTGGAGAGGAGGCCCTATTCCCATTAAAGGGATCAAGAGTAATCCGGAAGTTCCCCTTCCAGCAAAAAAGTGGACTTGACGTCGCTGAAGCAACCCGAGCGAGTTCCTGAGGTCCCCGTCGAAACTCCCGAAGTACCCCCAGCTTCCCGCCGCAACTCGAGAAACCCCACAAAATTATCCCATCAATGCGAGATGAGGTCATTTTGCACTGCAGAATCTCAAGAGAAATCCCACATTCCCGCTTGAAAGGCAAAAGGATACTTGACACTCTTTATGCCACTCAGAAATTTCCCTAACTTCCGTCCCCATGTGAGAGGAGAACACACTTTATGGACTCAACTCAAGAGGCCCTATTCCCATTAAAGGGCTCGAGAGTAATCCGAAGTTCCCCTTTCACCACAAATGGGGACCTGACTTCCATGAAGTAACTCGAGTGAGTTCCTGAGGTTCCCATCGCAACTCGAGAAGAACCACCAGCTTCCCGCCACAATTTGAGAAACACCACTAAATTATCCCCTCTATGCGAGATGAGGAAATTTTGCGCTAGAACTTCAAGAGAATTACCACATTCACTCTTGAAAGGCAAAAGAGTACTTGACAACGTTTTTGCGACACAGAAAATTCCCTCACAGCCATCCCCATTGGACAGGAGAACACACTTGATGGACTCAATTCGAGATGAGCCCCTATTTCCATTTAACAGCTCGAGAGTAAACCGGAAGTTGCCCATCCAATACAAAAGGGGACGTGACTTCCTTGAAGCAACCCGAACGAGTTCCTAACGTCCCCGTCCCAAGTTGACAAGTGCCCCCAGCTTCCCTGCGCAACTAGAGAAACAACACTATATTATCCCCTCAATGCGAGATGAGGAAATTTTGAATTCTAGAATCTCAAGGGAAATAATATATTCCCTATTGAAAGGCAAAAGGGTAATTGACACCCTTAATGCGACTGAAAAATTTGACTAATATTAATCCCCATTGGACAGGAGAACACACTTTATGGACTCAATTCGAGATGAGGCCCTATTCCCATTTAACGGCTCAAGAGTAAACCGGAAGTTCCCCTTCCAACAACAAAGGGGACCTGACTTACCTGAAGCAACCCGAGCGTGTTCCTGAAGTCCAAGTTGCAACTCAAGAAGTACTCCCAGCTTCCCGTCCTAACACGAGAATCAACACAAAATTATCCCCTCAACGCGAGATGAGGAAATTTTGCGATGCATAATCTCAAGAGACATACCACATTCCCTCTTGAAAGGCAAAAAGGGTACTTGACACCCTTTATGCGACTCAGAAAGTTCCCTCACACAGCCGTCCCCATTGGAGAGGAGAACATACTTTATGGACTCAATTCGAGATGAGCCCCTGTTCCCATTTAACGGCTCGAGAGTAAACCGGAAGTTCACTTCCAACACTAAAGGGGACCTGATTTTCCTGAAGCAACTCAAGCGAGTTCCTGACTTCCTCGTCGCAACTCGAGAAGTACCCCCAGCTTTCCTCCTCAACTCGAGAAACACCACAATATTATCGCCTCAATGCTAGATGAGGAAATTTTGCGCTGCAGAATCTCAAGAAAAATACCACATTCCTTCTTGAAAGGCAAAATGGTGCATGAAACCCTTTATGCGACTCAGAAATTTCACTAACATCAGTCCCCATTGGAGAGGAGATCACACTTTATGGACTCAATTCGAGATGAGGCCCTATTCCCATTTAACGGCTCGAGAGTACACCAGAAGTTCCCCTTCCAACACAAAAGGAGACCTTATTTCTCTGGAGCAACCCGACCGATTTCCTGAGGTCCCCGACCCAACTCCAGAAGTACCCCCAGCTTCCCACCGCAACTAGAGAACACACAAAATTATCCCCTCAATGCGAGATGAGGAAATTTTGCGCTGGAGAATCTCAAGAGAAATATCACATTCCCTCTTGAAAAGCAAAAAGGTACTTGACACCCTTTATTCGACTCAGAAAGTTCCCTCACACAGCCGTCCCCATTGGAGAGGAGAACACAATTTATGGACTCAATTTGAGATGAGCCCCTATTCCCATTTAACGGCTTGAGAGTAATCCGGAAGTTCCCCTTCCAATACAAAAGGGGTGCTTACTTCCCTGAATAATTCGAACGAGTTCCTGAGGTCCCCGTTGCAAGTACCCTAGCTTCCCGCCGCAACTCGAGAAACACCACCAAATTATCCCCTCAATGCGAGATGAGGAATTTTGCGTTGCAAAATCTCAAGAGAAATACCACATTCCATCTTGAAAGGCAAAAGAGTACTTGACACCCTTTATGCGACTCAGAAATTGCACTAACATCAGTCCCCATAGGAGAGGAGCACACACTATATGGACTCAATAAGAGAAGAGACCCTATTTCCATTTAACGGCGCGACAGTAAACTGGAAGTTCCCATTCGAACATCAAAGGGGACTTGACTTCCCAGATGCAACAAAAGCGAGTTCCTGAGGTCCCCTTCGCAACTCGAGAAGTACACGCAGCTTCCCGCCGCAACTCGAGAAACACCACAAAATTATCCCCTCAATGCGAGATGAGGAAAATTTGCGATGCAGAATCTCAAGAGAAATACCACATTCCCTCTTAAAAGGCAATAGGGTACTTCACACCCTTTATGCGACTCAGAAATTTCACTAACATCAGTCCCCATTGAAGAGGAGAACCCAATTTACAGACTGAATTCGAGATGAGACCATATTCCAATTTAACGGTTCGAGAGTAAACCGGAGGTTCCCCTTCCAACACCAAAGGGGACTGACTTCCCTGAAGCAACCCGAGCGGAACCTGAGGTCCCCGTCGCAACTCGAGAAGTACCCCAAGCTTCCCGCCGCACCTCGAGAAACACCAAAAATTATCCCCTCAATGCGAGATGAGGAAATATTGCGCTGCAGAATCTCAAGAGAAATACCAAATTCCCTCTTGAAAGGCAAAAGGGTACTTGACACCCTGTATGCGACTCAGAATGTTCCCTCACACAGCCTGCCCATTGGACAGGATAACACACTTTATGGACTCAATTCGAGATTAGCCCCTATTCCCATTTAACGGCTCGAGAGTAAACCGGTAGTTCCCCTTCCAACAACAAAGGGGACCTGACTTCCCTGAAGCAACCCGAGCGAGTCCCTGAGTTCCCCGTCGCAACTCGAGAAGTACCTCCAGCTTCTCACAGCAACTCGAGAAATACAACAAAATTATCCCCTCAATGAGAAATGGGGAAATTTTGCTTACAGAGGCTCAAGAGAAATACCACATTCCCTCTTGAAAGGGAAAAGTGTACTGATTCCCTTTATGCGACTCATAAATTTCACTAAAATCAATCCCCATTGGAGAGGAGAACACACTTTATGGACTCAATTCGAGATGAGCACTTATTCTGATTTAATGGCTCGAGAGTAAACCGGAAGCTCCCCTTCCAACACCAAAGGGGACCTGACTTCCCTGAAGCAACCCGAGTGAATTCCAGAGGTCCCCGTCGCAAGTCCAGAAGTACCCCCAGCTACCCGGCGCAACTCGAGAAAGACCAAACAATTATCCCCTCAATGCGCGATGATAGAATTTTCCGCTGCAGAAACTCAAGAGAAATACCACATTCCTTCTTGAAAGGTAACAGGGTACTTGACATCCTATATGCGACTCAGAAAGCTCCCTCACACAGCCATTCCCATTGGACAAGAGGACACACTTTATGGACTCTATTCGAGATGAGCCCCTATTCCCATTAAAAGGCTAGAGAGTAAACCGGAAGTCCCCAATTTAACACAAAAGGGGAACTGACTTCCCTGAAGCAACCCGAGCTAGTTCCTGGTTCAAAGTCCCCACTTGAGAAGTACCTCCAGCTTCCCTCCGCAAACCGAGAAACACCACAAAATTATCCACTCAATGCAAGATGAGGAAATTTTGCGCTACAGAATCTCAAGAGACATACCACATTCCCTCTTTAAAGGCAAAAGTGTACTTGACACATTTTATGGGACTCAGAAAGTTCCCTCACACAGTCGTCCCCATTGGACAAGAGAACAAACTTTATGTACTCAATTCGAGATGAGCCACTATTCCCATTTAACGGCTCGAGAGTAAACCGGAAGTTCCCCTTCCAACACCAAAGGGGACCTGACTTTCGTGAAGCAACCCGAGCGAGTTCCGGACGTCCCCGTCACAACTCGAGAAGTACCCCCAGTTTCCCGCCGCAACTCGAGAAACACCACCAAATTATCCCGTCAAAGCTAGATGAGGAAATTTTGCGCTGAAGAATCTCAAGAGATATAGCACATTCCCTCTTGAAAGGCAATAGGGTACTTGACACCCTTTATGCGATTCAGAAAGTTCCCTCACACAGCCGTCCCCATTGTAGAGCTGAACACACTTTATGGACGCAATTCGAGATGAGACCCTATTCACATTTAACATCTCAAGAGTATACCGGAAGTTCCCCTTACAATACAAAAGTGGTGCTGACTTCCCTGAAGCAACCCGAACGAGTTCCTGAGGTCCCCGTTGCAACTCGAAAAGTACCCCCGGCTTATCGCCGCAACTCAAGAAACATCACCAAATTATCCCCTCAATGCGAGATGAGGAAATTTTGCGTTGCAGAATTTCAAGAGAAATCCCACATTCCCTCTTGAAACGCAAAAGGGTACCTGACACCCTTTATGTGACTCAGAAATTGCAGTAACATCAGTCCCCATAGGAGAGGACAACATAATATATGGACTCAATCAGAGATCAGCCCCTATTAACTTTTAACAGCTCGAGAGTAAACCGGAAGTTCCCCTTCCAACACCAAAGCGGACCTGACTTCCCTGAAGCAACCCAAGCAAATTCCGGAGGTCCCCGTCGCAACTCGAGAAGTACCCCCAGCTACATGCCGCAACTCGAGAAACACCACAAAATTATCCCCTCAATGCGAGATGAGGAAATTTTGCGAGGCAGAATCTCAAGAGAAATACCACATTCCCTCTTGAAAGGCAAAAGGATACATGACACCCTTTATGTTACTCAGAAAGTTCCCTAACTCGGCCGTCCACATTGGGAGGAGAAAACACTTTAAGGACTCACCTCGAGATGAGACCTTATTCCCATTTAAGGGCTAGAGAGCAAACCGGAAGTTCCCCTTTCAACACAAAAGGGGAACTTACTTAACTGAAGCAATCCGAGCGAGTACCTGAGGACCCCGTCGCAAATCGAGATGTACCCCAGCTTCCCTACGCAACTCGAGTAACAAAACAAAATTATCCACTCAATGCGAGATGAGGAAATTTTGCGATGCAGAATCTGAAGAGAAATATCACATTCCCTCTTGAAAGGCAAAAAGGTACTTGACACCCTTTCTTCGACTCAGAAAGTTCCCTCACACAGCCCTACCCATTGGAGAGGAGAACACACTTCATGGACTCAATTTGAGATGAGCCCCTGTTCACATTTAAGGGCTCGAGAGGAAACCGGAAGTTCCCCTTCCAACACCAAAGGGGACCTGAATTCCCTGAAGCAACCCGAGCGAGTTCCTGAGGTCCCCGTCAGAACTCGAGAAGTACCCCCAGCTTCCCACGGCAACTCGAGAAACACTGCAAAATTATTCCCTCAATGAGAGGTTAGGAAATTTTGCGAGGCAGAATCTCAAGAGAAATACCACATTCCCGCGTGAAAGGCAAAAAGGTACTTGACACCCTTTATTCAACTCAGAAAGTTCCTGCACCCAGCCGTCCCCATTGGAGAAGAGAACACAGTTTATGGGCTCAATTCGAGATGAGCCCCTGTTCACATTTCAGGGCTCGAGAGGAAACTGGAAGTTCCCCTTCCAACACCAAAGGGGACCTGACTTCCCTGAAGCAACCCGAGCCAGTTCCTGAGGTCCCCATCGCAACTCGAGAAGTACCCCCAGCTTCCCGCCGCAACTCAAGAAACACCACAAAATTATCCCCTCAATGTGAGATGAGGAAATTTTGCGAGGCAGAATCTCAAGAGAAATCCCACATTCCCTCTTTAAAGGCAAAAGGGTACTTGACACACTTTCTTCGACTCAGAAAGTTCCCTCACACAGCCGTCCCCATTGGAGAGGAGAACACACTTTATGGACTCAATTCTAGATGAGCCCCTGTTCACATTTAAGGGCTCGAGAGTAAACCGGAAGTTCCCCTTCCAACACGAAAGGGGACCTGACTTCCCTGAAGCAACCCGAGCGTGTTAATCAGGTCGCCATCGCAATTAGAGAAGTATCCCCAGCTTCCTGCCGCAACTCGAGAAACACCACAAAATTATATGCTCAATGCGAGATGAGGAAATTTTGCGAGGCAGAATCTCAAGAGAAATACCACATTCAGTCTTGAAAGGCAAAAATGTACTTGACACCGTTTATTCGACTCAGAAAGTTCCCGCACACAGAAGTCCCCATTGGAGAGGAGAACACACTTTATGGACTCAACTCGAGAAGAGGCCCTATTCCCATTAAAGGGCTCGAGAGTATTCCGGAATTTCCCCTTCCAGCACAAAAGGGGACCTGACTTCACTGAAGTAGCTCAAGGGAGTTCCTGAGGTCCCCGTTGCAAATAGAGAAGTAACCCCAGCTTCCAGCCGCAATTTGAGAAACACCACCAAATTATACCCTCAAAGCGACATGAGGAAATTTTGCGCTGCAGAATCTCAAGAGAATTCCCACATTCCCGCTTGAAAAACAAAACAGTAATTGACACACTTTATGCCAGTCAGTAAGTTCCCTAACATCCCTCCCCATTGGAGAGGAGAACACACTTTATGGACTCAATTCTAGGTGAGCCCCTATTCACATTTAACGGCTCAAGAGTAATCCGGAGTTCCCCTTCCAAAACAAAAGGGGACTTGACTTCCCTGAAGAAACCGCAGCGAGTTCCTGTGGTCCCCGTTGCAACTCAAGAAGTACCCTCTGCTTCATTTCGCAACACGAGAAACTCCACAAAATTACCCCTCAATGCGAGATGAGGAAATTTTGCGCTACAGAATCTCAAGAGAAATCCCACATTCCCGCTTGAAAGGCAAAAGGGTACTTGACTCCCTTTAGGTGACTCAGAATGTTCCCTAACATCCGTCCTCAGTGGAGAGGAGAATACACTTTATGGACTCAAATCGAGAAGAGGCAATATTCTTGTTTAACGGCTCGAGAGTAATCCGGAAGATCCCCTTCCAGCACAAAATGTTATCTGACTTCCCTGAAGTAACCCGAGTGAGTTCCTGAAGTCCACGTAACAACTCGAGAAGTACCCCCAGTATTCCGCCGCAATTCGTGAAACACGACAAAATTATCCCCTCAATGTGAGATGAGGAAATTTTGCACTGCAGAATCTCAAAATACCACACTCCCTCTTGAAAGGCAAAAGAGTACTTGACACCCTTTATGCGACTCAGAAAGTTCCCTCACACAGCCGTCCCATTATACAGGGGAACATACTTTATGGACTCAATTCTAGATGAGCCCCCATCCCAATTTAACGGCTCGAGAGTAAACCGGAAGTTCCCTTCCAACACCAAAGTGCACATGACTTTCCTGAATCAACCCGAGCGAGTTCCTGAGGTCCCCGTCTTAAGTCGAGAAGTACCCTCAGCTTCCCGCCGCAACTCGAGAAGAACCACAAAATTATCCCCTCAATGCGAGATGAGGAAATTTTGCGCTGCAGAATCTGAAGAGAAATACCACATTCCCTCTTGAAAGGCAAAAGGGTACTTGACACCCTTTATGCGACTGAGAAATTTCACTAACATCAGTTGTCATTGGATAGGAGAACACACTTTATGGACTCAATTCGAGATGAAACCCTATTACCATTTAGCGGCTCGAGATTCCCCCAACTTCCAGCTGAAACTCAAGAAACACCACAAAATTATCCCATCAATGTGAGATGAGGAAATTTTGCGCTGCAGAATCTCAAGAGAAATCTTACTTTCCCGCTTGAAAGCCAAAAGGGTGCTTGAAAGCCAAAAGGGTACTTGAAACCCTTTATGAGACTAAGAAATTTCCCTCACACAGTCGTCCCCATTGGAGAGGAGAACACTCTTTATGGACTCAACTCGAGAAGAGGCCCTATTTCCATTTAACGTCTCTAGAGTAATTCCGAAATACCCCTTGCACTAAAAAAGGGGAACTAACTTCCCAGAAGCAACACGAGAGAGTTGCTGAGGTTCACGTCACAATTCGAGATGTACCACCAGCTTCCCGCCTCAACAGGAGAAACACCACAATATTATCCCGTCAATGCTAGATGAGGTAAATTTGCGCTGCAGAATCTCAAATGAAATCCCACATTCCCACTTAAAAGGCAAAAGGGTACTTGACACACTTTATGCCACTCAGAAAATTCCCTAACATCTGTCCCCAATGGAGAGGAGAACACACTTTATGGACTCAACTCGAGAAGAGGCCCTATTCCCATTGAAGGGCTCGAGAGTATTCCGGAATTTCCCCTTCCAGCACAAAAGGGGACCTGACTTCCCTGAAGTAGCTCAAGGGAGTTCCTGAGATCCCCTTCGCAAATAGAGAAGTAACCCCAGCTTCCCGCCGCAATTTGAGAAACACCACCAAATTATACCCTCAAAGCGACATGAGCAAATTTTGCGCTGCAGAATCTCAAGAGAATTCCCACATTCCCACTTGAAAAACAAAACAGTACTTGACACACTTTATGCCACTCAGAAAGTTCCCTAACATCCCTCCCCATTGGAGAGGAGAACACACTTTATGGACTCAATTCTAGATGAGCCCCTATTCACATTTAACGGCTCAAGAGTAATCCGGAGTTCCCCTTCCAACACAAAAGGGGACTTGACATCCCTGAAGAAACCGCAGCAAGTTCCTGAGGTCCCCGTTGCAACTCAAGAAGTACCCCTTGCTTCATTTCGCAACACGAGAAACTCCACAAAATTACCCCTCAATGCGAGATGAGGAAATATTGCACTGCAGAATCTCAAGAGTAAACCCACATTCACGCTTGAAAGGCAAAAGGGTACTTGACTCCGTTTAGGCGACTCAGAATGGTCCCTAACATCCGTCCTCAGTGGAGAGGAGAACACACTTTATGGACTCAAATCGAGAAGAGGCAATATTCCTGTTTAAAGGCTCGAGAGTAATCCGGAAGATCCCCTTTCAGCACAAAATGTTACCTGACTTCCCTGAAGTAACTCGAGTGAGTTCCTGAGGTCCACGTTGCAACTCGAGAAGTCCCCCCAGTATTCCGCCACAATTCGTGAAACACCACAAAATTATCCCCTCAATGTGAGATGAGGAAATTTTTCGCTGAAGAATTTCAAGAGAAATCCCACATTCCCTCTTGTAAAGCAAAAGGGTACTTGACACACTTTATACCACTCAGAAAGTTCCCTAACATCCGTCCCCATTGGAGAGGAGAACACACTTTATGGACTCAACTCGAGAAGAGGCCCTATTCCCATTAAAGGACTCGATTGTAATCCGGAAGTCCCCCTTCCAGTACAAAAGGGGACCTGACATCCCTGAAGTAACTCGAGTAAGTTACTGAGGTCCCCGTCGCTTCTCCAGAAGTACCCCCAGCTTCCCGCCGCTAATAGAGAAACACCACAAAATTATCCCCAAAATGCGAGATGAGGAAATTTTGCGCTGCAGAATCTCAAGAGAAATCCCACATTCCCGCTTGAAAGGCAAAAGGGTACTTGACTCCCTATATGCGACTCACAATGTTCCCTAACATCCGTCCTCATTGAAGAGGAGAACACACTTTAATGACTCAAATCGAGAAGAGGCAATATTTCCATTTAACGGCTGGAGACTAATCCGGCAGTTCCCCTTCCAACACAAAAGGGGACTTGACTTTCCTGAAGAAACCACAGCGAGTTTCTGAGGTTCCCGTTGCAACTCAAGAAGTACCATCTGCTTCCCGCCGCAACTCGAGAAACTCCACAAAATTAACCCCTCAATGCGAGATGAGGTAATTGTGGGCTGCAGAATCTCAAGAGAAATCTCACATTCCCGCTTGAAAGGCAAAAGGGTACTTGACTCCCTATATGCGACTCACAATGTTCCCTAACATCCGTCCTCATTGGAGAGGAGAACACACTTTAATGACTCAAATCGAGAAGAGGCAATATTTCCATTTAACGGCTGGAGACTAATCCGGAAGTTCCCCTTCCAACACAAAAGGGGACTTGACTTTCCTGAAGAAACTACAGCGAGTTCCTGAGGTTCCCGTCGCAGCTCAAGAAGTACCCTCTGCTTCCCGCCGCAACTCGAGAAACTCCACAAAATTAACCCCTCAATGCGAGATGAGGTAATTTGGGCTGCAGAATCTCAAGAGAAATCCCACATTCCCGCTTGAAAGGCAAAAGGGTACTTGACACAATTTATACCACTCAGAAAGTTCCCTAACATCCGTTCCCATTGGAGAGGAGTACACACTTTATGGACTCAACTCGAGAAGAGGCCCTATTCCCATTAGAGGGCTCGAGAGTAATCCGGAAGTTCCCCTTCCAGCACAAATGGGGACCTGACTTCCCTGACGTAACTCGAGTGTATTCCTGGGGTCCCCGTCCCAACTCGACAAGTATCCCCAAATTCCCACCGCAATTTGAGAAACACCACAAAATTTTCCCTTTAATGCGAGAGGAGGAAATTTTGCGCTGCAGAATCTCCAAAGAAGTCCCACATTCCAGCTTGAAAGGCAAAAGGGTACTTGATTCCCTTTATGCGACTCATAATGTTGCCTAACATCCGTCCTCTTTGGAGAGGAGACCAACTTATGGACTCAAATCGAGAAGAGGCATTATTCCCATTTAAAGGCTCTAGAGCAATCCGGAAGTTCCCCTTCCAACACAAAAGGGGACTTGACTTCCCTGAAGCAATCTGAGACAGTTCCTGATGTCCCCATTGCAACTCGAGAAGTACCCCCAGCTTTCGGCCGTAACTCGAGAAACACCACAAAATTATTCCCTGAATGCGAGATGAGGAAATTTTGCATTGCAGATTCTGAAGGGAAAATCCACATTCCCACTTGAAAGGCAAAAGGGTACTTGACTCCCTTTATGCAATTCATAAACTTCCCTCAAACAGACGTCCCAATTGGAGAGGAGAACACATTTATGGGATCAACTCAAGAAGCGGCCCTATTCCCTTTCAACGGCTCGATTGTAATCCAGAATATCCCCTTCCAACAAAAAGAGGGACCTGACTTCCCCGAAGCGACCCGAGCAAGTACCTGAGGTCCCCGTCGCAACTAGAGTAGTACCCCCAACTTCACGCCACAACTCGAGAAACAGCACAAAATTATCCCCTCAATGGGAGATGAGGAAATTTTGCGCTGCAGAATCTAAAGAGAAAACGCATATTCCCGCTTTAAAGGCAAAAGGGTACTTGATACCCTTTATGCGACTCAGAATGTTCCCTCACACAGCCGTTCCCATTGGAGAGGAGAACACACTTTATGGACTCAATTCGAGATGAGCCCCTATTCCCATTTAACGGCTCGAGAGTAAACCGGAAGTTCCCAATCCAACACAAAAGGGGACCTGAATTCCGTGAAGCAACAGGAGCGAGTTCCTGAGGTCCCCGTCGAAACTCGAGAAGTACCCCCATCTTCCCGCCACAACTCCAGAAACACCACAAAATTATCCCCTCAAGGCGAGATGAGGAAATTTTGCGCTGCACAATCAAGAGAAATTCCACATTTCCGCCTGAAAGGCAAAACGGTACTTGACACACCTTATTCAGTTCAGTTCAGTTCAGTCGCTTAGTCCTGTCCAACTCTCCGTGTCCCCATGAATAACTGTTCGTCAAGCCTCCCTGTCCATCACCATCTCCCGGAGTTCACTCAAACTCATGTCCACAGAGTCGGTGATACTATCCAGCCATCTCATACTCTGTCGTCCCCTTCTCCCACCCCCAACCTTTCCTAGCATCAGAATCTTTTCCAGTGAGTCAACTCGTCGCCTGAGGTGGCCAAAGTATTGCAGTTTCAGCTTTAGCATCAGTCCTTCCAATGAACACCCACGATTGATCTCCCTTAGAATGGACTGGTTGGATCTTCTTGCAGTCCAAGGGACTCCCAAGAGACTTCTCCAACACCACAGTTCAAAAGCATCAATTCTTCGGCGATCAGCTTTCTTCACAGTCCAACTCTCACATCCATACATGACCACGGGAAAAACTATAGCCTTGCCTAGACGGACCTTTGTTGGCAAAGTAATGTCTCTGCTTTTTAATATACTCTCAAGGTTGGTCATAACTTTCCTTATAAGGAGTAAGCGGCTTTTAATTTCATGGCTGAAATCAGCATCTGCAATGATTTTGGAGCCCAAAAAATTAAAGTCTGACACTGTTTCCAGTGTTTTTCCATCTATTTCCAGTGAAGTGATGGGACCAGATTCCTTGACCTTTGTTTTCTGAATGTTGAGCTTCAAGCCAACCTTTTCACTCTCCTCTTTCTCTTTCATTAGGAGGCTTTCGAGTTCCTCTTCACTTTCTGCCATAAGGGTGGTGTCATCTGAATATCTGAGGTTATTGATATTTCTCCCAGCAATCTTGATTCCAGCTTGTGCTTCTTCCAGCCCAGCATTTCTCATGATGTACTCTGCATATAAGTTAAATAAGCAAGGTGACAATATACAGCCTTGACTTAATCCTTTTCGTATTTGGAACCAGTCTGTTGTTCCATGCACAGTTCTGAATGCTGCTTCCTGACCTGCATATAGGTTTCTCAAGAGGCAGTTCAGGTGGTCTGGGATTCCCATCACTTTCAGAATCTTCCACAGTTTATTGTGATCCACACAGTCAAAGGCTTTGGCATAGTCAATGAAGCAGAAATAGATGGATTTCTGGAACTCTCTTGCTTTCTCCATGATCCAGCGGATGTTGGCCATTTGATCTCTGGTGCCTCTGCCTTTTCTAAAACCTGCTTGAACATCTGGGAGTTCACGGAGCACATATTGCTGAGGCCTGGCTTGGAGAACTTTGAGCATGACTTTACTAGTGAGTGAGATGAGTGCAATTGTGCGGTAGTTTGAGCATTCTTTGGCATTGCCTTTTTTTGGGATTGGAATGAAGACTGACCTTTTCCAGTCCTGTGGGCACTGCTGAGTTTTCCAAATTTGTTGGCAAAGTGAGTGCAGCACTTTCACAGCATCATCTTTCAAGATTTGAAATAGCTCAACTGGAATTCCATCACTTCCACTAGCTTTGTTCATAGTGAGGTTTTCTAAGGCACACTTGACTTCACATTCCAAGATGTCTGGCTCTAGGTCAGTGATCACATTTTCGTGACTATCCTGGTCGTGAAGATCTCTTTTGTATAGTTCTTCTGTGTATTCTTGCCACCTCTTCTTAATATCTTCTGCTTCTGTTAGGTCCATACCATTTCTGTCCTTTATCAAGCCCATTTTGCATGAAATGTTCCCTTGGAATCTCTAATGTTCTTGAAGAGATCTCTTGTTTTTCCTATTCTATTGTTTTCCTCTATTTCTTTGCATAGATCACTGAGGAAGGCTTTCTTATCTCTCCTTGCTATTCTTTGGGACTCTGCATTCTAATGCTTGTATCTTTCCCTTTCTCCTTTGCTTTTCGCTTCTCTTCCTTTCACAGCTTTTGTAAGTCCACCTCAGATAGCCATTTTGTTTTTTTTGCATTTATTTTGCATGAGAATGCTCTTGGTCCCTGTCTCCTGTACAATGTCACGAACCTCCGTCCAGAGATCATCAGGCACTCTATCTATCAGATCTAGTTCCTTAAATCTATTTATCACTTCCACTGTATAATCATAAGGGATTTGATTTAGGTCATATCTGAATGGTCTAGGGGTTTTCCCCACTTTCTTCAATTTAAGTCTGAATTTGGCAATAAGGAGTTCATAATCTGAGCCACAGTCAGCTCCTGGTCTTGTTTTTGCTAAGTGTATACAGCTTCTATGTCTTTGGCTGCAAAGAATATAATCAATCTGATTTTGGTGTTGACCATCTGGTGATGTCCATGTGTAGATTCTTCTCTTGTGTTGTTGGAAGAGGGTGTTTGCTATGACCAGTGCGTTCTCTTGACGAAACTCTATTAGACTTGGCCCTGCTTCATTCCGTGCTCCAAGGCCAAATTTGCTTGTTACTCCAGGTGTTTCTTGACTTCCTACTTTTGCATTCCAGTCCCCTATAATGAAAAGGACATCTTTTTTGGGTGTTAGTTCTAAAAGGTCTTGTAGGTCTTCATAGAACCGTTCACCTTCTGCTTCTTCAGTGTTACTGGTTGGGGCATAGTTCTGGATTACTGTAATGTTGAATGGTTTGCCTTGGAAACGAACAGAAATCATTCTGTCGTTTTTAAGATTTCATCCAAGGACTGCATTTCGGACTCTTTTGTTGACCATTGATGGCTACTGCATTTCTTCTAAGGGATTCCTGCCCACAGTAGTAGATATAATGGTCATCTGAGTTAAATTCACACATTCCAGTCCATTTTAATTCACTGATTCCTAGAATGTCTATGTTCACTCTTGCCATCTCCTGTTTGACCACTTCCAAGTTGCCTTGATTCATGGACCTAACATTCCAGGTTCCTATGCAATATTTCTCTTTACAGCACCGGACCTTGCTTCTATCACCGGTCACATCCACAAGTGGGTACTGGTTTTGCTTTTACTCCATCCCTTCATTTCTTCTAGAGTTATTTCTCCACTGATCTCCAGTAGCATACTGGGCACCTACAGACCTGGGGAATTCCTCATTCAGTATCCTGTCATTTTGCCCTTTGATACTGTTCATGGGGTTCTCAAGGCAAGTATACTGAAGTGGTTTGCCATTCCCTTCTCCAGTGGACCACATTCGGCTGTGGTCCATGTGATCAGATCGACTAGATTCCTGTGATTATTATTTCATTGTTCTGCCCTCTAATGCCCCCTCGCAATACCTACCATCTTCTTTGAGTTTCTCTTACCTCGGGTGTGGGATATCTCTTCACAGCTGTTCCAAGAAAGCGCAGCTGCTGCACCTTACCTTGGATGAGGGGTATGTCCACAAGGCTGCCCCTCCTGACCTTGAACGTGAGTAGCTCCTCTCTGCCCTCCCCAGCACAGCCACAGCCTATTGGACGTGGGGTACCTCCTCTTGGCCGCCTACCCTGGCCTCAGGCTTGGGGTAACTCCTCATGGCCACGCATCTTTCCATGGTCGGTTGCGCCAGGGCCGGTGTTTCTCGCGTCTGCGTGGGCGGGGACAGCGACTCTGGCGTCTGCGCGGGTGGGGGCGGTGTCTCTCTCGCTTCCAGGGAGGGACTGGGGACTCTCGCGTCTGGGCAGGCAGGGAAAGCTTTTCTTGCGTCTGTGGAGGAGGGGACGGCATCTCTCGCATCTGCGCCGCAGGGTGAGACTCAGAAAATTCCCTCACACAGTCGTCCCCATTGGAGAGGAGAAAACAATTTTTAGTGTCAACTGGAGATGAAGTCCGATTACCATTTAACATCTCGAGAGTAATCCGGAAGTTCCCCTTCCAACACAAAGGGGACCTGAATTCCCTGAAGCAACCGGAGCAAGTTCCTGAGGTCCCCATCGCAACTCGAGAAGTACCCCCAGCTTCAAGCTGCAACTCGAAAAACATCACAGAATTATCCCCTCAATGCGAGATGAGGAAATATTGCCCTGCAGAATGTCAAGAGAAATACCACATTCCCTCTTGAAAGGCAAAAGGGTACTTGAAACCCTTTATGCGACTCAGAAAGTTTCCTTACCCAGTCGTCCCCATTGGACAGGAAAACACACGTTATGGACTCAATTCGAGATGAGGCCCTATTCCCATTTAACGGCTCGAGAGTAAACCGGAAGTTCCCCTTCCAACACCAAAGGGGACCCAACTTCACTGAAGCAACCTGAGCGAGTTCCTGAGATCCCCGTCGCTACTCAAGAAGTACCCCCAGCTTCCCGCCGCAACTCGAGAAACACCACAAAATTAGCCTCTCAATGCGAGAGGAGGAAATTTTGCGCTGCAGAATCTCAACGAAATACCACAATCCCTCTTGAAAGGCAAAAGTGTACTTGACACTCTTTATGGGACTCAGAAACTTCACTAACATCAATCTCCATTGGAGAGGAAAACCCACTTTATGGACTCAATACGAGATGAGCCCCTATTCCCATTGAACGGCACGGGAGTAAACCAGAAGTTCCCCTTCCAAAACCAAAGGGGACCTCATTGTTCTGATGCAACCCGAGCGAGTTCTTGAGGTCCCCGGCGCAACTCGAGAAGTACCCCCAGCTTCCCGCCGCACCTCGAAAACACCACAAAATTATCCCCTCAATGAGAGGTGAGGAAATTTTGCGCTGCAGAATCTCAAGAGAAATACTACATTCCCTCTTGCAAGGCAAAAGCATACTTGGCACCCTTTATGCGACTCAGAAATTTCACTAATATCAGTCCCCATTGGAGAGGAGAACACACTTTTTCGACTCAATTCGAGATGAGCCCCTATTCCCATTTAACGTCTCGAGAGTAAACCGGAAGTTCCCCTTCCAACAAAAATGGGGAAGTGACTTCCCTGAAGCAACGCGAGCAAGTTCCTGAGGTCCCCGTCGCAACTCGAGAAGTACCCCCAGCTTCCCGCTGCAACTCGAGAGAACCACAAAATTATGCCCTCAATGCGAGATGAGGAAATTTTGTGCTGCATAATCTCAAGAGAAATACCACATTCCCTCTTGAAAGGAAAAAGGGTATTTGAAACACTTTGAGCGAATCAGAAATTTCACTAACACCAGTCCCCATGGAGAGGAGTACACATTTTATGGACTCAATTCGAGATAAGGCCCTATTCAAATTTAACGGCTCGAGAGTAAACTGGAAGTTTCCCTTCCAACACAAAAGGGGACCTGACTTCCCTGAAGCAACCAGGGCGAGTTCCTGAGGTCCCCGTAGCAACTGGAGAAGAACCCCCAGCTTCCCATCGCAACTCGTTAAACAACACAAAATTGTCCCCTCAATACAAGATGAGGAAATTTGGCGCTACAGTATCTCAAGAGAAATACCACATTCCCTCTTCAAATGCAAAAGGGTAATTGACACCCTTTATCCGACTCAGAAAGTTCCCTGACACAGCCGTCCCCATTGGAGAGGAGAACACCCTTTATGGACTCAATTCGAGATGAGCCCAATTTCCCTTTAACAACTCGAGAGTAAACCGGAAGTTCCCCTTCCAACACCAAAGGGGACCTGACATACCTGAAGCAACCCAAGCGAGTTCCTGAGGTCCCTGTCGCAACTCGAAAAGTACCCCCAGCTTCCCGCCGCAACTCGAGAAACACCACAAAATTATCCCCTCAATGCGAGATGAGGAAATTTTGCGAGGCATAATCTCAAGAGAAATACCACATTCCCTCTTGAAAGGCAAAAGAGTACTTGACACCCTTTATGCGACTCAGAAAGTTCCCTCACACAGCCGTTCCCATTGGAGAGGAGAACACAATTAATTGACTCAATTCGAGATGAGCCCCTATTGCCACTTAACAGCTCGAGAGTAAACCGGAAGTTCCCCTTCCAATTCCAAAGGAGACCTGACTTCCCTGAAGCAACCCGAGTCTATTCCTGAGTTACCGACACAACAAGAGAAGTACCCCAGCTTCCCACCGCACCTCGAGAAACACCACAAAATTATCCCCTCAATGCGAGATGAGGAAATTATGGGCTGTAGAATCTCAAGAGAAATACCACATTCCCTCTTCAAAGGCAAAAGAATACATGACACCCTTTATGCGACTCAGGAAGTTCCCTCACACAGCCGTCCCCATTGGACAGGAGAACACACTTTATGGACTCAATTCGAAAAGAGGCCCCATTTAACGGCTCGAGAGTAATCCGGAAGTTCTCCTTTCAAGAAAAAAGGGGACCTGACTTCACTGCAGCAACCCAAGCGAATTCCTGAGTATCCCTTGGCAACTCGTTAAATACTACCAGCTATCTGCAACAACTCGAGACACACCACAAAATTATTCCCTCAATGCGAGATGACGAATTATTGAGCTGCAGAATCTCAAGAGAAATCCCACATTCCCGCTTGAAAGGCAAAAGGGTACTTGACACACTTTATGCAACTCAGAATGTTCCCTAACATCCGTGCCCATTGGAGAGGTGAACACACTTTATGGACTCAACTCGAAGAGGCCCTATTCCCATTAAAGGGCTCGAGAGTAATCTGGATGTTCCCCTTCCAACACAAAAGGGGACCTAACTTCCCTGAAGTAACTCGAGTGAGTTTCTCAGGTCCCGTCGCAACTGAAAAAGTACCCGCTGCTTCCCACCGTAACTCGAGAAACACCAAAAAATTATCGCCTCAATGCGAGATGGGGTAATGTGGCGCTGCAGAATCTCAAGAAAATCCCACATTTCTGCTTGAAAGGTAAAAGAGTACTTGACACACTTTATGCTACTCATAAAGTTCCCTAACATCCGTCCCATTGGAGAGGAGAACACACTTTATGGACTCAAATCGAAAAGAGTCCCTATTGCCTTTTAACGGCTAGAGAGTAATCCAGAATATCCCCTTATAACACAAAGAGGGACCTGACTTCCCTGAAGCAACCCAAGCGAGTTCTTGAGGTCTCTGTCGCAACTCGAGAAGAACCCCCAGCTTTCCTCTGAAAGTCAAGAAACACCACAAAATTATCCTTTCAATGTCAGATGAAGAAATTTTGCGCTGCAGTATATCAAGAGAAATCCCACATTGCCACTTGAAAGGCAAAAGATTAGCTGACACCCTTTATGCCACTAAGAAAGTTCCCTAACATCCGTCCCCATTGGAGAGGAGAACACATGTTATGGACTCAACTCGAAAAGATTCCTTATTCCCATTTAATGGTTCGAGAGTAATCCGGAAATGCCCCTTCTGACACAAAAGGGGACCTGACTTCCCTGAAGCAACCCGAGCGAGTTCGGGTGGACCAGGTCGCAACTTGAGAAGTACGCCCAGCTTCCCGCGGCAACCTGAGAAACACCACAAAATTATCCACTCAATGCGAGATGAGGATATTTTGCGCTGCAGAATATCAAGAGAAATACCACATTCCCTCTTGAAAGGCAAAAGGGTACTTGACATCCTTTATGCGACTCAGAAATTTCTCTCACACAGCCGTCCGCATGGGAAAGTAGAACACACTTTTGAGACTCAACTTGAGAAGAGGCCCAATTCCCAGTTAAAGGCTCGAGAGTAATCCCGAAGTTCCCTTTCCAACACAAAAGGGGACCTCACTTCCCTGAAGCAACCTGAGCGAGTTCCTTAGGACCCGTTGGCAACTTGAGAAGTACGCAGAACTTCCTGCCTCAACTCGAGAAACACCACAAAATTATCCCCTCAATGTGAGATGAGTAAATTTTGCGCTGCACCATTCAAAAGA
The DNA here is from genome assembly GCF_049115385.1 of Moschus berezovskii. Taxonomy (NCBI): domain Eukaryota; kingdom Metazoa; phylum Chordata; class Mammalia; order Artiodactyla; family Moschidae; genus Moschus; species Moschus berezovskii. The sequence goes on from NC_142465.1 coordinate 2,438,734, forward strand.
AATCCCACATTTCCACTTGAAAGGCAAGAGGTTACTTGACATCATTTACGAGCCTCAGAAAGTTCCCTCACACAGCCGTCCCCATTGGAGAGGAGAACATACTTTACGGACTCAACTCGAGAAGAGGCCCTATTCCCTATAACGGCTCAGAAGTAATCCCGAAGTTCCCCTTCCAACACGAAAGGGTTCCTGACTTCCCTGAAGCAACCCGAGCGAGTTCCTTAGGACCCCATGACAACTCGAGAAGTAATCCCCAGTTTCCCGCTGCAACTCGAGAAACACCAAAAATTATCCCCTCAAAGCGAGATGAGGAAATTTTCGGCTGCAGAATCTCAAGAGAATTCCCACATTCCTACTAGAAAGGCAAAAGGGTACTTGACACCTTTTATGCGACTCAAAAAGTTCCCCCACACAGCCGTCAACATTGGCGATTCTGAGTCGCCTAAAGGGTGTCAAGTACACTTACTAAGGCGTCCCCACTGGAGACAGCACACAATTAACGGACACCATTTCTGCGCCTTTCAAGCGGGAAATCAAGTTGTGAGGGAAAGGTGTTCTCCTCTCCACTGAGGACGGAATGTGAATTTGGCTTCATCTAGAGATGAGTCCAAGAAAAACCAAAAGATTCTGCACTCAAGGTGAGATGACTTCCATGAAGCCACACGAGCTAGTTCCTGAGGTCCCGTCGCAAATCACTAAGTACCCAAGCTTCCTGCCACAACTAGAGAAACACCACAAAATTATCCCCTCAATGCGAGATGAGGAAATTTTGCGCTGTAGAATCTCAAGAGAAATCCCACATTGCCGCTTGAAAGTAAAAGGGTACTTGTCACCCAATGAAGTCCACACAGCTTCACGACACAACACGAGAAACACCACAAAATTATCCCCTCAATGCGAGATGAGGAAATTTTGTGCTGCAAATTCTCAAGGGAAATGTCACCTTCCCTCTTGAAAGGCAAAAGGGTACTTGACACCCTTTATGCGACTCAGAAACACCCAGGATTGAACACATTTTATGGACTCAACTGTAGAAGAGAGCCTATTCCCATTTAAGGGATTGAGAGTAATCCGGTTGTTCCGCTTCCAACACAAAAGGATGTTACGGACCATTCTGATTTGTTTCCCTTTAGGCATAAAGGGTGTCAAGTACCCATTCGCGTTTCAAGCGGGAATGTCGGATTTCTCTTGAGACTCTGCTGGGGGTCCCCTTTTGTGAGGGAGGCGGAACTTCCGGATTACTCTCAAGCCGTTATGCGGGAATAGGGCCAATTCTCGAGTTAAGTCCATAAAGTGTGTTCTCCTCTCCAATCGCCTAACTTCCGTCATCCAGGATGGGGACAGTTCTCTGTATGTTCTGGTCCCGAGCAGGAGGATTCCGAGTGCCTAGATGGGAACCGTGACTCATAGATTGGTAGGACTCCACAACTCCAGAAACACCACAAAATTATCCCCTCAAGGCGAGATTAGGAAATTTTGCGCTGCAGAAACTGAAGACAAATCCCACATTCCCTCTAACTACCGTCCCCATGGAGAGGAGAACACACTTTATGGACTCAATTCAAGAAGAGGCCCTATTCCCATTTAACAGCTCGAGAGTATTCCGGATGTTCCTTTTGCCTTTCAAGGGGGAATATTCACATTTAACGGCTGAAGCTGAGGCTGCAATACTTGAAATTCTGCAGCGCAAATTTACCTCTTCTCTCATTGAGGGGATAATTTTGTGGTGTTTCTCGAGTTGCGGTGGGAAGCAGGGGGTACTTCTCGAGTTGCCAGAAGGACCTCAGGAACTCGCTCGGGTTACTTCAAGGAAGTCAAGTCCCTCTTAAAAGTTGTGGCGGGTTGCTTCATGGAAGTCAGATCTGCTTTAGTGCTGTAAGGGAACATCCCAAAGGAAGTTTGTGTTCTCCTCTCAAGTGGGGACCTGTCTTCCACAGCAGGACTATCCACATTATGGGGAACTCAGGGAGCCACATCTAGCTATTTACATTTGACTTCACATTATATTATGGTAGAAGGCCAGGTCCTGGGATACACTAAGCACATTTGAGTTCACAATACAGTTCACAGTAGCCTCATGTGGCTACTGGTTGCCCTATTGATGGTGGTGACACACAACAGGCTGTTCCCTCACACAGCCGTCCCCATTGGAGAGGATAACACACTTTATGGACTCAATTCGAGATGATCCCCTATTCCCAATTAACGGCTCGAGAGTAATCCGGATGTTCCCCTTCCAACACAAACGGGGAAGTGACTTCCCTGAAGCAACCCGAGCGAGTTGCTGAGGACTCCGTCGCATCATTGGAAGGACTGATGCTGACATAGCTGACATAGCTGTCAAGTACCTCATCTGGAGATGAGTCCTCCCACGAGGAGGTTCTATACTTCAAACTTCCCTCCGCATCTCGCCAAAAACCACGAGAAACCCCAGGCCATGCCACATGAGGCCTTTTTTCCCTCAGTGCCTGGGCAGCAATGCCGAGTTCTCTCTCAAGATACCATAGGAGGCTTGAATCCCTATTTACAATTCAAGGGGCTCACAGAATACCCATCTTCAATCCAGAGAAACCCCAAGTTTCCGTCCAAAGCTCTAGAAGAGCTCCGTATTCCCCACCTCCTCACGATATGTGCATTCAAACCCTTCTTCAACTCTAGAGGAATCCTTTCTTCTTCTAACACCACAAAAGGAGGCCTCTGTCTCTTATTGAAACTCGAGTGCACTCACGCGGATCCTGCTGCAAAGATAAAGGACTATGAGTTCCCCATCCAATTGAGGTAGATCCTGATGATCTAGCAAAGCTCAAATGGAACACTGACTATCCCCTCATAACATGATGAGAAACCTGACACCCATGCTGTTCCGATAGAAAAAGCCCTAATGTACCGCCTGATAAGGACACTAGGACAGATTCCCTTTTTACAACTCAAAGGGAAAGCAGAATTCCATGTCTCAAATCGAGACGAAGCCTGACTCCCCAGTAGAACCTTCATAGCAACCCAGAGATCCCTGTCGCCACTGGAGAGGAAAACACAGTTGACAGATTCAATGCTTAATGCAGCCCTATTACTCTGCAGTGCCTCGACAGAAATCCCGAGGTTTCCCTTCCAACCCGAAAGGAGATCTGATTTCCCTGGGACAACATGAGCGAGTTCCTGAGGTCCCCATCGCAACTCGAGAATAACCCCAAGCGTAATGCCGGAACTCAAGAAAAAATACCAGATTCTGCCATTAATGAGAGATGAGGAAATTTTCTGCTGCAGAGTCTCAAGAGAAATCTCACATTCCCACTTGAAACTCGAACGGGTACTTGACACCCTTTATGTGATTCAAAAAGTTCCCTGACAGAGCCGACCCCACTGAAGAGGAGCACACAATTTATGGACTCAAATCTAGATGAGCCCTTGTTTCAATTCCACACCTCGAGAGTAATCCCGAAGTTCCCCTTACAACATGAATGGAGACCTGACTTCCCTGAGCAACACGAGCTAGTTCCTGACGTCCCCGTCACAAATTGAGAGGGAGCCGAAGCTTCCTGCCAAAACGAAAGAAAAACCACAAGATTCTAACCTCAAGGCGAGATGAGGAATATTTCCATTGCAGAGTCTCAAGAGAAATCGCACATTCCCACTTGAAACTCGACAAGTTGCATCCTTTGTGCAACTCAAAAATTACACCGACATACCCAGTCCAAAGCGAGAGGAATACCGAGTTTCCTGCCACAACTGACAAAGTGCCCCTTTTTCCAATCCTCTTTTCCAGATGGCAGTCGATTCCCCTGCTTTGTCTCGAATGGAATCCAGACGTACCCATCGCACAGTAAGAGGAGGACGATACGACCGTGAAACTCGGGAGGATCCCCGGGGTTTCAACACAGAATTTGAAAAGGTAGCGATGTCCCCACCCAGTCAAGATATTGTCTGATTCCACTGCACAGATTCAAATGTATCCTCGAGTGTCAACTCACAAGATGAGTGGACACTTGACTCCCTGAGCATTGTCAATATATTCTTCAGGTACATATTCAACTCTACTGTGGCTTTACACCCCTTTTACAACTCGAGATGAAAGCAGAGTTCCATGTCTGAACACAAGACGAGGCCTGATTCCCCAGGTGAACTGTGAGAGCAACCCCGAGAACTCTGTTGGTACTGGAGAGGAAATCTGAGTTAAAGGGACTCGAACCTAGATGCAGACCTATTTCTCTGCAGCGACTCCAAAGGAATCCCCAGGCTCCCCTAAAAATGTAAAGGCATTCTGACTTCCCAGAGACAACACGGGAGGCTCCCTGATATTCCTCTCGTTACTCGAGAGGATCATCACACTTCCCACAGCAAATCGAGAAAAACCTCGAGATTCCCCTTTCAAAGCAAGATGAGGCCCTCTTATATCCTTCAGCACATAGAGAGAAGTCCCGAGATCCTTCTCCAAATTCGACATGAGGCTTGAATTCCTTGATGCAACTTAATGGTCGCCCAGAGATACCCATCCCAATGAGAGAAGAAAACCGAATTTCCCTGCCACAGTTGAAGAGAAGGCCCATGATCACACCTCAGCTGAAGATAATGGGCCATTCAACTGTCAACTGACGAGGAATCCCACCTTCCCTTTGCAACACTTGAAGAGTCCTGTCACATCTATTGACACTCTAGGGCAACCCCATAGATGGTATAGCAAGGTCAAAAGACTCTGAGTTCACACTCAACTAAAGATGAGTCGTGTTGTGTTTGCAGCAGCATCAGTGGAACACGGAGTTTCACCTCCAACATGATCGGAGGCATGAATACCCCACTGAGCCTCTCGAAAAAGCCCAAATTTCCCGCTCAAACAGATTGCAGACCTGACAATCCTTTTACAACTCAGGGGGAAAGAAGAGTTCCCTCCTCAACAAAAATTAGGCTTGACTCCGATTGGAACATTCATAGCAACCCCAAGATCCCTGTGGCCACTGGAGAGGAACACTGAGATTACCCACTCAATTCTAAATGTGGCCCTTATGCCCTGCAGCGACTCGAAAGGAATCCTGAGGTTCCACTTTCAACACGAAAGGAGACCTGACTTTCCAGAGACAAAACTAGCGAGTCCCAGTTGTTTCCATCATAACTCGAGAAGACCTCCAAGCTTCATGCCACAACACAAGAAAAAACATGAAATTCTCCAATCTACACGACTTGACGCCTCTTTCCACTGCAACATCTTAAGAGAAATCCCACATTTCCTCGTCAAACTCGAAAGGATACTCAGCACCCTATATGCAATTCAAGAAGTTCCCCGAGATACCCGGCCAGACTCAAGAGGAGCAGCGATGTTCCTGACACAGCTCAGGAAGAGACCCGTTTTCCACTTGTCTTTTCCAGGTGAGGATCGATTCCCCTGTGTCATCTGGAAATTAATACCGATGTTCCCGTCGAATATGAAGAGGAGGCCGATCTCCCATTGAAACTCGAGAGGACCCTGGGTAGTCGCGCCAAATTCAAAAAGACACCGATTTCCCCATCCGCTCGACATAAGGACTGATTACACACTACCAATTCAAAGAGAATACTTGGATCAACTAACACCACGAAGGGAGGCCTGAATTTTTGGGGGGCAACACGAGCTAGTTCCTAAGGTCCCTGTCGCAACTAGAGAAGAACCCCAGGCTCCTGCCGCAACTCAAGAAAAACCACAGGAATCTCCCCTCAATGCGAGATGAGGAAATTTTCCTCTGCAGTCTCAGGTGAAATCCCACATTCTGGTTTTGAAACTCGATAGGTTACTTAACATCCTTCAGCAGCTCAAAAATTATACCGACATACCCAGTCCTACTGAGAGGAACACCGAGGTTCCTGCCACAACTGTCAAAGTACTCCATTTTCCATTCCTCTTTTTCATTGGACTGTTGATTCCCTGATCTTGTCTGGAATGGAATCCGTACATTCCTGTTGCACAGTACAAGGAGGCTGGTACCACTTTGAAACTCGGGATGATTCACGAGGTTTCAAAACACAATTGGAAAAGGTACCAATGGCACCACCCACTCGAGATATTGTGTGATTCCACTGCACGTATTGAAATGTATCATCGAGTATCAACTCACAAGACGAGTGGAGACATGACTCCCCTAGCATTCTGAATAAAATCTCCAGATACAAATTCAAGTCGACTGTGGCCTAGCACCCCTTTTAAAACTCGAGAAGAAAGCGGAGTTCCATGTCTGAAAATGAAACGAGGCCAGACTCCGCAAGTGAATTTTGAAAGCAACCCTGAGAACCCTGTCGCCATTGAAGAGGAACAGACTGTTGACCGACACAACACTAGATGCTGCCCTATTCCTCTGCTGTGCCTTGAGAGGAATCCCAAGGTTCCCCTTCCAATACGATTCAGTTCAGTTCAGTTCATTCACTCAGTCGTATCCAACTTTCTGCGACCCCATGAATCACAGCCCACCAGGCCTCCCTGTCTATCACCAACTCCCGGAGTTCACTCAAACTCATGTCCACAGAGTCATCCAACCATCTCATTCTCTGTCATCCCCTTCTCCTCCCACCACCAACCTTTCCCAGCATCAGAGTCTTTTCCAGTGAGTCAATTTGTCCCATGAGGTGGCCAAAGTATTGCAGTTTCAGCTTCAGCATCAGTCCTTCCAATGAACACCCAGGATTGATCTCCTTTAGAACAACACGATAGGAGACCTCAATTCCCTGGGGCAACAGGAGCGAGTTCCTGAGTTCCCCGTTGCAACTCGAGAAGAAACCCAATCTTCCCGCCACAACTCAAGAAACATGACATGATTCTACACTCAATGCGAGACAAGGAAATTTTCTGCTGCAGAGTTTCATGAGAAATCCCACATTCCCACCTGAAACTCGAACGTGTCCTTGACACCCTATATGCGACTCAAAATCTTCCCCGACATAGCGTCCCCACTGAAGAGGAGAACACATTTTATGTACACAATGCTAGATGCGGCCCTATTCCTCAGGCGCACCTCAGAGGAATCCCGAGGTTCTCCTTCCAACACGAATGGAACCTGACTTCCCTTGGACAACAGGAGCGAGTTCATGGGTTCCCCGTCGCAACTAGAGAGGAACACCTACCTTCCAGCTGCAACTTGAGAAAAACCACAAGATTCCCTTATCAATGCAAGATGAGGAAATTTTCTGCTGCAGACTCTCAAGAGAAATCCCACATTCTCGCTTGAAACTCGAACGGGTACTTGACACCATTTATGTGACTCTAAAAGTCCCCTGACATAGCCGTCCCCAATGGAGAGGAGCACACAATTTACGAACTCAACACGAGATGAGGCCCTGTTCCCATTTAACGGCTCGAGAGTAATCCTGAAGATCCCCTTCCAAAACGAAAGGAGACCCCACTTACGTGAATCAACACAAGCGAGGAGGCCGGTTTTGAAATTCGGGAGGATCCCAGAGGTATCAAAACACAATTGGAAAATGTACCAATATCCCCTCCCACTCGAGACTTTGTCTGATTTCACTGCACAGATTCAAATGTATCCTCGAGGAACAACTGACAAGACGAGTGGAAATCTGACTCCCCGAGCATTCTCAGTACAATCTCTAGGTACAAATTAAACTCGACTGTGGACTAACACCCCATTTACAAGTCGAGAAAAAAAGCGGAGTTCCATGTCAGAACAAGAGACAAGACCTGACTCCCCAGGTGAGTTTTGAGAGCAACCCCGAGATTCCTGTCGCCACTGGAGAGGAACACACATTTGAACAACTCAAAGTTATATGCATCCCTACTACTCTGGTGTGCCTCGAGAAGAATATCTTGATTCCCCTGCCAACACGATAAGAGACCTGACTTCCCTAGGCAACACAAGTGACTTCCTGAGGTCCCCGTCGAAGCTCGAGATGTACCCCAAGCTTCCCACCACAACTCGTGAAAAACCACAAGATTCCCCCATCTATGCGAGATGAGGAAATTTTCTGCTTCAGAGTCTCAAGAGAAATCCCACGTTCCCACTTGAAACTCAAACGGGTACTTGACACCCTTTACACGACACAAAAAGTTCCCTGACATAGCTGTCCCCACTGGAGAGGAACACACAATTTACGGACTCAACACTAGATGAGGCCCTATTCCCATTGAAGGACTCGAGAGTAATCCCCGAAGTTCCCCTTCCAACACGAAAGGAGACCTGACTTCCCTGAAGCAACACGAGCGAGTTCCAGAGGTTCCTGTCACAACTCGAGAGGGACCCCAAACTTCCCACCGCAACTCGGATGAGGAATATTTCCGTTGCAGATTCTCAAGAGAAATCCCACATTCCCGCTTGAAACTCAACAGATTACTTAACATCCTTTATGCACCTCAAAAATTACACCGACGTACCCATCCCCAATCGAGAGGAACCCCAACTTTCCTGACACAACTGAAAAAGTGCCCCGTTTTCCAGTCCTATATTCCAGATGACAGTCTATTCCCCTGCTTTGTCTGAAATGGAATCCGGACGTTCCATCGAAAGCTACGAGGAGGGAGGTACCACCTTGATTCCTGGGAGGGTCCCCGGGGTTTCAAAACGTAAATTGTGTACTCCTCTTCAATGTGGACGGATATGTCTGGGAAGTTTTTGGGTCGCATAAAGGGTGTAAAGTACCCGTTCGAGTTTCAAGGGGGAATGTGTTATTTCTCTTCACTCTGCAGCGAAAAAGTTCCTCATCTCGCCTTGAGGGCAGAAACTTGTGGTTTTCCATGAGTTGCTGTGGGAAGCTTGGGGTTCTTCTTGAGTTGCAATGGGGACCTCAGGAACTCTCTTGTGTTGTTCCAGGGAAGGCAGGTCTCCTATCCTATTGGAAGGGGAACCTCAGGATTCCTCTCGAGACGCAGCAGAGGAATAGGGCCGCATCTAGCGTTGAGTCGGTCAACTGTGTGTTCCATAACAGTGACGACAGGGATCTCAGGGTTGCTCTCAAAATACACCTGGGGAGTCAGGCCTCGTCTCGTGTTCAGACATGGAACTCCACTTTCTTCTCGAGTTGTAAAAGGGGTGTTAGGCCACAGTCGACTTGAATTTGTACCTTGAGATTGAATCGAGTATGCTAGTGGAATCAGGTCTCCAATCGTCCTGTGATTGGATACTTGAGGATACATTTGAATCTGTGCAGTGGAATCAGACAATATCTCAAGTGGGTGGAGATATCCGTACCTTTTCCATTATTTTTTAAAAAACCCGGGATCCTCCCGAGTTTCAAGGTGGTACCGGCACCTTGTATTGTGCGACCGGAATGTCCGGATTCCATTCCAGAGAAAGCAGAAGAATCGACTCTCATCTGGAAAAGAGGACTGGAAAATGGGGCACTTTTTCAGTTGTGGCAAGAAGCTCGATGTTCCTCTCAATTGGGGCTGGGTATGGCAGTGTAATTTTTGAGTCGAATAAAAGATGTTAAGTAACGTGTTGAGTTTCAAGCAGAAATGTGGGATTTCTCTTGAGAATCTGCAGCAGAATATTTCTTCATCTCACATTGATGGGGGAACCTTGTGGTTTTTCTCGAGTTGCGGCTGAAAGCTTGGGGTTCCTCTCGAGTTGTGACGGGGAACTCAGGAACTCGCTCGCATTGTCCTAGGGAAGTTATGTCTCCTTTTGTGTGGAAGAGGAACCTCGGGATTCTTGTCGAGGCGCGGTAGAGGAATAGGGCCGCATCTAGTGTTGTGTACGTCAATTGTGCGCTCCAATTCAATGTGGATGTCTATGTCAGGGAAGATTTTGGGTCTCATAAAGGGTGTCAAATACCCGTTCGAGTTTCAAGCGGGAATGTGGGATTTCTCTTGAGACTCAGCAGCGGAAAATTTTCCCATCTCGGATTGAGGGCATGTTTTGGGGGTTTTTCTCGAGTTGAAGCAGGAAGATTGGGGTTCTTCTTGAGTTGTGAAGTGGAGGTCAGGAACTCGTTCGTGTTGCCGCAGGGAAGTCATGTCTCCTATAATGTTGGAAGGGGTACCTCGGGATTCCTCTGGAGGTGCAGCAGAGGCATAGGGCCCCATCTAGCGTTCAGTCAGTCAACTGTGTGTTCTACTCCAGTGGCAACAGCGATCTCGGGGTTGTTCTCAAAATTCTCCAGGGAAGTCAGGCCTCGTCTTGTGTTCAGACATGGAACTCCGCTTTATTCTCGAGTTGTAAAAGGGGTGTTAGGCCACATTAGTGTTGAATTTGTACCTGGAGATTGTATTGAGTATGCTCGGGTAGTCAGGTCTCCACTCATTTTGTGAGTTGATACTCGAAGATACATTTGAATCTGTGCAGTGGAATCAGACAATATCTTGAGTGGGTGGGGACATCCATACCTTTTCCATTTGTTTTTTGAAAAACCAGGGATCCTCCCGAGTTTCAAGGTGGTACCTGCCTCCTCATCCTGTGCGACGGAACGTCCGGATTCCATTCCAGAGAAAGCAGAGGAATCGACCCTCATCTGGAAAAAAGGACTGTAAAACGGGGCACTTTGTCAGATGTGACAGGAAATTCGGTGTTCCTCCTGACTGGGGCTGGGTATCACTATGTAATTATTGAGTCGCATAAAGGATAACCTGTCGAGTTCCAAGCAGGATTGTGGGATTTCTCTTGAGAATCTGAAACGGAAATGTTCCTCATTTAGCCCTGAGGTCAGAATCTTGTGGTTTTTCTCAAGTTGTGGCGGGAAGCTTGTTGTCCCTCTCAAGTTGCAATGGGGACCTCAGGAACTCGCTCATGTTGTTTTAGGGATGTCAGGTCCCCTTTTGTGTTTAAAGGGGAACTTCGGGATTGCTCTCAAGTCGCTAAATGGGAATAGGTCCTCATCTCGTGCTGAGTCCATAAATTCTGTGCTCCTTTCCAGTGGGGAAGGCTATGATGGGGAACTTTTGAGTCACATAAATGGTGTCAAGTACCCGTTCGAGTTTCAAGCCGGAATTTGGGATTTCTCTTGAGATTCTGCAGCAGAAAAGCTCCTCATCTCGCATTGATGTGTGAATCTTGTCATTTATCTCAAGATGCCGTGGAGAGTTGCGATGGGGACCTCAAGAACTCGCTCGCGTTATCCCAGGGAAGTTTGGTCTCCTTTCCTGTTGGAAGGGGATCCTCGGGATTTCTCTCGAGCCGCAGTAGTGGAATAAGGCCGCATCTAGTGTTCTGTATGTACATTGTGTGCTCCTCCTCAATGTGGATGGTTATTTTGGGGAAGTTTTTGGGTCACAAAAAAGGTGTCAAATACCTATTTGAGCTTCAAGCGGGAATGTGGTATTTATCTTGGGACTCTGCAACAGAAAATTTTCTCATCGCGGACTGAGAGCATGTTCTTGGGGTTTTTCTCAAGTTGCGGCGGGAAGTTTGGGTTCTTCTCGAGTTGCGACGGGTCCTCAGGAACTCGCTCCTGTTGCCCCAGGGAAGTCAGGTCTCCTGTCGTGTTTGAAGGGGAACCTCAGGATTCCTCTCGAGGCACAGCAGAGGTAAGGTCCGCATCTAGCATTGAGTCAGTCAATTGTGTGTTCTTCTCCAGTGGCGACAGGGATCTCGGGGTTGCTCTCAAATTTCTCCAGGGGAGTCAGCCCTCGTCTTGTGTTCAGACATGGAACTCTGCTTTCTTCTCGAGTTGTTAAAGGGGTGTTAGGCCACACTAGATTTTAATATGTACCTGGATATTTTATCTAGTATGTTCAGGGAGTCAGGACTCCACTCATCCTCTGAGTTGATATTAGAGGATACATTTGAATCTGCGTGGTGGAATCAGACAGTATCTCGAGTGGGTGAGGACATCTGTACCTTTTGCATTTGTGTTTTGAAAACTGGGGATCCTCCTGAGTTTCAAGGTGGTACCCGCCTCTTCGTCCTGTGTGACCGGAATGTACGGATTCCATTCCAGAGAAAGCAGAGGAATTGACTCTCATCTGGAAAAGAGAACTTTAAATTGGGGAGCTTTGTCAGCTGTGGCATTAAACTCAGAGATCCTCTCGATTGGGGCTGGGTATGTCGGTGTAATTTTTGAGTCACATAAAGGATGTTAAGTAACCTGTCGAGTTTCAAGCAGGAATGTGGGATTTCTCTTGAGAATCTGCAATGGAAATGTTCCTCATCTCTCCTTGAGGGCAGAATCTTGTGGTTTTTCTCGAGTTGCGGCGGGAAGCTTTGAGTCCCTCTCGAGTTGCGACAGGGAACTCAGGAACTCGTTCGTGTTGCTTCAGGGAATTCAGGTCCCCTTTGTGTTGGAAGGGGAACTTCGGGATTACTCTCGAGCCTTTAGATGGGAATAGGGCCTCATCTCGAGTTGAGTCCGTAAATTGTGTGCTCCTCTCCAGTGGGAAAGGCAATGTTATGTGACTTTTTGAGTCGCATAAAGGGTGTCAAGTACCCGTTCGATTTTCAAGCAGGAATGTGGGATTTCTCTTGAGATTCTGTAGCAGAAAATGTCTTCATCTCACATTGAGGGGCGAACCTTGTCGTTTTTATCGAGTTACCACGGAAAGATTGGGGTTCCTCTCGAGTTGCAACAGAGACTTCAGGAACTCGCTCGTGTTGTCCCATGGAAGTTAGGTCTCCTTTCGTGTTGGAAGGGTAACCTTGGGATTCCTCTCGAGACGCAGCAGAGGAATAGGGCCGCCTCTAGCGTTGAGTAGGTCAAATATGTGTTCTTCTCCAGTGGAGACAGGGATCTCGGGGTTGCTCTCAGTATTCTCCAGGGGACTCAGGCCTCGTCTCGTGTTCAGACATGGAACTCGGCTTTCTCCTCAAGTTGTAAAAGAGGTGTTAGGCCATATTAGATTTGAATTTGTACATGGAGATTTTATCGAGTATGCTCGGGAAGTCAGATCTTCGCTCATCTTGTGAGTTGATACTCGAGGATACATTGGAATATGTGCAGTGGAATCAGACAATATCTCGAGTGGGTGGGGACATCCGTACTTGTTCCATTTGTGTTTTGAAAACCTGGGGATGCTACCGAGTTTCAAGGTGGTACCGGCCTCCTCGTACTGTGCGATGGAACTTCTGGATTCCATTCCAGAGAAAGCAGAGGAATCGACTCTCATCTGGGAAAGAGGATTTTAAAACGGGGCACTTTGTGAGTTGTGGCAGGAAACTCGGTTTTCCTCTCTATTGGGGCGGGGTGTGTCGGTATAATTTATTAGTGGGATAAAGGATGTTTAGTAACCTGTCGAGTTTCAAGAGGGAATGTGGGATTTCTCCTGACAATCTGCAATGGAAATGATCCTCATCTCTCCGTGAAGGCAGAATCTTGTCGTTTTTCTCGAGTTGCGGCGGAAAGCTTGGGGTTCCTCACGAGTTGCGACGGGGACCTCAGGACATCGCTCGTGTTCTCCCAGGAAAGTTAGGTCTCCTTTCGTTTTGGAAGGGGAACCTCGGGATTCCTCATGAGGCGCGGTAGAGGAGTAGGACCGCATCTAGTGTTGTGTACATAAATTGTGTGCTGCTCTTCAATGTAGACGGCTATGTCGGGAAAGTTTTTGGGTCTCAAAAAGGGTGTCAAGTACCCGTTCGAGTTGCAAGCGGAAATGTGGGATTTCTCTTGAGACCTTGCAGCGGAAAAGTTCCTCATCTCTCATTGAGGGGATAATTTTTAGTGTTTCTCGAGTTGCGAGGGGAAGCTTGGGGCTCTTTTCGAGTTCTGACAGGGACCTCAGGTACTAGCTAGTGTTGCACCAGGGAAGTCAGGTCTCTTATCGTGTTGGAAGGGGAGCCTCGGGATTCCTCTCGAGGCGCAGCATAGGAATAGGGCCGCATCTATCGTTCAGACGGTCAACTGTGTGTTCTTCTCCAGTGGTGACAGGGATCTCGGGGTTGTTCTCAAAATTCACCTGGGGAGTCAGCCTTGTCTCGTGTGCAAACATGGAACTCTGCTTTCTTCTCGAGTTGTTAAAGGGGTGTTAGGCCACCTTAGAGTTGAATTTGTACCTGGAGAATGTATCGAGTATGCTCGGGGAGTCAGGCCTCCACTGGTCTTGTGAGTTCATACTTGAGGATACACTGGAATCTTTGCAGTGGAATCAGACAATATCTCGAGTGGGTGGGGACATCCGTACCTTTTCCAATTGTGTTTTGAAACTCCGGGGACGCTACCAGGAATCAAGATGGTACCCGCCTTCTCCTACCTTGCAATACAACGTCCGGATTCCATTTCAGACAAAGCAGGGGATTAGACTGTCATCTGGAATATAGGACTGGAAAACGGGGCACTTTGTTAGTTGTGGCAGGAACCTCGGTGTTCCTCTCGATTGGGACTGGGTATGTCGGTGTAATTTTTGAGTCACCTAAAGGATGTTAAATAACCTGTCGAGTTTTAAGCGGAAATGTCGGATTTCCCTTGAGAATCTGAAACGGAAATTTTCCTCATCTCGCTTTGAGGGCATAATCTTGTGATTTTTCTCAAGTTACGGCGGGAAGCTTGGCTTCCCTCTCGAGTTGCGACGGGGACCACAGGAACTCGCTCATGTTACCCCAGGGAAGTCAGGTTTCCTATCGTGTTGGAAGGGGAACCTCAGGATTCCTCTCGAGGTGCAGCAGAGGAATCGGGCTGCATCTAGCGTTGAGTCGGTCAACTGTGTGTTCTTCTCCAATGGCGACATGGATCTAGGTGTTGCCCTCAAAATACACCTGGGGAGTCAGGCCTTGTCTCATGTTCAAACATGGAACTCCGCTTTCTTCTCGAGTTGTAAAAGGGGTGTTAGGACACAGTCGAGTTGAATTTGTACCTGGAGATTGTATCGAGTATGCTCGGGGAGTCAGATCTCCACTCATCTTGTGATTTGAAATTCGAAGATACATTTGAATCTGTGCAGTGGAATCAGACAATATCTCGAGTGGGTTGGGTCAACCCTACCTTTTCCATTTGTGTTTTGAAACCCCGGGTATCCTCCCAACTTTCAAGGTGGTACTGGCTTCCTCATACAGTGTGACCAGATCATCCAGATTCCATTCCAGGGAAATCAGGGCAGTCGACTGCCAACTTGAAAAGAGCACTTGAAAACGAGGCACTTTGTCAGTTGTGGCTGGAAACTCAGTGTTCCTCTCGACCTGGGCTTGGTATGTCGCTGTAATTTTTGAGTCCCATAAAGGAGGTTCAGTAACCTGTCGAGTTTCAAGCGGGAATGTGGGATTTCTCTTGAGAATATGCAACGGAAATGTTCCTCATCTCGCGTTGAGGGCAGAATCCTGTGGTTTTTCTCGAGTTCCTACAGGAAGATTGGGGTGCTTCTCAAGTTGCGATGGGGACCTCAAGAACTCGCTCAAGTTGCTTCACGGAATTCACGTCCCCTTTTGTGTTGGACGTGGTACCGCGTGATTCCTCTCGAGGTTCCATAAAGGAATAGGGCTGCATCTAGTGTTGTGTACGTATATTGTGTGCTCCTCTTCTGTGTGGACGGCTATGTCAGGGAAGTTTTTTGGTCGCATAAAGGTTGTCAAGTCCCCTTTCGAGTTTCAAGCAGGATTATGGGATTTCTCTTGAGACTCTGCAGCGGAAATGTTCCTCATCTCACATTGAGGATAGAATCTTGTAGTTTTTCTCGAGTTGCGGTGGGAAGCTTGAAGTTATTCTCAAGTTGCAACGGGGACCTAAGGAACTCTCTGGTGTTACCCCAGGCAAGTCAGGTCTCCGATCATGTTGGAAGGGGAACCTCGGGTTACCTCTCGAGTCACAGCAAAGGAATAGGACTGCATCTAGCGTTGAGTCAGTCTAAAGTTTGTTACTCTCCAGTTTCAACAAGGATCTCGGGGTTGCTCTCAATATTCAAATGGGGGGTCAGGTCTCATATCTTGTGTTCAGACATGGAACTCTGCTTTAGTCTCGAGTTGTAAAAGGGGTGTTAAGCCACAATCAAGTTGTATTTGTACCTGGAGATAATATCAAGAATGCTTGGGGAGTCAGGTCTCCACTCATCTTGTGAGTTGATACTCGAAGATACATTTGAATCTGTGCAGTGAAATCAGACAATATCGCGATTGAGGTGGGACATTGGTACCTTTTCCAACTGTGTTTTGAAACCCTGGGAACCCTCCCAATATTCAGTGTGGTACTAGCTTCCTCATACTGTGCAAACGGATCGTACAGATTCCATTTCAGACCAGCAAGGGAATCGACTGTCATCTTGAAAAGAGCACCGGAAAACGAGGCACTTTGTCAGTTGTTGCAGGAACCTCGGTGTTCCTCTCGATTAGGTCTGGGTACATCGGTGTAATTTTTGAGACGCATCAGTTCAGTTCAGTCACTCAGTCGTGTCCGACTCTCTGCGACCCCGTGAATCACAGCACACCAGGCCTCCCTGTCCATCACGAATTCCCGGAGATCACACAAACTCATGTACATAGAGTCGGTGATGCCATCCAGCTATCTCATTCTCTGTCGTCCCCTTCTCCTCCCGCCCCCAACCTTTCCCAGAATCAGAGTCTTCCAGTGAGTCAGCTCGTCGCATGAGGTGGCCAAAGTATTGCAGTTTCAGCTTTAGCATCAGTCTTTCCAATGAAAACCCAGGACTGATCTCCTTTAGAATGGACTGGTTGGATCTCCTTGCAGTCCAAGGGACTCTCAAGAGTCTTCTCCAGCACCACAGTTCAAAAGTATCAATTCTTCGGCGATCAGCTTTCTTCACAGTCCAACTCTCACATCCATACATGACCACGGGAAAAACCATAGCCTTGACTAGACGGACCTTGGTTGGCAAAGTAATGTCTCTGCTTTTTAATATGCTATCTAGGTTGGTCATAACTTTCTTTCCAAGGAGTAAGCATCTTTTAATTTCATGGCTGCAATCAGCACCTGCAGTGATTTTGGATCCCGAAACAATAAAGTCTGACACTGTTTCCACTGTTTTTCCATCTGTTTCCCATGAAGTGATGGGACCAGTTGTAATGATCTTTGTTTTCTGAATGTTGAGCTTCCAGCCAACCTTTGCACTCTCCTCTTTCACTTTCATCAAGAGGCTTTTTAGTTCCTCTTCACTTTCTGCCATAAGGGTAGTGTCATCTGCACATCTGAGGTTATTGATATTTCTCCCAGCAAACTTGATTTCAGCTTGTCCTTCTTCCAGCCCAGCATTCCTCATGATGTACTCTGCATATAAGTTAAATAAACAAGGTGACAATATACAGGCTTGACGCGCTCCTTTTCTATTTGTAACCAGTCTGTTGTTCCATGTACAGTTCTGACTGTTGCTTTCTGACCTGCATACAGGTTTCTCAAGAGGCAGGTCAGGTCGTCTGGTACTCCCATCTCTTTCAGAATTTTCCACAGTTTATTATGATACACATAGTCAAAGGCTTTGGCATAGTCAATGAAACAGAAAGAGATGTTTTGCTGGAACTCTCTTGCTTTCGCCATGATCCAGCGGATGTTGGCAATTTGATCTCTGGTGCCTCTGCATTTTCTAAAACCTGCTTGAATATCTGGGGGTTCACGGTTCACATATTGCTGAAGCCTGGCTTGGAGAATTTTGAGCATGGCTTTACTAGCGTGTGAGATGAGTGCAATTGTGTGGTAGTTTGAGCATTCTTTGACATTGCCTTTCTTTGGGATTGGAATGAAGACTGACCTTTTCCAGTGCTGTGGCCACTGCTGAGTTTTCCAAATTTGCTGGCATATTGAGTGCAGCACTTTCACAGCGTCATCCTTCAGGATTTGAAATAGCTCAACTGGAATTCCATCACCTACACCAGCTTTGTCAGTCATGATGCTTTCTAAGGCCCAGTTGACTTCACATTCCAAGATTCCTGGCTCTAGGTCAGTGATCACACTATCGTGACTATCCTGGTCGTGAAGATCTTTTTTGTACAGTTCTTCTGTGTATTCTTGCCACCTCTTCTTAACATCTTCTGCTTCTGTTAGGCCAATACCATTTCTGTCCTTTATCGAGCCCATCTTTGCATGAAATGTTCCCTTGGAATCTCTAATTTTCTTGAAGAGCTCTCTTGTTTTTCCTATTCTGTTGTTTTCCTCTATTTCTTTGCATAGATCACTGAGGAAGGCTTTCTTATCTCTCCTTGCTATTCTTTGGAACTCTGCATTCAGATGCTTATATCTTTCCTTTTCTCCTTTGCTTTTCACTTCTCTTCTTTTCACAGCTATTTTTAAGGCCTCCTCCGACAGCCATTTTGCTTTTTTGCATTTCTTTTCCATGGTGATGGTCTTGGTCCCTGTCTCCTGTACAATGTCACAAACCTCCGTCCAGAGTTCATCAGGCACTCTATCAGATCTAGTCCCTTAAATCTATTTCTCACTTCCACTGTATAATCATAAGGGATTTGATTGAGGTCATATCTGAATGGTCTAGTGGTTTTCCCTGCTTTCTTCAATTTAAGTCTGAATTTGGCAATAAGGAGTTCATGATCTGCGCCACAGTCCGCTCCTGGTCTTGTTTTTGCTAACTGTATAGAGCTTCTCCATCTTTGGCTGCAAAGAGCATAATCAATCTGATTTCGGTGTTGATCATCTGGTGATGTCCATGTGTAGAGTCTTCTCTTGTGTTGTTGGAAGAGTGTGTTTGCTATGGCCACTGCATTCTCTTGACAAAACTCTTAACCTTTGCCCTGCTTCATTCCGTGCTCCAAGGCCAAATTTGTCTGTTACTCCAGGCGTTTCTTGATTTCCTACTTTTTCACTCCAGTCCCCTATAATGAAAAGGACATCTTTTTTAAGTTCAGTTCTAAAAGGTCTTGTAGGTCTTCATAGAACCATTCAACTTCGGCTTCTTCAACGTTACTGGTTGGGGCATAGGCCTGGATTACTGTAATATTGAATTGTTTGCCTTGGAAACGAACAGAAATCATTCTGTCATTTTTAAAATTGCATCCAAGTACTGCATTTCGGACACTTTTGTAGACCATGATGGTTACTCCTTTTCTTCTAATTGATTCCTTCTCACAGTAGTAAATATAATAGTCATCTGAATTAAATTCACCCATTCCAGTCCATTTTAGTTCACTGATTCCTAGAATGTCTATGTTCACTCTTGCCATCTCCTGTTTGATCACTTCCAATTTGCCTTGATTCATGGACCTAACATTCCAGGTTCCTATGCAATATTGCTCTTTACAGCACAGACCTTGCTTCTATCACCAGTCATGTCCACAACTGGGCATTGGTTTTGCTTTTGCTCCATCCCTTCATTCCTTCTAGAGTTATTTCTCCACTGATCTCCAGTAGCATACTGGACACCTACCGACCTGGGGAATTCCTTATTCAGTATCCTATCATTTTGCCCTTTGATACTGTTCATGGGGTTCTCAAAGCAAGTATACTGATGGTTTGTCATTCCCATCACCAGTAGACCATGTGATCTCAATCGACTAGTTTCCTGTGATCATGATTTCAGTGTATCTGATCTCTGATGCCCCCTCACAATACCTACTGTCTTATTTGGGTTTCTCTTATCTTGGGCCTGGGACATCTCTTCACAGCTGCTCCAAGAAAGAGCAGCCACTGCACCTTACCTTGGACGAGGGGTGGGATGTAAATAACCTGTCGAGTTTCAAGCGGGAATGTGGGATTTCTCTTGAGAATCTGCAATGGAAAAGTTCCTCATCTCGGCTTGAGGGCAGAATCTTTTGGTTTTTCTCGAGTTGCGGTGGGAATTTTGGGGTCCCTCTCGAGTTTCGACGGGGACCTCAGGAATTTGTTCGAGTTGCTTCAGGGACGTCAGGACCCCTTTTGTGTTGGAAGGGGAATGTCGGGATTACTCTCGAGCCGTTAAATGGGATAGGGCCTCATCTCGAGTTGAGTCCGTAAATTGTATGCTCCTTTCCACTGGGGCCAGCTATGTCAGGGAACTTTTTGAGTCGCATAAAGGGTGGAAACTACCCGTTTGAGTTTCAAGTGGGAATGTGGGATTTCTCTTGAGACTCTGCAGCAGAAAATTTCCTCATCTCACATTCATGGGGGAATCTTGTGGAGTTTCTTGAATTGCAGCGGGAAACTTGGGGTTCCTCTCGAGTTACGACAGGGACCTCAGGAACTCGCTCTTTTTGTCCCAGGGAAGTCACGTCTCCTACCGTGTTGGAAGGGGAACCTCGGGATTCCTCTCGAGGCACGGTAGAGGAATAAGGCCGCATCTAATGTTGTGTCCATAAACTGTGTGCAACTCTTCAGTGTGGACGGCTATGTCGGGGAAGTTTTTTGGTCGCATAAAGGGTGTCAAGTACCCGTTTGAGATTCAAGCGGGAATGTTCGATTTTTCTTGACACTCTGCAGCAGAAAATTTTCTCATCTCGAATTGAGGGCATGTTCTTGAGGTTTTTCTCAAGTTGCGGCAGGAAGCTTCGGGTTCTTCTCAAGTTGTAACGGGGACCTCAGGAACTAGCTCATGTTCCCCAGTGAAGTCAGGTCTCCTTTCATGTTGGAAGCGGAACCTCGGGATTGCTCTTGAGGCACAGCAGATGAATAGGGCCACATCTAACACTGAGTCGGTCAACAGTGTGTTCCTCTCCAGTGGCGACAGGGATCTAGGCGTCGCTCTCAAAATTCACCAGGAGAATCAGGCCTCGTCTCGTGTTCAGACATGGAACTCCGCTTTATTTCGAGTTGTAAAAGGGGTGTTAGGCCACAGTCGTGTTGAATTTGTACCTGGAGATTGTATCGAGTATGCTCGGGGATTCAGGACTCCACTCGTCTTGTGAGTTGATATTCGAGGTACATTTGAATCTATGCAGTGGCTTCAGACAATATATCTAGTGGGTGGGGACATCCGTACCTTTTGCATTTGTGTTTTGAAACCCCGGGGAATCCCCTGAGATCAACGTGATACCAGCCTCCTCCTACAGTGCGACAGAACGCCGGATTCCATTTCAGACAAAGAAGGGGAATAGACTGTCATCTGGAAAAGAGGATTGGAAAACGGGGTACTTTTTCATTTGTGGCAGGAAATCGGTTTTCCTCTCGATTGGGGCTGGGTATGTAAGTGTAATTTTTTTGTCGCATAAAGGATGTTAAGTAACCTGTCGGGTTTCAAGCGGGAATGTGGGATTTCTCTTAAGAATCTGCAAAGGAAATGTTCCTCATCTCGGCTTGAGGTCAGAATATTGTGGTTTTTCTCGAGTTGCGGTGGGATAGGGGTCCCTTTCGAGTTGCGACGGTGACCTCAGGAACTCGCTCGTGTTGCTTCAGGGAAGTCAGGTCTCCTTTGGTGTTGGAAGGGGAACTTCGGGATTACTGTCGAGTCAGGGAATGGGAATAGGGCCTCATGTCGTGTTGAGTCTGTAAATTTGTGCTCCTCTCCAGCGGGGACGGCTATGTCAGGGAACTTTTTGATTCACATGAAGGGTGTCAAGTACCAGTTCCAGTTTCAAGCGGGAATGTGGGATTTCTCTGGAGACTCTTTAGTGGAATATTTTCTCATCTCGGATTGAGGACATGTTCTTGTGGTTTTTCTCGCATTGCAGCCGGAAACTTGGGGTTCTTCTCGACTTGTGACAGGGACCTCAGGAAGTTGCGCATTTTGCCCCAGGGAAGTCAAGTCTCCTATCCTGTTGGAAGGGGAACCTCAGGATGCCTCTCGAGGTGCAGCAGAGGAACAGGACAAAATCTAGCGTTGAGTCAGTCAACTGTGTGTTCCTCGACAGTGGCAACAGGGATCTTGGGGTTGCTGTCAAAATTCACCTGGGGATTCAGGCCTTGTTTCGTGTTCAGACATGGAACTCCACTATCTTCTCGAGTTGTAAATGGGGTGTTAGGCCACAGTCGAGTTGAATTTGTACCTGGATGTGTATCGATAATTCTCGGCAATAACGTCTCCACTCGTCTTCTGAGTTGATACTCGAGGATACATTTGAATCTGTGCAGTGGAATGAGACAATATCTCGAGTGGGTGGGGAGATCGGTGCCTTTTCCAATTGTGTTTTGTAATCCTGGGGAACCTCCTACGATTCAAGGTGGTACTGGCCTCCTCCTACTGTGCGACGGATCGTCCAGATTCTATTTCAGACAAAGCAGGGGATTCGACTGTCATCTGGAAAAGAGGACTGAAATACAGAACACCTTGTCAATTGTGGCAGGAAACTCGGTGTTCCTCTCAATTTGGGCTGGGTATGTCTGTGTAATTTTTGAGTCTCATAAAGGATGTTAAGTAACTTGTCGAGTTTCAAGCGGGAATGTGGGATTTCTCTTGAGAATTTGCAACGGAAATGTTCCTCATCTAGCCTTGAGGGCAGAATCCTGTGGTTTTTCTCAAGTTTCAGCGGGAAGCTAGAGGTCTCTTTCGAGTTGCGATGGGGACCTCAGGAACTCGCTCATGTTGCTTCAGGGAACTCCGGTCTCCTTTCGTGTTGGAAGAGGAAGTTCGGGATTACTCTCGAGGCCTGGTATGGGAATAGGGCCTCATCTCGAGTTTAGTCCATACATTTTGTGCTTCTCTCCACTGGGGACGGCTATGTTAGGAAACTTTTTGAGTCGCATAAATGGGGTCAAGTACCCGTTCGGGTTTCAAGTGGGAATGTGGGATTTCTCTTGAGACTCTGCAGTGGAAATTTTTCTGATCTCAGATTTAGGGCCTGTTCTTGTGGTTTTCTCGAGTTGCCTCGGTAAGGTTGGGGTTCTTCTCGAGTTGCAACTGTGACCTCAGGAACTCGCTCTTGTTGCCCCAGGGAAGTCAGGGCTCCTATAGTCTTGGAAGGGGAACCTCGGGATTCCTCTCAAGGCGCTGCAGAGGAATAGGGCCACATCTAATGTTGAGTCATTCAACTGTGTGTTCCTCTCCAGTGGCGACAGCGATCTCAGGGTTACTCTCAAAATTCACCAGTGTGTCAGTCCTCATCTCATGTTCAGACATGGAACTCCGCTTTCTTCTCAAGTTGGAAAAGGTGTGTTAGGCCACAGTCCAGTTGAATTTGTACCTGGAGATAGTATCAATTATGCTCGCGGAGTCAAGTCTCGACTCATCTTGTGAGTTGATAATCGGGGATACATTGTAATCTGTTCAGTGGAATCAGACAATATCTCAAGTGGGTGGGGACATCCATTCCTTTTCCATTTGTGTTTCAAAAACCCCGGCATCCTCCCGAGCTTCAAGGTGGTTGTGTCCTCCTCGTAATATGCGACTGGAACGTTCAGATTCCATTGTAGATAAAGCAGAAGAATCGACTCTTATCTGTAAAAAAGGACTGGAAAACGGGGCACTTTGTCTGTTGTGGCAGAAAACTCGGTGTTCCTCTTGCTTGAGACTGGGTATGTAGGTGTAATTTTTGAGTCGCATCAAGGATGTTAAGTAACCTGTCGAGTTTCAAGCGGGAATGTGGGATTTCTCTTGAGAATCTGCAACCAAAATGTTCCTCATCTTGCCTTGAGGGAAGAATCTTGTGGTTTTTCTCGAGTTGTGCCGGGAAGCTTGAAGTCCCTCTCGAGTTGTGACGGGGACTTCAGGAACTCCCTCGTGTTGCTTCAGGGAAGTCAGCTCCCCTTTTGTGTTGGAAGGGGAACTTTGGGATTACTCTCAAGTCATTAAGTGGGAATAGGGCACCATCTAGATTCGAGTCCGTGAATTGTGTGCTCCACTTCAATGTGGACGGCTATGTCGGAGAAGTATTTGGGTTGCATAAAGTTTGGCAAGTACCCGTTCCAGTTTCAAGTGGGGACGTGGGATTTCTCTTGAGACTCTGCAGCGGAATAGTTCCTCGTCTCTCATTGAGGGTATAATGTTGTTGTTTCTCGAGTTGTGGCAGGAAGCTTGGGGCTCGTCTTGAGTTGCGACGGGGACCTCAGGATCTCCCTCGTGTTGACCCAGGGAAGTCAGGTCTCCTATCGTTTTGGAAGGGGAACTTCGGGATTCCGCTCGAGACCCAGCAGAGGAATCGGGCCACATCTAGCTTTGAATCAATCAACTGTGTTTTTTCTCCAGTGGCAACATGGATCTCAGAGTTGCTCTGAAAATTCTCCAGGGGAGTCAGTCCTCGTCTCGTGTTCAGACATGGAACTCCGCTTTCTTCTCGAGTTGAAAAAGGGGTGTTAGGCCACATTAGAGTTGCATTTGTATCTGGAGATTTTATCGAGTATGTTCAGGGAGTCAGGTCTCCACTCGTCTTGTGAGTTGATACTCGAGGATACATTGTAATCTGTGCAGTGAAATCGGAGAACATCTCGAAGGAGTGGGGACATCCAATCATTTTTCCATTTGTGTTTTAAAACCCCGGGGTCCCTCCAGGGAATCAAGGTGGTACGGGCCTCCTCCCAACTTGCGATTGAACATCTGGATCCCATTTCAGACAAAGCAGCTGAATAGACTGTCATCTGGAAAACAGGACTGGAAAACAGGGCACTTTGTCAGTTGTCGCAGGAAACTTGGTGTTCCTCTCGATTTGGGCTGGGTATGTCTGTGTAATTTTTGAGTCGCATAAAGGATGATAAGTAACCTGTAGAGTTTCAAGCAGGAATGTGGGATTTCTCTTGAGAATCTGCAAAGGAAATGTTCCTCATCTCGCCTTGAGGGCAGAATCTTGTGGAATTTCTCGAATTGCGGTGGGAATCTTGGGGTCCCTCTCGAGTTACGACGGGGACCTCAGAAACTCGCTCATGTTGCTTCTCGGAAGTCAGGTCCCCTTTACTGTTGGAAGGGGAACTTTCGGATTACTCTCAAGCAGTTAAATGGGAATAGGGCCTCATCTCGAGTGGAGTCCGTAAATTGTGTGCCCCTCTCCAGTTGGGACGTTTATGTCAGGAAACTTTTTGAGTTGCATAAAGGGTGTCAAGTACCCGTTCGAGTTTCAAGCGGGAATGTTGGATTTCTCTTGAGATTTTGCTGCAGAGAAGTTCCTTATCTAGCATTGAAGGGAAAACTTGGTCGTTTTTCTCGAGTTGTGACGGGGACGTCAGAACTCACTAACGTTGTCCCAGGGAACTTAGGTCTCCTTTTATGTTGGAAGGGGAACCTCGGGATTTCTCTCGAGGAGCTTCAGGGTAATGGGGCCGCATCTAGCTTTGAGTCGGTCAACTGTGTGTACCTCTGCAGTGGCGACAGGGATCTCGTGGTTACTATCAAGGTTCTACTGGGGATTCAGGCTTTGTCTAGACTGAAGCATGGAATTCTGCTTTTCTTTCGAGTTGTAAAAGGGGAATCAGTCCTCGTGTCATGATCAGGCGGTTCATTAGGGCTTTTTCTATTGGCTCAGGGTTCCCATCATGTTGTGAGGGGTTAGTTGGTGTTCCATTGGAGCTTCACTCGATCATTTGGACCTACCTCGATTGGAGGGGGAACGCAGAGTCCTTTATCCTTGCAGCAGGATCCGCAGGAGTGCACTTGAGTTTCAGTAGGAGACAGAGACCTCCTCTTGTGGTGGGAGAAGAAGAAACGATTCCTGTAGAGTTGAAGCAGGGTTTGAATGCTCATATCGTGAGGAGGTTGGGAATATGGAGCTCTTCTAGAGCTGTGAATGGAAACTCGGGGTTTCTCTCAATTGAAGATGGGGATTCTGGGAGCACCTTGAATTGTAAATAGGGATTCAAGCCTCTGATGGTATCTTGAGAGAGAACTCGGGATTGCTCTCCAGGCGCTGCAGGAAAAAAAGGGCCTCATGTGACATTGCCTGTGGCATCTCGTGGTTGTTGGCTAGTTGTGGAGGGAAGTTTGGCTTTCCTTTCGAGTTACGATGGGGAACTCAGGGAGACACTCGTGTTGCCTCAGGGAAGTCAAATTGCGAGGGGAAGGTCCTGAGTGCTCTCAAGTCAATGCAGAAGAAGCGGGCTCAATTCGCATTGAAAGGGGTAATCCCAAAGTGTTTCTCGAGTTGGGGCAGGAATATTTCGGATCCCTTGAGTTGCAAAAGAGGCCTCACGGAGCCTCTCAAGTTGTCTCTGGGAAGTCTGGAATCCTTTTGAGGTGTGAAGAGTCTTTGGGATGCCTTTTGAGGAAGTGCAGGGGAATAGGGTCTGATCTCTAGGTGAGGCAGTGACCTCAGGGTTTCTCTCCAGGTCTGATCTCAGTGTTCCTATGAAATTTCAACAGGGGAGTCATGCCACGTCTCTTTTTCAGGCATGGAACTCCGCTATCTTTCGAGTTGTAAAAGGGGTGGGAGGCCGCTTGTCGAGGTGAATTTCTGTCCTGTGGCTTTTTCTCCATGATGCACCTGGGAAGTCAGGCCTCCGTTCGTGGTGTTAGTTGATCCCGGGAGTTCTCTTTAAATCGATACAGTGGAATCAGTCCTTATGTCGAGCAGATGGGGAAATCCGTGTCTTTTTGAATTGTGACCTGACTCCCCGGGGTCCTCTTGAGTTTCAAGGGGACATCGGCCTCCTCTTCAGATTCGACCGGAACATCGGTATTAATTTCCAGACAAAGCACAGGAATCGATCCTCACCTCGAGATGATGAGTAGAAAACGGATCCCTTCTTGAGCTAGGGCAGGAACCTCGCTGCTCCTCTGGAATTTGGCCTGGTATCTCGGGGAATTTCTTGAGTTGCCTATATGGTGCCGAGTATCCTTTCGAGTTTGAAGAGGGATTGTGGGGTTTCTCTTAAGAGGCAGCAGCAGAAAGGGGCATCCTGTTGCCTGGAGTGGAGAATTTCTTGGTTTTTCTCGAGTTGTGGCTTCCAGATTGGAGGTCATCTCGAGATACGAAGGGAAACACTGGGACTCGCTAGTTTTGCCTCAGGAAAGTCAGGTCTCCTTTCGTGTTGAAAGTGGAACTTCATGATTCCGTTCGAGTCGCTTCAGGGCATGAGGGCAACATTGAGACGTGAGAGGGTAAACTCAGTGTTCCTCTCCAGTGACCACAGGGATCTTGGGGTTGCTATGAAAGTTCCAATGGGAGTCAGGCCTAGTCTTTGTTGAGAAGGGAACTCTGCTTTCCCCCCAAGTTGTAAAAGGATTGTCAGGTCTGCTATCTGTTTTAGCGGGAAATTCGTGCTTTTTCCAGAGGCTCAGTGGGGGATTCATGCCTCCGATCACGTTGGGGGGTGATACTCCGTGTTCCAGTGGAGCTGCTGCAAACACAACACGACTCATCTCTAGCTGAGTGTGAACTCGGAGTCCTTTGACTTGCTGCAGTATCTACGGGGTTGCCCTCGAGTGTCAATAGCTGTAACAGGACTCGTCAAGTGATGCAAGGGGAAGTTGGGAATCCTTGTCAGCTGAAAATTGAATGGCCCATTATCTTCAGCTGAGGTGTGATTACGGGCCTTCTCTTCAATTGTGGCGGGGAAATTCGGTTTTCTTCTCTCATCGGGATGGGTATCTCTTGGCCACCCTTAAGTTGCATCAAGGAAATCAAGCCTCATATCGAATTTGGAGAAGAAATTCGGGAGTTCTGTCTATGTGCTGCAGGAAAAAAAGCGACCTCATCTTGCTTTGAAAGAGGAATCTCGAGGTTTTTCTCGAGATGCTGCAGGAAGTGTGGTGATCTTCTCGAGTAATGACGGGAATATCAGGGAGCCTCCCGTGTTGTCTCTGGGTAGTCAGAACACCTTTCCATTTGCAAGGGTAACCTCAGGATTCCTTTGGAGTCGCTGCAGAGAAATAGGTGTGGATCTAGAATCGTGTCCGTTAAATTCAGGATTCTTCTCCGGCAGCAACAGACTCAGGGTTGCTCTCAAAATTCACCTGGGGAGTCAGGCCTCGTCTCGTGTTCAGACATGGAAGTCTGCTTTCTTATCGAGTTGAAAAAGTGGTGTTAGGCCACAGGCGAGTTGAATTTGTACGTGGAGATTGTATTGAGAATGCTTGGGAGTCTGGTCTCCACTCGTCTTGTGAGTTGATCCTCGAGGATACATTTGAATATGTGCAGTGGAATCAGACAATTTCTCAAGTGGGTGGGGACATCAGTACCTTTTCCAATTGTGTTTTGAAACCCCAGGGATCCTCCCGAGTTTCAAGGTGGTCCTGGCCTCCCTGTACAGTGCGCTGGGAACGTTCGGATTCCATTCCAGGCAAACCAGGGGAATCAACTGTCATCTGAAGAGGACTTGAAAACAGGACACTTTGTCTGTTGTGGCAGGAAATTCGGTGTTCCTCTTGGTTGGGACTGGTCATGTCGTTGTAATTTTTGAGTCGCATAATCAACCTTAAGTAACATGTCGAGTTTCAAGCAGGATTGTGGGACTTCTCTTGAGAATCTGCAACGGAAATATTCCTCATCTCGCCTTGAGGGCAGAATCTTGTGGTTTTTCTTGAGTTGCGGCTGGAAGTTTCAGATCCCTCTCTAGTTTCGACGGGGACCCCAGGAACTCGCTCGTGTTGCTACAGGGAAGTCAGTTCTCCTTTCGTGTTGGAAGGGGAACTTCAGGATACTCTGGAGGCATATAATTGGAATAAGGGCTCATCTAGAGTTAAGTCCATAAATTGTGTGCTCCTCTCCAGTGGGGACGGCGATGTCAGGGAACTATTTGAATCGAATAAAGGTTGTCAAGTACCCGTTCGAGTTTCAAGCGGGAATGTGGGATTTCTCTTGAGACTCTGTAGCAGAAAATTTCCTCGTCTCACATTGATGGGGGAATATTGTGGTTTTTCTCGAGTTGCGGCGGGAAGCTTAGAGTTCCTCACGAGTTGCGAAGGGGACCTCGGGAACTCGCTTGTGTTGTCCCAGGGAAGTCAGGTCTCCTCTTGTGGTGGAAGGGGAACCTCGGGATTCCTCTGGAGGCACGGCAGAGGAACAGGGCCGCATCTCGCGTTGTGTACGTAAACTGTGTGCTCCTCTTTAGTGGGAATGGGTATGTCGGGGATGTTTTGATTCGCATAAAGTGTGTCAAGTACCCGTTCAAATTTCAAGCGGGAATGTGGGATTTCTCTTGAGACTCTGCAGCGGATAATATCCTCATCTCGCATTGAGGGGAGAATCTTGTGGTTTTTCGCTAGTTGCGGCGGGAAGCTTGGGATTGTTTTCAAGTTGTGTTGGGGACCGTAGGAACTCGCTTGTGTTGCCCCAGGGAGGTCAGGTCTCCTCTCGTGTTGAAAGGGGAACCTCGGGATTTCTCTCGAGGCACAGCAGGGGAATAGGGACACATCTAGCGGTAAGTCAGTCAACTGTGTGTTCCTCTGCAGTGGTGACATGGATCTTGGGGTTGCTATGAAGGTTCTACTGGGGAGTCAGGCTTCGTCTCGATTTGAGGCATGGAAATCTGCTGTCCTTTCGAGTTGTAAAAGGGGAATCATTCCTCGTGTCGTGCTCAGGCAGTTCATTAGGGCTTTTTCTTTCAGCTCAGCGTGCGTGTCAGGTTTCCCATCATGTTGTGAGGGGAGAATCGGTGTTCCATTGGAGGATTGCTAGATCATCCGGACCTAGCTAGATTGGAGGGGGAACTCAGAGTCCTTTATCCTTGCAGCAGTATCCGCAGGAGTGCACTCGAGTTTCAATAGGAGACAGAGGCCTCCTCTTCGGGTGGGAGAGGAAGAAAGGATTTCTCCAGAGTTGAGGAAGGGTTTGATCGCTCATATTGTGAGGAGGTAGGGAATACGGAGCTGTTCTAGAGCTGTGGACAGAAACTCGGGGTTTCTCAACTGAAGATGGGGATTCTAGGAGCCCCTTGAATTATAAATAGGGATTCAAGCCTCCTATGGTATCTTGAAAGAGAACTCGGGATTGCTATCCCGGTGCTGGAGGTAAAAAAGAAAAGGCCTCAGTTGACATTGCCTGTGGCAACAGTGTTTTTTGGCGAGTTGCAGAGGGAAGTTTGGCTTTCCTTTCGATTTAAGACGGGGAATTCAGGGAGACACTCTAGTTGCCTCAGGGAAGTCAAGTTGCGAGGGTCCGGTCGTGATTGCTCTCGTGTCAATGCAGAGGAATTGGGCTTCAATTCCCATTGAAAGGGGGTAATCCCAAAGTGTTTCTCGAGTTGGGGCAGGAATCTTTCCGATCTGTTGAGTTTAAAAGAGGCCTCATGGAGTCTCTCAAGTTGACTCTGGGAAGCGGGAGTGGAATGGAGAATTTCTTGGTTTTTCATGAGTTGCAACTTCCAGACTGGAGGTCTTCTTGAGGTAGGACGGGAAACACTGGGACTTGCTATTTTTGCCTCAGGAAAGTCAGGTCTCCTTTCATGTTGAAAGTGAAACTTCATGATTCCGTTCTAGTCGCTGCAAGGCATGAGGGCCACATTTAGACATGAGAGGGTAAACTCAGTGTTCCTCTCCAGTGGCCACAGAGATCTTGGGGTTGCTATGAAAGTTTCACTGGAGACTCAGGGCTAGTCTTTGTTGAGGATGGATCTCTGCTTTCCCCCCAAATTGTAAAAGGATTGTCAGGTCTGCTATCTATTTAAGCGGGAAATTTGGGCTTTCTCGAGAGACTCAGCAGGGGACTCATGCCTCCGATCATGTTGGGGGGTGATACTCCATGTTCCACTGGAGCTGCTACAAACACAACACGACTCATCTCTAGTTGAGGGTGAATTCGGAGTCCGTTGGGAGTTTGTGATGGACAGGGAGGCCTGGCGTGCTGTGATTCATGGGGTTACAGAGAGTCAGACACGACTGAGAGACTGAACTGAACTGAAATGAACTGACCTTGCTGCAGAATCTACAGGTTTGCCCTCGAGTGTCAACAGATGTGACTGGACTCGTCAAGTTGTGGGAGGGGAAGTTGGGATTCCTGTTCCCTTGAAAGAGGAATTGGCCATTTTCTTCAGCTGAGGTTTGTACACGAGGCTTCTCTTCAATTGTGGTGGGGGAATTCGGTTTTCTTCTCTCATCGGGATGTGTATCTCTGGGCGACCCTTAAGTTGCATCAAGGAAATCAAGCCTCATATCGAATTTTGAGAAAGAATTCAGGACTTCTGTCTATGTGCTGCAGGAAAAAAGAGGCCTCATCTTGCTTTGAAAGAGGAATCTCGAGGTTTATCTCGAGATGCTGCGGGAAGTGTGATGATCTTCTCGAGTAACGACGGGAATATCAGGGAGCCTCCTGTGTTATCTCTGGGAAGTCAGAACACCTTTCCATTTGCAAGGGTAACCTCGGGATTCCTTTGGAGTCACTGCAGAGAAATAGGTCTGCATATAGATTCGTGTCTGTTAAACTCAGGCTTCTTCTCCGACAGAAACAGAGTTCTCGGGGTTGCTCTCAAAATTCACCTGGGCAGTCAGGCCTCATCTCGTGTTCAGACATGGAAGTCTGCTTTTTTCTCGAGTTGAAAAAGTGGTGTTAGGCCACATGAGAGTGGAATTTTGTACCCGGAGATTGTATTGAGAGTCCTCGGGAGTCAGGTCTCCACTCATCTTGTAAGTTGATACTATAGGATGCATTTGAATCTGTGCAGTGGAATCGGACAATATCTCTAGTGGGTGAGGACATCAGTACCTTTTCCAATTGTGTTTTGAAACCCCAGGGATCCTCCCAAGTTTCAAGTTGGTACTGGCCTTCTCATACTGTGCGACGGGAACGTCGCAATACCATTCCAGACAAAGCAGGAGAATCAATTGTCATCTGGAAAAGAGGACTGGAAAGCAGGGTACTTTTTCATTTGCGGCAGGAAATTCAGTGTTCCGCTCAGTTTGGATTGGGTATATCGTTGTAATTTTTGAGTCGCATAAAGGATGTTAAGAAACGTGTCGAATTTCAAGCGAGAATGTGGTACTTCTCTTGAAAATCTGCAACGGAAATGTTCTTCATCTCGCCTTGAGAGCCGAATCTTGTGGTTTTTCTTGAGTTGTGGTGGGAAGTTTCGGGTCCCTCTCTAGTTGCTCAGGGACCTCAGGAACTCGCTCGTGTTGCTTCAGGGAAGGCAGGTCTCCTTTGGTGTGGAAGGGAATCTCTGGAGGCATCGAATTGGAATTAGGGCTCATATAGAGTTGAGTCCTTAAATTGTGTGCTCCTCTCCATTTAGGACGGCTATGTCAGGGAACTTTTTGAGTAGCATAAAGGGTGCCAAGTCCCCATTCGAGTTTCAAGGGGGAATGTGGGTTTTCTCTTGAGACTCAGCAGCAGAAAAGTTCCTTATCTCGCATTGATGGGGGAATCTTGTGGTTTTCCTCGAGTTGCAGTGGAAAGCTTGGCGTTCTTCTCGAGTTGAGATGGGAACCTTAGGAACTCGCTCGTGTTGCTCCAGGGAAGTCTGGTCTCCTCTCTTGTTGAAAGGGGAAACTCGGAATTTCTCTCAAGGCACAGCAGGGGAATATGGCCGCATCTAGCATTGAGTCGATAAGCTCTGTGTTCCTCTCCACTGGCAACAGATATCTCGGGGTTGCTATGAATGTTCAAGAAGCACAAGCTGGAATCAAGATTGCTGGGAGGAATATCAATAACCTCAGATATGCTGATGACACCACCCTTATGGCAGAAAGTGAAGAGGAACTCAAAAGCCTCTTGATGAAAGTGAAAGAGGAGAGTGAAAAGGTTGGCTTGAAGCTCAACATTCAGAATATAAAGATCATGGAATCTGATCCCATCACTTCATGGGAAATAGATGGAAAAACAGTGGAAACAGTGTCAGACTTTATTTTGGGGGGCTCCAAAATTACTGCAGCTGGTGATTGCAGCCATGAAATTAAAAGAACTTACTCCTTGGAAGGAAAGTTATGACCAACCTAGATAGTATATTAAAAAGCAGAGACATTACTTTGCCAACAAAGGTCCGTCTAGTCAAGGCTATGGTTTTTTCCCGTGGTCATGTATGGATGTGAGAGTTGGACTGTGAAGAAAGCTGATCGCCGAAGAATTAATGCTTTTGAACTGTGTTGCTGGAGAAGACTCTTGAGAGTCCCTTGGACTGCAAGGAGATCCAACCAGTCCATTCTAAGGGAGATCAATCCTTGGTGTTCATTTAAAGGACTGATGCTGAAGCTGAAACTGCAATACTTTGGCCACCTCATGTGGCGAGTTGACTCACTGCAAGAGACTCTGATGCTGGGAAAGGTTGGGGGCGGGAGGAGAAGGGGACGACTGAGAATGAGATGGCTGGATGGCATCACCGACTCTGTGGACATGAGTTTGAGTGGACTCCGGGAGTTGGTGATAGACAGGGAGGCCTGGAGTGCTGTCATTCATGAGGTCGCAGAGAGTCGGACACGACTGAGCAACTGAACTGAACTGATGATGGTTCCACTGGGGATTCAGGCTTCGTCTCCATTTGAGGCATGGAATTCTGCTTTCCTTTCTATTTGTAAACAGGGAATCAGTCCTCGTGTAGTGTTCAGGCGGTTCATTAGGGCTTTTTCTATTTGCTCAGCATGGGTGTCAGGTTTCCCATCATGTTGTGAGGGGATAGTCGGTGTTCCATTGGAGCTTTCCTAGATCATTGGAGGGGGAAGTCGGAGTCCTTTACCTTGCAGCAGGATCCGCGGGAGTGCACTCGAGTTTCAGTAGTAGACAGAGGCCTCCTCTTGTCGTGGGAGAAGAAGAAAGAATTCCTCTAGTGTTGAAGCAGGGTTTTAACGCTCATATCGTGAGGAGGTGGTGAATACGGAGCTCTTCTAGAGCTATGGATGGAAACTTGAAGTTTCTCTCGATTGAAGATGGGTATATTGGGAGCCCCTTGAATTGTAAATAGGGATTCAAGCCTCTGATGGTATCTTGAGAGAGAACTCGGGATTGATCTCCAGGAGCTGCAGGAAAAAAAGGCCCTCATGTGACATTGCCTGGGGATTCTCATGGTTTTTGGCAAGTTGCGGAGCGAAGTTTGGCTTCTCTTTCGAGGTCCGATGGGGAACGTAGGGAGAAATTCGTTGCCTCAGGGAAGTCAAGTTGCGAGGGGAAGGCCGTGATTGCGCTTGAGTCAGTGCAGAGGAAGCAGGCTTCAATTAGTATTGAAAGGGGTAATGCCAAAGTGTTTCTTGAGTTGGGGCAGGAATCTTTCGGATCCCTCGAGTTGCAAAAGGGGTCTCACGAAGCCTCTCACGTTGTCTCTGGGAAGTCCGGAATCCTTTTGAGGTGTGAGGAGCCTTTGGGATGCCTTTCGTGTCAGTGCAGGGTAATAGGGTCTGATCTGAAGTTGAGGAGCTGACCTCAGGGTGTCTCTCCAGGTCTGACATGGATATCAGTGTTCCTATGAAATTTCAACAGGGGAGTCATGCCACGTCTCTTGTTGAGGCATGGAACTCCGCTATCTTTTCGAGTTTGTAAAAGGGGTGGGTGGCCTCCTGTCAAGTTGAATTTCTGTCCTGGGGCTTTTTCTCAGTGATGATGTACCTGGGAAATTGGCCTCCGTTCGTGGTGTTCGTTGATCCCGGGAGTTCTCTTTGAATTGGTACAGTGAAATCAGCCCTTATGTCGAGCGGATGGGGAAATCGGTGTTTTTTTGAATTGTGGCATGACTCCCCGGGGTCCTTTCGAGTTTCAAGGGGACATCGGCCTCCTCTTCAGATTCGATGGGAACATCGGGATTAATTTCCAGACGAAGCAGGGGAATCGATCCTCACCTTGAGATGACGAGTGGAGAACGGGTCTCTTCTTGAGCTGTGGCAGGAACCTTGCTGCTCCTCTCGAGTTTGGCAGGGTATCTCGGGGAACTTCTAGAGTTGTGTATAGGTTGCCAAGTATCCTTTCATGTTTGAACTGGGAATGTGGGATTTCTCTTAAGACGTTGCAGCAGAAAGGGGCTTCCTGTCGCGTGGAGTGGAGAATTTCATGGTTTTTCTCGAGTTGCGGCTTGAAGCTTGGAGGTCTTCTCGAGATACGACGG
Organism: Moschus berezovskii; assembly: GCF_049115385.1. Lineage (NCBI taxonomy): Eukaryota > Metazoa > Chordata > Mammalia > Artiodactyla > Moschidae > Moschus > Moschus berezovskii. The sequence continues at coordinate 2,473,243 of NC_142465.1, forward strand.
GAAAACTGGGACATGCTAGTTTTGCCTCAGGGAAGTCAGGTCTACTTTCGTATTGAAAGTGGAACCTCGGGATCCCATTCAAGTCGCTGCAGGGCATGAGGGCCACATTTAGAGTTAGGAGGGTAAACTCAGTGTTCCCCTCCAGTGGCCACAGGGATCTTGGGGTTGCTGTGAAGGTTCCACTGGGGAGTCATACCTAGTCTTTGTTGAGGAGGAAGCTCTGCTTTCCCCCCAAGTTGTAAAAGGATTCTCAGGTCTGCCATCTGTTTTAACTGGATATTTGTGCTTTTTCGAGAGGCTCAGTGGGGGATTCATGCCTCCAATCATGTTGGGAGGTGATATTCCGTGTTCCATTGAAGCTGCGGCAAACAAAACATGACTCATCTGTAGTTGAGTGTGAACTCGGAGTCCTTTGACCTTGCTGCAGTATCTACGGAGTTGCCCTCAAGTGTCAATAGATGTGACAGGACTCATCAAGTGGTGCAAGGGGAAGATGGGATTCCTCTTCACTTGAAAGTGGAAAGGCCCATTATCTTCAGCTGAGGGGTGATCACGGCCCTTCTCTTCAATTGTGGTGGGGAAATTCGGTTTTCTTCTCTCTCGGTACGGTTATCTCTGGGCGAACCTTAAGTTGCATCAAGGAACTCAAGCCTCACGTCGAATTTGGAGAAGGAACTCGGTACTTCTGTCTATGTGCTGCTGGAAAAAAAGGGCCACATCTTGCTTTGAAAGAGGAATCTCAAGGTTTTTCTCGAGTTGTTGCAGGAATTGTGGTGATCCTGTCAAGAAAGGACGGGAATATCAGGGAGCTTCCTGTGTTGTCTCTGGGAAGTAGGAACGCCTTTCTATTTGAAAGGGGAACCTCGGAATTCCTTTGGAGTCGCTGCAGAGAAATAGGTCTGCATCTAGATTCGAGTCCATTTAACTCAGGATTCCTCTCCAGTAGCAACAGAGTTCTTGGGGTTGCTCTCAAAATTCACCTTGGGAGTCAGGCCTCGTCTCGTGTTCAGACGTGGACGTCTGCTTCCTCTCGAGTTGAAAATGGGGTGTTAGACCACAGTCGAGTGGAATTTGTACCTTGAGAATGTACTGAGAATACTCGGGGAGTCAGGTCTCCACTCGTCTTGTGAGTTGATAGTCGAGGATACATTTGAATCTGTGCAGTGGAATCAGACAATGTCTCAAATGGGTTGGGACATCAGTAACTTTTCCAACTGTGTTTTGAAACCCCGTGAATCTTCCCGAGTTTCAAGATTGTACCAGCCTCCTCATACTGTCCGATGGGAACGTCTGGATTCCATTCCAGACAAAGCAGGGGAAATGAATGTCATCTGGAAAAGAAGACTGAAAAACGGGACTCTTTGTCAGTTGTGGCAGGAAATTCGGTGTTTCTCTCGGTTGGGACTGGGTATATCGTTGTAATTTTTGAGTCGCATAAAGGATGTTAAAAAACCTCTCGAGTTTCCAGCGGGAATGTGGGACTTCTCTTGAGAATCTGCAATGGAAATGTTCCACATTTCGCCTTGAGGGCAAAATCTTGTGGTTTTTCTCGAGTTGTAGAGGCAAGCTTCGGGTCCCTCTTGAGTTGTGACGGGGACCTCAGGAACTCACTTGTGTTCCTTCACGGAGGTCAGGTCTCCTTTCGAGTTGGAAGGGGACCTTCGGGATTACTCTCTCGGCGTGGAATTGGAATAAGGGCTCATCTAGAGTTGAGTCTGTAAATTGTGTGCTCCTCTAAGTGTTGACGGCTATGTAAGGGAACTTTTTGAGTCGCATTAAGGGTGTCAAGTACCCGTTCGAGTTTCAAGCGGGAATGTGAAATTTCTCTTGAGACTCTGAAGCAGCAAATTTCCTCATCTCACATTGATGGGGGAATCTTGTGGTTTTTCTCGAGTTATGGCTGGAAGCTTGGGGTTCCAGTTGAGACAGGGACCTCAGGAACTCGATCGTGTTATACCAGGGAAGTCAGGTCTCATCTCGTGTTGGAAGGGGAACCTCGGGATTTCTCTCGAGGCACAGCAGAGGAATAGGGCTGCATCTAGTGTCGAGTCGGTCAATTGTGTGTTCCTCTCCAATGGCGACAAGGATCTCGGGGTTGCTCTGAAGGTTTTACTGGGGTGTCAGGATTCGTCTCTATTTGAAGCATGGAATTCAGCTTTCCTTTCGAGTTGTAAAAGGGGAATTAGTCCTCGTGTCGTGATCAGGCGGTTCTTTGGGGCTTTTTCTATCGGCTCAGCATGGGTGTCAAGTTTCCCATCATCTTGTGAGGGGATAGTCAGTGTTCCATTGGAGCTTTGCTAGATTATTGGAGGGGGAAGTCGGAGTCCTTTATCCTTGCAGCAGGATCCGCGGGAGTGCACTCGAGTTTCAATAAGAGACAGAGGCCTCCTCTTGTGGTGGAAGAGGAAGAAAGGATTCTTCTAGAGTTGAAGCAGTGTGTGAACGCTCGTATCGTCAGGAGGTGGGGAATACGGAGCTCTTCCAGAGCTGTGGATGGAAACTTGAACTTTCTCTCGATTGAAGATGGGTAGTCTGGGAGCCCCTTGAATTGTAAATAGGGATTCAAGCCTCCGATGGTATCTTGAGAAAGAACTTGGGGTTGCTCTCCAGGAACTGCAGGGGAAAAAGGCCCTCATGTGACATTGCCTGGGGCTTCTCGTGGTTTTTGGCGAGTTGCGCAGTGAAGTTTGGCTTTTCTTTCGAGGTATGATGGGGAGCTGAGGGAGAAATTCGTTTCCTCAGGGAAGTCAAGTTGCGAGGGGAAGGTCGTGATTGCTCTGGAGTCAGTGCAGAGGAATCGGGCTTCAATTCACATTGAAAGGGGGAAGCCCAAAGTGTTTCTCTAGATGGGGGAGAAATCTTTCAGATCTCTCGAGTTGCAAAAGGGGTCTCACGGAGCCTCTCAAGTTGTCTCTGGGAAGTCTGGAATCCTTTTGAGGTGTGAGGAGCTTTTGGGATGCCTTTCGTGTCAGTGCAGGGTAATAGGGTCTGATCTGGAGTTGAGGCCCTAAGCTCAGGGTGTATCTAAAGTGCTGACATGGATCTCAGTTTTCCTATGAAGATTCAACAGGGGAGGCATGACATGTCTCTTTTTGAGGCATGGAACCCCGCTTTTTTTCAGTTGCAAAATGGATGGGATGCCTCCTGTCGAGTTGAATTTCTGTCCTGGGGCTTTTTCTCAGTGATGCACCTGGGAAGTTGGCCTCAGTTCATTGTGTTAGTTGAACCCGAGTGTTCTCTTTGAATTGGTACAGTGGAATCAGTCCTTATGTTGAGCGGATGGGGAAATCGGTGTATTTTTGAATGGTGGCACAACTACCAGGGGTGCTCTCAAGTTTCAAGGGGACATCGGCCTCCTCTTCAGATTCGACGGGAACATAGGTATTAATTCCCAGATGAAGCAGGGGAATCGATCCTCACCTTGAGATGACGAGTGGAGAACGGTTCTCTTCTTGAGCTGTAGCAGGAACCTCGCTGCTCGTCTCGAGGTTGGCAGAGTATCTCGGGGAAATTCTTGAGTTGTGTATAGGGTGCCAAGTATCCCTTCGAGTTTGAAGAGGGAAAGTGGGATTTCTCTTAAGATGCTGCAGCAGAAAAGGGCGTCCTGTTGCGTGGAGTGGAGAATTTCATGCTTTTTCTTGAGTTGCGGCTTCAAGCTTGGAGGTCTTCTGGAGTTACGACGGGAACAACTGGGACTCGATCGTTTCACCTCAGGGAAGTCAGGTCTCTTTTCGTGTTGAATGTGGAATCTCAAGATTCCATTTGAGTCGCTGCAGGGCATGAGGGCCACATTTCAACTTGAGAGGGAAAATTCAGTGTTCCTCTCAAGTGGCCACAGGGATCATGGGGTTGCTGTGAAGGTTCCACTGGAGAGTCAGGCCTAGTCTTTGTTGAGGAGGAAGCTCTGCTTTCCCCCCAAGTTGTAAAAGAATTGTCAGGTCTGCTTTATATTTTCACAGGAAATTTGGGCTTTTTCGAGAGGCTCAGTGGGGGATTCATGCCTCCGATCATGTTGGGAGGTGATACTCCATGTTCCACTGGAGCTGCTGCAAACACAAGTATGACTCATCTCTATTTGAGTGTGAACTCGGACTCAGTTGACATTTCTGCAGTATCTATGGGGTTGCCCTCAAGTGTCAATAGATGTGACAGGACCCGTCAAGTGGTTCGAGGGGAAGTTGGGATTCCTCTTCACTTGAAAGTGGAAAGGCCCATTATCTTCAGCTGAAGGGTGATCACGGGCCTTCTCTTCAATTGTGGTGGGGAAATTCTGTTTTCTTCTCTCTCTGTACGGGTATCTCTGGGCGACCCTTAAGCTGCATCAAGGAAATCAAACCTCATATTGAATTTGGAGAAGGAACTCGGGACTTCTGTCTATGGGCTGCTGGAAAAAGGGGCCACATCTTGCTTTGAAAGAGGAATCTCGAGGTTTATCTCGAGTTGCTGCGGGAAATGTTGTGATCCTCTCGGGTTAGAACGGGAATATCAGAGAGCGTCCCGTGTTCTCTCTGGGAAGTAGGAATGCCTTTCCATTTGCAAGGGGAACCTCGGAATTACTTTGGAGTCACTGCAGAGAAATAGGTCTGCATCTAGATTCGAGTCCGTTTAACTCAGGATTCTTCTCCAGTAGCAACAGAGTTCTCGGGGTTGCTCTCAAAATTCACTTGGGGAGTCAGGCCTCGTCTCCTGTTCAGACATGGAACTCCGCTTTCTTCTCGAGTTGTAAAAGGGGTGATAGGTCACAGTCGAGTGGAATTTGTACCTGGAGATTATATTGAGAATGCTCGGGAGTCAGGTCTCCACTCGTCTTGTGAGTTGATCCTCGAGGATACATTTGAATCTGTGCAGTGGAATTCGACAATATCTCGAGTGGGTGGGGACATTGGAAACTTTTCCAATTGTGTTTTGAAACCCCGGGAATCCTCCCGAGTTTCAAGGTGGTTCCAGACTCCTCATGCTGTGTGACGGGAATGTCCGGATACCATTCCAGACAAAGCAGGGGAATCGACTGTCATCTGGAAAAGAGGACTGGAAAATGGGACACTTTGTCAGTTGTGGCAGGAAACTCGGTTTTCCTCTCTTTTGGGACTGGGTATGTCGTTGTAATGTTTGAGTCGCATAAAGGATGCTAAGTAACCTGTCGAGTTGCAAGCGGGAGTATGGGATTTCTCTTGAGAATCTTCAACGGAAATATCCCTCATCCCGCCTTGAGGGAAGAATCTTGTGTTTTTTCTTGAGTTGGGGCAGGAAGCTTCAGGTCCCACTTGAGTTGCAACGGGGACCTCAGGAACTCATTCGTGTTGCTTCAGGGAAGTCAGGTCTCCTTTCGTGTTGGAAGGGAACTTCGGGATTACTCTCGAGGCATGGAATTGGAATAAGGGCTCATCTAGAGTTGAATCCGTAAATTGTGTGCTGCTTTCCAGTGGGGACAGCTATGTCAGGGAAATTTTGAGTCGCATAAAGGCTGTCAAGTTCCCGTTCGAGTTTCAGCAAGAATGTGGGATTTCTCTTCAGACTCAGCGGCAGAAAATTTCCTCATGCACATTCATGGGGAATCTTGTGGTGTTTCCGAGTTGTGGCGGGAAGCTTGGGTTTCCCCTCATGTTGCGAGGGGGACCTCAGGAACTCCCTCGTGTTGTCCCAGGGAATTCAGGTTTCCTTTGCTGTTGGAAGGGAAACCTCGGGATTCCTCTCGAGGCGCGGCAGAGGAATAGGGCCGCATCTAGCATGTGTACTAAACTGTGTGCTCCTCTTCAGTGAGGACGACTATGTCGGGGAAGTTTTGAGTCGCAAATGGTTTCAAGTACCCGTTAGAAATTCAACCAGGAATGTGGGATTTCTCTTGAGACTGTGCAGCAGAAAATTTCCTCATCTCGCATTGAGAGGAGAATCTGTTGGTTTTTCTCGAGTTGCGGCGGGAAGCTTGGGGTTCTTCTCGAGTTGCGACGTGGACCTTAGGAACTCGCTCCTGTTGCCCCAGGGAAATCAGGTCTCCTCTTGTGTTGAAAGTGGAGCCTCTGGATTTCTCTCGAGGCGCAGCAGGGGAATAGGGCCGCATCTAGCATTGAATCGGTCAACTGTGTGTTCCTCTCCAGTGACAACAGGCATCTCGGGGTTGCTATGATGGTTCTACTGGGGAGTGAGAGTTCGTCTCGATTTGAGGCATGGAATTCTGCTTTCCTTTCGAGTTGTAAAAGGGGAATCAGTCCTCGTGTCGTGATCAGGTGGTTCATTAGGGTTTTTTCTTTCAGCTCAGCATGGGTGTCAGGTTTCCCGTCATGTTGTGAGGGGATACTCGGTGTTCCATTAGAGCTTTGCTAGATCATCCGAACCTACCTCGATTGGAGGGGGAACTCAGAGTCCTTTATCCTTGCAGCAGGATCCGTGGGAGTGCACTCGAGTTTCAGTAGGAGACAGAGGCCTGCTCTTCTGGTGGGAGAGGAAGAAATTATTCCTCTAAAGTTGAACCAGGGTTTGAATGCTTATATCGTGAGGAGGTGGGGAATGCGGGGCTCTTCTAGAGCTGTGGATGGAACCTCAGGGTTTCTCTCAATTGAAGGTGGGTATTCTGAGAGCCCCTTGACCTGTGAATAGGGATTCAAGCCTCCTATGGTATCTTGAGAGAGAACTCAGGATTGCTATCCAGGCGCTGCAGGAAAAAAAGGGCCTCATGTGACTTTGCCTAAGGCTTCTCTTGGTTTTTGGTGAATTGCAGAGGGAATTTGGCTTTCCTTTCCAGTTACACTGGGGAACTCAGGGAGACACTCGTGTTGCCTCAGGGAAGTCAACTTGCGAGGGGACGGCCGTGATTGCTCTTGAGTCAATGCAGAGGAATTGGGCTTCAATTCGCACCAAAAGGGGTAAGCCCAAAGTGTTTCTTGAGTTGGGGCAGGAATATTTCGGATCCCTCGATTTGCAAAAGGGGCCTCACGGAGCCTCTCAATTTGTCTCCGGAAAGTGGAATCCTTATGAGGTGTGAGGAGCCTTTGGGATGCCTTTCGAATCAGTGCAGGTGAATAGTGTGTGATCTGGAGTTGAGGCGCTAACCTCAGGGTGCCTCTCCACGTCTGACATGGATCTCAGTGTTCCTATGAAGATTCAAGAGGGGAGTCATGCCACGTCTCTTGTTGAGGAATGGAACTCCGCTATCTTTTCGAGTTGTAAAAGGGATGGGAGGCCTCCTGTTGAGTTGAATTTCTGTCCTGGGGCTTTTTCTCCATGATGCACGTAGGAAGTCAGGCCTCCGTTCGTGGTATTAGTTGATCCTGGGAGTTATCTTTGAATCGGTACAGTGGAATCAGTCCTTATGTCAAGAGGATTGGGAAAATGGTGCCTTTTTTAATTGAGGCAGCACTCCCAGCTGTCCTCTCGAGTTTCGAGGGGACATCGGCCTCCTCTTCAGTTTCGATGGGAACATCGGAATTGATTGCCAGATGAAGCAGGGGAATCGATCCTTACCTCGACATGACGAGGGGAAAACGGGTCTCTTCTTGAGCTGAGGGTGGATCCTCGCTGCTCCTCTGGAGTTTGGCCGGGTATCTCGGGAACTTCTTGAGTTGCGTATAGGGTGCCGAGTATCCTTTCGAGTTTTAAGAGCAAATGTTGGATTTCTCTTAAAACGCTGCAGTGGAAAGGGGCGTCCTGTCGAGTGGAGTGGAGAATTTCATGGTGAATCTCGAGTTGCGGTTTGAAGCTTGGAGGTCTTCTGGAGTTACGACGGGAACCACTGGGACTCGCTCCTTTTGCCTCAGGGACGTCAGGTCTCCTTTCTTGTTGAAAGTGGAACGTCGGGATAACGTTCGATTCGCTTCAGGGCATGATGGCCACTTTTTGACTTGAGAGGGTAAACTCAGTGTTCCTCTCCAGTGGCCACAAGGATCTTGGGGTTGTTGCGAAGGTTCCACGGGGGAGTCAGACCTAGTCTTTGTTGTGGAGGGAACTCTGCTTTCACCCTGGGTTGTAAAAGGATTGTCAGATCGGCTATCTGTTTTAGTGGAAAATTTGAGCTTTTTCGAGAGACTCAGTGGGGGATTCATGCCTCTTATCATGTTCGGAGGTGATACTCCGTGTTCCAATGGAGCCGCTGCAACCAAACCAAGACTCATCTCTAGTTGAGTGTGAACTCTGAGTCTTTTGACTTTGCTGCAGTATTTACGGGGTTGCCCTCGAGTGTCAATAGATGTGACAGGACTCGTGATGTGGTGCGAGGGGAAGTTGGGATTCCTCTTCAGTTGAAAGTGGAATGGCTCATTATCTTCAGCTGAGGTGTGATCTCGGGGCCTTCTCTTCAGTTGTGACAGGGAAATTCGGTTTTCTTCTCTCATCGGGACGGGTATATCTTGGCCACCCTTAAGTTGCATCAAGGAACTCAAGCCTCATATTGAATTTGGAAAAGGACCTCGGGACTTCTATCTATGTGATGCAGGATAAATGGACGTCATCTTGCTTTGAAAGAGGAATCTCGAGGTTTTTCTCGAGTTGCTGTGGGAATTGTGGTGATCCTCTTGAGTAAGGACGGGAATATCAGGGAGCCTCCTGTGTTCTCTCTGTGAAGTCAGAAGTCAGAACACCTTTCCATTTGCAAGGGTAACCTCAGGATTTCTTTGGAGTCGCTGCAGAGAAATAGGTCTGCATCTAGTTTCGAGTACGTTTAAATCAGGATTTTTCTCCAGTAGCAACAGAGTTTTTGGTTTTGCTCTCAAAATTCACCTGGGGTGTCAGGCCTCATCACGTGTTCAGACATGGAACTCCGCTTTCCTCTCGAGTTGTAAAAAGGGTGTTAGGTCACAGTCGAGTTTAATTTGTACCTGGAGATTGTATTGAGAATGCTCGGGGAGTCAGGTCTCCACTCATCTTGTGAGTTGATATTCGAGGATACATTTGAATCTGTGCAGTGGAATCAGACGATATCTCGAGTGGGTGGTGACATCGGTATCTTTTCCAATTGTGTTTTGAAACCCCTGGGATCCTCCCGAGTTTCAAGGTGGTACCAGCCTCCTCATGCTGTGCGACAGTAACGTCCGGATTCTATTCCAGACAAAGCAGGGGAATTGACTGTCATCTGGAAAAGAGGACTGGAAAACGGGACACTTTGTCAGTTGTGGCTGGAAACTCGGTGTTCTTCTCCGTTGGGACTGGGTATGTCGTTGTAATGTTTGAGTCGCATAAAGGATGCTAAGTAACCTGTCGAGTTGCCACCAGGAATGTGGGATTTCTCTTGAGAATCTTCAATGAAAATATCCCACATCTCACCTTGAGGGCAGAATCTTGTGGTTTTTCTTGAGTTGCGGCGGGAAGCTTCAGATCCCACTTTAGTTGCGATGGGGACCTCAGAAACTCGCTCGTGTTGCTTCAGGGAAGTCAGGTCTCCTTTCGTGTTGGAAGGGAAACTTCGGGATTACTCTCGAGGCATGGAATTAGAATAAGGTCTCATCTAGAGTTGAGTCTGTAAATTGTGTGCTCCTCTCCAGTGGGAACAGCTATGTCAGGGAAATTTTGAGTCGCATAAAGGGTGTCAAATCCCCATTCGAGTTTCAAGCACGAATGTGGGATTTCTCTTCAGACTCAGCAGCAGAAAATTTCCTCATCTCGCATTCATGGGGGAATATTGTGGTGTTTCTCGAGTTGTGGCGGGAAGCTTGGGGTCCCTCTCATGTTGCAATGGGGACCTCAGGAACTCGCTCGTGTTGTCCCAAGGAATTCAGGTCTCCTTTGTTGTTGGAGGGGAATCTCGGGATTCATCTCGAGGCATGGCAGAGGAATAGGGCAGCATCTAGCTTTGTGTACATAAGCTGTGTACTCCTCTTCAGAGGGAACGGCTATGTTGGGGAAGTTTTGAGTCTCAAAATGGTTTCAAGTACCCGTTCGAAATTCAACCGGGAATTTGGGATTTCTCTTGAGACTCTTCAGGGGAAAATAGCCTCATCTCGCATTGAGGGGAGAATCTGGGGGGTTTTCTCGAGTTGCGGTGGGAAGCTTGGGGTTCTTCTCGAGTTGCGATGGGGACCTTAGGAACTCTCTCATGTTGCCCCAGGGAAGTCAGGTCTCCTCTCGTGTCTAAAGTGGAACCTCTGAATTTCTCTCGAGGAGCAGCAGGGGAACAGGGCCGCATCTAGTGTTCAGTGGGTTGTGTGTTCCTCTGCAGAGGCAACAGGGATCTCAGGGTTGCTATGAAGGTTCTACTGGGGAGTACGGCTTCATCTCGATTTGAGGCATGGAATTCTGCTTTCCTTTCGAGTTGTAAAAGGGGAATCAGTCCCGTGTCGTGATCAGGTGGTTCATTAGGGCTTTTTCTATCGACTCATCATGGGTGTCAGGTTTCCCGTCATGTTGTGAGGGGATAGTCAGTGTTCCATTGGAGCTTTGCTAGATCATCCAGACCTATCGAATTTGGAGAAGGAACACGGGACTTTTGTCTATGTACTGCAGGGGAAAAAGAAAAAGTTCTCATCTTGCTTTGAAAGAGGAATCTCGAGGTTTTTCTCGAGTAGCTGCGGGAAGTGTGGTGATCCTCTTGAGTAAGGACGGGAATATCAGGGAGCCTCCCATGTTGTCTCTGGGCAGTCAGAACGCTTTTCCAAATGAAAGGGGAACCTCGGGATTCCTTTGGAGTCGCTGCAGAGAAATAGGTCTGCATCTAGATTCGAGTCCGTTTAAAGCAGGATTCCTCTCCAGTAGCAACAGAGTAATCGGGGTTGCTCTGAAAATTCACCTGGGGAGTCAGGCCTCATCCAGTGTTCAGACATAGAACTCCGCTTTTTTCTCGAATTGGAAAAGGGGAGTTAGGCCACAGTCGAGATGAATTTGTACCTGGAGATTGTATTGAGAATGCTCGAGAGTCATTTCTCCACTCGTCTTGTGAGTTGATACTCGAGAATATATTTGAATCTGTGCAGTGGAATCAGACAATATATCGAGGAGTGGAGACATAGTAACCTTTTCCAATTGTGTTTTGAAGCCCTGGGGATCCTCCCGAGTTTCAAGGTGGTACGGCCTCCACATACTGTGCGACGGAAACGTCTGGATTCCACTCCAGACAAAGCAGGGGAATCGACTGTCATCTGGAAAAGAAGACTGGAAAACAGGATACTTTGTCAGTTGTGGTAGGAAGCTCGGTGTTCCCCTAGATTGAGGCTAGGTATTTCAGTGTAATTTTTGAGTCACATAAAAGATGTGAAGTAACTTGTCGAGTATGAACTGGGAATGTGGGATTTCTCTTGAGAAGTTGCAACGGAAATGTTCCTCATCTCGCCTTGAGGGGAGAAACTTGCAGTTTTTCTCGAGTTGCAGCGGGAAGCTTGGGGTCCCTCTCGAATTGCGACAGGGATCTCAGGAAGTCGTTCATGTTGCTTCAGGGAAGTCAGGTCCCCATTTGTGTTGGAAGGAGATCTTCGGGATTACTCTCAAGCCATTAAATGGGAATAGGGCCTCATCTCAAGTTGAGTCCGTAAAGTGTGTGCTCCTCTCCAGTGGGGACAGCTATGTTAGGGAACTTTTTGAGTCACATAAAGGGTGTAAAGTACCTGTTGGACTATCAAGCGGGAATGTGGGCTTTCTCTTGAGACTCTGCAGAGGAAAAGTTTCTCATCTCGGATTGAGAGCATGTTCTTGGGGTTTATCTCGAGATGCGGCGGGAAGCTTGTGGTTCTTCACGAGTTGCAACGGAGACCTCAGGAACTCTCTCATGTTGCCCCAGGGAAGTCAAGTCTCCTATCGTGTTGGAAGGGGAACCTCGGGATTCTTCTCGAGGAGCACAAGAGGAATAGGGCCGCATCTAGTGTTGAGTCAGTCAACTGTGTGTTCCTTGAAAGTGGCAACAGGGATCTCGGTGTTTGTCTCAAAATTCACCTGGGGAGTCAGACCTCGTCTGGTGTTCAGACATGGAACTCCGCTTTCTTCTCGAATTGGAAAAGGTGATTTAGGCCACAGTCGACTTGAATTTGTATCTGGAGATTGTATCGAGAATGCTCGGGGAGTCAGGTATACACTCGTCTTGTGAGTTGATACTCGAGGATACATTTGGATCTGTGCAGTGGAATCAGACAATATCTCGAGTGGGTGGAGACACCGGTATCTTTTCCAATTATATTTTGAGACCCTGGGGACCCTCCCAGGAATCAAGGTGGTACTGGCCTCCTCCTACCTTCCCATGGAACGTCCAGATTCTATTTCAGACAAAACAGGGGAATAGACTGTCATCTGGAATATAGGACTGGAAGAATGAGCACTTTGTCAGTTGGGGCAGGAATTTCGGTTGTCCTCTCGATTGGGGTTGGGTATGTCGGGGTAACTTTTGAGTCGCATAAAGCATGTTAAGTAACTGGTGGTGTTTCCAGTGGGAATGTGGGATTTATCTTGAGACTCTGCAGCGGAAAATTTTCCATCACAGATTGAGGTCATGTTCTTGGGGTTCTTCTCAAGTTACGACAGGGACCTCAGGAACTCGCTTGTGTTGCCCCAGGGAATTCAGGTCTCCTATTAGTGGAAGGGGAACCTCGGGATTCCTCTCGAGGCGCAGCAGAGGAATAGGGCCGCATCTAGCCTTCAGTCAGTCAACTGTGTGTTCTTCTCCAGTGGCGACAAGGATCTCCGGGTTGCTCTCAACATTCTCCAGGGGAGTCAGGCCTCGTCTCGTGTTCAGACATAGAACTCTGCTTTCTTCTTGAGTTGTAAAAGGGGTGTTAGGCCACATTAGAGTTGAATTTGTACCTGGAAATTGTATCGAGTTTGCTCGGGGAGTCACGTCTCCACTCATCTTGTGAATTGACACTCAAGGATACATTTGAATCTGTGCAGTGGAATCAGACAATATCTCGAGTGGGTGGGGACATCTGTACCTTTTCCATTTGTATTTTGAAAACCCGGGGATCCTCCCGAGTTTCAATGTGGTACCTGCCTCCTCATATTATGCCACCAGAATGTCCAGATTCCATTCCAGAGAAATCAGAGGACTCGGCTCTCATCTGGAAAAGAGGACTGGAAAACGGGACACATTGTCAGTTGTGGCTGGAAACTCGGTGTTCCTCTAGATTGGGGCTGGGTATGTCAGTGTAATTTGTGAGTCGCATAAAGGATGGTAAGTAGCCCGTCGAGTCTGAAGCGGGAATATGTGATTTCTCTTGAGAATCTGCAACGGAAATGTTCCTCATCTCGCCTTGAGTGCAGAATCTTGTGGCTCTTCTCGAGTTACGCCGAGAAGCTTGGCGTGAGTCTCGAATTGCGACGGGGACATCTGGAACTCGCCCGTGTTGCTTCAGGGAAGTCAGGTTCCCTTTTGTGTTGAAAGGGGAACTTCGGAATTACACTCGAGCCGTTAAATGGGAATAGGGCCTCATCTCGATTTGAGTCCGTAAATTGTGTGCTCCTCTCCAGTGGAGACGGCTTGTTAGTGAACTCTTTGAGTCACATAGGGTGTCAATTACCCGTTCGAGTTGCAAACAGGAATTAGGATTTCTCTTGAGATTCTGCAGCAGAAAAGTTCCTCATCTCGCATTGATGGGGGAACCTTGTCGTTTTTCTCGAGTTCAGGCGGAAAGCTTGGGGTTCCTATCGAGTTGCAACGGGGACCTCAGGAACTCGATCACATTGTCCCAGCGAAGTTAGGGCTCCTTTAATGTTGGAAGGGGAATGTCGGGATACCTCTCGAGGCGCGGTAGAGGTATAGAGCCGCATCGGGTGTTGTGTGCATAAATTGTGTGCTCATCTTCAATGTGGACGGCTATGTCAGAAGGTTTTGGGGTCGCATAAAGGTTGTCAAGCACCCGTTGGAGTTTCAAGCGTTAATGTGGGATTTCTCGTGAAACTCTGCAGTGTTAAAGTTCCTCATCTCTCATTGAGGGGATAATTTTCTGGTGTTTCACAAGTTGTGGCGGGAAGCTTGGGGTTCTTCTCGAGTTGCAACGGGGACCTCAGGAACTCGCTCGTGTTGCCCCAGGGAAGTCTGGTCTCCTATCGTGTTGAAAGGGGAACCTCGGGATTCCTCTTGAGGCAGATCAGAGGAATATGGTCGCATCTAGTGTTGAGTCAGTCAACAATGTGTTCCTTTCCAGTGGTGACAGGGATCTCGGGGTTGCTCTCAAAATTCACCTGTGTAGTCAGGCCACGTCTCGTGTTCAGACATGGAACTCCACTTTCTTCTCAAGTTGTAAAAGGTGTTTTAGGCCACAGTCAACTTGAATTTGTACCCAGATATTGTTTCGAGAATGCTTGGGGAGTCAGGTCTCCACTCATCTTGTGAGTTGATACAAGAGGATACATATGGATCGGCGCAGTGGAATCAGACAATATCTCGAGTGGGTGGGGACATCCGTACCGTTTCCAATTGTGTTTTGAAACCCCGGGGACCCTTCCAGGAATCAAGGTGGTACTGGCCTCCTCCTACATTGTGATGGAACGTCCGGATTCCATTTCAGACAAAGCAGGGGAATAGACTGGTATCTGAAATGGTGCACTGGAAAACGGGGTACTTTGTCAGTTGCAGAAAACTCGGTGTTCCTCTCGATTGGGGCTGTGTATGTCTGTGTAATTTTCGAGTCACATAAAGGATGTTAAGTAACCTGTCGAGTTTGAAGTGGGAATGTGAGACTTCTCTTGAGAATCTGCAATGGAAATGTTCCTCATCTCGCCTTGAGAGCAGAGTCTTGTGGTTTTTCTCCAGTTGCGGCGGGAAGACTGGGGTCCCTCTTTAGATGCGACGGGGACCTCAGGAATTCGCACATGTTGCTTCAGGGAAGTCAGGTCCCCTTTTGTGTTGGAAGGGGAACTTCGGGATTACTATCGAGCCGTTAATGGGAATAGGGCTTCATCTCGAGTGAGTACGTAAATTGTGTGCTCCTCTCCAGTGGGGACGGCTATGTTAGGAAACATTTTGAGTCGCATAAAGGATGGCAAGTACCCATTCGAGTATCAAGCTGGAATGTGGGATTGCTTTTGAGATTCTGCAGCAGAAAATTTCCTCATCTCGCATGGATGGGGGAACCTTGTTTTTCTCGAGTTACGGCGGAAAGTTTGGTGTTCCTCACGACTTGCGATGGGGAAATCAGGAACTCGCTCACATTGTCCCAGCGAAGTTAGGTCTCCTTTCATGTTGGAAGGGAAACCTCGGGATTCCTCTCGAGGCATGGTAGAGGAATAGGGCCGCATCTAGTGTTGTGTAAGTAAATTGTATGCTCCTCTTCAATGTGGACGTCTATGTTGGGGAAGTTTTGGGTCGCAAAAATTGTGTCAACTACCCGTTCGTGTTTCAAGCGGGAATGTGGGATTTCTCTTGAGACTCTGCAGCGGAAAGTTTTCTCACCTCGGATTGAGGGCCTGTTCTTGGGGTTTTTCTCGAGTTGCGGCTGGAAGCTTGGGTTTCTTCTCGAGTTGCGACGGGGACTGCAGGAACTCTCTCGGGTTGCCCCAGGGAAGTCAGGTCTCCTATCATGTTGGAAGGGGAACATCGGGATTCCTCTTGAGGTGCAGCAGAGGAATAGGGCCGCATCTAGCGTTGAATCGGTCAAGTGTGTGTTCCTTTCCAGTGGCGACAGGGATCTCGGGGTTGTTCTCAAAATTCACCTGGAGAGTCAGGCCTCGTCTCCTTTTCTGACATGGAACTCCACTTTCTTCTTGACTTTAAAAGGTGTTTCAGGACACAGTCGACTTTAATTTGTACCTGGAGATTTTATGGAGAATGCTCAGGGAGTCAGGTCTCCACTTGTCTTGTGAGTTGATACTCGAGGATACATTTGGATCTGTGCAGTAATCAGACAATATCTCGAGTGGGTGGGAACATCCATACCTTTAAAAAAAATGTTTTGAAACCCCGGGAACCCTCCCAGAAATCAACGTGGTACCGGCCTCCTAGTACTGTGCAACGGGAACTTCCGGATTCCATTCCAGAGAAAGCAGAGTATTCGACTCTAACCTGCAAAAGAGGACTGGAAAACGGGGCAGTTTGTCAGTTGTGGCACTACAATCGGTGTTCCTCTCAATTGGGGCTGGGGATGTCAGTGTTATTTTTTAGTCACATGAAGGATGTTAAAAAACCTGTCGAGTTTCAAGCTGGAATGTGCGATTTCTCTTGAGAATCTGCAACGGAAATGTTCCTCATCTCCCCTGAGGGCAGAATCTTGTGGTTTTTCGCGAGTGGCTTCTGGAAGCTTGGGGACCTTCTCGAGTTGCGACGGGGACCTCAGGAAATCACTCGTGTTGCTTCAGCGAAATCAGGTCCCCTTTTTTTGTTGGAAGGGGAACTTCGGGTTTACTCTCAAGTCGTTAAATGGGAATAGGGCCTCATCTCGAGTTGATTCCATAAATTGTGTGCTCCTCTCCAGTGGCGACGGCTATGTTAGGGAACTTTTTGAGTCATATAAAGGGTGCAAGTAACCGTTTAAGTTTCAAGCAGGAATGTGGGATTTCTCTTGAGATTCTGCAGCAGAAGTGTTCCTCATCTCGCATTGATGGGGGAACCTTGTCGTTTTTCTCGAGTTGCAGCAGAAAGCTTGAGGTTCCTCGAGTTGCAAGGGAATCCTCAGGGACTCGCCAACGTTGTCCCAGGGAAGTTAGGTCTCCTTTCCTGTTGGAAGGGGATCCTCTGGATTCCTCTCGAGGCACGGTAGAGGAATAGGGCCGCATCTAGTGTTGTGTATGTAAATTGTGTCCTCCTCTTCAATGTGGACAGCTATGTCTGGGAAGTTTTTGGGTCGCATAAAACAGTGTCAAGTACCCATTTAAGTTTCAAGCGAGAATGTGGGATTTTTCTTGAGACTCAGCAGCTGAAAAATTCCTAATCTCGCATTGAGGGGATAATTTTGTGTTTATCCAGTTGCAGTGGAAAGTTTGGGGTTTTTCTCGAGTTGCGACGGGGATCTTAGGAACTCCCTGTGTTGCCCCAGGTAACTTATGTCTCCTATCGTGTTGGATGGGGAACCTCAGGATTCCTCTCGAGGCGCAGCAGAGGAAGAGGACCGCATCTAGCATGGAGTCCGTCAACTGTGTGTTCCTTGACAGTGGCGACAGGGATCTCTGGGTTGCTCTCAGAATTCACCTGGGAAGTCAGGTCTCATCTCGTGTTCAGACATGGAGCTCCGCCTTCTTCTCGAGTTGTAAAAGGTGTTCTAGGCCACGGCCAACTTGAGTTTGTACCTGGAGATTGTATCGAGAATGTTTGGGGAGTCAAGTCTCCACTCGTCTTGTGAGTTGATACGCGAGGATACATTTGGATATGTGCATTGGAATCAGACAATGTCTAGAGTGGGTGGGGATATCCATACCATTTCCAATTGTTTTTTGAAACCACAGGGACCCTCCCAGGAATGAAGGTGGTACCGGCCTCCTCCTACCTTGCAATGGATCGTCTGAATTCCATTTCAGACAAAGCAGGGGAATAGACTGCCATCTGGGATATAGGACTGGAAAACGGGGCACTTTGTCAGTTGCAGGAAACTCGGTGTTCCTCCAGATTGGGGCTGGGTATGTCGGTGTAATTTGTGAGTCCCTTAAAGGATGGTAAGTAACCTGTCGAGTTTGAAGTGGGAATGTGAGACTTTTGAAAATCTGCAACGGAAATGTTCCTCATCTCGCCTTGAGGGCAGAGTCTTGTGGTTTTTCTCCAGTTGCAGCAGGAAGCTTTAGTCCCTCTCGAATTGCGACGGGGACCTCAGGAATTCGCACATGTTTGCTTCAGGGACCTCAGGTCCCTTTGTCTTGGAAGGGGAACTTCGGGTTTACTCTCGAGTTGTTAATGGGAATAGGGGCTCATCTCCAGTTGAGTCCGTAAATTGTGTGCTCCTCCCCAGTGGGGACGGCTATGTTAGGGAACTTTTTGTGTCGCATAAAGGGTGTCAAGTGCCCGTTCGAGTTTCAAGTGGGAATGTGGGATTTCTCTTGAGATTCTACAGCAGAAAAGTTCCTCATCTCGCATTGAAGGGTTAATTTTGTGGTTTCTTGAGTTGTGGCGGAAAGCTTGGGGTTCTACTCGAGTTGCGATGGGGACCTCAGGAACTCGCTCTCGTTGTCCCAGGGAAGTTAGGTCTCCTTTCGTGTTAGAAGGGGAACTTCTGGATTCCTCTCGAGGCGTGGTAGAAGTATAGGGCTGCATCTAGTGTTGTGTACATAAATTGTGTGCTCCTCTTCAATGTGGACGGTTATGTCGGGAAGTTTTTGGGTCGCATAAAGTGTGTCAAGCACCCGTTGGAGTTTCAAGCGTTAATGTGGGAGTTTTCTTGAGACTCTGCAGCGGAAAAGTTCCTCATTTCGCATTGAGGGGATAATTTTGTGGTGTTTCACAAGTTGCAGCGGGAAGCTTTGTGTTCTTCTCAAGATGGGACGGGGACCTCAGGAACTCGACCGTGTTGTCCCAGGGATGTCCAGTCTCCTATCGTGTTGGAAGAGGAACTTCGGAATTCCTCTCAAGGCGCAGCAGAGGAATAGGGCTGCATCTACCGTTGAGTCGGTCAACTGTGTGTTCCTTGGCAATGGTGACGGTGAGCTCCGGGTTGCTCTCAAAATTCACCTGGGAGTCAGTCCTCATCTCATGTTCAGACATGGATCTCCTCTTTCTTCTTGAGTTGTAAAACGGGTGGTAGGCCACATTATAGTTTAATGTGCACCTGGAGGTTGTATTGAGTATGCTCGGGTAATCAGGTCTCCACCCGTCTTGTGAGTTGATACCCGAGGATACATTGGAATCTGTGCAGTGGACTCAGACAATCTCGAGTGGTTCGGGACATCAGTACTTTTTCCAATTGTGTTTTGAAACCCCGGGGACCTTCCCTAGTTTTAAGGTGGTACCAGCCTCCTTGTACTGTGCGACGGGATCGTCAGGATTCCATTCCAGACAAAGCGGCCGAATCGACTGTCATGTGGTAAAGAGGACTGGAAAACGGGGCACTTTGTCACTTCTGGCAGGAAACTCGGTGTTCCTCTCTGTTGGGACTGGGTATGAATGTGTGTAATTTTTGTGTTGCATAAAGGATTTTAAGTAACCTGTCGAGTTTCAAGCGGGAATGTGGGATTTCTCTTGAGAATCTGCAACGGAAATGTTTGTCATCTCGCGTTGAGGACAGAATCGTGTGGTTTCTCTCGAGGTGCGCAGGAATTTCAGGTCACTCAAGAGTTGCGACGGGGACCTCAGTAACTTGCGTTGCTTCAGGGAAGTCAGGTCTCCTTTGGTGTTGGAAGGGGAACTTCGGGATTACTCTTGCGGCGTGTAGTTGGAATAAGGGCTCATCTCGTTTTGAGTCCGTAAATTTTGTGCTCCTCTCCAGTGGGGAAAGATATGTCAGGGAACTTTTTGAGTTGCATAAAGGGTGTCAAGTACTCGTTCGAGTTTCAAGCGGGAATGTGGAATTTCTCTTGAGACACTGCAGTAGAAAAATTTCTCATCTCCTATTGATGGGGGAATTTGTGGTTTTCTGGAGTTGCGGTGGGAAGCTTGGGGTTCTTCTCGATTTTGACGGGGACCTTATGAACTTGCTTGTATTGCTCCAGGGAAGGAAGTTCTCCTCTCGTGTTGAAAGGGGAACCTCGGGATTCCTTCGGAGTCGCTGCAGAGAAATAGGTCTGCATCTAGATTCAAGTCCGTTTAAATCAGGATTCCTCTCCAGTAGCAACAGAGTTCTCAGGGTTGCTCTGAAAATTCACCTGGGGAGTCAGGCCTCATCTCGTGTTCAGACAGGGAACTCCGCTTTCTTCTCGAGTTGTAAAAAGGGTGTTAGGCCACTGCTGCTGCTGCTGCTAAGTCACTTCAGTCGTGTCTGACTCTGTGTGACCCCATAGATGGAAGCCCACCAGCTCCCCCTGCCCTGGGATTCTCCAGGCAAGAACACTGGAGTGGGTTACCATTTTCTTCTCCAATGTGTGAAAGTGAACAGTGAAACTGAAGTCACTCAGTCGTGTCCGACCCTTAGCACCCCACAGACTGCAGCCTACCAGGCTCCTCCATCCATGGGATTTTCTAGGCAAGAGTACTGGAGTGGCTTGCCATTGCCTTCTCCAGTTAGGCCACAGTCGAGTTGAATTTGTACCTGGAGATTGTATTGAGAATGCTAGGGAGTCAGGTCTCCACCCATCTTGTGAGTTGATACTCAAGGATACATTTGTCTGTGCAGTGGAATCAGACAATATTTCGAGTGGTTCAGGACATCCGTAACTTTTCCAAATGTGTTTTAAAACCCCAGGGACCCTCCCTAGTTTCAAGCTGGTACCGGCCTCCTTGTACTGTGTGACGGGATCATCAGTATTTCATTCCAGACAAAGCAGGGGAATCGACTGTCATCTTCTAAAATGGACTGGAAAACAGGGCACTTTGTCACTTGTGGCAGGAAGCTGAGTGTTCCTCTCGGTTTGGACTGGGTTTATATGTGTGTAATTTTTGTGTCCCATTAAAGACGTTAAGTAACCAGTAGAGTTTCAAGCGGGAATGTGGGATTTCTCTTGAGCATCTGCAATGGAAATGTTTGTCATCTCGCCTTGAGGGCAGAATCTTGTGGGTTTTCTCTAGTTGCGTGGGAAGCACAGGTCCCTCTTGAGTTGCGACAGGGACCTCAGGAACTCACTCGTGTTACTTAAGGGAAGTCAGGTCTCCTTTCGTGTTGGAAGGGGAACTTCGGGATTATTCTCCAGGCGTGTAGTTGGAATAAGGGCTCATCTCGTATTGAGTCCGAAAATTGTGTGCTCCTCTCCAGTGGGGACGGCTTTGTCAGGGAACTTTTCGAGGCGCATAAAGCGTGTCAAGTACCCGTTCGAGTTTCAAGCGGGAATGTGGGATTTCTCTTGAGACACTTCAGTAGAAATGTTCTTCATCTCTCATTGATGGGGAATTTTTGGTTTTTCTGGAGTTGCGGCGGGAAACTTGGGGTTCTTCTCGAGTTGGGACGGTACCTTACGAAATCACTCGTATTGTCCCAGGGAAGCAGGTCTCCTCTCGTGTTGAAAGAGGAACCTCGGGATTCCTTTGGAGTCGCTGCAGAAAATAGGTCTGCATCTAGATTTGAGACCTTTTAACTCAGGATTCCTCTCCATTAGAAACAGAGTTCTCGGGTTGCTCTCAAAATTCACCTCGGGAGTCAGGCCTCGTCTCATGTTCAGACATGGAACTCCGCTTTCTTCTCGAGTTGTAAAAGGGGTGTTAGGCCACTGCTGCTGCTGCTGCTAAGTCACTTCAGTAGTATCGGACTTCGTATGACCCCATAGATGGAAGCCCACCAGGTTGCCCCTTCCATGAGATTCTTCAGGCAAGAACAATGGAGTGGGTTGCCATTTCCTTCTCCAATTGTGAAAGTGAAGTCACTCAGTCGTGTCCGACCCTTAGCGAACGCATGGACTGCAGCCTACCATGCTCCTCCATCCAAGTGGTTTTCTAGGCAAGAGTACTGAGTGACTAGCCATTGCCTTCTCCAGTTAGGCCACAGTCGAGTTGAATTTGTACCTGGAGATTGTATTGAGAATGCTGCTGCTGCTAAGTCACTTCAGTCGTGTCCGACTCTGTGTGACCCCATAGACGGCAGCCCACCAGGCTCCCCCTTCCCTGGGATTCTCCAGGCAAGAATACTGAAATGGGTCGCCATTTCTTTCTCCTGCTGCTGCTGCTGCTAAGTCGCTTCAGTCGTGTCCGACTCTGTGCGACCCCATAGACGGCAGCCCACCAGGCTCCCCCATCCCTGGGATTCTCCAGGCAAGAACACTAGAGTGGGTTGCCATTTCCTTCTCCAATGCGTGAAAGTGAAAGTGAGGTCGCTCAGCTGTGTCCGACTCTTAGCGACCCCATGGACTGCAGCCTACCAGGCTCCTCCATCCATGGGATTTTCTAGGCAAGAGTACTGGAGTGGCTTGCCATTGCCTTCTCCTTCCTTAGGGAGTCAGTATTCCACAGTCTTGTGAGTTGATACTCAAGGATACATTTGAATCTGTGCAGTGGAATCAGACAAAATCTCGAGTGATTTGGGACTTCAGTACCTTTTTCAATTGTGTTATGAAACCCCCGGAACCCTCCCTAGTTTCAAGCTGGTACCGGCCTCCTTGTACTGTGCAACGGGATCATCAGGATTCCATTCCAGAAAAAGCAGCCAAATCGACTGTCATCTGGTAAAGAGGACTGGAAAACGGGGCACTTTGTCACTTCTGGCAGGAAACTCGGTGTTCCTCTCAGTTGGGACTGGGTATGGATGTGTGTAATTTTTGTGTTGCATAAAGGATGTTAAGTAACCTGTCGAGTTTCAAGTGGGAATGTGGGATTTCTCTTGAGCATCTGCAACGGAAATGTTTGTCATCTTGCTTTGAGGGCAGAATCTTGTGGTTTTTCTCGAGTTGCCTGGGAAGCTCAGGTCCCTCTCGAGTTGCGACGGGGACCTCAGGAAGTCGCTCTTGTTACTTCAGGGAAGTCAGGTCTCCTTTGGTGTTGGAAGGGGAACTTCGGGATTTCTCTTGAGGCATGTAGTTGGAATAAGGGCTCATCTCGTTTTGAGTCTGTAAATTGTGTGCTTCTCTCCAATGGGGAAAGATATGTCAGGGAACTTTTTGAGGCGCATAAAGCATGTCAAGTACCCATTCGAGTTTCAAGCAGAAATGAGGGATTTCTCTTGAGACGCTTCAGTAGAAAAGTTCCTCATGTTGCATTGAGGGGGGAATTTTTGGTTTTTCTGGAGTTGCAATGGGAAGCTTGGGGTTCTTCTCGAGTTGCGACAGGGACTTTACGAACTCGCTCGTGTTGCCCCAGGGAAGGAAGTTCTCCTCTCGTGTTGAAAGGGGAACCTCGGGATTCCTTTGGAGTAGCTTCAGAGATATAGGTCTGCATCTAGATTTGAGTCTGTTTAACTTAGTATTCCTGTCCAATAGAAACAGAGTTTTCAGAGTTGCTCTCAAAATTCACCTGGGCAGTCAGGCCTCATCTCGTGTTGAAACATGGAACTCCGCTTTTTTCTAGAGTTGTGAAATGGGTGTTATGCCGCAGTTGAGTTGAATTTGTACCTGGTGGTTGTATTGAGAATGCTAGGGGGTCAGGTCTCCACCCGTCTTGTGAGTTGATACTCGAGGATACATTTGAATCTGTGCAGTGGAATCAGACAATATCTCAAGTGGGTCGGGACTTCAGTACCTTTTTGAAACACCGGCTACCCTCCCTAGTTTCAAAGTGATACTGGCCTCCACGTACTGTGCGACAGGATCGTCAGGATTCCATTCCAGACAAAGCAGGGGAATTGACTGTCATCTGGAAAAGAGGACTGGAAAATGGGGCACTTTGTCACTTTTAGCAGGAAACTCGGTGTTCCTCTCACTTGGGACTGGGTATGTATGTGTGTAATGATTGAGTCGCATAAAGGATGTTAGGTAACCTGTCGAGTTTCAAGCGAGAATGTGAGATTTCTCTTGAGAATCTGCAACGGAAATGTTCCACATCTCGCCTTGAGGACAGAAATTTGTGTTTTTTCTAGAGTTGCGTCGGGAAGCTTCCAGTCCCTCTCGAATTGAGACGGGTACCTCAGGAACTCGCTCCTGTTACTATAGGGAAGTCAGGTTTCCTTTGGTATTGGAAGGGGAACTTCGGGATTACTCTCGAGGCGTGGAATTGGAATAAGGGCTCATCTAGATTTGAGTCCGTAAATTGTGTGCTCCTCTCCAGTGGGGACGGCTATGTCAGAGAACTTTTTGAGTCGCATAAAGGGTGTCAAGTACCTGTTCGAATTTCAAGTGGGAATGTGGGATTTCTCTTGAGACTCAGCAGCGGAAAATGTCCTCATCTCGCATTGAGGGGAGAATATGGTGGTTTTTCTCGAGTTGCCATGGCCGGTCTCCTCTCCTGTTGAAAGGGGAACCTCGGGATTCATTTAGAGTCGCTGCAGAGAAATAGGTCTGCATCTAGATTCGGGCCCGTTTAACTCAGGATTCCTCTTGAGTAGCAACAGAGTTCTCGGGGTTGCTCTGAAAATTCACCTGGGGTGTCAGGCCTCATCTCGTGTTTAGACATGGAACTCCGCTTTCTTCTCGAGTTGTAAAAGGGGTGTTAGGCCACTGCTGCTGCTGCTGCTAAGTCACTTCAGTCGTGTCCGACTGTGTGCGACCCCATAGATGAAAGTCCACCAGGCTCCCCCTTCCCTGAAATTCTCCAGGCAAGAACACTGGAGTGGGTTGACATTTCCTTTTCCAATGTGTGAAAGTGAACAGTGAAAGTGAAGTCACTCAGTCATGTCTGACCCTTAGCGACCCCATGGACTGCAGCCTACCAGGCTCCTCCATTCATGGGAATTTCTAGGCAAGAGTACTGGAGTGGCTTGCCATTGCCTTCTCCGGTTAGGCCACAGTTGAGATGGATTTGAACTTGCAGATTGTATTGAGAATGCTAGGGAGTCAGGTCTCCACCTGTCTTGTCAGTTGATACTCGAGGATACATTTGAATCTGTGCAGTGGTATCAGACAATATCTCGAGTGGTTCAGGACATTGGTACCTTTTCCAATTGTGTTTTGAAACCCCGGAAACCCTCGCTAGTTTCAAGCTGACACTGGCGTCCTTGTACTGTGCAACGAGATAGTCAAGATTCCATTCCAGACAAAACAGGGGAATCGACTGTCTTCTGGTAAACAGGACTGGAAAACGGGGCAATTTGTCACTTGTCACAGGAAACTCGGTGTTCCTCTCGGTTGGGACTGGCTATGAATGTGTGTAATTTTTTTGTCGCATAAAGGATGTTAAGTAACCTGTCGAGTTTCAAGCGGGAATGTGCGATTTCTCTTGAGAATCTGCAACGGAAATGTTCGTCATCTCGACTTGAGGACAGAATCTTGTGGTTTTTCTCAATTTGCGGCGGGAAGATTCGGGTCCCTGTTGAGGTGTGACGGGGAGCTCAGGAACTTGCTCGTGTTACTTCAGGGAAGTCTGGTCTCCTTTACTGTTGGAAGGGGATTACTTTTGAGGCTTGGTATTAGAATAAGGGCTCATCTAGAGTTGAGTCCATAAATTGTGTGCTCCTCTCCAGTGCGGATGGCTATGTCAGGGAACATTTTGAGTCGCATAAAGGGTGTCAAGTACCCGTTCGAGTTTCAGGCGGAAATGTGGGATTTCACTTGAGATGCTGCAGCAGAAAAGTTCTTCATCTCACATTGATGGGGGAATCTTGTGGTTTTTCTCGAGTTGCGGCGAGAAGCTTGGGGTTCCTCTCGAGTTGAGATGGGGACCTCAGGAACTAGCTTGTGCTGTCCCAGGGAAGTCAAGTCTCCTTTCGTGTTGGAAGGGGAAACTCAGGATTCCTCTCGAGGCGGAGCAGAGGATTAGGGCCGCATCTAGCGTTGTGTAGGCAAACTGTGTGCTCCACTTCTTTGGGGATGGCTATGTCGGGGAAGTTTTGAGTCGCATAAAGTGTGTCAAGTACCTGTTCGAATTTCAAGCGGGCATGTGGGGTTTCTCTTGAGAGTCAGCAGCGGAAACTTTCCTCATCTCGAATTGAGGGTAGAATCTGGTGGTTTTTCTCGGGTTGCTAAGGGAAGCTTGGGGTTCTTCTCGAGTTGCGACGGGAACCTTTGGAACTCGCTCGTGTTGCCCCAAGGAAGGCAGCTCTCCTCTCTTGTTGAAAGGGGAACCTCGGGATTCCTTTGGAGTCGCTGCAGAGAAATCGGTCTGCATCTAGATTCGAGTCCGTTTAACTCAGGATTCCTCTCCAATAGCAACACAGTTCTAGGGGTTGCTCTCAATATTCACCTTGGGAGGCAGGCCTCGTCTCTTGTTTACAATTGGAACTCCGCTATCTTCTCGAGTTATAAAAGGGATGTTAGGCAACAGTCCAGTTGAATTTTTACCTGGAGATTGTATTGAGAATGCTCTGGAAGTCAGGTCTAACCCGTTTTGTGAGCTGATACTCGAGGATACATTTGAATCTGTGCAGTGGAATCAGACAATCTCTCGAATGGATGGGGACATTGGTACCTTTTCCAATTGTGTTTTGAAAGCCCGGAGATCTTCCCGAGTTTCATGGTGGTACCGGCCTCCTGGTAATGTGTGACGGGAACGTCCGGATTCCATTCCAGACAAAACAGTAGAATCGACTGTCATCTGGAAAATAGGACTGGAAAACGGGGCACTTTGTCAGTTGTGATATGAAACTCGGTGTTCCTCTTGGCTGGGACTAGGTATGTATGTGTGTAATTTTTGTGTCGCATAAAGGATGTTAAGTAACCAGTCGAGTTTCAAGCAGGAAAGTGGGATTTCTCTTGAGAATCTGCAACGGATCTGTTCCTCATCTCGCTTTGAGGGCAGAATCTTTTGGTTTTTCTCGAGTGGAGGTGGGAAGCTTGGGGTTCTTCTCGTGTTACGACAGGGACCTCAGGAGCTCGCTGGTGTTGCCCCAGGGAAGTCACGTCTCTTATTGTGTTGGAAGGGGATCCTTGGGATTCGACTCGAGGTGCAGCAGAGGAATAGCGCCGCATCTAGCCTTGAGTCGGTCAACTGTGTGTTCCTCTCCAGTGACAACAGGGATGTCGGGGTTGCTCTCAAAATTCCCCTGGCGATTCAAGCCTTGTCTAGTGTTCAGACACGGAACTCTCCTTTCTTCTCGAGTTGTAAAAAGGGTGTTGGGCCACAGTCGAGTTGAATTTGTACCTGGAGATTGTATCGAGAATGCTCGGGGGGCCAGGTCTCCCCTCGTCTTCTGAGTAGATACTTGAGGAAACATTTGAATCTGTGCAGTATGTTCAAACAATATCTCGAATGGGTGGGGACAATGGTACCTTTTCCAAATGTGTTTTGAAACCCCAGGGATCCTGCCGAGTTTCAACTTCGTACAGGCCTCCT